>NC_138769.1:575738920-576338920 GCF_965119305.1 Pelophylax lessonae | reverse complement strand
CGCCGCTGCGCGTGCCCGCGGCGGCTCGATCTCTCTCCTTCTGAAGGACGTTCCGGAACATCCGATCAGAAGGACGAGACTCCCACCCGGCCGTATATGTACTATGGCCCGGGTGGGAGGTGGTTAAAGATGAAGTTCTTCTTCATGTTCAGCTTTCTCGCAAAAGCCTGAAGGTTTTGTGCCAATGTTGACTGATATTTGGAACTGTTCATAATTCCCTCTACCTTGACTAGGGCCCCTGTTCCAGCTGAAGAAAAACAGCTCCAAAGCATGATGCTGTCACCACCATGCTTTGCTGTGGGTACGGTGTTCTTTTGGTGATGTGCAGTGTTGTTTTTGTGCCAAACATATCTTTTGGAATTATGGCCAAAAAGTTCAACCTTGGTTTCATCAGACCATAACACATTTTCCCACATGCTTTTGGGAGACTTCAGATGTGTTTTTGCAAAATTTAGCTGGGCTTGGATGTTTTTCTTCGTGAGAAAAGGCTTTCTTCCTGCCACTCTACCCCATAGCCCAGACATATGAAGAATATGGGAGATTGTTGTCACATGTACAACCCAGCCAGAACTTGCCAGATATTCCTGCAGCTCCTTTAATGTTGCCGTAGGCCTCTTGACAGCCTCCCTGACCAGTTTTCTTCTCGTCTTTTCATCAATTTTGGAGGAAAGTCCAATTCTTGGTAATGTCACTGTTGTGTTTTATTTTCTCCACTTTATAATGACTGTCTTAACTGTGTTCCATGGTATATCCAATGCCCTGGAAATTATTTTGTACCCTTCTCCTGACTGATACCTTTTAACAATGAGATCCCTCTGATGCTTTGGAAGCTCTGTGTGGACCATGGCTTTTTCTGTAGGATGTGACTAAAATAATGTCAGGAAAGACCTACTAGAACAGTTGAATTTTATTTGTGGTTAATCTGAGGCACTTTAAATAAAGGCAGGTGTGTGCTGACTCCTATTTAAATGAGTTTGAATGTGATTGCCTAATTCTGAGCACAGCTGCATCCCCAGTTACAAGAGGGATGTGCACACTTATGCAACCACATGATTTTAGTTTCAATTGAGTTGTACCGTTTATAGGTCACATTAAAGGTGGAAAAAGTTCTGAAATTATTTATATTTGTCTAATTTTTGTTCAATCTTATTTCATTAAAAGATGAATATAAAAGGAATGTACAATATAACAATATAAAAAGTTAAATACCAAGTTATACAATATAGTACAAAGATAAGGATCATAAGAAAATGAGCATAGTTACAACATTATGGCATTTTCACAATCTGATTTTCGGACTTAAAAGAATAATAAAGACCTCCAAAGGTTTCCGCATTGAAATACATGTAATAGATCTCAAAGGCCACCAAAAAGCAAATGGACCCATTATATCGGAAAGGATATTATGAGTTACGTCAATAACCTCCTTCTCTCAGTAGGATATGATCTGTTAAGGTCATTAGAGATGTTATATACATGGAATTTAAATTAATTGTAAAGGTAGCTCAGAAAAGTTCAAGGCAGAAATATAAGGGGAAGAATATAAATGAGACAGAAGATGTAGTAAGGAAAGAGGGAGAGGGGGAAGTGTTGTGAAGGTTGTACGCACTCCATCATGGCACAGGGGTACCAGTATCTGTTGCGCCCTTGGCCCAGTGAACGAAGTCTGCTGAAAATCGGAACACGAACCAAGATGACCATGTGGTGGAGAATTGGTCCAGTTTCCCATTCTCCTGCGCCAAAAGACGTTCCAAGTCTCCAATCTTGTCCACCGCAATGGCCCAGTCTCCCAGTGAAGGCATATCCGATATATTTGTCTCATTTTTTTACATCACAGAAACTTGACATTTTAACAGGGGTGTGTAGACTTTTTATATCCACTGTATATACACTATATTACCAAACAAATTAGGACACCTGCCTTTACATGCACGTGAAGTTTACTGGCATCCTAGTCTTAGTCCGTAGGGCTCAATATTGAGTTGGCCCACTCTTTGCAGCTATAATAGCTTCAACTCTTCTGGGAAGGCTGCCTACAAGGTTTAGGAGTGTGCCTATGCGAATGTTTGACTATTCTTCCAGAAGCGCATTTGTGAGGTCAGACACTGATGTGGACTAGAAGGCCTGGCTTGCAGTCTGCGCTCTAATTCATCCCAAAGGTGTTTTATCGTGTTGAGGTCTAGACTTTGTCCAGGCCAGTCAAGTTCCTCCACTACAAACTCGCTCCTCCATGTCTTTATGGACCTTGCTTTGTGCCCTGGTTCGCAGTCACGTTGGAAAAGGAAGGGGCCAACCCAAACTGTTCCCACATAGTTGGGAACATGAAATTTTGCCAATTTTATGTGGTAAAATGTCTTGGAGGGGGTCCATGTCTAGGTCTGCCTTTCTGGTTTTAAGTACCTGGAGGGTCCCTGGGGGTCCCAGGTTCGCGTGCCCACCGTGTGGCGGCGCCATTTTCCTATGGATGACTGCATAAGCTCAGCGGCCATGTTTGTGTAGTCGGCAGCCATGTGTCGTTGGCATCCCATTGAAGTCAATGTTGCGGCCATTTTCTTGTAGCCGAATGGAGCGGCGGTGCTTGGCTGTGGGCCTCTAGTGGCTGGATATCTGTTTCCTCTTCCCTTCTGATCAGCGTGCAACAGGCAGCTTGGCGCTCTCTGTCCCTACTAAGTTGGTGGTGGGGAGTTCTTGGGGCTGTACATACCTCTTTCTGCTATAGCAGCTCTGCTTGGTGAGCTGGGACCTGTGGTGCCATCGGTGCAGCGGTGGGGGGTTTTACAGAGTTTATAAAAATTATTTTATACAGAATTTGCTGGCATTCCCAAGTTACAATGGAGTCCCTAGAGCATGTATCACCACCTGACCCACTCTCAGTAGCTGAGGGTCCCTCTGGATCTCAGTCCTCTCTGGTGGCCATGACGGCGGTCCTGCAGTCACTGGTGTCAACAATGGGTATGGCCCTTCAAAAGAGACCTAGCAAAAAGCACCCCCCGCCTTCACCTGCATCCTCAGATTCTGAGGCTGATTTGGCCACCGCGGACGCAAGTCACCCCACGGGGTCTGCGTCCACACACTTGGAGTGCTCTGACAGTAAGGAGGGATCCTCTTCCACTACATCTGCGCAAGAAAAGGTGCTGGTGGAGGCACTGATTGTATTGGTGCGGGAAACTTTAAAAATGGAGGACACAGGTAATGCTGCGTCAGCTGAGCCGCTGCAATTTGGTACCCGCAGACCAAGGTGACTAAGGTGTTCCCCTTTCCTGCCTATTTCAACTAGATTGTTGAAAGTCAGTGGGGTTCCCCGAAATGCATGGTTGGGATACCTAAGCCTTTCACTAGGAGGGTTCCTTTTGAGGAGTCCCTTTTGAAGAAACTGACAGTTCCGCCGCTGGAGGATTTTCAGGTTTCCAGGTTCGAAAAAAGCCACACTGCTACCAGACCTTGACAGAATGGGCAAAGCTTCTGCACAAGGATTTGGAAGGGGGTCAGCATCTTCCTGAGCTGGCGGAGCTGGCGGATCGGTTGATACAGGGGTTACAGTATATCTGTGATGCCTCTCTGGACGCGGCCCCTTTAGCCTGTAGGTTGTCTGTGACAGTGGTGACCCTTCGCCGCATGATTTGGCTGAAGTGCTGATCTGCTAACCAGGCATCCAAAAAGGTGCTGACGGATTGCCCCTTTGTGGGGGACTGCTTCTTCAGGGCTTCTATGGAAGAGATCATTAAAGGTCTCACAGGAGGTAAGAGTAACCTGCTTCCGTGGGTTACTAAAAGCAGAGAGCCTCGCCTCAAACGTGGTCCTGTCTTCTCGGCCCACAAACGGGCCTTTGATCCCGCGGGGTCGCAGGACAAGGCTTCAGAATCCTCTCGTACCTTCTCGGGAGGTTCCAAGAGACCCTGGGTTGGTAAGTCAAAAGCGGGTTCCGCTGGTCCCGCAGACAAGTCCTCCTCTGCCTGAAGGGGCGCTCTCACCCGTACTTGGGGTGTGGGGGGACGTCTTTTGCTTCTTTCCAGATCCCTTGACCTCTTTCATTCAAGACAATTGGGTCCACGAGTTGATCTGGTCCGGTTACACGATTGAGTTTTGGTCCTTGCCCCCAGCAAGGTTCTTTCCTTCCAACCTGTGCCTGTCCCCGGATTGGCTGCAGGGCCTTCTCAGGGCGGTTCAGGATGTACTCTGACAAGGTGTCATTATACCCGTACCAGAATCTGAACATTTTCAGGGGTTTTATTTCAACGTATTTACTGTCCCCAGGAAGGAGGGCAAGTTCTGTCCAATCTTGGATCTCAAGGCCCTGAACCGTTTTGTGCGGGATCAGAAATTCAGAATGGAGTCCATTCGCACGGAAGTAGCATCCCTTCATCAAGAGGATTTTCTGACCTCTATTGATATCAAGGACGCTTACTTTCATATCCCAATATTTGTCGGGCACCAGTGTTTTCTTCGCTTTGCGCAGGCGAGGAGCACTATCAATTTGTAGCGTTATCATTTGGTCTCGCCTCAGCTCCTCGGGTGTTCACGAAAGTGTTGGCATTGCTCAGGCAGAGGGGGATTGTGTTACTGGGATACCTGGACGATCTCCTTCTGCGAGCACAGTCTCTGTCTTTCCTACAGGACGATTTTGACATCACTGTGCGAACTCTGCAAGAGTTTGGCTGAACGATGTATTTTCAAAAATCAGCTCTGACTCCATCCAACAAATTGGACTACCTGGGCCTGACTCTGGATTCAGCCTTGGCTCTGGTGTTTCTTCAGGAAACAAAACTGCTGAAGTTGCAGCATGCAATTTGTTTCCTGTTATCTAACCGCCGGTCATCTCTCAGGACTTGCATGCAAGTGTTGGGTTTGATGGTCTCCACTTTCGAGGTGGTTCCGTTTGCTCAGTTTCATACCGGGCCTCTGCAAAAGGAGATTTTTGTCAAATGCGACAAGAATCCTTGGTCCCTGGACAATCTGATCCTGTTGTCCCGGGGGATGAGGGGATCCTTGCTGTAGTGGCTTCATTCCCCAGCACATCAGCAGGGAAAGTCCTTTCTTATCCTGTACTGGACGGTGGTTTACCCGGAACCCAGCCTGTCCGGGTGGGGAGGTGTCTTGGGCACGGAATCGGCCCAGGGAGTTTGGTCTCGGGAGTCCAGTCTGCCGATCAATATCGTAGAGATTCGGGCGATCAGGCTTTGCCTGTCCTGGTGGATGGATTGTCTGCAGGGATCTCCAGATCGTCTGCAGGGGTGTCCGGTAAGGATTCAATTGGACACCACGGCTGTGGCATATGTCAGTCATCAAGGGGGCACCAAAAGTGCACTAGCGGCCAATGAAGTGGCCGGCATTCTAAAGTGGGCAGAATGATTTGTTCCAGCACTCTCTGGTGTGCATATTCCAGGGGTGGAAAATTTGGCAGGGGGACTATCTCAGTCGGCAGGCCCTGAGTCTGGGCGAATGGTCCCTTCAACAACTGTGTCTCTGGTGGGAGACCCCTGATGTGGACCATCTAGCCTCTTGCCTTAACCGGAAGGTTCAGAGGTTTGTGGCAAGGTCTCTAGATTCTCTGGCAGACACCTCAGACACTCAGTATCGTCTATTATATGCCTTTCCTCTGCTACAGCTTCTGCCTAGACTTCTGCGCAGAATCGAGGCAGAGGCCTTGACGGTCTTGGTACGCAGGCCTGGTCAGACTGGTAGCCGATGCTCCTTGGCGACTCCCTCTCAGAGAAGATCTTTTGTCTCAAGGACCGATCTTCCATCCTGCTTTACAGTCGCTGGCTGTAAAGGCTTGGCTATTAAAAGGACAGAGGGTTGTCAGATTCGGTAATTCCTACTCTGTTAAGAGCTAGGAAATCTACTTCAAGAAAGATTTATCATCGAGTTTGGAAGGCATTCATTGCTTGGTGTGAGTCTCAGGGGGTTTCCCCTGTTCCTTTTCGGTGTCATGGCTGTTGGAATTTCTACAAAGAGGTGTAGATCAGTGTTTGGCCCTGGGCACCATTAAGGGTCAGATTTCGGCTTTGGTCATTTTCTTTCAACGCCTGTTGGCCACAAATTTCTTGGTTCACACCTTTGTGCAGGGGTTTTGCCATTTAGCTCCACAGCAAGGTCCCCGGTGCCTCCGTGGAATCTTAATCTGGTATTGTCGGTTCTTCAAAAACCGCCCTTCGAAAATATTAGTGAACTTCCTCTGCTTACTCTTTCACAGAAGGTGGCTTTCTTGGTAGCTATTAAAGTGGTGCTACACTCCTGTCAGTCGTTCCTTCCTAAGGTCATCTCCAGGTTCAACTTAAATGAAGTCATTGTCTTGCTCTCATTGTGCCATAAGCTGAAACATCCTAAAGAAATTGCCCTGCATTCTCTGATGTGGTTCAGGCTATCAGGGTGTATTTGATGGCGACTTCGCAAGTCGGATTCTCTATTTGTTCTTACGGATGGTTCCCGTAAGAGGCAGGCCGCTTCCGCTGAGACCATTTCTAGATGGATCAGGCAGACAGTGGTGCAGGCCTATTCCATTAAGGGTTAGGTTCCTCCTTTCCCTGTTAAGACACATTCTACGTGGGGGCTTAGTGCCTCCTGGGCCTTCAGGTCATCAGGTGTCAGTGGTCCAGGTTTGGAAGGAGGCCACCCGGTCATCTGTGCACACATTCACAAAGTTTTACAAGGTGGATGTCCTCGGATCTGTGGATGCTGCTTTTGGCCACAAGGTTTTGCAGGCTGCTGTTGCAGAGGCTCATGCCTCTTGAGGGTGTTTTTTTCCGTGGTAGGTGAGCTCCAGTTGTTCCTGGTTGAGCTCTTTGGTTACCTGGTTGGCTACGTTTAGCCCTTTGGGAATTCTGTTTATGGCTGTGTTTCTTCCCACCCCTCATGCTGACACTGCTTTGGGACATCCCAATGGTCAAGAAGATATGGAGCTGTGTCCGTCAATGAACGAAAACTGGATTTTTGTCTTACCGTAAAATCCTTTTCTCTGTTGTTCATTGACGGACACAGCACCCACCCCTCTGTGGAGTTGGGTTATGTATTCTTCTGACACTGCTTGTTACAAAACCGAAGTCCTATAGCAGGGAGTGGGAGTATACCCCCTAGGACTGCCCTATAGGCGTAGTTAATTTTTTTCCACCTAGTGTCCTACTCCTGTAGGGGGCAGCATAACCCAACGGTCCAAAAGATATGAAGTTGTGTCTGTCAATGAACATCAGAGAAAAGGACTTTATGGTAAGACAAAACCCATATTTATTATTGGTCTTATGTAATATTCTAATTTTCTGAGATACTGAATTTTGGGTTTTCACTAGCTGTAAGCCATAATCAAAATGAAAAGAAAAAAATGCTTGAAATATATTACTCTGTGTGTAACGCATTTATATGAAATATATGTTTCACTTTTTGAATTCAATTGTTGAACTAAATAAAGTTCTTGATGATATTCTAATTTATGAGATTCACCTGTGTATATTTATATATATATATATATATATATATATATATATATATATATATATATATATATATACAGTTGTGTGTTCACATATGCTTTAAGTACACAGCTTGAGTATAAAAAATGATTTTCTGGGGTTAGGTACACATACAGTCTAAAATAAATACAGTACATTTCATGTAGTGTAGCATATTAAACAACTACTCTTATGAGTTGTAGTGATATTATTTTGTTAGGTAGCGCCTAGTGGACTTTTCAGCACTGGTTTCTCATATGAGAGATTGCCTTGTAGGGATCCCCTTACTGTTCAAATTTGGACATCCCTTGATGTGTTCCCACTCCTCCTTTTGCATTCTGATAACATAAAATACACAAAAAAAAACTAAAAGCGTGAACCCTCTGTAATGGCCAAGATAGAGGAGACCAAAGTTCTGACCACTGTTGTCCCAACGATATTAGACAGTATTAGGTTTGCTTCTGCAAGATCTACTGTTTTGACTTGACTGACTCTAACATTTCTCTTGGCCATACTCAAACATAGGCTAATGTATGAAAGGCGTAAGTAGCATGCTAGACAGTGTTGACAGCAGTTACAGGGGAATTAAAATAAAAAATAATTTTGCTCTCAACCTGGTTGGTTTTTTGAAGAGAGCAAAGGCTAGTGTGAACATTACCTCTTTAATATATTAGCTGCACAGCAAGAAACGGCATGGTTTATCAGATGTGACAGCTAGGCAGAAAGACCCTGAGTATTTTTATGTATAAACTGAAAATGAAGTCCACATTGCCCCAAGCAACATGCATCAATGTGACTTCTGACTAGCGGATCTGTCTTCCAGATATAGCCTACTGATTAGAAAAGACATATTATTTTAAACCAAATATATTTTTCTGTACATTTAAAGTAATGGTATATTTAGATCTCATGTGCAGTAATCGGGAATATAAAATTAAGATATTGAAGATATTGAGATAAATAATGCTTTTTCCTCAGATAATGATTTATTACTCAGGACATATTATATAGTTGTGATATTTTACTTTTTCAAAACAGATTGAAAAACAAAAATCCAATAATAAATATAGCATTTAGCCTGGGTTCACTTATATGCGATGCAGGAAACGCAGTGAACCACTTACCGCAAACTGACGTAGATCTACGTCGGCAGACTTTCGGTGTTATACCGGGTGATGCCTCTAGCTAGAGGCACCCTCCCAGTACCGTGGTTTACAGCCGACGGTCGGCTTTCCGTGAGTAATGACCGTTGCGGTTAGGGAGCCGCTCGATCGTTAACCGGGTGAGCGGGAGGGGACGTCTCCCCCCTCCCCCCGCCTTCCGTGACTTTGAACGGGCCTCTCGTCCCACCGGGAGACCCGAGCACCCAGCCGGCATGTCCACCGGCTGGATGGAGTCCCGATCAAAGCCGTAAATGGCTTCGATCGGGTCTCTGATGACGTAACCCAGAGGCGGCGTCCATGACGTCACTTCCAGGTTACTGTGCTGCAAAAGGCAGCAAATTTAAAAAACGGCTGTATGCAAAAACGCAGTTTTCGGCGTTTTGCATTCATGGAAGTGTAGTGGAGGGGTCGAGGGTCTTTTAGACCCTTGATCCCTCCATAAAGAGTACCTGTCACTGCATATTGGTGTCACAAGGGATGTTTACATTGCTTGTGACAGCAATAAAAGTGATCAGATTTTTTTTTCTTTAAAAACCTGTAATAAAGTTAAAAAAATAAAAAAAAAAATAGGAAAAAAAATCTTTTAGCCGCCCCCGTAACTGTTAGCTCGTGCACACAAAAAAACGTATACGGAAGTCGAGCCGCAAATGGAATTGCTGTTCAAACCACACATGTGAGGTATCTCCGCGATCGCCAGAGCGTGAGCAGTAATTTAAAAAAAAGAGCTACACTCTACCTCTAAACTGGTAACCGTTAAAAAAATTTAAAATGTCGCCTATTGAGATCTCTATTGACCGGAATTTGTCGCCATCCCACGGGTGTGCGCAATTTTAAACCGTAACATGTTGGGTATCTATTTACTCGGCATGACATCATCTTTCACAATATACAAAAAAATGGGCTAACTTTACTGTTTAGTATTTTTTAAATGCAGTGAAATGTGATTTTTCTAAATTTTTCCAAAAAAATTGCGTTTTAAAGACCGCTGCGCAAATACCGCGTGACAAAAAATATTGCAATGACCGACATTTTTTTCTCCAGAGTCTTTTCTAAAAAAAATATGTATAATGTTTGGGGGTTCTAAGTAGTTTTCTAGGAAAAAATACTGATGTAAACAAAAAGTGTCCGAAATAGAGCTGGGGCTTAAGTGGTTAATTCTGTGCGTTTCCCACACCGCATTGAAATTGCATGGTATTGATGCTATCTGCTGCGGGTGTCAATGTTAAAGTAACAACACCCTGAAACAGCATGCAAACGCAGTACGATTGCCTGAATTGGATCACAAGGGTGTGAACAACATGCAATGCGAATCCGATGCGGCAAAAAAAAGGGGCTCTGCACCATTTTGGTGCGGTTGCTGTGCGATTTGCATGCAGTGTTAATTTCGTCAACTAAAATGTTTTCGTCTACTAAATTAACACAATTTTAGTCTACTAAAATACGACTAAAACTAAAACAATTCAGATGACTAAAATACGACTAAAAATAAAATGGCATTTTAGTCATAAGACTAAAATACGACTAAAACTAAAATGGCATTTTAGTCATAAGACTATAACTAAGACTAAATTGAAAACTGACATCATCAAAATTAGCACTCCTCTCTGCTGGTCATTTCTAAATCGGCAACACAATTCCATCCAGAGCCTGTAATAATCGCACATTAAAGTTTAAACATGTATTGGACCACCGCATACGCATAAGTAAGGGGCACCTACTAAGCTGCTGAAAACTAAAAAAAATTAAGAAAAAAGCTTTTCTTATATTTTCCACTAATATTTAATGTTGGTAATATATTCAGGTAATATGTGCAATGACATTACAGCCAATGGAGTTTACAGTTTTTTGGGTTTTTTTTTATTTTAAAGTTGCACTTCGGTTTGTCAAAAAGCAATATTTCTGTTTGTTTATGAAACTTGGTTTTATTTATAAAGATATTATATATCACAATGGCTAAATCTGTGTCTGTAGTGCATGTTCAAACCTTATAATAACATATTATTAGATTTTTACTCCAGGAGTATACAATTTGTTTGGAAATGCTAGAGAAATGTTTAAATAATGCATTACAATTAACCTAAACCTATTCGAATTGTAGTTGACTAAAATGTAAGAGATTTTAGTCGACTAAAATAGGACTAAAACTAAAACAATTCAGATGACTAAAATACGACTAAAACTAAAATCGCATTTCAGTCAAAAGACTATAACTAAAACTGAATCGAAATTTGCTGCCAAATTTAACACTGTTTGCATGTAATCGCATGTAGAATTGCATGGAATTTGAACAGAAATGCAGAGCGATTCCTGTCTGAATCACATGCAGTTCCCCACACTGCACCACTGTGAACCTAGGCTTATAGGTATTTCTTGAACAGTCAATAGAAAAAGAGGGTAATGTATATAAACTGGCATGATTTTTAGGCACTTCAGGCCTCAAAATTAGTAGGTGAAAGAAATTGTGATGCCCAGTGAAGGAAACTGATAAAATGGTTTACTAACAATTATTGTTGCGTGTTCACTCCTTGTGCCCATCCGCCAACCACAGATTGTTTATGTATTCACTTCCTGCAAGTGGAGTTTTACATTTTATCATTAAAAAATAAATACTTGAGTTCCAGTCAGGCTACTGTGCCAAGACTTTTTAGGGTCCGTTTCTACCAGGTGCCATGGGTTTGCTTCGGCAGCTATTCCCGCGCAGTCCCACTAGTCAAAATGCCTTGTCTCCTGTGTGTCTCCTGTACTCCTGTGGCTCAACTAGGTACAAATGGGACACTTTGTGGAAAAATGCCTTTCAGTGCTGTCTTGACGCCGGCTGGATGCCGACCAACGCTTGCTGGCGCTTGAAAAACAATGACTTGCTGAACTGTACTTGAACTTGACTTCTGACACTCTGATCAGCTCAAAAGTCCTGGACTGTACTTAGACTTGACTCCTGACGCTCTGGTTAGCTCAAAAGTCCTGCATCCAGCTTCCTCCAGTCCTTCCTGACTGAGGTAGCTCCTGTAACTGCTTGTGCTGCTGCAACTCTCAACACTGTACGCTGCACGCTGTAAACGTTAACACTTCAGGGCTCAACCGCTGGCGCCCCCTTTACCTTCAGGGTCCTCTCACTAGGCACCCCTCTACCTTCAGGGTCCTCTCGTTAGGCACCCTCTCTACACTTCTTCAGGGTCAACACTGGCACCCCCTTTGCTTTTACTCCTGCATCGGCTAGCTAGCTCCTGGATCCCCACGATCTTCACCGGAGTGGTCCCCTCTCTCTCAAAGCAGACCCCCAGGGGGCAGTTTGCAGTACTGGGAATGCTTTCCTGAAACTGGTCCCCTCTCAACTCCGCTGGTCCTCAACACATCGGATCCTCTCTGCAGCTCAGCCCTCTGTCACCTCAGGCAAGCCACCTGGGACACCCGATCCTGCTGACAGGAGGAGAGACAGCTGTACTCTCCCTCCTGAGACTCTGCTTCCCACCAAAGATGCTGCGTCATGAGCACCCCTCAAACTTATACCCACTCCCAGAATGCTGTGCGGCAGAATCTGCCTTTCTGGGGTAGATACGGGCCTGAGTGCACCATTTTCTGGGTTTCCTCCACCGTCCAATGAGAACCCTCTCATGGAGCACAGTCTCAACAGCTACACCCGGGAGACATGACAGCCCAGCTGAAAACCATGGCCCTGCTGTTAGGCAGCCAGGGCCCACTATACTTTACCTAGCACCTACTTGTAGGTTGCTACATCCATGTCCTGCTAGGCTGTCAGCAATGGAGTAATGCGGGACAAAGTCCCTATATATTGGGACCGAAAGCTTGAAATGCCGAAAAGCCCTGCCCAATCAGGAAGTGTTGGAAGGTATGCATATCTGTCTCTCGGTAGAATACCTCATCCCAATATATTCCATAGCTTCTAAAACCATAACAGCAAAGCCAGGATATAGACATATTTACCTCCCTCAGTTAATTGTAGCCTTTTTAGCCCAAACATTGTTAACCTAGGAGTACTGCTAGAAGAACCAGACCAATTCAACTCCTAGGCGAATTGGGCATCCAAACCTGTCAAGTTTATATTCATTTTAAGCTAAATTCAAGTTGGAGAATTATCTGCATGATTTCAGGCTGTACCCCATAGATACTCCGAGATCTGAGTACCTATAGAAAACTGTATTTGGGACAAAGTCATAAACATGATGAAACCGAAATTATGCATCTAAAAAAAAAAAAAAAATTTTTTTTGGGAATAAAATTGCTCATACTTACTTCACCATGTATGGCCATTTTTTTGTTTAACGGTGGAAGCGGAAGCTGACCCAAAACAATTTCCAAGGCTACATAGGAGAAGTTCTGGTCCTGTAAAGATCCCGGGCAATGTGCAATAACTTTGAAGGTCTATGATTATCTGCAATCTGGTGAGTGGGGAACCTTGAGGGGCACCATATCACTCTGCAAGCACCTTAATTATTTGGCACCTTGGCACCTTAATTGGATCACTATAAGGACTTTTTCAAGCACTGAATATTTATTTGGACTATTTTCAATCACTTATTTATTGTGCACTATCATATTTAATTATATATTTATCTGTTACTGCTCAGATATTTATAAGCACTTAGCACTTTTTTTGTATATTTGATCATACTGATTATTGTATTTATATCACAACACTTAACACTTTGTTTTGAGCTAGCGCTGCATAATTTCGGTTTCATCATATTTTCCTAAGACTTTCTTAGTGTCTGCAGCAGCTGCCCAATATTGCATTTATCTTTATTTAAATTCTCACGTTGTGTAGCGCGGGTTTAATTTTTGTTTTTTCAAAGTCATAAACATATTGATATCCCAGAAAAACCACTCCTCAGAAGCTTAATTGGTCAGATGGCCTCTATCAACACCCCTTTGATAACAGAGAAAAAGGAAATGCCAAGACAGTTTGACAGCTCTTGTTAACATCAAACCAAGGCATGCCTATCAGGACTTGTGAGAGCAAGTCATTTTCTTTTTCGACTCCTCTTTATTTCTCTGGTGCATCATTGTCTCTTTATTTCTTTGTAAAACCCTTTTTCTGTAAATATTTTATTTGCACCCTTTTGACCTTTTCATTATAAACCACTTCCGGACAGCTCGCCACGGTTTACTGCGGCAGGCAGCCTCTCCTGTGCGAACCGACGTAGGTCTATGTCAGTCGCGCGCCTGCAGCTAGGGGGTGAGCGCTCGTCGCTGGCGGCGCGCTCCCGCCCACACTCGTCAGCGGGGACTCCGATGCACGGGGCAGGGCGCTCTCATTGCTGCCTCGCTCCCGCAATCGCTCCCCTCTGAGAGAGAAGGACGGTCAGCTATTGTAAACACAGCTGACCGTTCTTCTCTCTGGAATGATCACAGAGTGCCTGTGATCCTTCTATGCAGGATCACAGGTCTCTGTGATCATTTCACAAGCCCCTCCCCCATACAGTTAGAAACACGCCCCTAGGTGCACATTTTAACACCTTGATCACTTACTGTGTTAACCCCTTACCTGCCAGTGTCATTATTACAGTAACAATGCTTATTTTTAGCACTGATTACTGTAGTAATGTCACTGGAAACCAAAAATGTCAGTTAGGGGTCCGCTCTGTCTGCTGCAATGTCACAGTGCCACAAAAAATCGCAGATCGCCCCCATTATTTATAAAAAAAACAATAAAAATTACATAAATCTTTCCCGTAGTTAGTAGACACAATAACTTTTGCGCAAACCAACGCTTATTGCATATGTAGCAGAAAACAAATTGGCCTAAAATGTTAAAAAAATTATGATTTTTTAATTTTTTTTTTTTTGGGGAATGTTATATAGCAGTACTGTAAGTGAAAACTATTGTTATTTTTTTTTTTTTCAGAATTGTCACTCTTTTTTTGTTTATAGCGCAAAAAATAAAAATCACACAGGTAATCAAACACCACCAAAAGAAAGCTCTATTTGTGGGAAAAAAAGGACATCAATTTTATTTGGGTACAGTGTTGCACGACCGCGCAATTGTCCGTTAAAATAATGCAGTGCCAAAACTTCCGGTCCAGAAGTGGTTAAACCCTGTTTTAAAAAGTGTTAAAACTGTCTCTAAAGCCTTTTAATGCAAACAAAAAGAATTTCTGTCTCTTAAAGCGGAGTTCCGGGCACAGAAGTAATTTTTCAATAAACATACCCCCGGGACAGTCAGGGCTAGTACATTCCACAATGGCTAGCCTCTGATCTGTCCCGGTTCGCACTTACCTTTTAGAAGAAATACTCACTTATAAAATTTCTTCCACAGCGTTTCCATCTCTCTTGTGGGCAGCTGAAGCCGGCGCGGTCCTCTTCGGCGTCTTCTTCCGCGTCTTCTTCTCCCAGAATGAATGCGCCTGCACCGGCCCCTCTAGTCACTTCCGCATGCCCAGAAGCTGTTTAGCAGGGGAATGCGGCGTAGCCCGGAAGTGACGAGCGGGGCCGGTGCTGTCGCATTGATTCCTGGGAGCGATGATGTTCAGCTCCCAGGAATCAGTGCAAGCCCGGAAGAGACGACTGAGCCTCGGCACAGCGGGAGGAAGTGAAGACTAGGTGAGTATCTTCGATCTTCAATTACAAGGTGAGTAAATAAAAAAAAAAAAAACCTAACTATCCAACTCCTTTTCAGGTGAAGGTGTAGAAGCGGACGGGCACAAAAAAAAAATATCGATTTTGTGCCCGGAACTCCGCTTTAACCGCTTCCATACAGAGCAGTTAGACACCCTTCCTGCCCAGACCAATTTTCAGCTTTCAGCACTCTCACACTTTGAATGCCAATTGCTCAGTCATGCTACACTGTAACCAAACAAAATTTTTATCATTTTTTTTCACACAAATAGATCTTTCTTTTGGTGGTATTTGATCACAACTGGGGTTTTTTTTTTTTCGTGATATATGCAAAAAAAGAGCAAAAATTTTGAAAAAAAAACACTTTTTTTAGTTTCAATTATAAAATTTTGCAAAAAATTAATTTTTCTTCATACATTTGGGCCAAAATGTATACTGCTACATGTCTCTGGTAAAATTAACCCAAATTAGTGTATATTATTTAGTCTGTGTGAAAGTTATTGAGTCTAGAAGCTATGGTACCAATTACTGAAAATTGATCACACCAGATGTACTGACGGCCTATCTCCTTTCTTGAGGCCCTGAAATGTCAGGACAGTACAAATACCGCCCAAATGACCCCTTTTTGTAAAGTAGACAGTCCAAGGTATTTAGTAAGAGGCATGGTGGGTTTTTTGAAGTTGTAATTTTTTCCCACAATTCTTGGGAAAATGAAGAAAAAAAATGTTTTTTCTTTTTTTTCCCACAAAGTTGTCAATTTATAAGCTATTTCTAACACATAGCATGTACACAGCAAAAATTACACCCAAAAATACATTCTGCTACTCCTTCCGAGTATGGCGATACCACATGTGTGAGACTTTTACACAGCCTGGCCACAAAAAGAGACTCCACGTCCAAGAAGCACCTTCAGGCGTTCTAGGAGCATAAATACACATAAAACTTTCTTACTATCTATCACACTTTTCAAGGCCCTAGAGCACCAATACAATGGAAAAGTCCACAAAATGACCCCATTTTGGAAAGCAAACACTCCAATGTATATTCTATGAGGCATTATGGGTCGTTTGAACATATTTTTTTCCACAGGTTTTTGGAAAATGTGGGAAAAAAATTAAAACTTTTTTTTTTTACACAAAGTTGTCAATTTATAGGATATTCCTAACACATAGCATGTACACAGCAAAAATGACACCCCAAAATACATTCTGCCACTCCTCCTGAGTATGGCAATACCACATGTGTGAGACTTTTTCACAGCCTAGCCATATAGAGGGGCCTAACATCCAAGGCGCACCATCATGCATCCTAGCCACTTGCCTAGGCCTATTTTTGACATTTGGTGTTTACAAGCTAAAATCAGTTGTTTTGCTAGAAAACTGCTTAGAACCCCCAAACATTATATATTTGTTTTTAGCAGAGACCCTAGAAAATAAAATGGAGATTATTGCAATATTTTTTATCACACCGTATTTGCGAAGCGGTCTTCCAAACGCAATTTTTTTGGAAAAAATTCACTTTTTTTAATTAAAAAATAAGAAACCAGTAAAGTTAGCCCAATTTTTTTCCATAATGTGAAAGATAATGTTACGCCGAGTAAATAGATACCCAACATGTCATGTTTCAAAATTGCGCACGCTCACGGAATGGCGACAAACTTTGGTACTTAAAAATCCCCATAGGCGACAATTTAAAAATTTCTACAGGTTGCCATCTTTGAGTTACAGAGGAGGTCTAGGGCTCAAATTATTCCCCTTGCTCTAACAATCGCGGCGGTACCTCACATGTGTGGTTTGAACACCGTTTACATATGTGGGCGGGGTTTCTGTATGCGTTCGCTTCTGCGCGCGAGCTCACGGGGACAGGGCGCTTTATTTTTTTATTTATTTTTTTTACTATTTATTTTATTTATTATTTTTTATTTTTACACCGTTTAAAAAAAAAAAAAATTGATCATTTTTATTTCTATTAAATGGAATGTAAACATTCCTCGTAATAGAAATAGGCACGACAGGACCTCTTTTTGTGAGATCTGGGGTCAAAAAGTCCTCAGATCTCACAAGTACACTAAAAGATAGAAAAAAAAATAAAAAATTATTATATAAAATGAAAAAAAAAAAAAGGACCTTTAAACCGGTTGCTAGGCAACAACATTTTCCGTAGCTCCGGTCCTCCAAGACCATAGAGTCAAGTGAGGGCAAGCTTGCCCTCACTCGACATCCTGTCTGTGAGGATCTGGGACCGGATCGTTTTCCCCGCTGCCGGCGGGTCCGGTAAGCGGGGAAAAGGACCGGAACGTGGCGGGAGGGGGGCGCCTCTTCCGCCATCCCGGAAGGGTGATCCCACGGCGAATCCGCCGCTGGGACCACCCTTATCGGAAAGCCAACCATCCATCTATCTGCTGCCATAACACCGGTATTTAGGTTTAAACGGAGGATGTATATAAACCTTTTTGGACTTGGACATGGTGGCTGTATGAAGGGTGATAGGTACTCGGGTACTTTGTTGGGCAGGTGACAGGTACTCTGGTACTGATGAGCAAGTGGCAGGTACTCGAGTACTCCGATAGGCAGGTGACAGGTACTCGGATACTCTGATGGGCAGGTGACAGGCAGGTGATAAGTACTGATGAGTAGTACTGATACTGATAGGTGATACTGTACTGATGGGTACTGATGATCAGTACTGATACGTGATAGGTACTGATGAGTACTGATGAGTAGTGATGGGTACTAATGAGCAGGCGGCAAGTACTCGGGTACTTCAGGCGTCAGGTACTCTGATGAGCAGGTGGAAGGTACTCGGGTACTCTGATGGGTAGGTGACAGGTACTCAGGTACTCTGATGACGGGTACTCCGTTGACAGGTACTCAAAGTACCCGAGTACCTGTCATCAGAGTACCCGAGTACCTGTCATCAGAGTACCCGAGTACCCGTCATCAGAGTACCCGAGTACCCGTCATCAGAGTACCCGAGTACCTGTCATCAGAGTACCCGAGTACCTGTCATCAGAGTACCCGAGTACCCGTCATCAGAGTACCCGAGTACCTGTCATCAGAGTACCCGAGTACCCGTCATCAGAGTACCCGAGTACCTGTCATCAGAGTACCTGCGTACCCGTCATCAGAGTACCCGAGTACCTGTCATCAGAGTACCCGAGTACCTGTCATCAGAGTACCCGAGTACCCGTCATCAGAGTACCCGAGTACCTGTCATCAGAGTACCCGAGTACCTGTCATCAGAGTACCCGAGTACCTGTCATCAGAGTACCCGAATACCTGTCACCAGCCCATCAGAGTACCCGAGTACCTGTCATCTGAGTACCTGATGGGATGGTGACAGGTACTCGGGTACTTTGATGGGCTAGTGACAGGTGCTCGTTATTGGGGGGGGCAATCAGTGTGTTTGGGGTGCACTATGATTGGTAACTAACTGTTACCACACTCTCTTCCTCACACAGGATCAGTGTGTGAGGAGGAGAACACGGTGACAGCTAGTTACCGTGTTCTCTGTTGACATTTGTGACCGGCTGTGATTGGACACAGCCGGTCACGTGGTAAAGAGCCAATTTCATTGGCTCTTTACCTAGATCGGGGATCGACTCTGTCCGAGGGACGAGCCTCGTCCCCGATCGCTGCTCTGCGCGCCCCCGGGGGCGCGCATTGCAGAGAGAACGAGCGGCTCGTGCTGGAGCCGCTCATGTGATCGGCTGTGATTGACACAGCCGATCAAGTGGCAAACAGCCAATTTCTATTGGCTGTTTACCTTGATCAGGGATGGGCTATGTCCGAGGGACGAGCCTCACCCCCGATCGCCGCGCTGCGCGCCCCCGGGGGCGCGCAGTAGAGGGGAGATCCGGGCGACGTCATATGACGGCGGCCCGGATCCTTACAACCACTTTGCCGACGTCATATTACATGACTCGGTATGGAAGTGGTTAAAGAGCGATACTGTATTTTATAAATCTCTGAACATACTGTACCTGTATGTAATGACACAGATGTTTAATTTTCCTAATTGTATTGCTAATCTTGTGGAAGTTCCGATTCTTCAGGTAAAAGTCGGTGGTGGCAGTTAAAGGGAATTGCTTAATTAACCACTTCGTATCTGGGCCAATTCTGACACTTTGTTCCTACATGTAATAATCTACTTTTTTTGGTAGAAAATTACTTAGAAACCCCAAACATTATATATATATATATATATTTTTAGCAGAGGCCCTATAGAAAAAAATTATAGGTGTTGCAATTTTTTATGTCACATGGTATTTTTCAAACGCAATTTTTTTTAACTACTTGCCACCAAATCATGTACCTGTACGTCATTTGTCTTCAAGTGGTTGTACCAGAGTGATGCCTACAGCTGCAGCTGCAGGCATCACCCCGGTACCTTTTTCTAGAGCTGACGGTCGGCTCTCTTGTGATCACAATGGCATAGCAGCCACTGCGCAAATACAGTGTGGCATAAAATATTAAATAAAATATTGCAACGACCGCCATTTTGTTCTAAGTAATTTTCTAGCAAAAAATACTGATTTTTAACTGGTAAGCAACAAATTTCAGAAAAAGGCCTGGTCTTCAAGTGGTTAACCACTATGTGTCTGGGCCAATTCTTACACTTTGCTCCTACATGTAAAAACCTACTTGTTTTGCTAGAAAATTACTTAGAACTCTCAAACGTATATATATTTTTGAGCAGAGGCCCTATATAATAAAATTACGGGTGTTGCAGTTTTTTGTCACACAGTTTTTTATATATTTTTTTTAGCAAAGGCTCTGGAGAATAAAATGACAGTCATTGCAATATTTTTTGTCATGCGGTATTTGCGCAGCGGTCTTTCAAATGCCATTTATTTGGAAAAATTACGAAAAAATTTAATTTCACTGCATTTAAAAAAACTAAACAGTAAAGTTAGCCCATTTTTTTTGCATATTGTGAAAAATGATGTCACACCGAGTATATAGATACCCAATATGTTATGGTTTAAAATTGCGCACACCCGCGGAATGGCGACAAACTACGGTCGATAAAAATCTCCATAGGCGACCCTTTAAAAATTTTTAACGGTTACCAGTCCTGAAGCTTAAAAGAGTGTAGCTCTTTTTATTAAATTATTGCTCTCGCTCTGGCGATCGCGGCGATACCTCACATGTGTGGATTGAACAACGATTTCATTTGCGGCTCGACTTCCGTATACGTTTTCTTTTGTGCGCGAGCTCACGCAATGGGGGCGGCTTCATTTTTTTTTTCCTATATAGTTTATTTATTTTTTAAATATTAGCACAGGTTTTTAAAAAAAAAAATCTATATTAGGTGCGATAAAAAAATGTTTTTTTTTTTTTCACTTTTATTGCAATGTAAACATCCCTTGTGACAGCAATAGGCAGTGACAGGTACTCTTTATGGAGGGATCGGGGTCTAAAAGACCCTAGACCCCCTCCACTACACTTCCATGTATTCAAAACGCTGAAAACAGCATTTTTGAATACATTCACTTTTTAAATCCGGTGCCTTTAGCAGCCAAGTAACCCGGATGTGACGTCATGGACGCCGCCTTTGGGTTACGTCATCGGAGACCCGATCGAAGCCGCATCCAGCTTTGATCGGGACTCCATCCAGCCGGCGCATCCGGTGGGATGGGAGATCTGGGCAGAGCCACGGAAGGCGGCAGGAGGGGTCCCCTCCCGCTCGCTGGGGTAACGATCGAGCGGCTCCGAGCCACATCGGACATTACCGCCGGAAAGCCAACCGCCTAGCTAGAGGCATCACCCCCGTACAACCACTTAAAGTCAGCCGATGTAGGTCTACGTGGCTGGTCGTTAAGTGGTTAAGTACTGTATGCCTTTAATTGACAGAACTAAGAGTTCAATTACATATCAGAATGACATAATCCTGCAGACTATATACCGCTATAGGATTTTGTATTTTGAAAATGACTCACAGAGATGAGCTATCACAGATTTCCATGAATTGAGCTAGTAGCAGTAATCATCATCATAAATAAAGTGTTACTAAACCCAGGACCCTGCATTAACTATATCTGGTCTCCCACAGTACACAGAACATGGAAATGCAATTATTTAACCATTTCTGGACCGAGCATATTTCTGACACATGTTGTTTACAAGTTAAAATCAGTATTTTTAGCTAGAAAATTACTTAGAACCCCCAAACATTATTTATATTTTTTTTAGCAAAGACTCTGGAAAATAAAATGGTGGTTGTTGCAATATTTTGCAGTATTTGCGCAGCAAACTTTCAAATGCCATTTTTTTGGAAAAAATAAATTTTACTGCAATTTAAAAAAACAATCAATAAAGTTAGCCCATTTGTTTGTATATTGTGAAAGAAGATGTCACACCGAGTAATTAGATACCTAACATGTTACGGTTTAAAATTGCGCACATCCGCGGAATGGCGAAAAACTACGGTACATAAAAATCTCGTAGGCGAAGTTTTAACATTTTTTAACGGTTATTAGTTTAGAGTTACAGAGTAGCTCTTTTTTTTAGAATTATTGCTCTCGTACTGGGGATCGCGGTGATTCCTCACATGTGTGGTTTGAACAGCGCTTTCATTTGCGGGCATAACTTACGTATGCGTTTTCTTTCGAGCGAGAGCTCACGGCGATGGGGGCACTTTAACATTTTTATTTATTTTTTCCTATTTATTTTATTTAATTTTTTCATTTTAGCACAGTTTAAAAAAAAAATAAGAAAATCTGATCCCCTTTATTGCTGACACAAGCAATGTAAACATCCCTTGTGACAGTAATAGGCGGTGACAGGTACTCTTTATGGAGGGATCGGGGGTCTAAAAGACCCCAAACCCCTCCACTGCACTTCAATGTATTAAAAATGGGGGAATTGGCAATTTTGAATACTTACAGTTTTTTAAATTCAGCGCATTTAGCCGCCGAGTACCTCGGCCGTGAGGTCATCACGCTGCAGAATATGGCTTTGATTGGGACTCCAACCAGCCGGCGGTCGTGCCAGCAGAGTCGCGGAAGGCGGGGGGAGGGGGGGTGTTCCCTCCTGCTTGCTGGGATAATGGCCGAGCGTCTTCCGAGCCATATTGGCTGTTATCACCTGGAAGCAGACCGCCGGCTCTAAAAAATGGTACCATGATGATGCCTCTAGCTGCAGGCATCACCCCAGTACAACCACTTCTCTGAGTAGGGCTACGTCGATTCGCAGGAAGTGGTTAAGTAAATATAAACTGCAAAATACCTTTTCTCATCTGCATTATATAGCAGTCTTGCGACTTCTATCAGTAACTGGTTAAAGCTTTAAGGAGGAGTTTTTATTCTCCTCTGACTGTCCTATAACACTGCAGGACCCCTGACCCTCTGTCTGGACAGTGCTGATTGGCCCTGTGCTAATTACATGCACTCTCCCAGGAAAAATAATAATATCCAGAGATAAGTTGGAGACACTGGAAGAAGGGGAGGATCAGAGAAGACAGGATCAAACAGCCTTTCTACACAATGCAGAGGATTAACCCCTTAAGTTCCACAGTGAGAATAACAAGCATGTTTTACTGCATATACAGACTGATTTTACTGTTGTGGGTTTAGTAACACTTTAATCATCACTTTATGTTGAAATTAGAAGGTAATCTACAAGGAAGTATAAAAATACCAAAATACTGCTTTTTTAAACTAAATGGCTTCCAGGTGTATCAAACAAAAAACATGCAAAGACTCACGGTTTGCTTTCTGTGGAAGGCAGCCACAGCTTGAGTAGTAAAGCGTGTTCCTTGCCAACATGTTGCAGAGTGGGATCCTTGCTTTCTGTGTGGAACATAGGTGTGTGAAGGGGGTGTGCCAGGTGTGCTTGGGCACACTCTAATCACTATGTACAGTGCCGATTCCCCCCTCTGCCTGGGTCCCCCCTCCTGTTGTTGGCTGTTGCCCCCTTGTTGGCCGCAGTGCTGCTGGCTTCCCTTCTCCTTCCCTGGCTGCGGGGAAACAGTAAACACACTCACTCACTGTGTCCATTCATGACTGAAGCATAGTAAATTGTGCTTACAATGCTTCAGTTTGTGAATAAACAGGTATACAGGTAGCCACTCAGCAATTCATTCACTGCCCCGTGCAGCTGAGGCTGCAGAAAAGTGTGTTTGAGCTTTAGGGAGCACACCCTAATGCAATAGGCTGCACACACCTATGGTGTGGAAGCAGTGGTTTCTCTGCACAGGCTTGCAAAACCCCTGTTGAATCAGACCTATAGCTCTCTGTGATGGTACTCACCATCACTGGGAGTGAAAGACAGGTACTTAATGGACACTGAGAATATGGTTTGGATTGCTTCAAATGGGTTCTGTGTTTACACTTATGATAATGTGTATTGCACTTCAATGTCAGAGACAGACAATCTGTCACTGGTGGTCCCTTCCTATTGTCTGTGTATTGAGGTGTGATGTGTATTCTGTTAAGCCTGTCTGTCCCATTGTTAACTGCTAATGAACTCACATATTGTTTCTGTCCAGATGGCTAGATAATTAGTTCAGGTTAAATATATTTCTGTATACAATTTCATCTGCATATGATAATATAATCAGGCAACCCCTGACCTGTGTGCGTTGTTCAATACAGAGAAGCTCTGGCTCTGAATTAAAGAGAAGTATGTAAGTTGTGGATGTAGGTTGGGATTAGCAACATAGTGTTAATTTCTTTTAATCATTTTGTATTAATTTTTTTACATGAACCTTTAGGTTTTATTACTGTTTGTCTCTAGCCTGCATGCCTCCCTTCAATGTGAGGCTTGCATTGTAGTTTCCTGTATGTGGACCAGACAGGTCACATTTTCCCTTAACTAATTTGAGTGGAGTATCTCCTCCTCTTCCTGCCAGTGAGACGCAATTAATGTTATAGCCACTGTCCCAGGTAGCTCTATATATATTGTCGATGTTGTGCACTAACCACACCAACGACGAAGTCATTGATGACGAAAACGCGTAGGGAGGAAATGTGACGTGGGACGTCATCGCATACCAGGACGTGGTGGCCATGTTTTTGGTTGGAAACAATCTGTTTCCATGTTTGATGTCTGATTAACTTTGTTACCAAGTGAGTGTTACATTTTAATCTAAATAAAAGATCTATTGGGACATGCTACACTATGATATGCCCCTATGTCCCTTTACATCTGATGAGTTTGGCAAACACACTGAGGGCAGCCAATCAATATTCTATTAAGGAGAAGTTGGAAACATAATCCAGTGAAACCATCCCAGGATTTCTCTGATTGTGCTTGATTGACCTTGGTGGGGGTCCACAATGAGGGGTAAGAGGCAATGTGAACAGATGTTGGTGACGGCTCTTTTTTGGATAGACCTTTCTTCTTTTATTTCATCAAGCACCACTATACAGCATTCATATGTGAATAAACCCCGATACCAATTGGACTGATATATACATTTTTATATTCATTAGTGCTGCACCTTGTTAGATTTTTTTCGCTGAGCCGGGAACCTTTCGATGTCGGCAGTGTTTTTTTTTCCTAAAACAAGAGATAAAAAAAATATATTTTTTTTTTTTTTATTATTAATCTGTTGCTTTAAGGGTAGAGGAGAGATTTGGGGTCTTTTAGACCTCAGATCTCTCCATAAAGAGGACCTGTTATGCTGTATTGTTATCGTAAGGGATGTTTACTTTCCTTACGATAGCAATAGAAGTGATCCAACATTTTTTTTGAAAGGGACAGTGTAAAAATAAAAAAATAAAATAATATATTTTTTTAAGCATCCCGTCTTGAAAGCGCACCTAGCTCACGCCCACATATGTAAAAAGTGTTTGCAGCACACATGTGAGGAATTGCCATGAACATCTGAGCAACAGTTCTAGCGCTAGACCTCCTCTGTAACTCTAAACAAGTGATCTGTAGAAATTTTTAAAGCGTCGCCTATGGAGATTTTTAAGTGCTGTAGCTTGGCACCATTCTACTAGGGTGCGCAATTTAAGAGCATGACATGTTACATATCTATTTACTCCACGTGACGTCATCTTTCTTATTAAACCAAAAATTGGGGTATATATTATGTTTTTTTTTTTTTTAATTCATTTAGGTGCATTTTTTTAATTATGTTTAAAAAGCAGCTACGCAAAAACCATATGACATAAAACATTTCAACAACTGCCATTTTATTCTCTAGGGTCTCTGCTAAAAAAAAAAAAAAAAATATACATATATATATATATATATATATATATATATATATCTTTATATAATAAAAAATTAGAGTTTCTAATTCATTTTCTAGCAATAAAAAAAAAAACAGATCTTTACTTGTAATCAGCAAATGTCAGAAAAAGAGAAGCTCCCACCCCCCAACTAAAAAATGATAAGTCAGCAGCTACAAATACTGTGGCTGCTGACTTTTAATATTAGGACACTTTCCACATAGAGAGGATAAATCTCTCTAAGGCCCCTTTCACACTTGTGCGACTTGTCCTGCGACTTGGCACTGCAAAGTCGCATGAGAGGAGTTGTACCCCATGATTTCCAATTAGTACTGTTCATACCTGTGCGACTTCAAAGTAATCCCTGCATTACTTTGGTCCGACTTTGATGTGACTTTAGGTCCATAGACCTCAAGATTACACAGGCATTGCTTCAAGTCGCGTCAAAGTTGCGTCAAAGTTGCGTGACTTTCAGGTTGCCCAAGTGTGAAAGGGGCCTAAGGGGGGGCACAGATAGCTATAAAACCTCACCGGTGTTCTAATCCCAGTCCACTCTGTACAAAACGAAAAAAAAAATGTTGCCTCTAGTTACATTTAATATGGAAAGGATGGGGGGGGTTGGACCTCTATAGAGAGATGATTGCTTCCACACCTGGAGCAAGGGTCCCCTTCTGCAGCATGCTGGCAGGGAACAGACTTTTCTACAGAGGCTGTGGCTGCCTTCTAAAGAAAACACACAGTAACTGTAAGACGTTGCACACCACTTGCTTTGATGCACCTGAAATGTATTTATACGGAAACTCAATCTGGCTTTAATACATTAGAGTAGAACTATAGGCAACATTTTATTTTTCATTTTGGATAGAGCAAGTGAGGGTTATAACCCGTCAGATTTTTTTTTTCACCATCTGTGTCCCATTACCGAGATTTCCCTTCACTTCCTGTCCCATAGGCAAACAGGAAGTGAGCAGAAATCCCTGCACATTAAGGGAATGCCTTGGGGATACCCAGTTTACCAGAACTAGTGTCCCCAATGGAAGATTTTCCTTTTATTACTTTGCAAGAAATAGCCTAGTCGTTAACCACCTCAAAACCAGGCACTTTCACCCCCTTCCATCCCAGACCAATTTTCAGCTTTTAGTGCTCTCACATTTTGAATGAAAATTACTCAGTCATGCTACACTGTACCCAAGTGAAATTTGTTCACACAAATAGAGCTTTCTTTTGGTGGTATTTATTCGCCACTGGGTTTTTTTCTTTTTTTTTTTTGCGATCTAAGCAAAAAAAGAGCAAAAGTTTTGAAAAAGAACAATATTTTCTACTTTCTGCTTCAAAAGAAATCCAATAAAATCAAATTTCATAACAAATTTTTTTTTTTAACAGAAACGTTTTTATTCATTTCAAAAAACAAGGTACAAACAAAAAGACATTGCTGTGTTCACATTAGACAATATCATAGACAAGTAAAAGGGCAAGGTACAACATACTCAACAGTAACAGAAGATCTCCTGCGTAGGCAACAGAGGCACAATATAGCTGAAAGGATTCCCTCCACCCCCCCGAGCATCCACACCCCCCCCCCCCAGCCAGGGTCAGTTACCCCAGATGGGCCGGCAACCAATAGCAATGCCAGCTATAGGGACACCAAGTAAAGGATGACACCCCCAGCGAAGGGGCCATAATCCCAAGAGAGAAAGGTGGATGGGGGGGGTGGGGGAGGGGAAGAGGGAGGAAAAAAAAAGGGGGGGGAAGGGCCCCCGGGGAGGGAGCCAAGCACAGCAGAGCAGGAGAGAGGAGGCCGAAAGAGAGTGGACAGAGAAGAGAATACAAGAGAGGAAGGATCTCATCTCAGCCCTCCCCTGGCCACCCACAAACCCCACACCTTGTCAAATTTCTGAGGACAGCCCCTACTCATGTAGGTGAGTTTAAAGAGTGGTAAAACTGAGTCGACCAGGGTCCACCACCTGGACAGTAGCGGAGGGTCAGCCGATTTCCAAAGCAACAAAATCGTTTTCCGGGCATAGAACATAAGATAAAATATAAGGAGCTGCATATGCCTCCGGTGAAAGACCAAATCACAAAAACCCAGTAACGAGACTCTGGGATCAAGGACCATGCCAGTAACCCCCAACCCCTCAAGGTCACCAACCACCTCCCTCCAAAACCTCTGAGCGACAGGGCAGGACCACACCATATGGAAAAAGGTACCAGTCTGACCACAGCCCCGAGGGCATACATCCGAACTTCATAACAAATTTAGGCAAGAATGTGTTCTGCTACATGTCTTTGGTTAAAAAAAAAATCCTGATAAGTGTATAATAAGTGTATGATAATAGGTTTGTGTGAAAGTTATAGAGCCTATACAAGCTAGGCTACGTATCATTGAAAGTTGAGCAGTCCTGATGTACTAACTACCTATCTCATTTCTTGAGGCTCTAAAATGTCAGGACAGTACAAATACCCCTAAAATTACCTTTTTTGTAAAGAGAACAGTCCAAGGTATTTAGTAAGAAGCATAGTGAGTTTTTTGAGGTTGCAATTTTTTGCCCACAATAATTTGGGTAATGAAGATTTTTTTTTCTTTTTTTCACAAAATTGTGATATTAGCAAGTTATTTCTTACACATGGCATAGATAAACTTACAATTACACCCCAAAATATATTCTGCCCCTCCTCCTGAGTATGACGATACCACATGTGAGACTTTTCCACAGCCTGGCCACATATAGAGGCCTAATATCCAAGTAGCACCGTCAGGCGTTCTAAAGGCATAAATTACACATTTAATTTCCTGAGTACCTATCCCATTTTTGAAGGCCCTGGAGCACCAGGACAATGGAATTACCCACAAAATGGCATATTGAGTCTTTCAAACATGTCATTTTTTTTCCACAAGTTTTTGGAAAATGTGGAAAGAAAAGGAAAACTTATTTTTTTTTTTTTTTACACAAAGTTGTTGATTTATAAGATATTTCTAACACATAGCATGTACATAGCAAAAATTACACCCCAAAACACATTCTGCTACTCCTCTTGAGTATGGAGATATCCCATGTGTGAAACTTTTCCACAGCCTGGCCACATACAGAGGCCCAACATCCAAGTAGCACCTTCAGGCTTTCTAGTAGTATAAATGAAACATTTGATTTCCTGAGTCCCTATCACATTTTTGAAGGCCCTGTGACAGATGTGGATCATTGGGATGTGGCAGATGTTCACTGGGACAGATGTGGCAGTTTACAGACAGATGTGGCAGATTGTCATGGACAGATGCGCCAGATGATCACTGGCAGATATGGCAGATGATGTACGCCAGATTATCACGGACAGATGTGGCAGATGATGTGCGCCAGATGATCACGGACAGATGATGTGTGTCAGATGATCACGGGCAGATGTGGCAGATGATGTGCGCCAGATGATCACGGACAGATGTGGCAGGTGATGTGCGCCAGATGATCACGGACAGATGCAGCAGATGATCACGGACATATGCAGCAGATGATCACGGACATATGCAGCAGATGATCATGGACAGATGTGGCAGATGATGTGGGCCAAATGTGCGCCAGATGATCATGGACAGATGTGACAATTGATCATGGACAGATGTGGCAAATGAGCATGGACAGATGCGCCAGATGATCACTGGCAGATGTGGCAGATGATGTGCGCCAGATGATCATAGACAAATGTGGGAAATAATCATGGACAGATGTGGCAAATGATCATGGACAGATTATTGCACTGGGACAGATGTGTGACAGGTGTTTTTACTGTGTTGGGGACACTGTGTGCTGGGGACACTGTATTGGTGTGTTGGGGACACTGTGTGTGGACACTAGCAGGGTGATCAGTGAGTAAAGAGCAGTGAAACAGCTCTATGCTCACTGATCGCCGCCTGCCAGCACCGATCCGCTCTCCTTCTAAAAATTCTCCTTATATCCTAAAAGACACGATTCAGTGTTTATATACAGTGACAAGCCTGCAGGCAGAAGGTGGCAATAGCCATCTTGTTACAACCCCACATTTGCTCAGCGACACACTGATTATATAGTGAAATACACTATTTCACTCAGTCGCAGTGAAATAGTCTATTTTAGTATATAAGGTGAGTTTACTGCTAAAATAGTGTGACATTGAAGACTTGGCTGGGTGGAGGAAGATGTCTGCTGCTGCCTTCATTTTCTGGAAACCTATTGAAATGCATAGCGGCCATGTTGGAATGCATAGAGCATGTGTAGTAAGCAATTTTGTTGTATTTTCTGATGGGTAGCGTGTTCTCTCAGAATACCGCTACCTATCAGATTCTGCAACCCGAAGTGACGTTGGCATGAGAAAACTTACTGCGCATGCGCCATGCGCTCCAACATGGCCACTATGCATTCCAATAGCTTTTCTAATGTGACAGAACACGAAGCAGCAGCAGACATGTTCTTACACTCAAACAACTTGAATTTCAGATTGACTTTAGCAGTAAACTCACCATATGTACTGAAACAGACTATTTCAGCACGACGGAGTGAAATAGTCTATTTCACTATACAATCAGTTTGTCGCTGAGCAGTGCAGGGTGTAGCAAAATGGCTGTCGCTACCTTCTACCTGCATGTTTCTCGCTATATTTACTATATTACAATATTAATAGGAATGTAATACTGTTATTCAGTATATAAGGTGAGTTTATTGCTAAAATAAATGTAAAATTCAAGACTTGCGTAGGTGTAAGAAGATGTCCGCAGCTGCTTCGTGTTCTTTCACATTAGGAAACCTATTGGAACGCATATCGGCCATGTTGGAATGCACGGCGCATGCTCAGTAAGTTTTTCACGTCTGAACGTCACTTCTGGTTGCAGAATCTGATAGGTAGCGGTATTCTGATAGAACATAGCGGTATTCTGATAGAACACCGGGATCACAACTCTCCTAGAAATTGGGAAGTCTGCTCACTGTGAAGAGAACTTCACGGGTGTTCTATCAGAATACCGCTACCTATCAGATTCTGCAACCAGAAGTGACGTTCTGATGAGAACAACTTACTGCGCATGTGCCATGTGTTCCAACATGGCCGCAATGCGCTCCAATAGTTTTCCTAATGTGATAGAACACTAAGCAGTGGCGGACATCTTCTCACACCCACGCAAGTCTTGAATTTTACATTTATTTTATCAGTAAACTCACCTTATAGACTGAAATAGACTATTTCACCACGTCCGAGTGAAATAGTCTATTTTACTATATAATCAGATTGTCGCTGAGCAGTGAGGGGTGTACCAAGATGGCCGTCGCCACCTTCTACCTGCAGGTTTCTCGCTATATTTACTATATTACAAGAATAGTAGAAATTAAGTACTGTTATTCAGTCTATACGGTCAGTTTACAGCTAAAATAAATGTAAAATTCAAGACTTTTGTGGGTGTAAAAAGATGTCCACCGCTGCTTCGTGTTCTGTCACATTAGGAAACCTATTGGAACGCATAGCGACCATGTTGGAACGCACAGCGCCTGCGCAGTAAGTTGTTCTCGTCGAAATGTCACTTCCAGTTGTAGAATCTGATAGGTAGTGTTATTCTGATAGAACACCGGCGCTCGCTGATTGGCTAATCCATCCGTGACTACATTTCCCAGCAGGCAGTGCTATGTAATACTGTGGTCGGCTGTCTCGCGAGGTTTCCCCCTCGCCGGTAATTGGTCCTCGGTAACGGCCCCGCTCTCCCGGAGGCTGCATTGTTGTCGTGGCGTTCCCTTCGCTGCTGTGAGTCGGTGACTGAGGCTGTGGTGTTCGCTGTGTGTCGCCGCCCTCCTCCTCCTATTCCGCTGCAGTGAGCCGCCGCCCTCCTGTCAGCCGACACAGACATGGCCGATCCCAAATACGCCGACCTGCCCGGCATCGTGAGTAGCCAACAGAGGCTGGGGGAGGGGGGAGCTGCTCTGCACGGGACTCAGGGCAGGGCCCTTCCCACACCCAGCACTGCGCCCCCTCTGATCAGTGTGTGTGATGACAGGGGAGCCTGTAGTGTAGGTGATGAGGAGGGGCAGTGCTGGGTGTCATGGTGATGGGGCATTACTATGGATGGAGGCCTGGACCTCTGATCTCCTAATAAAATGTGGTGACACATTGGGGTGTGACCGGGGATCAGGGGACAGAGTGACGTTAAAGCTGAAATCCGCATACAAGTAAATTTTCTCTGTAAATTCTATTAAAGCGGTAATAAACCCAAAAGTCAAGAGTTGAGCGATTGGCAGCGTTTGATTGCTCAATTCTTAATCTTAGATGAGCGGGGGACAGCTGCAACTTGGATCGGTGCTGCAGCCATCTAGGTGAGTATGATTTTTTTCTATATTCCTGAACGTCTTTTAACACACATTGTGTTGGCCAGTTAATTTCTTAAAGAGGAAGTAAACCCTCCTCTGACACTTGTACCTATAGGTAAGCCTATATTAAGGCTTACCTATAGGTACTGTAAATATCTCCTAAACATGTACCGTTTAGGAGATATTTACCTTACATGCAGCCAGTGACGTCACTGGCGCATGCGCTCTGAAGGAAGGGCCGCTCGTGCCTTTCCTTCAGAGCCCTGTGCCGTTACTGTCGGCTCCTGCGTGCATGCGGGGGAGTGACGTCATCGAGGCTCCAGCCAATCAGATGGCTGGATGACGCAAACCCAGAAGAAGGGCGACAAAACATGTCGCCCATGAGACAGGTAAGCGGCGGGTGCTCGTTCTAAGGTAAGTATTTCATAATGAGCTAGTATGCGATGCATACTGGCTCATTAGGTGATTTTCTTTCAGGTGTTTGTTTTTTTAAAAAAAACGGAGGTTTACAACCTCTTTAAAACCACTTAAGCCCCGGAGGATTTGGCTGGTAAACGACCAGGGGGTATTTTGTGATTTGGCACTGTGACTTTAACGGACAATTGCGCGGTCGTGCAACGCTGTACCTAAACGAATTTGGCGTCCTTTTTTTCCCACAAACAGAGCTTTCTTTTGGTGGTATTTGATCACCTGTGCGATTTTTTGATCATGCGCTATAAACAAAAAAAGAGCGTCAATTTTGCAAAAATAACAATATTTTTCACATTTTTTATATGAAATTCCCCCCAAAAAATGTAAAAATCAAAATTTTTTAACATTTTCGGCCAATTTGTTTTATGCTACCTATGTTTGGTAAAAAATCGCAAAAAGCGTATTTTGATTGGTTTGCGCAAAAGTTATCGCGTTTACTAACAAAGGGAAAGATTTTTGTCATTTTTGTTGTTTTTTTTTAACGCGTAATGGCGGCGATCTGCGTTTTTTTTTTTTTTTTTTTGCGGTACTGCGACATTGGGGCGGACAGATCGGACCCTTGACTGACATTTTTGACACTTTTGGGGTTACCAGTGACATTTCTACAGTAATCAGTGCTATACATATGCACTGTTACTGTAAAAATACTGGTAGTGAATGGGTTAACTTTATTTGGGAGGGAGGGGCTGTGTGTGTCCCTAGGGGCGTGCTTTCTACTGTGATTGGCTGTGGCTTGAGCTGTAAGGACACTGATCAACGGATCTACATAGTAGATCCGTGTGATCAGTGTCTTTACACCGAGGAGAATGACAGGTGGCTTGTTTACACAAGCTGCCTGACTTTCTCCCTCTCCCCTGCCGATCGCAGAGTGGCCGGCGGACATCGAGTCCGCCGGTCACACGCGCGGGGGGGTCCGTGACCACGCGGGAGCGCGCCTCCGGGGGCGCGCGCTCGCTCCCTAGACCCTCACAAGCAAGCGACGTAGACCCTCACAAGCTAGTGATGTAGACCTACGTCAGTTTGCCTGTGAGGGGCTGACCGCCGACGTAGATAGTCGTGCGGCGGTCGGCAAGTGGTTAAGGGCTTGTTCCCTCCAGCCCACATGCTAAAAAGACATGATGTTTAGGGACGGAGCCTTGTGTTGTTACAATGCAAGACACTGTTTACCTTTTATTTTTCTAATGTCAAAATTACATTTCATTCATTTGTATGCACCAAAGCAGAGCAGCCATGTGATGACTGACAGCGACTTCAGATGAGCTCTGGTGCATTGTGGAAAAATGCAACATGTCTGTGTTTATACAATGCATGCATATTCACATCTATATGATGTGTTTGCGACCCATAAGAAAAGAATGACTTTTTGGAAAAAAAAAAGAAAAGAATGGGGTGTACCCTGTGCATAGTATGGATAATGGACTCGCATATGAGTCTACAGGGCTGTTATCTCACTGTGTTTTCTAGGCCTAAGCAGCCTCCCTGTCACTAGTGTCTCTGGCCAGCTTATAGTGGACCTGGACCCGAAAACGAAAGATTTGCTGTAAGGCCCCTTTCACACAGGCAGACTGTTCAGATCCTCCTGTCCGTTTTTTTAGGCGGATCTGAACGGTCCCCCCATGCATCTCTATGGGGGATCGGATGTCAGCGGAAACATGTCCGCTGACACCTGATCCATCAAATCTGGACGGATGGGATCGGATGAGAACGGACCGACGGTCCGTTCCCATCCGATTTCCCCCATAGAGATGCATGGGGAACTGACAGCTGTGTCTCCGCACACAGCGCGGAGACACAGCTGTCATCCTTCTGCTCAGCGGGGCATTGGCGGCTCGATCCCCCGCTGAGAAAAACGGCATCCGTCGGACGGACGGATAGTGTGAAAGGGGCCTTACAGGGAATATTAAGAAATGATAATTATGCCTGACCAATATTCAAACTACCATGTGTCTTAAAAGAGTTGTAAAGTCGGAAGGTTTTTTATCTTAATGCATTCTATGCACTAAGATAAAAAATACTTCTGTGTGTAGCAGCTGCCCCAGTACCCCCTAATACTTGATCTCCATCTCTGTCTAGTCATGTCCACGAGTCCCTTGGCCGTCAGGGACTCACTCTCCTGGTTGGCTGAGACACAGTTGCGGTGCCATTGGCTCCTGCAGCTTCAATCAAAGTCAGCCAATCAGGAGAGAGGGGGCAGGGTTGAAAGGCAGCTCTGTGTCTAAATAGACACAGGGAACTGCAGCTTGTCTCGGCTGCCCCCATAGCAAGCTGCTGCGGCGCCGGCACTCGACAGGAGGGAGGGGCCTGAGAAGAGGAGAATTCAGGCTACTCTGTGCGATACCGAATGCACAGAGGAGGTAGGTATCATTTTTATAATATTTGCTATTCAAAAACGAGACTTTACAATCACTTTAAGTTCCTCCTAAAAATAGCAATGCACTTCTGCTATATGTAGGTACCTAGACACTCCTGTGCCCACATAATTGTATATCTGCAGTGTGAGGTCTAAAGCACTGCTGCCTCTGACTGCTAGGCTCAGGGGATTTGGAGCAAGAGTTGATGTCACTGCTTTGATGCTCACTGTCCCCTTGCTGGAGATGCACAGTCTTGAAACAAAATCCTGCCCTCACCATGATGGATGCCCCTACACAGAGGCAGAGTAAAGGACAAAGCATTGTAAAGCTGTAATGGGAAAAGATCAGCTGTATGAAGACCACATGTAGTACTAGTGATAAGCCCTTTGTCCTATGCCTGCCTTTTTTGGGGACACAGCTTCTAAAGCTTATTTCTCTTATAGAGTCCATTCATACCAAATGCTTTGGGTAGCGTTGCCCAGTGCACATAAAACTTTTTGACTTGTGTCCTGTTGTTTCAATTCAGACCAACACATTGCGAGGGACAGGTTGCATTTTTGGGCAGTGTGTTGACATGCTACAACGCATCACAACAGAATTTATTGAAATGTAATTTTGTGACATTTTAACCACTTGACTTCGGGAAGATTTTACCCCCTTCATGGTGCACTACTTTAACTGACAATTGCGCAGTCAAGCAGCACTGTACTCCAGTGTTCCTCAGCCTTTTTCAATCAAGGCCCTCTTTAGAATTGTGCGCAATCTCTATGCACCCCATTCTAAATAATGGTAAACCAAACATAACCCAGCAACATCCACACTCGTAGGACACCCAGTGTTATATATGGGATCACAGGTCTCTATGGTCATTTCAGAAACCACGCCTCCCCACAGTTAGAATGACTCCCCTAGGCTCACATTTAACCCCTTGATCACCCACACTGTTAACCCCTTCCCTGCCAGTGTCATTATGACAGTAACAGTGCATATTTTTAGCACTGATTACTGTAGTAATGTCACTGGTCCCCCCAAAAGTGTCAAAAATGTCAGATAGGGGTCCGATCTGTCTGCCGCAATGTCGCAGTCCCGCTAGAAATCGCAGATCGCCGCCATTACTAGTAAAAAAAAAAAAACAATAAAAATGACATAAATCTTTCCCGTAGTTAGTAGACGCTATAACTTTTGCGCAAACCAATCAAAATACGCTTATTGCGATTTATTTGAGAATGTTATATAGCAGAATGTGAAAAATATTGTTTTTTTTTTTTGTTTATAGCGCAAAAAATAAAAATCGCACAGGTGATCAAATACCACCAAAAGAAAGCTCTATTTGTGGGAAAAAATGACATCAATTTTATTTAGACACAGCATCGCATGACCAGGCAATTGTCCGTTAAACTAACGCAGTGCTGAATCGCAAAATATGGCCTGGTCATTAAGGGGGAAAATCTTCCGGTCCAGAAGTGGTTAAAGTGGATGTAAACCCTCACATATACCAAGTGACGTGAACTGCCTCAGATGATGCACAGAGATTAAACAAATCTCCCTATATAAGTTTTATTTGTATATGTGCTGCCTTTCTATACTGTTTAGAAAGTGCTCGTCCTGTTAGAATTTTCTCTTCCTGATTCCCCTGTGGGTGTGGATTCTTGCCATACCCTGTGATCCAGCTCATTGTGGAGAGGGGGTGTGTGCCTTTCCTTCATAGGCAGAAACAGGAAGAGCTGTGCTGTGAATAGACCAGCTCTCTGCTAATCTTTTTATAGCACCCTCCCCAACACAAAATTCAGCCTGGTTTTATCTCAGTTGATGGAGAACTTGTCAGAAGTTATCATGCTGATAACAGAGGAACTGAACAGGAGATATATATATATATATATATATTACTAATGGCCATAATTAACGACTTATAAAGGGACTGTGATAGTGTGGCAGACAATCTGACGCTGGGGGGAACTAACTGCCACTGACATCACCAGTGCCATTATTAGTTATCTGTGTTAATAATATGCACTGGCACTGTACTAAAGACACTGAGTAGGAAGGGGTTACCATGTAGTCAATGAAATGGTTAATGTGTGCCTAACTATGTGTAATGTGTGTGATATGTGCTGCTTTTACTAAGGATCTTGTTGGGTGTTTTTTTCCCTACTTAGCAGGACCTGTCAATGAACAGAGCTCTGTATTGTTTACAATTTACAGAGCTCTGTTCCGGAAATGAGCTAATTAGAGGGTGCTGGCGGCCAATCGTTGGCTGAGACCTACAGATTGGCTTGAGCTGTAGCGAATCAAAGCATAGATGGGCCGGTGTTCTGTCAGAATACCATACCCTATCATTATTCCATACCTCCGTCATTTCCGGTTGCGGATCAGCTGTGGCTTCGTCATGAATCAGTTGTAGCCGCGTCACAAGTCATACTGCGCATGCGCAGAATAGGTAAGGCATTTTGATAACATCGTAAGGGTCAGGCAAAAGTCCTAGTGTGCATGCGCCCCAACGGGTCGGGCAGCAGGATCTCTGATAACAAACATCCATCCAATCTCCATGGCCCACACTGCGCTGACCCGAAACGACGCCGAGCCGACACTGCAGCGACCCGACAATCCGATCTCCATGCCCCACACTGCGCCGACCTGACAATGAGACAGTGGGCGTGCGCGTGTGGGTAGGGAATAGGATTGTCCCATTGTCGGCTCGGCGCAGTGTATGCCATGGAGATCAGATGGATGTTTGTTATAAGAGATGCTGCTACCCGATCCGTTGGTGCGCATGCGCCCGCACATGCGCAGTAGGACTTTTGCCTCACCCCTTACGATGTTATCAAAATTCCCTACCTATTGCGCGCATGCGCAGTAGGACGTGTGACGCGGCTACAGCTGGTGCATGACGAGCCTGCACCGGAAATGACGTGGGTAGGGAAATCTGATAGGGTAGGGTTTTCTGATAGAACACCGGCAGGCAGTTAAAGTTAAAAATGTCTGGTATGAATTGCCCCCCACCAGAACACACTGGTCAGCGCTCACAGCCTTTAGCTGCTGGTTTTCCAGCATGCCCGTTCGTCAGAAGCCGGACAGGTTACTGTACACACTGTCTGAATGTCGGACGGTTTCTGTTGAACCAGCTGATATTTGGTCCATGTGTACCAGGTCTAAGCCGTTATCTTGGTAAATAGATAAGATCTTGTGTAATTATGATGCGGCAGAATGGGGCAGGTATTGGAAGTGGAATAAAACTGCCTAAAGATGGATCGAAATTCAACTGATTCAGCACGTATTTTGATCCATGTATCTATCTAACAATCGACTTCTATAGAACGAGACTGTTGGAATTGCAGCCGCTGTATTCTCCAGCTGTCAGATCACAATAGCACAGCCGGGAGGATTCCTCTATCCACTTTGATTGTGTGAATGGAGGATTTTGTTCATTTTTTATTTCTGGCTGACAAACAAAAGGGCTCTATGGTCAGCTTTACTCTTTAGTGCCGGTTCACATATGTGCGGCTGCGGCGATCGCATGTAATGTTGGAGCGCACTGCTCCTTCATTACATGCGATCGGCTGTGCGGTGCGAGTTTAGCCATACACATTGTATGGCTAAATTCGCACTGCACCCGCAGCAAAGACGCACAGGACCCTTTTTTGCATGCGCATCAGGATCGGATCGCACAGTGGTTCACACTTGTGCGATCCTATCCTGTGTGAACTGTCAGATCGCACTGCGATATGCGATCAAACTGGGGGTGTCGTTAAGATTTCATTGACACCCCCAGCGTATCGCATATGGCAGTATGAACTGCCAGATGTGCGTTTGTGATGCAGGAACAGGCTGCGAATTCGCAGCCTTCCCGCATCGCATAAGTGTGAACCGGCACTCAAAGCTGTAATTATGGATATGAATTTAAGATTTTAGAATAATATATGTCTGTTTTAATAGGTTACTATTGCTAGGATTCATATAGATTGATTGTTGAAATGTAGACCTCAGCTAATCGGCACTGTGAGACTATAAACCGTGTATGCCAAGGGTGACCAGTAAGAAGTGGACCACACCCAATTTGATTAGCAGAGTTTCTTTACAGATCCCATATCTGGCAAGTCTTCATTGTGTGAAAGCTTGGACTGTATTCCTTACACACAGTCTTTGTTCTATAGCTGTTGCTGTGAAGATCCTCAGAACAGCAGCGATTGTACAAACTTTGTCATGTTGCTTTCCAAGTAAGCTTTTCTCAGACAGTCTGTCTCATGGTTCTCCAAGTATTGCATTACTCATCCCATCATTTCTGCTTTTTGTTGAGTGCTTTATATTATTAGCATCTGGGCGTTGGCATATGAAGAAGCATAAGGAGTGCTTTGAATATTGTTTGGCTGTTGGTGAATCTGACTATTTTTTTTTATTTGCTGACATCACCTACAACTAGGATCATGTCAACAGTAATGAATGTCAACTAAACGTCATTTTTTTTTTTTTAAGGAATTTAAAGTAATAATAAAGGCAATTTTTCTCTAATTATCTTTCTGGGCAGCATCTGAGAGATGGGCTCCTCCCACCTAAAACAGGAAACACAATTGTCCGCCATTATAAAAATGTCAGCCATACCTGCGGCCTAAGTTTGTGTTTCCTCCGGACCCACAGGAGCTGCAGCAGTTTGTTTTTTTTTTTCAGTCTCTGTGCTAACTGCAGGGGATTCCCTGGTCAGCTTCCCATCCAGCCCAGCGGGCTTTGGGTATTGCAGCCCAGGTGCAGCAGATTGGGCCTATGGCCTCTGCCTGAGGTTTCACCCCTACTGAGGGGCATGCAACCATCCCCCCTGCTGTATTGGATGCTGATGGCATTCCCCCACAGAATCACTGCCATCTGCACCTGGCTCTCAAAAGCTCACCATGTTGGATGTTTAACTGGCCTGCCCTGCAGATCCTGCATGTCAGGACAGCTTCAAGGTAAGCCAGAGCACTCTGGAGTTCGCTCTGTCTCTACCTCACTAAAAAGGGTTCTTTGTTTGTGCATGGCAACCGCCTATCTCACTGGGTCCTTTGTGCTTACTTACAGACAAAAACCCCAGAAGAGAAAAGGGCAAAGACCAGCAGCAAGGTATGCGCCTCTTGCGGTTACCGGTTTCCCCCAGAATGGAAATAAAGATTATGCCAAAAAATGCATCAACAAAATGGTGGCCAAGGCATCAGAGTTTCCTTAAAGACATGCTCAACTCCCTCAGGAAATAAAAGCACGATTGGGCCACTACGTTCAGCTATAGAAAAATTGGAAGTTCCAGCCAGACCAGTATGCTGTCGACCAGCAGGCCATCCATCTCTTCGTGTAGCAGGAAAGAGGTGGACCAAGCACAGCAGGAAACTGATTCAGATTAATCAGAATCTGAAGACGGCCTATGCTCCGATTCAGACCCAGCATCAGAAGGCACTCTTTTTTTTCCTTCTGAAGACACGGATAGTCTGCTAAAAGCCAAAGCAGACACGCTGGGCATCAAAAATGACAAGATGTACAAAGGCTAACCACTAAAAAAGCCGAGAAGTTTCCCCGTACATCAGACTCTGAAAAGTATAGTCAAGAAAGAATGGGAAGAGCTGGAAAAGAAACTTTACGCCAGCCGTGATTAAGCGCAGATACCCCTTCGCAGAGAAAGATACAAAATCTTGGGCAAAGTGCCCCAAAATTGATGCCTCCCTTACCGGAGTTGCAATCAAGTCCGACTTAGACGTTGATGACTCCGGGACCCTTAGTGATCCCATGGATAAAAATATAGAGGCGCTGCTAAAGAGAGGTTCAGAAGCAGGGGAAGCAAATCTGAATCTGGCCATAACTTCCACCTGCACAGCTAGGATCTTATTAGTCTGGCTGACTCAGCTACAAGAGCTACTAGGAGATAGCACGATAGAAGAATTAGTAAGGACCATTCCCATGCTAACCAGAGCGGCAGCCTTTCTTGAGGATGCTTCGGCTGAAGCAGTGAGGGTATCCACGATGACCACTGCCCTAATCAATTCAGTCAGGAGGGCCCTGTGGCTGAAGTCGTTGGGAGGGGACATCGCTTCCAAAAATAGATTATGTGGAATCCCCTTCACATGTAATTTACTGTTCGGGCCAGACTTGGAAACGGTTTTGGACAGAACCGCAGCCAAAAACAAAGGGTTTCCCCAAACCAAAAAGAAGCAGTGGAAAGCGCCCTTTCGTCAATCCAGGGGATTTAATAAAACTGGACCAAAGAAGCTCTGGAAAAGAGCAAAAAAGCAAGGGAGATTTTATTATCCAAGCCTTCTAACTCAAGAAACAAAAAGTGGTGACGGTCTCCAGGTGGAGGGCAGATTGGCGACCTTTGCTCATCAGTGGAGGAAGATCACAAAAACAGATTTGTCCTTCGCATGATAGCAAAAGGCTACTCAATATTTTCATCTCGTCCCCCAACCAAGTACTTGGTGACGACACTCCCAAAGGACATAGACCACGCAAAGGCCTTTCTATCCGCACTAGAAATCTTACTGAAACAAAAAGTGATTTGTCAAATTCTGCCGGAAGAGGAAAAAAAACAGGAGTTTACTCACACATATTTGTGAGGAAGAAGCCATCAGACAAGCTAAGGCTCATACTGAACCTCAAACCACTTAACAAAAGGATAGGGTACAAGAGATTTTAGGATGGAGTCCATCTACTGGGTCAGGAATATCCCTCCGGAGGGAGTATTTATGGCTACAGTAGATCTGCAAGATGCATATTTACACGTACCGATAAAGAAGATTCATCAAAGATACTTTGATGAAGAATCACGGTCCAAGGCCCAGAAACCGCTCTACACCTGCAGTACACAGAGCTGCCTTTCGGCATCTCCTCGGCACCCAGGATTTTCTCAAAAATAATGGCAGGGCATAGGTGTGGTGCTATACTTAGACGACATGCTCTTTGCCGAATCAGCAGAAAGCCTGGAAACCAATCTGAGCATGTGCATCTGTTACTTGCAAAGCTTAGGATGGATAGTGAGCGCAGAAAAATCACAACTAACCCCAAGCCAGAGGGTTACATACTTGGGCTATGTACTGGATGCAGAAAAGGTCAGAAAAATCAGAGGCATTAGTATTTATAATAGGGGTCCGAATTCATGACCATCAGACGTGGCGTGTCGGTATTGGGACAAATGAAGTCCTCAATTCTGGCTATCACCTGGGCACAGCTCCATATGAGGCCTCTACAAAATTACAGTCTGGCCTGGTGAGATGGCAACCCATCATCCCTAGAGACGACTATCCCGGTCCCTTGTTCGGTCAAAAGAACAATTCAATTCAGTGGTGGCTCAGTGCATAGAATACTACCACTTTAAATATGAGTGCAAAAATGAAAAAATGTTTCTGGCAAAAAATGTTTCTGGAAAAAGGTTAAATGTATGCAGTGTAAATATCTGCATTTGTCCGGGCATTCGCTTCTTACAGTCCCTGTACAGCATTAAGGGAACCTGAGAGGAAGAAGCAGCGCAAAGAGCCATTAACTCCTAGGAGGAGAAAGCAGACTGACGGGGAGATGAACTCATCAATGTGCTGCTTCTTCTTTCACTGTCCAGCTACATGCTGGGGCGGGTCTAGAAAGGCATGGGCTCAGAAAGCAGGTTGAATGATGCTGCAATTTAGCTTAGGACATTCAGTGGCAGATAAAACTACTGTGAGGGAAATCTATTTAATCAGTCTGCTTTTGTTTTTGTTTTTTGTGTTTTTATTTAAATGGGTTGTAAACCCTAAGGGCTCTTTCACACGGTCCGCCTCCGTAGGCGGATCCGTGCTGCTCAGCGGGGATCGATCCGCGCTGAGCCGGCGGATGACAGCTCCGTCTACGCTTGCAGTGCGGAGAGGGAGGTGTCACAGCCCCCGCTGCTCTCTATGAGGAATCGGATGAGAGCAGACCGCCTGTCCGCTCTCATCCCATCCGATCCGATCCCCAGGACGGATGGAAAATAGGGGTTTCACGGACAGGATCGGATGCGGATGGCAGCGGGTGTCAGCGGACATGTCACCGCTGACATCCGTTGCTCCATAGGGCTTAATGGGGCATCCGATCAGATCCGCCTAAAAAAACTGACAGGCGGATCTGATCGGAACGCCCGTGTGAAAGAGCCCTAACATATACCCAGTGAACTGGCTGGCCTGAGATGATACACACTCAGAGATGAAACAAATCCACCTACATAAGATGTACCTGTCTGTCTGCAGTCTTTTTCTTTTCTTTTTCCTTGTGACAGCAATAAAAGTGAAAAAAAAAAAAAATGTTGTATTGGCCTGAAGGAATGGCTGGAAAATCGGAATTGGCCCTAAAAAAAACCCATAGATCCCCAGACCAGTGGTAGTCTTTACTGATATAGGGGACCTCAAGTGCAGCCCTTAACATTAGCAAAGGGCTGCACATAAATATTCAGTGTCAGAGAAAGCAGACACACAGCAGTATATAGTCAGACAATGGGCATGATGCAGGAGACTGTCAAAGACTGCGGTAATGCTATAGGAAGTGTTGGAGACTGGGGACATCTTCAGGAGACATTACATGTGGCTGCTAGAATTAAGCCCCGTACACACGTACCGATTGTCAGCCGTAAATATTCGGCCGCCGACCGATCGGCCGATTGTAGGCTTGTTAGTATGATGCTTCCGACAGCCGACAGCGCATTTTCGGCCGAACAGAATCTGTCGTGCAGACTTTAAAATATTTGTTGGCCGTCACCAGAACGGCCGATTGTTCGCCAGTCAGTACAGAATTCGGCCGACAAACAGCAGATTAGCAAGACTGGGCATGCTCAGAAAAGAAAAAACACACGGAAAGTTTACCATCACATGACATCACTTCTGCAGTCGGCTGTTGTTGGCCGACAAAATTCGTGTGCAGTCTTTTGCAGTTTTCAACAGACACGACAGCCCTGGACAAAAGGCGGCCGATCGTTTGGCCGACGATCAGTACGTGTGTACGGGGCTTAACTTTTATAACTGGGAGGTAAGGAAAAACGAATTTGTTTCTGCCGAGGTCCAGATGGCCGCACAAAAAGTGCCAAACGGCAGCTGTTGTACACCAAGAAATTTTACACAATAAGTAGTGTAATTTTGTTTGTTACAAGATGGTAATTTTTTTTTTTTCTTATTTCAGGCTAGGAATGAGCCTGATGTTTATGAAACCAGTGATTTGCCCGAAGATGACCAGGCTGAGTTTGATGCGGTAAGCTCTACAATTTCTTGGATGAATACTCTTTTTATTCTTGTATGCAAACTACTGGGTTTTATGACCGTGCAACCAAACATTATATGTAGGAATGAAAGTAAAATTAAATTTGGGGGGAGATGTAAGGGGTTTACATACAGTGTCTCACAAAAGTGAGTACACCCCTCACATTTTTGTAAATATTTTATTATATCTTTTCATGTGACAACACTGAGGAAATGACACTTTGCTACAATGTAAAGTAGTGAGTGTACAGCTTGTATAACAGTGTAAATTTGTTCTCCCCTTTAAAATAACTCAACACACAGCCATTGATGTCTAAACCGCTGGCAACAAAAGTGTGTACACCCCTAAGTGAACATGTCCAAATTGGGCATTATAATAAAATATTTACAAAATGTGAGGGGTGTACTCACTTTTGTGAGATACTGTAGCTATCTTAACATTTCTCCTGCTAAAGTGCTGACATTTCATCTTCTAACACAACAAGATCAAGTTGTTAAAACATGTAGCAGTCAAGTTTTGGAAATAAAAACCTTTGGATTGAGATCCATTGGATAAAGATGAAAGCGATATTAACCCTAAAAACAAAATTATCATATATTGCTGCTTTCCAAATCTTAGATCTGGTGGCTGCATTAGTTTTCCTTTTTTTTGGGGCTTTTTTCTTTTTCACCTATAAGCCTTATTTAACACTGCCATGCCAAACAAAAGGAGTTTTGTTTACTGAAATTAAGCAAAGTGCTTAAGTGTCCATTCACACTGGTACGACTTGTCAGGCGACTTGGTCAGCCTGACAAGTCGTGCACCATCGCTCCCATAGTGTAGTACAGGAGCTGTTCTAATAGGAGCGACACAATTCGCTCCGACTTAGAAAAAGGGTCCTGTACTACTTCGGGGCGACCTGGAGGCGACTTACATAGACGTTCATGTTATGAAGTCTGTGCAATGTCGCGCCGAAGTCGCGCTGCATGCGACTTCACAGGTCGCCCCTGAAGTCGGAGCGACCTAATGTGAACGGGGGCTTAGCCTTAAAGCGGAACTTAACCCATAACAACTTGATAAAAAAAATGTTCTTTGGCAAGAAACATACATTCCACATTAATAATGCTGGGATTTCTAAGTATCAGACCCTAAAATGGCCAGTTAGAACGAATCACATGTGCAGCACCATGGCAATTGCAAAGCAAACCAAAGCTGTTTCCTTGGCTATAAAGGATAGGAGGGTTTAATTCTGATTTAAGGCTGTCTGTAGATCGGCCTCTACAAACTCAACAGAGCCTAAAAGTGTCTAAAAATGGAGCAGCTGAGCATGTGCAGAGAACGGTGAGACTGTATTACTGGATTTTAAACAGTATAGGAATTTATTTTTTTTTTTTTTATTGTTTTACATAGCGATACCTGCAAAAGAGGCCAGCCTGAAGTGATATAGTGGGACCTAATTTTCTGACCAAAGTTCCACTTTAGGCTGGGTTCACACTGGTGCGATGTGGGAAACCCTGCGATTCCTGTGTGGGTTCCCGCATCGCACCTAAATCGCCAGCGGTTCATACTGACATCTGCGAACCGCTACTGGTGTCGATGTAAAGTTAATTACACCCCCAGATCAGTTTGCAGTGCAAACTGTGAAATGGTGCAGGAATCAGATCATATGGGTGGGAGCACCTATGCGATCCGATTCCAATGCAGACCCAAAAAAGGGTCCTGCAGCATTTTGGTCCGAATGCGATGCAAATTCAGCCATACAAACTGTGGCTGACTTTCCATCAAACAGACATCGCATGTGATCTGCACAGCGATGCAGTGCTAATCACATGCAATGTCTGTGTGTGATCCCAGCCTTCAGCTGAGTACTCATGGATCTAATTGAGATTTGTGTGTAGCCCTCCCAGTCTGACAGAAGCCGAATGGTTCTGGAAAACCTCCTTTGATCAGCGGCTTGCAGCTAGATCAGCCAAGTCTGACAGAAGAGGAGACTCGCTGCCAGAATACAATAGCACAGCAGGTGGGATTCCTGCATCTACCTCGCTTGTGTGGATGCACAAATCTCCTTTTTTTTTTTTTTTTTTTTTTTTTTTTTTTTTTTTTATATTCAGCTCGCTGGTTAAACAAAAAAAAAAAACTGAAAAAAAGCTTACTCTGATTGGCTGAGCCAGAGAGATGGGCTGATGAGGTCACAACCTCTGACAATCAGAGGAAGCTTTGTATTCATTGATATAATACGCCACTTTCTGTGAATGGCTGAGCGCCGCTGTGATACTCTACAGTGTTCTGGGTATGAAATTGGAAGTCTCGGCTCAAACCCAGAACACCATGCGCTATGCTGTATGTAGCCTCAGCTACATGCAGTTTATATTGCACATCCAGCAGCCTCACATGTCAGTGAGTGATAAAGTTCATTTGGGCCAAGTTGGCCCAAGCAAACTGTGAAGTGTCTCAAAAGCTGGAGTTCAGCTTTGTCCTGTTGTGGGCCAAATACAGACTGCATTTGTGGACTGAGTGGTGTCAGCTCTGTCTGGTGTCTTTTGCTAAACTATTTAAACCTACCTACTCTCCCATCTCCACTACATACACATCATTCAGTAGTAATTATTTATTTTTTCACTTATCACTCATTGAAAGAACACTTTCAATGGTATGTTTAGCAGACTAAAAAGGGAGCAAATAGAATTTTTTTAATGGTTCACACACTTCATTTGTAAGATTCAGCCATTATCTGCACTGGGGACTTAATGATCCTCACATGAGTGGGTTACAGGTTGTATGATGCCCTTTCTTTGGGAAGAATTTCAAACAAAATTCTGTTAGACTTTCTGCAAGTTGCCATCATTCTTTAGTGACACTTAAAATCCCCATATAATCTAAATCCACTATACTCTTAGACACATTAAAACCTTTAATATGTGTGTTTTGTTAAATATGTGTTGCCACTCAAGGATTGCTGCTTTCCACTTAGCTGTAGCTGGCATGTCAGCGCTTTGCTGTGTGTAAGCTGTGCTGTTGGCCTCCGTGATGTGATGTGGTGTTGGGGGTGGGCACAGACACTTCATTGTTAAGCATGTCGGGAATTGCAGTGCATGTTGGCTGCCATGGAGAGCGGAGAACATGAAAATGTTTGTTTATTTAGGGATTTCATCAGCTCCTTATGTTGTCAAACACCAGTGGTGTGGTGGTGATAGACATCTTGTGGTGTCTTCTTTTGGGTCGCCTGCCATAGATTAGCACAGGACCCGTTCTAATAGGAGCGACACAAGTCGCTCCGACTTAGAAAAAGGGTCCTGTACTACTTTGGGGCGACCTGAAGTGACCTGCATTGACTTCAATGATATGAAGTCCGTGCATGTCTCTCCGAGGTCGCGGTGCGCGCTGTGCACCGCGACTTCACAGGTTGCCGCGGCAAGTCGGGTCACCTGTATGTGATCCGGCTCTTAAGGTTACCATGACTGACTCTTTGACTTGAAAAACAAAAGGGAAGTCTAGGCACTATTGGCTGTCTAAAGTCTCCTGCATTGCAGCAGCATACAGTGGATATAAAAAGTCTACACACCCCTGTTAAAATGGCAGGTTTCTGTGATGTAAAAAAATGAGAAAGCTAAATCATTTCAGAACTTTTTCCACCAATAATGTGACCTATAAACTGTACAACTCAGTTGATCAACAAACTGAAATATTTTAGGTGGAGGGAAGTAAAAATAAACTAAAACAATATGGTTGCATAAGTGTGCACACCCTTAAACTTATACTCTGTTAAAGCACCTTTTGATTTTTTTTTTTTTACAGCATTTTTGCCCCGTACACACGTGCAGATTATCTGAAGACTTTTGTCTGCAGACTTACCAAAACCATATAATATGAGGTCAAACCTAAACACTTTCAATTAGTATGCAATCCGGCAGGCCCTTGCACTACATAGAAAAGGTAAGTCTGCAGACAAAAGTCTGCAGATAATCTGCATGTGTGTACGGGGCATTAGTCTTTTTGGGTATGAGTCTATCAGCATGGCACATCTTGACTTGGCAATATTTGCCTGCTCTTCTCAAACACTGCAAATCTGTCAGATTGCAAGGGCATCTCCTGTGCACAGCCCTCTTCAAATCACCCCACAGATTTTCAATCGGATTCAGGTCTGAGCTCCGGCTGGGCCATTCCAAAACTTTCATCTTCTTCTGGTGAAGCCATTCCTTTGTTGATTTTGGTGTATGGTTTGGATCGTTGTCATGCTTAAAGATGAAGTTCCTTTTCATGTTCAGCTTTCTCACAGAGAAGCTTGAAGGTTTTGTGCCAATACTGACTGGTATTTGGAACTGTTCATAATTCCCTCTACCTTGATTAGGGCCCCTGTTCCAGCTGAAGAAAAACTGCACCAAAGCATGATGCTGTCACCACCATGCTTCACTGTGGGTATGGTGTTCTTTTGGTGATGTGCAGTGTTTGTTTTTGCGCCAAACATCTATTTTGGAATTCTGGCTAAAAAGTTCAACCTTGGTTTCTGGGAGACTTCAGATGTGTTTTTGCAAAATGTAGCTGGACTTGGATGTTTTTCTTCGTAAGAAGTCTTGCCACTCTACCCCATAGCCCAGACATATGAAGAATAGGGGAGATTGCTGTCACATGTACCACACAGCCAGTGTTTGCCAGATATTCCTGCAGATCCTTTAATGTTGCTGTAGGCCTCTTGGCAGCCTCCCTGACCAGTATTCTTCTCGTCTTCATCAATTTTGGAGGGACATCTAATTCTTGGTAATGTCACTGTTGTGCCATATTTTCTCCACTTGGTGATGACTCTTCACTGTGTTCCATGGTATATCTAATGCCTTGGAAATTCTTTTGTATTCTTCTCCTAACTGATGGCCTTTTAACAATGAGATCCCTCTGATGTTTTGAAGCTCACTGCAGACCATGGCTTTTGCTGTAGGATGCGACTAATGCTGGCCATACACTATACAAAAAATCGTTCAAACTCATTTTTAAAAAAATGAACATGGCCGTGAGAGCCAACGATTGAGACATCATGTAATGACCGATAATTCGTTAAATGGACATCCGTTTTTTGTTAATTTTTTCACATATACCTAGTGCAAACAGTTTGGACAGGAAACACATTAACCTTTCAATTTATCGTTCATTCGGCAGGAAATTTCCAAATTTGTCCTTGGCTTTTTTGGCTCAAAAACGTCACAACCGATTACCGATTTGTGCCCATTAACTGGCCGAAAAATGAACGAACTGTCCAAATGACCAAATTTTGGCCGATTTTTTTTGTATAGCGTATGGCCACCATAAGAAAATTTCAGGAAAGACCTACTAGAACAGCTGATCTTTATTTGGGTTTAATCAGAGGCACTTGAATGTGATTGCTTTATTCTGAACACAGCTACATCCCCAGCTATAGGAGGGTGTGCACTCTTATGCAACCACATTTTGTTTAGTTTTTTATTTTTGCTCCCCCTCCTCCCCTAAAAGATTTCAATTTTCTTTTCAATTGAGTTGTACAGTTTATAGGTCACATCAAAGGTGGAAAAAGTTGTTAAGGAATTTATCTTTGTGTCATTTTCTTACATCACAGAAACATGGCATTGAAAAAAAAAAAAGTATGCATATATATTCAGTGTGTGTAGTCAAATATCTTGCCTCTCTTTTATTAAAAATGAACCCTAGCACCAGTAACAGCTCATGCCTGCCTTTAATGCAGTGCTATAGCAGTGACAAAGCAAGGGAGCATATTGGTGCACTGCAGAGAGACCCCTGCTTCTACACAGGAAGCAGCAGCCCTCAGCTACAGACTACTGGCTGAAGACAGGCTGTTTTCCTGGAGCTGATTCTTAGGGAAAGGGGGAAAGATATTTTGGCAAATAATTTTTGGCTGCATATTGAATTTATGCCCATACTTCTGAGAAGTTTTAGGAGATCTAATGATCCAGGTGCATGGTATACTTTAAACTGTTTTTTTCTAGAATGCCATGATTTCTTCTTCCTTACATTGACTGTTGTCTTCTGATGGATGTCAAAGCTTCTCTCATATGAGTAATGAAGCAGGAAGAGAAGGTTTCTGTAAACTGTTCAGCAGGAAACTGCTTTAAAGGAATGGTTTAAACATGTCTGCAGAGACCATTTAGCTGAATGTAAGAACTATTTGAAGCCAGGAAAAGAATCCTTTTAACAAAGTTTGAAATTCTTTTAGTTTCTGCTGTAAAGCCGTTATTTAGGTTTGCAAAATTCATTAAACATACAGTAAATAATCTTTAATGCGGCAGCCATTGATATTAGCTGTGATTTTCTAAAGCAAAAGTGATCGTTAAATTGCTACAAGTTCTGGGATTTGTAATATAGTCTAAGTTGTATAGACTTAATTTATATGCGGATACAAAATAGCTGAAAGTGAAAGTGGACCTTTAAAGTTGAGTTCCACCCATTTTTAATAACTTGGATTACATAGATGTATGTAATCCCCTTTAAAACGAATTTTACCAATGGAAACTTATTTTTTATTTTTTTTGCTAGTAAATACCTTTATTTTCTCTTTATTCATCCTCTCCTCACTTCTGGGTCCGGTCGGCGATTCGCAGGGGGTGCTGGGATGTTTTTCCTGGCATGAAATTTCGCATTATTACACAGGAGCTGATCTGTACTGTTTGTATTGAGGCCGTACTCTGCCCCGCCTCCGCCCCGCCTCCTCTCAGTGAGCGAGGACTGAAAGCATTATATCCTCACTGAGAGGAGGCGTGGCAGAGCACGGCCTCAATACAATACATACAGTACAGCTCACTGAGAGGAGGCGGGGAGGTGGTGGGGCAGAGTACGGCCCCAATACAAATACAAACCATACAGATCCGCTCCTGTGTAATAATGCGAGATTATATGCCAGGAAAAACATCCCAGCACCCCCTGCGAATCGCCAAATGACTTAATCGCTGACCGGACACGGAAGTGAGGAGAGGATGAATAAAGAGAAAATAAGGTATTTACTAGCAAAAAAAAAAAGTTTCCATTGGTAAAAGTCGTTTTAAAGGGGATTACATACATCTAAAGTTACTTAAATGGGTGGAACTCCACTTTAAGTACACGCTGGTTTAAAAAAAAAAAAAAATACAATTAAATATATTGCTTTCTCCTGTGCTGGTCACATTCGCAAATGAAAAGGTCTTTTCTTACAGTATTTCTGCTTAGGGGTTGGAGAAGTCAGTTTGAATATAATCCTTCATTTCAACACAGGTGACCAGATGCTTATGTGGGCAGCACTGGACAGACATCGGGTCACATACAGTATCTCACAAAAGTGAGTACACCCCTCACATTTTTTAAATAATTTTATTATATCTTTTCATGTGACAACACTGAAGAAATGACACTTTGCTACAATGTAAAGTAGTGAGTGTACAGCTTGTATTACAGTGTAAATTTGCTGTCCCCTCAAAATAACTCCACACAGCCAATAATGTCTAAACTGCTGGCACCAAAAGTGAGTACACCCTTAAGTGAAAATGTCCAATTGGGTTCAATTAACCATTTTCCCCTCCCTGGTGTCATGTGACTCGTTGGTGTTACAAGGTCTCAAGTGTGAATGGAGAGCAGGTGTGTTAAATTTGGTGTTATCGCTCTCACTCTCTCATACTGGTCACTGAAAGTTCAACATGGCACCTCATGGCAAAGAACTCTCTGAGGATCTGAAAAAAAAAATTGTTGCTCTACCTAAAGATGGCCTAGGCTATAAGATGATTGCCAAGACCTTGAAACTGAGCTGCAGCACGGTGGCCAAGACCATACAGCGGTTTAACAGGACAGGTTCCACTCGGAACAGGCCTCGCTCGCCATGGTCCACCAAAAGGGTTGAGTGTACGTGCTCAATGTCATATCCAGAGGTGGTTGTCTTTGGGAAATAGATGTATGAGTGCTGCCAACATTGCTGCAGAGGTTGAAGGGGTGGGGGGGTCAGCCTGTCAGTGCTCAGAACATACGCCTCACACTGCATCAAATTGATCTGCAAGACTGTCGTCCCAGAAGAAAGCTTCTTCCAAAGATGATGCACAAGAAAGCCCGCAGTTTGCTGCAGACTGAGGACATGGATTACTGCAACCATGTCCTGTGGTGTGATGAGACCAAGATAAACGTATTTGGTTCAGATGGTGTCAAGCATGTGTGGCGACAACCAGGTGAGGAGTACAAAGAAAGTGTGTCTAGCCTACAGTCAAGCCTGGTAGTGGGAGTGTCATGGTCTGGGGCTGCATGAGTGCTGCCAGCACTGGGGAGCTACAGTTCATTGAGGGAACCATGAATGCCAACATGTACTGGTACATACTGAAGCAGAGCATGATCCCCTCCCTTCCGAGACTGGGACGCAGGGCAGTATTCCAACATAACGACCCCAAGCACACCTCCAAGACGACCACTGCCTTGCAAAAGAAGCTGAGGGTAAAGGTGATGGACTGGCCAAGCATGTCTCCAGACCTAAACCCTATTGAGCATCTGTGGGGCATCCTCAAATGGAAGATGGAGGAGCACAAGATCTCTAACATCCATCAGCTCCGTGATGTCGCCATAGAGGAGTGGAAGAGGACTCCAGTGGCAACCTGTGAAGCTCTGGTGAACTCCATGCCCAAGACGGTTAAGGCAGTGCAGGAAATTAATGGTGGCCACACAAAATATTGACACTTTTTGGGCCCAATTTGGAATTTTTACTTAGGGGTGTACTTTGTTGCCAGCGGTTTAGACATGAATGGCTGTGTGTTGAGTTATTTTGAGGGGACAGCAAATTTACACTGTTATTCAAGCTGTACACTCACTACTTTACATTGTAGTGAAGTTTCATTTCTCCAGTGTTGTCAAAGATATAATAAAATATTTACAAAAATGTGAGGGGTGTAATCACTTTTGTGAGATACTGTATTTTAGTACTTTTTACCTAATATAGAAAGTCTGTTGTAATTGTATGTTTAGGGTTTTAGTGTACGTCCAGTTTAATTTGGGGTTCCCAATTTACTGTATAAACATTAGAAAACATAAAAAATTTTGGTGTTGTCATGTGCTTGGGTTTTAGGAACTGCAGTGAAAACTAGCAGTTAGGTTTTGGCATTGCTAAATGTTAAAGTATAAAGAAAAGGTTAAACCATAATGTACCTGGTAAATTTTTACTTCGATGAAATCACCATCTAAATACATGTTTTCTGTATGGTCACATGACCAAAGCGCCACCTCTATCCTCTCTCTGATGACTTTACAACTTTTGAGCATGAACTCTCAGCTAGCCATGGACACCAGTGGGTGACATCCCGGTGCTGTGGGATTCAACAGACTTGTCTGCTGGAAGAGAGACCCAGACCAGCTATCAAATGACAACATAGAAAAACGTAGAAAAAATGTATTTACGTGGCGATTTAGTTGAAAATATCTTAAGGGTATATAAAACAAAATGGTGAGGTCACATTTACCGGGTATGTTGTTGGTTAATTTTCTTTTTTTTTTTTTTCCAAATGTAAGCCTGATATAGACTGTAATTAATGGAATGTTACCTTGGCTAAATGGCTTTTCATTATTACTTGCTTTGGGATGCCATGCACTGGCAGTATGATGAATTGTTCTGACATTTTCACTCTTATGAATGTTCCTAACACTCTCACCCTCCCTTTTTGACCTCCTTGCCTGGATACTAGTTTGCACAAGTAAGACCGCTCATGCTTCCTATTTTGCATGCCTTTTGTGTACAAATAATTGCATGCACTCAGATTTTTGTAATTGCAGCTGATTTTACTGATCCTAATCACGCAATCACTGTTTTATGCCATCTGTAAAGAGTTATAATTCAAGGGACTTGTCAATCATCTCTCTGATTTGGATGCAGTTGGGTTGATCTGATGATCAGAAATGTTAATGTGTTTAATTTCATCTTGATATTAAAATTATGACTTCATGTGCTGTGTGCATTGTTGTTTTACTATTGTTGGCAAGTAAGAACCATTTTCCTGTAAACCAGCCTGAAACTGATCCTTTTAAGAACTGAACCAGACAGGGCAGCAATCAAGAAGCATTGTCCATCTATTTCTGGTTGATTGCACTACAACCAACTAATAATAGGAATTTTCTTTTCTTTTCTGTGGCCTAATGGCCATAATATGGTCCTTCAGAAGTTGCCAATAGCTCAGATTTCAGCCTTTGTAGACAGGATCTTATACTTGCATAATAGAAGAGATGTTTAAGGAGTTGAATTACTTCATATTTAGCATAATGAATTTAACACTAATGGGTGTCACTGTAGGGTCACATTGTTTTCTTGTAGCTTGCATGCTCACCTATGCAGGTGCGACAGCGTGCATGTGTTTTTGCGCAAGCTTCGCATATCACGTTTAGGGTAGCCCATTTATTTCAGTGGGCTTCCCTATGCGTGATAATGGCACAAAAAAAAAATGTGCATGTCCCTTTTTTTTTTTTTTTTCCTTAATTGCACAGCACCAAAATTGCATGCTGCGTGGTGGGTTTCCATTAAAGTGATTTGTTCATAAAGTGATTTTTTTTTTTTCCATTAAAATAATAAACATGTTTGCTTCCCTGCATAGTGGTTTTGCACAGGCTTGCCCTGATACTCCTCTTCTCGGGTCCCACGCCGATGTTCCTGGCTCCTCCCTCCTGTCCGTTTCCCCCAAAGCAAGCAGCTTGCTATGGGGGCACCCAAGCTAAGCCTCTGCTCTGTGTGTATATTACACCTGAAGTCGTGGTTAGGCTCTGCCCCCTCCCATCTCCTTCTTGGTCTACGTGCTGTGATTGACAGCAGCGGGAGCCAATGGCTCCCGTTGCTGCCAATAGCCAATCAGGATTGCAAGTCCCCGGAGAGGAAAGGCTCTCGTGGTCACCACTGGATCAAGGGACGGCTGGGGGACCTGCTGCACACAGAAAGTTTTTTTTTGTCCCTTCATGCAAAGAAAGCATGAAGGGAAAAAAACCTTGTACCTTTACAATTACTTTAAGACAGCACTGCACTGTATCTCCAAAAAAAGATTTGTGGGTTTTTTTTTTTGTGCGTGTTTACACAACATACAAATGTGTACCTAGTCTTAGAGCAGGATTCCAATACAGCATATATTATACGTCCTTTAATCATGCAGTGTGTACTGTTTCATGTGTGTCCTACTCTTTAGTCAATATAGAGGCCATTATTGGCTATCAAGCTTACTTGATTCCAGTTAAAACTTTTTATAGGTTATGAACAGAGTGGGGAAGGGTCACCTCTTTTGTCAAATTTTAAATTCCCATAGAGGACTTTTTCTACTCCTGTCTTCTACCCATCACCAGGACAGGAGCTAAGGGGAAATTTCCCAGAAAACACTAAAATGCTGATGGAGACTCTTTTATTTCAAATAATTTTTATTGGGTGATAGACTTATACACACACACACTGTACACTAGCAGATTTTTTTTTTTTTTAAACATATAGCTAAATTATTAAATGGTTATGCTTTTTTTTCTGTTTTCTAAATTGGCTCTGTCACTAAGAATAAAAATAAATGTAAAAGTACAGTATTGCCAGTCCTGCTGTCATTGACTCCAATCTTCAGTTTCATGCTACACCTGCTGCTGAGATCTTCAGAATTTGTCACTTCCAAATGTGGTGAATACCTACATTACTCTGCCAGGCTCCATGGTTCCACCCATGGGTTGCTATGTCAGTCGTGGGTCTTTGGGTTCTAGATTACTAGTGTCTGACGAACGCACCCTGCATTATAGGTCGCTGACCGTTTCAGCACCGGGTAGCTCTGTAAAACAGCAAAGATTTGATTCACTGGAAGCAGGACTGTTAAACATTATTCTTGCACTTTTACAGCATTTATTTAAAGTTTGTCTTTTCAAGTTGCAGTTATATTTTCCAAATATATATACTGTAATAAAACCGTACCAGAACACCCGAATTTCCTGAAAGTTCGGTTCAGATTCCAGAACCCCATTGAAATCAATGGGACCCGAACTTTTGGAATCAAAAAACACCATTTTGAAGCCCTAAAACCCAATAAATGCCCCTAAAAAGTGCCTAGGGTTCTGGGTCATGCCCCAGGGACTATGAATCAGGCAAAAAAAAGTTCTTAAAAATTGTCGTTTTTGATAGAGAGCCAATTATTGGGGGGAAAAAATGAGATTTCTATGGATTTAGTGTCTGGGGGGTATAAAAAGTGTACCTGTGAAGTTTCAGCTCTGTAGCATGTCCAGAACCAGAAAAAAACAGATAATTTTTCTTAAAATTTCAGTAGCGCAGGGATGATGTTACCCTCCTTTCACACCTGGGCGTTTTTGTTTCAGGCGTTTTTTTAACTTCTGTATAGGGGTATATATATATATCCCTAACCCAGAATCTGCATAGTGGGGTCACCCTGACATGGCAGAGTGTTCGGTCACCCTAACATGGCAGAGTCAGTTCACCCTAAACTACACTACGGTCACCCTGACATGGCAGAGTCAGTTCACCCTAAACTACACTACGGTTACCCTGACATGGCAGAGTCAGTTCACCCTAAACTACACTACGGTCACCCTGACATGGCAGAGTCAGTTCACCCTAAACTACACTACGGTTACCCTGACATGGCAGAGTCAGTTCACCCTAAACTACACTACGGTCACCCTGACATGGCAGAGTCAGTTCACCCTAAACTACACTAGGGTTACCCTGACATGGCAGTCAGTTCACCCTAAACTACACTACGGTCACCCTGACATGGCAGAGTCAGTTCACCCTAAACTACACTACGGTCACCCTGACATGGCAGAGTCAGTTCACCCTAAACTACACTACGGTCACCCTGACATGGCAGAGTCAGTTCACCCTAAACTACACTACGGTCGCCCTGACATGGCAGAGGTCGGTCACCCTGACATGGCAGAGTCAGTTCACCCTAAACTACACTACGGTCACCCTGACACTTAATACTATCCCTACAAAAACTAGATTTTTGAATCTAACTATAGTGGTATATAGTACCCTAACTACACTGCATATCCCTTTCCTCACACCAATAATTGAAAAATGACACTGGAGCTTTACAAGCAGCAGGAGAAACACAAATGCTTCAACTCTCTTCCACAGCCCCTGTATTACAGTGCTAGAGGTTTGGCGGGCTATGTTATATACTGGGGGCGTATGGGGGGCATATTCACTCCTGATTGGCCTCTGGACCCCGTAGTCACTCCAATCACATTCCTAGCAGACTCCTGCCCCCTAAATTGGCTTTTACTGATGTTTCTGGGCCAATCGCGGGCTTTTTAAGCCCAGTTCCTGTGCCATTGCAGTTTGGGCGGTTCTGGTGGCCGAATTCCGAATTTTTACCGCAAAAAGTTCGGAATTCGGCCGAATTTCGAACACCCAATGTTTGGGTTGAACCGATGGTCGACCCAAACCGTTCGATTATCCCTAGCCCTAATCGGTTAGTGGTTTTTATAACAAGTGTGGGCATATGGAATAGCATTACATTATCTTTATGGAATGCCCGTCTCAGCCTACTGGCATTTAGTACCTCTTAAAGGGCCGGAAGGCAGAACGGGTTTAATCGAATCGCACACATTGATCTGGTAAAAACATTGAAGAGTGTAAAACCATTAGATATGGTGGCTGCATTAGTTTTCTTCTTTTTTTTTTTTTCCAAGCTAAGGACATGTTTAACAACTACACAGAATAACTTTTGATCTTGCCAGCTCAACTATAAATTGCCCTGCCCCATGTATTATAGATGAAATATGATATGGACATGTTTGTAGTCCTCATCAGGATAGCAGACTAGGGTGACAACCGTGACTCCTTCCATAGATGCATAGATACAGCAGAGGAGCGAGGTAGCCACCCAGGGACAGGAGGTATGTTGTTTTCATGATTACCAGATGAAAATAAAGCAAAGAAAGCTTGAAAAAAAGAAAATGAATGCAGCCACCACACCAAGAACTAGCAAGTTGCAATATCTTACAGTTTTAGGATTGGATACACTTTAATATATACAGCAGGTATGTAAGGTTTTTGTATAAGGCCATGTAACTTACCTCTTAGTGCCTGCACATCGTAGACTAGACCAGGGGTCTCCAAGCTTTCTAAGCAAAGGGACAGTTTACTGTCCTTCAGGTTTTTGGGGGGCCAAACTGTGGCCAGTGGGAGTAAAAATTGCCCCAGAATTAGTGCGCCATCATGGTTTTAATTGGAGGAATAAGGCCCTATTGTTGGTATCAATTGAAAGAATAGTGTCCCATGGTGTCAGTAGGGGAATGGTGCCCCAAGGGCCAGATAAAGGCAAGCAAAGGACCACATTTGGCCCCCGGGCCACAATTTGGAGACCACTGGACTAGGCTTAAGCCAGCCATACATAGATTAAAATTCAACCGGCTCACCATATCCCAGCCGGAGGATTCCCCCATCCACACCAAAAGTGTGGATGAGGAAATCAGATCTTTCATAATTTTTTGTTGCATGAAAAAAAAAAAAAATATATGGGTTTCCTTACTGACTTCTGAAATGTGCATCATTTTATCTATCCTATTCATAATGCCTCTGTTTGTAAACCATCCTAATATGAGGTGTAGAGATGAGCTTGGACATGTTCGGATCCTAGTCCAAACCTGCATGAGTGAGCCTGCCAGGAAGTTGTCACTTGGCTTGGTTAGTCATCTGTGGCTGGTGCATTTCCTATCCCAAAGCTGGATGTATACAAGGGGCGTGCAGCTGTGGGAAAGGGAATGCCTCAGCCGCATTTAATTGGCCCAGTACAGGGAAAGCTTCCTAGCCAACTCCTTAACGTGGATTTGGACTAGGATCCAAACCAATCCAAGCTTATTCCTAATGGTGGCGTTAAGGGGAAAAAAAAAAACTTTATTTTGATCTGATCATTTAATTATTGGAAATGTTAAGGTCTGGATATTACAGGATGTAAGATAATCAAGTAGAGATGGCTCATATGAAAAGCAATTTCATGTGTTTTGCAAAAAACAAAAACCCAGAAATGTGTAGTTGTATAGTAATAGGTTTGGCTTCAGTCACTCTCTCCAGCTTAAATGTCCTTGCACAGATTCAGACATTATCATTCAGTGCTACACTAAGCTCTAATCTAGCGCCTTTGACACGTGAACCAAATTGTTTCTGCAGTATTGCTGAGGATTATTACTAAGAGGGGATCAAGATGACCGAAAATTAATGGGAAGCTATCCTGAAATTCTAATTTTAAGCTCTATTTTTCTGTATGCTGAAACCATCTAAAAATGTGTTATACCTCTCAGTATCTAGAAAAGCACATTTACATAAAAGAAAAAGGTTAATTTCTATGAACATTTTCTTAAAGATAATTGGGGATTATTTTTCTTTTTTTACTCCACATGAAAATACTTACAAGGGATCGGTCATGACAATTCATTCTTCTATGAAGTCGTAGGAAACAGTGTTTTCCTAATCTCATGTATAAATAGAATAAATCTGGAAAAGAGGAAATTAAAGAAAAACAGATTGCCCGTAATTAGATCAAATTGATACGTTTTGCATAGGCTTAATTAGGATTCCTAAAATACATGACGGGACACACAGCAAGCTATAAATCATGACTACCTGCGTTATGCGCTACCTATAGGTAAATGGACACTGGCAGAAACGGATGGCCATGAAATTTTTGCCACTGTATTAAAGGTGATGGTCACTGAGGTTCAACTCTGTATGGTATTACCAGAATTCTCAAGTGATTCCAGCAGGGATCAGGAGACTAGTTTGACGGATCCGTTCTTATAGCTGAGACGCTGAAATAGATGGTATCTGGGACTCGCTGCAATAAAGATGGAAGTTTCACCGGGGATTGTCCTGTATTTCGGCACTGGACCCTATGGAGTTCAGTAATGACCAAGGTGTTTCCAGTAGAGTGCTGTACAGGTCCAGGGCACTGGACACAAAATGTACAGTAAGGGGAACAAAGTGCTTGAAGGTCTGCTGTGACAGAGCCTTCTGGGATGGGTGAAGGTTGGATCTGTGGCCTTGTGGCTGAAACCTGAGGCAGGAAACTGGTGAGTGGCCCTTTAGTTATCATGGTCAGTTTGCCTAGAGAGTCTTTCTTTTCTAACTACTGGGGACAGTGTGGTGGCCTGTGCCTCTCTATGTATTGTTTGTGTGCTTGTAAGCAAGCTGGTAAGTCTCCCTGTATTAATATAGTGTTTTCTTTTTCCGAAATGCTTTTCTTTTTCTGGCTCATAGTCTCAGTATTCCGTTAATTAGCAGGCACTCGCGTGCGCTGCATGTGCGGATGGGGCATGTGCACCGGGAGATGAAACCGGAAATACGCTGAGAAGGCAGGCCCAGCGGCCATTTTAACAAGTGAAAGTAAGCCGTTTGTATTTGTTGGATTTCTGGTGGCAACATCGCTGGCAGTGCGGCACAATTAGGGACACAGCAGGCTTTTAGCCCAGGCACGTGAGATACTGCCTCTGGGGAGGTCGCTGGCAGCTAAGCAATCCCCTGCTCCCTGCATTTGTCTGTCTATTTGCTAAGATAGCTACTGGGTTGGGTAGCTGATCTAGGCACAGCCCTGTCATTCAGCACGTTTAAATGTCTCCTGAAATGGGAGGGGGAAGCACAGCTGGGAGAGGTTTAGGAGTGCCGCCATCAGATCCTGAGGACTCTAGTTGTAGTCCTGCTTTCTTTGCATCTCCCGATAGACCAGAAGTGTCTGAGCCACTGCAACTGTGGTATTGTGGCCACTGTGGGGGCCTTGACCTCAGCCTATGTCACTAAGGATGACTTGACTGTGGTGCTTGCGGACATGGAAGTAAAATTGCTGGTATGGAAGGCTATTAAAGTGGAGTATGACTGCAGTGGGCGGTGTCCTGTCTCAATAAGAATTTTACTTGCCGGTTGGATAATGTCCAGTTCTTTAAAGACCCGGCAGAAACTGGAGACGCTGATACGTACTTTGCTTTGGCAGGCTTGCTATGCAGCCTGTGGTGGCAGCCATTTACGCTTCCCAAAGTCTTAAGGATTGCATTAAGAGGTTGGTGAAGAGGAGCCCTGCACATGTGGAGGCAAACACTAGTGAGGGTATGACAGAGTTACCCCGGATCTTGTGATTTGTAGTAGATGCCCTGAAGGACATTGTCAAGCAAATTTATTGTTTAAAAACTGGTGTCTGTTTACGTGCATAGGGCATGTTGAACAGACACCTGGGCGTATGACATGTTTTTTATTATTTTAATGAAAAAAATTTAAGCTTTTACAATCACTTAGTCCTCCCTTTTGTCCATGGGACTTGAATTTGGTCTTATCTGTCTCACAGAAACCACCTTTCGAACCAAACCGTGAGATTGCGTTAGACCTATTGACTTGGGAGGTGTTTCTTTAGGTGGCAATCGTGCCCTCATACACCTTTTTTGCCGAAAGGTGGTTTTGAGATTTCATCTGAATCAGGACATTGTCTTACCTTCAGTTTTATCCTAGTCCTCGGTCACCAGTTGAGAAAGCTCTGCACACATTGGATGTTGTGCGAGGTGTCAAGATTTATGTAAAGATGTCTGCAGTCATCAGGCAGATGGATCCCTTATTTATTCTGCCTGAGGATCAGACAGCTACAAAGTTGACCATTTTGCAGTGGATCTGTCAGCTTGGCTTGAAGGGTAAGGCTCTGCCATTATAAGTAAAGTCTCATTCTACTAGGCCTTTGGGGGCCTCTTGTGCTAGCCATCATCCGGCATCAGTGGCTCAGATCTGCTAGGCTGCAACTTGGTCTTCAGTACATACCTTTTTTACAAGATTTTACCAGGTGGACTTAAAAGCTGCTGAGGATACTGCTTTTGACTGCAGTGTGTGGTAAGCTGCGGAATAGTTTCCTTGGGCCTGAAGGTGGCATCTGTGTCTCCCTTCATGTGCACTACTTTGGGACATCCTAGGTAGTCCTGATTTATAGGCTTTTCTGTGCCCTGTGATGTACATCACATTACTGTACAGTGACATAAATAAATAAAGTATACTTTTGTACACTTCAAATAAAGTTCAGTAAGGGGGAAAAAAACTGCAGCCAGAATGAACAGCTGTTAGACAGAAAACCACTAAAGTTTACCTCTCCAACAGTTGTTTGTTCTGTGTGAAATTTCCTTAAACAGCGCAGTGTTCCAGCATTGAGACGGGAACTCACCATGCTCCCAGAGCAAAATTTAGTCGGACTGAGAACTGCTCAGCCATTCACAGTGAGTGTTGTAGTCTGTGAATACAAAGCTTCCTCTGATTGGCTGAGGTGGAGAGCAGTGGCGGCTGGTGCTCAAAACTTTTTTTTTGGGGGGGGGGGGGGGGGGCGTAAACAGAAAAATGTAATAGGTATTGCTTTGCGGCAAAAAACGCTGTAAAAAATTGTGTGACTTTGAGATCACAAAAGTGTGAAAGGGGCCTTCAGTAATCAAGGTAGTGTGCCCCCTTCAATGCAGAGTGACCAGCGTGCCCCCCCTCAATGCAGAGTGACCGGCGTGCCCCCCCTCAATGCAGAGTGACCGGCGTGCCCCCCCTCAATGCAGAGTGACCGGCGTGCCCCCCCTCAATGCAGAGTGACCGGCGTGCCCCCCCCTCAATGCAGAGTGACCGGCGTGCCCCCCCTCAATGCAGAGTGACCGGCGTGCCCCCCCTCAATGCGGAGTGACCGGCGTGCCCCCCTCAATGCGGAGTGACCGGCGTGCCCCCCCTTCAATGCGGAGTGACCGGGGTGCCCCCCCCCTTCAATGCGGAGTGACCGGGGTGCCCCCCCCTTCAATGCGGAGTGACCGGGGTGCCCCCCCCCTTCAATGCGGAGTGACCGGGGTGCCCCCCCCCTTCAATGCGGAGTGACCGGGGTGCCCCCCCCCTTCAATGCGGAGTGACCGGGGTGCCCCCCCCCTTCAATGCGGAGTGACCGGGGTGCCCCCCCCTTCAATGCAGAGTGACCGGCGTGCTCCCCCCTTCAATGCAGAGTGACCGGCGTGCCGTGCCCCCTTTCAATGAGAAAGATCAGTGCACTTACCTGCAGTGGCGGCTTCTCCTCAGTCCTCCCGCCTCCTACTCGGTCAATGGCATGATTTCGCCTTTCGGCCAATCAGGAAGCGGGTCTCGGACCTGCTTCCTGATTGGCCAGGAGGAGGATCCGTGTGACAATAGCGAGTTCTCATTCGCTATTGTCACACAAATGGGTAGGCTAGGGCGCAGTGCTCTGCGCCCCGGGTCCACCCTTTTCTGAAGTCTATTAGAGCCTCTTGCTCTAATCAGGTGATCAAAAAAAAAAACCCCACACAACTCCATGCGTCCGCATGGATAGGGGGGCCGGCGCCCCCAACGCACCAGCCGCCACTGGTGGAGAGGCAAGCAAGCGAATGATGTCACAATCTCCAATTCAGCCTTTCACTTCATTAAAAGCTGGAGATTGGCTTTGAACACTGCATCCAATTTACTAAGCTAAGTGAAATTTCTGAGTGACCAGTCTTTTTTTTTTTTTTTTCCACTTCAATCAATCCTTCTGTCTCTGCACCGTACAACATGAGTCGCATATATAAAAGTAAACAGAATATATAAAAGTTATACAAAATATATAAAAGTTATGTAAACAGTGCAGAATGCAAAATTCCAGAGCTCTCCAGCCTTATATTCAAGTGGGGCATGAACCGAGTTCTCTGCAACAGCACAGCAACATAATGCAAAAATAAATTGCTATGACACATGTAGAAACCCCCTAAAACAGTTGGGATAGTACAGCCCCAAGTTCGAGTCATATACCTATGCCTCATAGACAAGCTCCAAAGAAAACTCAGAAGGAAAAGGTGGAGGAAGGGAAAAGAGAAGCAGTTGAACAGGAGTAAGCGTGTCCCCGCTGGAGGTCCCTCCGGGCCCGGATCCCCAATTGTCGCAACATCACTCCGTTCATTGCAAATATCAATACCAGAGTCCATGTACCATGATTTCTAACAGAACAATTGTCATTCTCCATATTTTTTTTATTTCTCCCTCCTGTTCGTCAGCCCTGAATTGTAATTTTAACAAAATCACAACTAATTTTCTTTAATTTCACATTGCTGAAGTAACCTTTCTAGTCTCAGAATATTTTGTTTTCGCTGCACTTATCACTTTAATCCTAAACCCTTTTCACCGTCCAATTTACAATGACTAACTTTGCATGTTCAGCAGTTGGGCAACTAATAGAGCAAGTCCATCTGCACTTCGAGGATGACTCATAGGAGGAGTTGGTTTACAAAAAACTGGAGCGTGCAGAATCTGCTGCATTTCTTCATAGAAACCAATCAGCTTCAAGGTTTTGTCAAAGCTTAACTGAACAAGCTTATGTTAGAAGCTGATTGGCTACCATGCACAGCTGCGCCAGATTTTGTACTCTCCAGTTTTAGTAAATGAACCCTACAGTTATGTAGACACAAGTATCAATCCTGTTCAACTAGGGGCCACATGTAACTTTCCTGATCTGCCTGTGTGTTCTTGAACACATTAAAAAAATGATAGAAGTTTCCTGTGCAGGTGGTATATGGATAGTACAGTGTGTTTTACATTTCAGTGCTGCTATATTATCTGTGAGCACTACTATTGTAAAACCATCCGCTCATAATGTATGCATTGGTTGGCATGCTTGGAGCGTAAACCATTTTGACCTCGTTTTATCCTAATTAAAGTGGTAATTTTGAAGGTAAGAAGGGCTGCATGGGAGGGCGGGGGGGTCTTTTTATTTTGGACAGGTTGTGGGCTAGATAAACGCAAATCAAGGCAAAGACCTACATGCCTTCTAGAAGGAATGCTTTGTAGGCTGGATCTTCTACCACAGGTACTGTGAGCTAATTGTAAAGTTGTTGCATGTTTAATTGTCTAATACCGGTTCTCTTCTTTCTTTTTATTTGTAATTGTATTTTTATCTTTCACTCACCTCTTGGGGAACACTGCAAGGAGCTGGTAAGAAGCCTGCTGTCTGATTCCCTCTGTGCTCTCACTGTGGCTTTTCTGCTTTTTTGCTGTTTGCTTTCATGTTTTACTAATCTTGATAGTTAAATGCAGCAACTGTTATGTTTGTAAACATGGATTTAAGAAAATGATGTCTGGCTTTGTATTGTGTTTTAGGCTTTCTGTATTTGTCCAACTATATTTTATCTAATTACTGTCATTTTGACTGGTTGCATTATTTCTGTTCTTTCATCTGTCTGGCTATTCTTTATCATCAATCTATTTTCTTTTTACTGTTTTATATTGTTTTTGACCATAAACATACACAATACGTTTTTCAAAAACATGGCATTGCTTTTATTGGTACAAAGGGGGGTATCATTTAATATGATATTAAAATGTTTTAGCAGAGATTGCTGTAAGCAAAAACTATATGTCAAAATGATCATTAGATCTAGAGCTGTAGGCAGCTGAAAATTTATGATGATCTTGATCATTCCTTTAAAGTGGAGTTCAATCTCACCCTTCTTTCTTAGTCTCCTATTGGTTATCCTAGTGATGAGTAGACTCTGACCAGTAGAGTGATTTTGAGGGGTAGGGCCCAACCCCAGCTTTCACAGGAAAAGTGGAGATTTAAATATACCTTTTAAACATACCTTCAGCTGCCTGTATCTAGATCAGCCAAACAAGGTCCATAAAGAAATGGATGGGAGAGCTTGAGGTTTAGGAACATGACTGGCCTGCGCAGAGTCCTAACCTCAACCCGATAGAACACCTTTGGGATGAATTAGAGCGGAGACTGCGAGCCAGGCCTTCCTGTCCGCATCAGTACCTGACCTCACAAATGCGCTTCTGGAAGAATGGGCAAACATTCCCATAGACACACTCCTAAACCTTGTGGACAGCCTTCCCAGAAGAGTTGAAGCTGTTATAGCTGCAAAGGGTGGGCCAACTCAATATTGAACCCTGCAGACTAAGACCGGGATGCCGTTAAAGTTAATAATTTTGGTAAAATAGTGTATCTGCAACATTAAGTTGCATATCACGATACTTGCTATTGTGGTTAAAGTAAAAACAAAAAAAACAGGCTCTCTTGCCCACCATATTTAATATGCACCTTAGGTTTTTAAGTACACTTAATATTCCACTTAGCTCTCTCCAACCTCACTGGTTTTGCTGTTTCAAGGGGTTTTTTTTTTTTTTTTTTCTATCTGACAATTTCACTATCAGCCTGTTTGTCATTATTGCAAGAAATGCATGCATGCATGCATGCAAAACCAGACTTTCTTTGGAAACATTTTCTTGGAAAAAAATATTTTCTTTTATATGCGATCAATGAACAGAAAAACAGTAAATGTTTTTTTTTTTTTTTTTCAGATTCTGACAGTTTAAAAATACGTAGCATTACTGTAGATAAATAGTATGCATTTTATTCTAATTTGTCTTGTTATAATGGTGCTAAATTTATGTTTCACATACAAACCATAAGCAAATTATTTACAGATGAAAATGTAAGATGAAAAAAAAAAAGTAGAAAGAACTTTAATAGTATAAAATAGCTAAGGGAAGCTAAGAGTTAATTAGGGCTGATAAGGCTTAACCACTTCCATACAGAGCAGTTAGACCCCCTTCCTTCCCAGACCAATTTTCAGCTTTCAGCACTCTCACACTTTGAATGACAATTGCTCAGTCATGCTACACTGTAACCAAACAAAATTTTTATCATTTTTTTCACACAAATAGAGGTTTCTTTTGGTGGTATTTGATCACAACTGGGTTGTTTTTTTTTCGTGATATAAGCAAAAAAAGAGCAAAAATTTTGAAAAAAAAACACTTTTTTTTAGTTTCTATTATAAAATTTTGCAAAAAATTATTTTTTTCTTCATTTGGGCCAAAATTTATACTGCTACATATCTCTGGTAAAATTAACCCAAATTAGTGTATATTATTTAGTCTGTGTGAAAGTTATTTAGTCTAGAAGCTATGGTACCAATTGCTGAAAATTGATCACACCAGATGTACTGATGGCCTATCTCCTTTCTTGAGGCCCTGAAATGTCAGGACAGTACAAATACCCCCCAAATGACCCCTTTTTGTAAAGTAGACAGTCCAAGGTATTTAGTAAGAGGCATGGTGAGTTTTTTGAAGTTCTAATTTTTTCCCACAATTCTTAGGAAAATGAAGAAAACATATTTTTTTTTTCCAATAAAGATGTCAATTTATAAGCAACATAGCATGTACACAGCAAACATGTACACAAAAAAATGTCAGCATTCCTTGTAATAGAAATAGGCACGACAGGACCTCTTTTTTGTGAGATCTGGGGTCAAAAAGTCCTCAGATCTCACAAGTACACTAAAAGATAGAAAAAAAAAAAAAAAGGGACCTTTAAACCGGTTGCTAGGCAACGACGTTTGCCGTAGCTCCAGTCCTCCAAGACCATAGAGACCATCCTGTCTATGAGGGTCCGGGACCGAATCGTTTTCCCCGCTGCCGGCGGGTCAGGTAAGCGGGGAAAAGGACCGGAACGTGGCGGGAGGGGGGGGGCACCTCTTCCGCCATCCCGGAAGGGTGATCCCATGGCGAATCCGCTGCTGGGACCACCCTTATCGGAAAGCCAAGCGTCCACCGTTTAACCACTTTACCACTAGAGCATTTTGCTGTCTTACGTCTGAGCCACTTTTTGCGATTCGGCGCTGTGCGACTTTAACTGACAATTGCGCGGTCGTGCGACGCCATACCCAAACAAAATGTACGTTCTTTTTTCCCACAAACAGAGCTTTCTTTTGGTGGTATTTGATCACCTGTGCGATTTTTACTTTTTGCGCTATAAACAAAAAAATAGCGTAAATTTTGAAAAAAACAGCAATATTTTTCACATTTTTTTTTATATGAAATTCCCCCCAAAAAATGTAAAAATCAAAATTTTTTAAAATTTTTCACCAATTTGTTTTCTGCTACATATGTTTGGTAAAAAAAATTCACAATAAGCGTATTTTGATTGGTTTGCGCAAAAGTTATTGCGTTTACTAACTAAGGGAAAGATTTGTCATTTTTGGTGTTTTTTTTTAACGCGTAATGGCGGCGATCTGCGATTTTGCGGGACTGCGACATTGCGGCGGACAGATCGGACCCTTGACTGACATTTTTGACACTTTTGGGGGTACCAGTGACATTACTGCAGTAATCAGTGCTATATATATGCACTGTTACTGTAAAAATGACACTGGCAGGGAAGGGGTTAATTTTATTGGAGAGGGAGGGGTTAATGTATGCCTGGTGCTTACTGACGTGTGGGGGGGGGAAGTGACTGTGTGAGCCAGGGACAGATCGGAGTGTTCAGCAATGCTGAACACTCCGATCTGTCACTCCCTGTCACTTGGGAGATCCGCCCGCTTGTGTTTACACAGGCGGGCGGATCTCCACACTAGATCCCCGACGATCGGGGCAGAGCAGCGGCGATCTACGTAGGTCTACGTCGTCAGACGATAACGAGCCACTTTGCCGCAGTAGTACTACGGTACTCAGTGGCAAAGTAGTTAAAAAAATACCAGGGTTATGGCAGCTATCTGCTGCCATAACACCGGTATTTAGGTTTAAACGAAGAACATATATAAACCTTTTTGGAATTGGACATGGTGGCTGTATGAAGGGTGACAGGTACTCGGGTACTTTGCTGGGTAGGTGACAGGTACTCGGGTACTCCGATGACGGGTACTCGGGTACTCTGATGACGGGTACTCCGGTGACAGGTACTCAAAGTACCCGAGTACCCGTCATCAGAGTACCCGAGTACCTGTCACCAGCCCATCAGGTACTCGTGTACTCTGATGGATAGGTGACAGGTACTCCAACGACAGGTACTCAGGTACTCCGATGACAGGTACTCGGGTACTCTGAGTACCTGTCATCGGAGTACCCGAGTACCTGTCATCGGAGTACCCGAGTACCTGTCATCGGAGTACCCGAGTACCTGTCATCGGAGTACCCGAGTACCTGTCATCGGAGTACCCGAGTACCTGTCATCAGAGTACCCGTCATCAGAGTACCCGAGTACCCGTCATCAGAGTACCTGATGGGTTGGTGACAGGTACTCGGGTACTTTGATGGGCTAGTGACAGGTGCTCTTTACTGGGGGGGGGGGGGCAATCAGTGTGTTTAAGGTGCACTGTAATTGGTAACTAGCTGTTACCACAATCTCCTCCTCACACAGGATCAGTGTGTGAGGAGGAGAACACGGTGACAGCTAGTTACCTGTTCTCTGTTGACATTTGTGACCGGCTGTGATTGGACACAGCCGGTCACGTGGTAAAAAGCCAATTTCATTGGCTCTTTACCTAGATCGGGGATTGGCTCTGTCCGAGGGACGAGCCTCGTCCCCGATCGCTGCTCTGCGCGCTCCCCGGGGGCGCGCATTGCAGAGAGAACGAGCGGCTTGCGCTGGAGCCGCTCATGTGATCGGCTGTGATTGACACAGCCGATCACATGGTAAACAGACAATTTCTATTGGCTGTTTACCTTGATCAGGGATGGGCTATGTCCGAGGGATGAGCCTCATCCCTGATCGCTGCGATGCGTGCCCCCGGGGGCGCGCAGTAGCAGCTAGAACGGGCAGACGTCATATGACGGCCGCCCGGAACAGTAAAGCCATCCTGCCGGCGTCCTATTACAATACGCCGGCATGGATGTGGTTAATGGAGTTACATTTTTAAAAAGTTTCTTTTAATTTTTTTTTTTTTTTTTTTTTAAGTGTAAGGTTGCTTTAGCTGATGTCATATGCAGAGCAAAGGTCACTCCCTTGGTCCACATATGAATAAAATCATAAATACAGTGTAACAATTCTTACATTGTATTTATTCAATGACCATAAGGGTCCTTTCACACAGGCGCTCCTATGTCTGTATTTCATCCCATTTTTTTGCAGATGAAAAATGGACATAATGCATGTCAATGGGATTGCGGATGTCAGCGGATCACCATCCACTGACATCCGATTTGCGTCCTTTCCGGTCAGTTCAGTTTTTTTTTTTGAATGGAAGAGAACCCTATTTTTCTCCCGTTTAAAATAACGGACGCAAAAACGGATGTTAGCGGTGTCATCCGCTGACATCCGCAATCCCATTGACATGCATTATCTCCGTTTATCATCCGTAAACGGATGGGATGATAAACGGACATACGGACCGGATGACACAAGTGTCATCCGTGTCCGTTTAAAAAAAAAAATGGCCGGAGCGGATCAAAAAACGATCCGCTCCGTGTGAAAGGACCCTTAGGCTGGCCATACATGATACAATTTTCTTACAATTTTCTGTCCAATTTTCTTGAAATTTACCTTCAAGTATGTAGTACAAAGGCCTGCCTAATTAGATACAAGTGAAAGTGTTGTTTAGCTTTGACCTCACATTATGTGGTTTGTGGTAGATCTAACAGAAAATTGTACAACAAAAGTTGAACATGTATGGCCAGCCTTACAGACGATTTCCAGTGTCATTGTACACATGAATGACTGACTGTATTTTGACAGCCACTCCTACGTAAGGAGTCATGTGACAGCTGGGGAATTTGTTGGTAATAGCGGTAGCAGAGTGGTGGCAAGTGAAGATCAGCAGGACATAGATTTGCTCTAGGATCTTTGTTGGTGTTTTTTACGACTTTTTTTCCTACACTCATTGTCCTCAGGTGGTTATTTACTAATAGGCAGATATTTGTTGAATTAGTTGGGGCTCTATGATAATTTTGTCTGGAATGAGTGTAGTGCTTCATAATTTTAGAGGGTCAAAGGACACAAACCATTAAAATGGATCTAAAGCCTGCAATACTAACCTCCCCTCCAACAATGCGGCTTCCCTGAACTCTCTTATAGTCATCAATATCTCCCCATGGTCACTTCCTGGATTCAGCATTTTTGGTCATCCTTATTGGCCAGTCTGAGATGATGTAACTCCTGCCCATGTACACTGGAGGTAATTCATCCCAGTACAGAGGTGTGTTTGCAAACAGGAACATAAAAAACTTTTATTGCAAACAATGCATCGTAAGTTTCTTCAACAAAAATCCTTCCTGTATTCTTGTGTGTGTACCCAGTGCTGTCTAACCATGAAGTGCTTAATATGTATCTATATTCATTATCTGTGCAGAAACATAATATTTTTAAATCACAATACATAATCATTTTAGAGAATTAAAGTGCAATCAGTGCAAAAAATGTGCATGATTAGTGCTTTAAAAAGTGCTGGTTATCCTATTCTTCTAGTACCAGTGTGTTCCAACAAGTGCCGTTGTGCTCCCCTCCTTATGTGCCCATAAGCCCCGTAGACACGTACCGATTGTCGGCCGTAAATATTCGGTCGACGACCGATCGGCCGATTGTAGGCTTGTTAGTATGATGCTTCCGACAGCGCATTTTCGGCCGAACAGAATCTGTCGTGCAGGCATTAAAATTTTTGTTGGCCAACACCAGAACGGCCGATTGTTCGCCAGTCAGTACAGAATTCGGCCGACAGACAGCAGATTAGCAAGACTGGGCATGCTCAGAAAAGAAAAAAGACAAGGAAAGTTAACCATCACATGACATCACTCCTGCAGTCGGCTGTTGTTGGCCGACAAAATTCGTGTGCAGTCTTTTGCAGTTTTCAACAGACACGACAGCCCTGGACAAAAGTTCGGCCGACGATCAGTACGTGTGTACGGGGCTTTACTCACTTACTAGTGATGGGTTAAAAATAATCCTCCACTGGCAAAAAATGTTTTTTTCTTTCTTTTGTGACTCCAGAAGGTCAAAGAACCTCCTATGAGTGTAGGGAGATGGAATCAGGATAAATCCATAGTGTAATTCCGTTTGTTAAAAAAACAAAAGCCAATTGCGCACTTGAAAAATTCTTCTCTTGCATGGGAGCATGTAATGACGCCGTTCTGGAATTCAAAAGTTGCGGTTTGCGTCCCCAAGAGCGAACGTGTGGCACAAGTGGCATTTTTTTTGCCACTGGAGGATTCGTTTTGAAACACTCATCACTAGTCGTGAGTAAGGGCACATAGGGAGGGGAGCACAACGGCACTTGTTGGAACATACTGGCACTGGAAGAATAAGATAACCAGCACTTTAAAGGACTTATTGTTCATGCACATTTTGTTGCACTGATTGCACTTTAATTTTCTAAAAGTATTGTGATTTAAATATTATGTTTCTGCGCAGATAATGAATAGAGCTACATATTGAGCACTTTATGGTTAGACAGCACTGGGTACACACACATAAAAATACCTAAGAGGAATATACACCTTACATCCCAGCAGCAGTCTTGTAAACGCATTCCACACACTACGTAGCGCAGGCTCACAGTATTTAAAAAATCCTTCCTGCTCATGTTTTTGTAAAGAGAATAAGCCTCATTTTATTGAAGATGGACTTCATTTCGAGATCTGCTCAAATAAGATTAGCTTCCTTTTTATCCTGAAGCCCAGGTGAGCTCAGCCATAAGCAAAAGCCATGCCCATGTGCTTGGGTGGCCAAAAGGTTTCATTCAGACAGGCGTGGACGTGTGCATGCAGGTGATGTTTATCTTTTTTGTTAACATTTTACATACAGTCAAGAGCAGGTACAATGATCCGGGTGCAGGTAGTGTGTGTTCAGATTCATGTACCAATTCATGCTTAGATGTCATATTTTGAGGTTTGGCTGCTTCTGTATCCACCTCTATAGGCTGCCTGCGTGCAGTTCGAGACAGATGCAGGCATGGGTGTCAACGCCCGTCTGACGCTCAAACCAAGTTTGATAGGTTTTTGTCCTTTTTTCTATGCTATGTCTGAGCATTCTTATTTAGTTGCTTATTTTCCATCTTCTTTGTTGTCTACTTTTTTTTCATTTTCCCTTTTTTCTCCAAATGCCAATGTTTTAGTATTTTTCTTAAATCCTTGTAAACTGCAGTGCATCTTATATTGTCCCTTAACTTCCATCACAGCTTTTATCTGAGGATATTTTTCCCTTTTGCATGATTATTTATTTCATTGCTTTGACATATTTAGAATATAACCCAATCAATGAGTCTTGTCTGCTAATTTTCCATTTCCAGGAATTAATGATTTACATGTTGGACTCACATAAACTTGAGATTTATTTTTTTAATCTTTTACATTATTTTATGATATGAGCGGGCTTATTTAATAATGTTGTAAAAAAGATTTCAGTTCACTATAGCCAAGGAAAAAGATAAACAATTATTGGTGAGTATGGGTCAGTGCATTTCCTTATTAAATAAGCCCACTAGATCTCTGAGCATTCTGTGGGCACCCTTAAACCTCTTCCTTGTGCCGATTAGATTAAGGTACTGAAATTACAATCAGATTTTCAACCAGGACACTACTGAAAAAATATAAGATTCAGATTTCCCCACGTTTGCAGGTCATCTAATGATTTCTCTCACATGTAGGATAATTCTTGTGATTTGACAGTTATTTTGTTGAGTGCTCACATATAATCATATTCAATCAGTGCAATTTAAATGGATTTTGTAATAAATGAATGCTGACTATTGATTCAATAAGTTCCTGATTTTATTATCTCATTTGCACGTACCATGAGATAGATTGCCTTCAGTCTCTGTGTTCTAACAAATATCCGTGCAATGCAAGTTAATAATTCTTGTATGTTATTCTTTCCTATTATCCAGGAGGAACTGACCAGTACCAGTGTAGAGCATATTATTGTAAACCCCAATGCAGCTTATGACAAATTTAGAGACAAGAAGGTTGGCACTAAAGGACTAGGTGAGTTTAAACTGCAGGTGGTGGTGTAAAATTTTACTCTTTGCTATGGCAGAGGAGGAAGTAGTCCTAGTTTGTGTAGAGATGAGAATAACCTAAATTAAAAAAAAAAAAACTAATATTGGGGTAATTGAGTCACTAGAATGGGTTTCCCTTTAGACCCCTGGTGCCTGGCCTGCTAGCTGCATGTGGTCCTTTTGTCAATTTTTGTGTGGCTCTCGTAGGTTTTGAAGGCTCTTTCTCCATTACCCTGTTTTATAGTAGTGATTTCAAGCAGCCTTATGTAATATGTCTCCTGAAGCATGTCTCCAACAACTCCCACATAGCATATTTGCTGTCTCTGACAGTCTCCTACAGCACATCTGCAGTCTCTGACCATCCCTTGTATCATGCACAATCACTGACCATTTCCTGTATTATGTCCACACTCTATTGCTCCCTGTTGTAGCATGCCCATAGTCTTTGACTATATCCTGTTTTGTGTCTGCTGTCTGACACTCGATATTCACTGAATTTTTTTTGTGGCCCTTTGGTGACATTTGGGGCCGCACTTGAGGTTCCCCTCATGTCAAGAAAGTAGGCCACCACTGCTGTAGACTCTCCTCTCCGTTGTAGGAGTGGGACCCTGCAGTAGTGCTGGAAGAAGAGATGAGGTTGGAAGTAAAACGGTGTTTAAAGCATAGATGAAATTCATTTTTCTCTATCATTCATCGACAGACGCAGCTCCATATCTTCTTTAGACCATTGGGTTATGCTCCTCCCATCAGGAATAGTACACTAGGCAGGAAAAAGCTTTGCCACGCCTATGGGGGCTGTCCCTGCAGGCATAACCCCACACACTCTGCTACAGCCTCTAGTTTGTTTCTGCAAAGTTTAGGAACAGGACCTAGTTCCCTGCTGGGACTTCGGTCTTAGCTATTAATAGGGAAATGTTATTTTTTTATTTTTCTTTTTCACTTGGTAGAGTTCCTGGAGAACTACAAGCAACAGTCTGCTGTGGTTTCGGACTGGATATTCTAGATGCTTAAGGTCTCCCAGCCTGGCCAGTGAGCGTGAGCAGGTTAGAGTCCAGAACTAGGCCTCGCCACGACAGAGCCTCGATGGATGGGGATGAGCCTGTGAGTGGAAAAGTCTCTCTGGGATGCGATCGACCTGGAACTCCCTGAGTCGCAGCGTAAGCCCTGACTGTTCGGAGTGGCGCCTACCTGGTACCGTGATATGATGAGTAATACTGCCCCCCCAATCCTCTGGTGGTCTCGGGGTGGACGTGGGTCCTCCCCCTGGAATAGTCAGACGCTCGGGTCTCCCTCGGTTCCCCTGGCCTTTGGGATATTAGGCCTACCCCTTTCCAAGTCTTTTCCCCTACCCATAGAAGGTCCTACCTTCGGGGGGTGGAAATATTGTGGCCTCGGCGGCGTTTTTCTGTGGGGGGTGGCTTTGTCCTGGTGGGGTCTCTTCCTAGGGACCCTCCAATGCCTCTTGTCGGGGACCCCCTTTGGGGGTCCGGGAGACCACATTGCGCGCTGTGGGGGCTGACATTTTGCTGTAGATTTCATGCTTTCTTTTCTTCCTTTGAAATGCATGGGCAGCCATTTTTTGTTCCCATTAGGAATGCATGGGGCAGCCATTTTCTTGTAGTCCACAATTGCTGAACAGGCAAACGGCATGGCAAACAAAAATCTAGCAATGACACAGGCTGTGTTTTCTATTTCCTGTGTCACAATATTTACTTTCTGTTTCACGGAATGTGCTGGCAATCTCCTGAGCGGTTTGGTAACATTTTCTGGTGTCCCCTGTAGGTTTTCCTCACCCACTCTATCAGATTGGATTGGGACAGGTATAAAGCTAACTTAGCGGTGGGATCGCAATTTAACGACTTTTAAAGTGACACTGCGTTATTTTCATCTCGGTGTAAAAATGGAGTCCCAGGGTACTATTTCACCTACAGACCCCTAGATTCGGCTGCGGAACCTTCTGGGTCGCAGCCCCTGTCTGCGCTCACAGCCGTCTTGGAAAGCCTGGTGTTAACGGTAGATTTTGTATGTAAAAATGTTGCTAGCCGAAAATGTCCTCTGCCTTCACCTCCCTCGGTAGTTTCCTCAGATTCTGAGGCAGATATGGCCGCCACAGAGGCACCCCACCCTGAGGGGTCGTTGCCTTCGCATTCTGATGGTGAAGAGGACTTGTCCCCTGGGAATGCGCATTGGTGGAAGCACTTACAGTGGGGATGGAAAGTTTGGGCATCCCAGGTAAAAAATTGTATTTAGTGTGCATAAAGAAGCCAAGGAAAGATGGAAAAATCTCCAAAAGGCATCACATTACAGATTAGACATTCTTATAATATGTCAACAAAAGTTAGATTTTTATTTCCATCATTGACACTTTCAAAATTACAGAAAACACAAAAATGGTGTCTGCAAAAGTTTGGGCACCCTGCAGAATTTATAGCATGCACTGCCAGTGTCATGGATTGTTCTCAATCATCGTCTGGGAAGACCAGGTGATGTCAATCTCAAAAGTTTAAATGCCCAGACTCATCTGACCTTGCCCCAACAATCAGCACCATGGGATCTTCTAAGCAGTTGTCTAGAAAACTGAAACTGAAAATAGTTGACGCTCACAAAGCTGGAGAAGGCTATAAGAAGATAGCAAAGCTTTTTCAGATGTCAATATCCTCTGTTCGGAATGTAATTAAGAAATGGCAGTCATCAGGAACAGTGGAAGTTAAAGCAAGATCTGGAAGGCCAAGAAAAATGTCAGACAGAACAGCTCGCAGGATTGTGAGAAAAACAATTCGAAACCCACGTTTGACTGCACGATCCCTCCAGAAAGATCTGGCAGACACTGGAGTTGTGGTACACTATTCCACTATAAAGAGATACTTGTACAAATATGGTCTTCATGGAAGAGTCATCAGAAGAAAACCTCTTCTACGTCCTCACCACAAAAATCAGTGTTTGAACTTTGCAAATGAACATATAGACAAGCCTGATGCATTTTGGAAACAACTTCTGTGGACCGATGAGGTTAAAATTTTACTTTTTGGCTGGAATGAGCGAAGGTACGTTTGGAGAAGGGGCACAGAATTTAATGAAAAGAACCTCTGTCCAACTGTTAAGCATAGGGGTGGATCAATCATGCTTTGGGGTTGTATTGCAGCCAGTGGCACAGGGAACATCTCACGAGTAGAAGGAAAAATGGATTCAATAAAATTTCAGCAAATTTTGGATGGTAACTTGATGCCATCTGTGAAAAAGCTGAAGTTAAAGAAAGGGTGGCTTCTACAAATGGATAATGATCCTAAGCACACCTCGAAATCCACGGGGGATTACATCAAGAGGCGTAAACTGAAGGTTTTGCCATGGCCTTCACAATCTCCTGACCTCAACATATTTGAAAATCTATGGATAGACCTTTAAAGAGCAGTGCGTGACCGACAGCCCAGAAATCTCAAAGAACTGGAAGACTTTTGTAAGGAAGAATGGGCAAAGATACCTCAAACAAGAATTGAAAGACTCTTGGCTGGCTACAAAAAGCGTTTTTACAAGCTGTGATACTTGCCAAAGGGGGCAGTACAAGATATTAACTCTGCAGGGTGCCCAAACTTTTGCAGACGCCATTTATTTTTTTTGTTTTCTGTTATTTTGAAAGTGTAAATGATGGAAATAAAATCTAACTTTTGTTGACCTATTATAAGAATGTCTAGTCTGTAATTTGATGCCTTTTGGAGATTTTTTCATCTTTCCTTGGCTTCTTTATGCACATTAATACAAATTTTTACCTGGGGTGCCCAAACTTTCGATCCCCACTGTATAGTTTCAGTGCGGGAAACTTTAAAATTGGCAGATGAATCTACAGCGTCGGGTTCGCAGGTGTCTTTTGGCTCCCGAAAATCGGTCAGGGTGTTTCTTTGACAAGAGCGTTTTGATGATATTGTCAGTGAACAATGGCGGCGCATCAAGCACATGCTAGTGGTGCCTAAGCACTTTAAACGCCGTTATCCCTTTGCAGATGCAGTTTCCACTAGGGGAACCGTGCCACTAAAGGTTGATCACCCGGTTTCCAGGCTGAATAAGTCTACTGTGCTTCCGGTGGAAGAATCCCCGGCCTTCGCGGACCCTGTGGATAGACGAGGGGAGTCTCTGTCCTACCATCTACACATGCTAGCAGGTTCCAAATTGAACCCAATATTTGTGAATGGTATGGTGTCAAACGGTCACTGAATTGGTGAAGTTACTAAAAGGTAATTTGGAAGCTGAGCAGCTCCCCCCAGCGGTGCTGGAACTAATGGACCAGATGGCTCGAGCTCTGGTGTTCATGTGTGATGCATCCCTGGATACGGCTCCCCTAGTGGCCAGAGTGTTGGCAGCGGGGATTATGATTAGACGCATGGTGGGGGTAAAAAGATGGTTTGCGGACCAGGCTTCCAAAAAGGCTTTGACGGATCTTCCCTTTATGAGGGAGAGGTTGTTTGAATCCTCTCTCTGGATTAATTGATCAAAGGCCTTTCGGGTGGGAAGAGTACTCTTCTTCCTCAATCCTCTAAGGGCAAGGCGCCACGTCAGATGGGGGCCTTCCTTCACTACTCGTAAGCGGCTTTTTTGTTCCTCCGGGTCTCAAGAAAAAGGAAAGCCGTTCAGGCCTTCTGAGAGTTCCAAGAAGCCATGGTCCAGTAAATCAAAGATCGGCCAGTCCGGATCTGCAGACAAATCCTCGTCTGCATGAAGGGGCGCCCTCACCCGCTTCTTGGGTGGGAGGATGTCTTTGCTTCTTTCCAGGACCTTGGACTTCCTTGGATCAGGACAACTGGGTTCACAAACTGATTGGATCAGCGTACAAGATCGAAATCCATCCTCGTCCATCAGATTCTTCCCATCCAATCTGCGCCTATCTTCAGACCGGTTAGGGAATCTACGGGAGGCGGTACAAGATCTGCTGTCTCAAGGGGTGATTGTGCCAGTTCTCTCTCAGGAGCGCTTTTAAGGGTTTTATTCAAACCTGTTTACTCTGCCCAGAAAAAAATGCAAAGTGCGTCCAATTCTGGACCTCAAGGCTCTGAACCACTTTGTGCGGTTACAGAGGTTTTGCATGAAATCCATTAGAACAGTAGTGGCGTCCCTACACCAAGGAGACTTTTTGGCCTCCATAGATATCAAGGACGCATATCTACACATCCCAATCTACGCTGGACACCAGCAGTTTCTTCTCTTTGCCGTAGCAGAAGAGCATTATCAATTTGTGGCGTTCCCCTTTGGTTTTGCTTCCGCTCCCAGGGTGGTTAGCAAAGTACTGGACCCGGTGTTGGCATTGTTGCACCAACGGGGGATTGCGGTACTGGGGTATCTGGATGATCTCCTATTGAGAGCAGACTCTCATGCAGCCCTGATGAGCTACCTGACAATCACTGTCAGGGTGGAACATCAATTTCATTAAATCAGCCCTGATACCTTGTTTGAGACTGGATTATTTGGGCCTGACTCTGATTTCAGCTTTGGTGAGGGTCTTTCTTCCCCTGGACAAGCGGCAGAAGTTGCAGGGGGTGATCTGGTTGTTTTCAAACAATCTGTCCTCTCTGCGAACTTGCATGCGGGCCTTGGGGTCTGATGATATCCACCTACGAGGCGGTTCCATTTGCTCAGTTCCATACTAGACCTTTGCAAAGAGAGATTCTTGTCAAATGGAACAAGGATCCAAAGTCCTTGGACACTTTGATTTGGTTAAGCCACAACACAAGATCTGCTCTGTTATGGTGGCTTCATTCTCCAGCACTATGCCAGGGCAAGTCCCTCCTCCCGTTGTTTTGGACGGTGGTAACCACGGACGCCAGCCTATCAGGCCGGGGCGGGGTACTGGGGAAGATCTGTGCCCAGGGAACCTGGACAGTAGAAAAGTCCAAACTGCCGATAAATGTTTTGGAGCTCAGAGCAATAAAGCTTTGTCTGAACCACTGGACGACTCGTCTGTAAGATTGTCTGGTTCGGATTCAATCGGGCCATGCAACGGCTGTGGTTTAGATCAATCACCAGGGGAGTACCAAGAGTGTCTTGCAGCCAGGGAGGTGGCCAGAGATTTTGGCCTGGGCGGAACAGTTTGTTCTAGCCCTCTCTGCTGTGCACATCCCAGGTGTGGAAAACTGGCAAGCGGAATATCCTGCATCGTCAGGTGGTGGCTGAAGGGGAGTGGTCCCTACATCCGGAGGTGTTTCATCTCCTGTGTGTCTGGTGGGGGACACCCAAGGTCGATCTGTTTGCTTCTCGTCTCAACAAGAAGGTGCAGTGGTTCGTAGCCAGGTCTCGAAATCCTCTGGCCGATGCCACAGACTCACTGGTGGCTCCTTGAGGTCGGTATTGGCTGATTTATGCCTTTCCTCCGCTGAAACTCCTGCTGAGGCTTCTATGCCAGGTAGAGGTGGAAGGGATCCCAGTCATTCTGGTGGCTCCAGACTGGCCTTGCCAGTCTTGGTAAGCAGACCTAGTAAGGTTGGTCGCTTATGCTCCTTGGAGACCTCCTCTCAGGGAAGATCTGCTGTCTCAAGGTCCAATCTTCAATCCTGCTTTACAGTCTCTGGCTTTAACGGCATGGCTGTTGAAAGCCAGGTGTTGAGGGATAGAGGTCTTTCTGACTCTGTGATTCCTACGCTATTGAAGGCTAGGAAGTAGACTTCCAGGAAGATATTATCATTGTACGTGGAAATTGTACATTTCATGGTGTGAATCGCTGAAGGTGCACCCTCGCTTGTTTTATTGTTGCTAGGGTTTTGGCTTTTCTTCAGAAAGGGGTTGAACAGCGGTTGGCTTTGGGCACTATCAAAGGCCAAGTGTCGGCTTTGGCTATATATTTTCAATACCTGTTAGCTACGCATGCCTTGATTCGTACCTTCATCGAGGGAGTGCGCCATATGGCTCCTCCGAGGTGGTCCCCGCTACCTCTGTGGGATCTAAAATCTGGTGTTATCTGTTCTTCAAAAGCCTCCTTTTGGGAACATTCTGGAGATTTCTCTGCTTTCATTGTCTCAGAAGGTTGCCTTTTTGGTGGCTATCACTTCTGCCCACAGAGCATCTGAATTTGCGGCGTTGTCTTGCGCTCGCCTTATTTGGTGGTCCACAGAGATAAAGTGGCACTCCAACCAAATCAGTCTGTTCTTCCTAAGGTGGTTTCTGATTTTCATTTGAATGAAGACATTGTGTTGCCTTCACTCTGTCCCAAGCCCAAGCATCCCAAGGAAATTGCTTTGCATTCTTTGGATGTGGTTCGGGCAATCGGGGTTTACCTGGGGGCCACTGAGTCTTTTAGAAAATCAGATGCTCTTTTTTTTTTTTTGTCCTTACTGAGGGACCTCGTAAAGGATTGGCTGCATCTGCTGTGACCATTTCCAGATGGATCAGGCAGACGGATGTTCAGGCTTATTCGCTGAAGGTTCAGGTTACTCCTTTCCCAGTGAAGGCGCATTCTACTAGAGCGCTGAGTGCCTCTTGGGCTTTTCGCCATCAGGCATCAATAATGCAAGTTTGCAAGGCGGCAATTCGGTCGTCTGTGCATACGTTCGCAAAATTCTACAAGTTGATGTGTTGACATCTTTGGATGCCTCTTTTGGACGCAAGGTTTTGCAGGCTGCTGTTTAAAAAGAATAGTTTTTGTTCCTCTTTGAGGGTGTATGTTTTTTATAGGGGAGCTCCAGTTAGTTGTTCCTGGTTGAACTCCATTTTACCTGGTTGGCTACGTTTAGCCTTTTGGGAGTTATGTTCTTCTTTGCGTTGTCTTCCCACCCCTCATGAAAATACTGCTTTGGGACATCTCAATAGTCTAAAGAAGATATGGAGCTGCGTCTTTCGATGAACGATAGAGAAAACTGGATTTTTGTACCTACCGTAAAATCCTTTTCTCTGAAGTTCGACAGACGCAGCACCCGTCCCTCTGCTTCTGTGTTAATGGGGTTTTTTTTTTTTTGTCTTCTAAACACTGCTTGCAACGAAACTAGCCCCAGTAGGCGTGGTAAAGCTTTTTCCTGCCTAGTGTCCTATTCCTGGTGGGAGGAGCATAATCCAATGGTTTAAAGGTTTAAAGAAGGTATGAAGCTGCGTCTGTCGAACTTCAGAGAAAAGGATTTTACGGTAAGTACAAAAATCCATTTTTTTTTTTTTTTTTTTGTTAATGCAATCATTGCAAATTAAAATGAGTTTGTGCATGCATACTAGCAAATCTGTGTCTTGCGACCTTCACAGTAGGTTTCCCAACTGTTGCAGGAGGTTTATCTGACTTCTTTGCTTGACCTTTGCTGGTTGCGCAACTCAAAACTTATTGGTTATCTAATGAACTGAATGCATTTCTGCCTTGTAAACTGAAATGCATCAGCTGGATTTAACTTTTGTGTGCGTCGTGCATCTACAATAAAGTATTTCTAGAAGAAATTGTCCTGGCAATTGCTTTTACATTGTGCCATGGTCCCAGGAAGAGAATCTAAGCTACGCACTGCAAGGAGGAGGTGTGAGGTCAGGGAAAAATTGTGTAGTCTTGTAGTCATTGGCTTTCCACACCTTTCTCCTAGCGTGTCCGTATGTTCATGCATTTGTATGTTCATGCATTTGCATAATGAGAGGAGCACATCACTGTATGTAACAATGTGGTGTCTCCCAGTTCTGTCTTCTCATTTTTGGAGACACCTGCCTTCAATCAAGTCACAAGTGGTTGATAAAAGAGCAGGGGAGAGGAAGCATTGGGGTGAAGATAAAACTTCTCACCTCCTACAAATTCTGAGAATATAAATAAAGTAGACTCCGTATTTATTTGGCACATATGATCTAGCGCAGCACTTTCTCTTATTTTGCCCACAACCATGTCTCAACAAATGCTGCCTGAGGTGGCCTCTTCAGTTGGTGTCACGGGTAGCAAAGCCCTGTGGAGTAATTTGTCAATTCTGGCACATCTCTGCAGCAAATTCACATACATGTTTCCAAAAGATATGCAAATCTGTTGCATGCACCAACATTTGTTGTATGGGAGCAAGAAGCATTTCCAAAGAGAGTATGTGCCACTCTTTATGAATATCATGGTTCATCTGTGCTGGGAACAGGGAGTTAGAGGAAATCTTCTCAAGGTTCCACTTCATGATTGTGTCCCACTTGTTGATTCTTCACAAAAAATTACAGTTTTATATCTTTATGTTTGAAGCCTGAAATGTGGCAAAAGGTTGCAAAGTTCAAGGGGGCCGAATACTTTCGCAAGGCACTGTACTTCAATATGTTTACGGTAAAAAAGACTTTATTTCTGCTATCCTTGCCTGTGTATTCCCAGGGTAGATTTACCCTATTTGTTTTGTTACCATTGTCAAAAACAGGGTGTGAAGAGTAATATTCTATTGAAAACACTTGTTCTCGTTTACAGCTGTCTGAGAGGATTTCTCCTCACCTTGAGATTTCCTCTAACTCCCTGTTCCCAGCACAGATGAACCATGATATTCATAAAGAGTGGCACATACTCTCTTTGGAAATGCTTCTTGCTTCCATACAACAAATGTTGGTGCATGCAACAGATTTGCGTACCTTTTGGAAACATGTATGTGAATTTGCTGCAGAGATGTGCCAGAATTGACAAATTTACTCCACAGGGCTTTGCTACCCGTGACACCAACTGAAGAGGCCACCTCAGGCAGCATTTGAGACATGGTTGTGGGCAAAATAAGAGAAAGTGCTGCGCTAGATCATATGTGCCAAATAAATACACAAATCTTAAAAAGATATTTCAAATAATCCCAGAAGTATAAACCAAATGAAAGTCCATGTGATAAAGTGACGTTGTAATCTCAAACGCAAACCACCCTCGTGAATGTGCTCCAGCACCGCAAATCCAAGCCTCTCACCTTTAGGTTCTGACCCAGGAGTCACCCAGGGTCAGATACAGCAGTCCCCTACAGGGGTATTTAATGATCAGCAGGATAACACAGAAGAAGTGTCCAGGATCCAGTGGCTCATACACCCATACAAGGAGGACCAGATGGGGAATGAAATAAAACACAAGAGATCTAATGCTCTTTGCTGCGTTATAATAAAACAATTTATTCCATACGAGTCTACTTACAAAAAACAGCACTCAACTGTGCAAGCATAACAACGGTTGTGAAGACAGAGAGAGGATGCAAGGTCGTCAGCTAGGCTCCGCCCCCCTGTACGCGTTTACATCGGCGCGCTGGGCGTTGACTTCATTAGCAAGGGCCATCAATACATCAGAATTGATCAATTTTCAGATCTATATACGATAGTTTGTAGACTCTAACTTTCCTACAGACTAAATATACACTGATTAGGGTTATTTTCACCAAAGAAATCTAACCGAATACAATTTGGACTAACTTTTTGTGAAGAAAGATTATTTATTTCCAAAATTGTATAACCGAAACAAAGCAAAATGCGTTTTTGTTTTTTGTTTTTGGCCTTTTTTTTTTGTTTAGCTAAAAATAAAACGTGGTGATTACCACAAATGTAAGTTGGGTACAGTGTTGCATGACTGCAGAATTATCATTCAAAGTGTGACAGCGTTGAAAATTGGAATGGGCAGGAAGGGGGTAAAAATGCCTGGTATATTAAAATGACTAAAGTGATTTGTAAAGGCAAGCATTTTATTTTTAAAAAATAACAAATCTGTCATACTTACCTGGTCTGTGCAATGGTTTTGCATAGAGAAGCCCTGATCTTCTTCTTCTCCGGTCCCCCTTTGACGCTCCCAGCTCCCCCTGCCGAGTGCCCCCATAGCAGGCTGCTTGCAGTGTGGGAACTCGTGCATGCTTGTTCCGGAGTCAGCTCTGTGTGTGTGTCTATTGAATGGCTCCCGCTGCTACCTCTCTGTCCAATGAGGAGAAAGCCTAGAGAGCTGCTACTCTTGTGCACACTGTTGGATCGAGATCAGGTTCAGGTAAGTATAAGGGTTGCTGGGTGGGAGCTGCACGCAGAAGGTTTTTGCCTTAATGCATAGAATGCATTAAGGTAGAAAACCTTCTGCCTTTAGAACCTTTTTAACTCTGATGTGGTGTTTGTTAATAAATTTGTCACAGTCATAGCGATATGTTAGAAGTGCCACACAAACTACATGATTTTCGCGCTAGACTCCCCAACAGAAAAATACTGTCGGAATTTCTTGGAAAGCCTTTATTTAATCGCTTCCAAAGTTTTCATTTTATTGCACAAAGTAGTGGAAATGCACTCATGCACTCAATATTTCATTTGTAGATTTCTCAGATCGAATCAGCAAGTCAAAACGGACCGGATATGAATCTGGAGAATATGAACTAGTAAGTATTTGGGTAATACTTTGATTTGCTCTCATATTTGTTTAATTTGTTGAAGGGATTAAGAGCCCTTTCACACTGATGCATTTTTACCTTGAAAAAAAAGAAAAAAAGTTCCCCTTTAAATCCTATGGGACTATTCACATGACTGCCCTGTGGGTGTATTGCATTTTTTGAAAAGTCTTGCTTGCAGCATTTTCAAAACTGCGCAAAAAACACAGCTTCAAATTGAAATAAACTGAAAAAGCATAAAAAATACAATGGTTGCATTTTTGGTGTGTTTTTTGAGTCCCATGCCCATGTTTCACAGGTGCATGCTGAGAGTCAGGCAACCAGTAAACGCAATAGAAAGACATAAAAACAAAAAAGCATATGCATTTTTGATTTATTTTTTTAAAAGAGCAGTGGGAAAACCGCATAAGGATGAGGAAATAGAGTGATTCCACCATACTAACCAATGTGTGTGACCCATATAAACTTACTTGATCTTTTTAGTGTAAAGCGAAGGTTTCCCTTGAGTTTCTTCTACCCTTTGACAATCATCCCATTTGCAGCACTTTTTAATGGGTATATTGCAAATTAGAAGGCTATCTAGAATGATCTGTTGTATTGGTAGGTGAGCCACTAGGGCCTCCCCAATTGGTAACTGGCTTCTGTACTATTTTGCCACAGAAAGCACGGGGGGCAGTTAGAACACATTTTGCACTCTATCAATGTATTTCCTTGTTTATGACAAATAATACTGTTTAAACTGTATTTTTTCAAACATTTTAGGAAGATTTTAGGGCTTACAGTTGGTAAAAGGATGCACTTTAACATGCTTTTCTACCACAGATCCATTGACTTGCTTTGCTTCGCTGCTGCCAGTGCTAGAAAACAAGGATCTGTACAAAGACCTTCTGACATTACCCAGGGGTTGGATGCTTTGGTTCGGATGTAGTGTAGGCAGTGAATGCTTTTGTGTGTTGTTTTTTTTTTTTTTTTTTTTTTTGGGGTTGTAGTAACATTTGAAGTGTTCTGAATAATATGTTTTATAGGAAAGACCACAGCACAGTATGCATCAAATTCAGATTGGTGGATTTTAATAACCATATTAATTGGTCTACTTTTTTTCATTGGTTACCTAACCATCTTCTAAATAATTTGATCCCCTGCAGATTTTGTAAGTTTGCCCACTTACAAAGAAACGGTCTATGTTTATCATAGATGTATTTTAAATGATGGAGACAGACTATCAACCAAGAGCCAGAAAAAAACGCAATACAAATGTTATAAATTAAGTTGCAGTTCAGTGAGTAAAATAAGTATTTGATCCCCAAGCAAAACATAACTTAGTACTTTGTGGAGGAACCCTTGTTGGCAAGCACACAGGTAAGACGTTTCTTATAGTTGGTTACCAGGTTTGCACCCATCTCATGAGAGATTTTGGTTCACTCTTCTTTACAGATCTTCTCTAAATGCTTAAGGTTTCTTGCTTGGAAACTCGAAGTTTCAGCTCTCTTTATAAATATTCTATAGTATTAAGGTCTGGAGACTGGCTAGGCCACTCCATGACCTTAAAATGCAGACCGCAGTTCTCTCTCCGCGGGTGCCAGGCGGCAATCGCAGCTGCCGGCCCTGTGGATCGGGTCCTGTGCTGGCAAGTGGTCGTGCCCCCCTTCCCCAGTATCACGCCTGCGAACTGCCGTACAGGTACGGCAATTCACTTGGAACCTGCTGCCGTATATAGGGGGCAGCTGGCCGGCAAGTGGTTAACTGAACAGTAGAAGCTGATTGGTTGCTATGCTTGGCTGCTTTAGATTCTGTCTGCTCCAGTTATAATAAATTCCCCCCTTTTGTTGTTGTTTTTTCTCAGTTTGTTTTTGTTGTATAAGCTTTTATTTCTAGGTCTCTCTGCTAGGGCGATTTCTCCTCACTTTGTCTAACAGAAGTCACCTGGACATGAAGTGATGTGAGATCTATCTAACAGAGATCGGCTAAAACCTAAGTAACTTATTTATTACTACCCTTTCTCGAAGGCATTGATGTTATTAATGGGCTTGTTTTTTTAGGAGCATAAGAGTAGTGCACTATTGTATGTAGGATTATTTGTATTTCTTTTGCAGCTGGGGGAAGGAATTGGCATTAAGGAGACACCGCAACAAAAGTACCAGCGGCTGCTTCATGAAGTACAAGAGCTGACGCAAGAAGTTGAAAAGATACAGGTGAATATTTGACATTTAAATCAATTTGATTAAGCAACCTTTCTGAAAGTTGTAAATAACCACCTTTAATAAATGTAATGTAACTCTTTGAGTCCCTTCTTTTGTGTGAATTCTTTGTTCTAATAAACTCCTAATTCTCTGTTTTTGTATATAGAGCACTGTTAAAGAATCAGCCACGGAAGAGAAGCTTACTCCAGTTGCATTAGCAAAGCAAGTGGCTACATTGAAGCAGCAGTTAGTTTCCAACCACTTAGAGAAGTTGCTAGGTCCTGATGCTGCCATCAACCTGACAGACCCTGACGGAGCTCTTGCAAAGTAAGCATTAAAATATTACAGATAACCCTTGTATAAATAGACCTGGGCAGTAACCCATTCCTCTTTCATAGGACTGACTACTCTAAATTTTTAAAAGTTGACACATGATTGTTCTTTTAAATCTGTATTTGTAATACATAAATGCTATAACGATGTCATATGAGAATGTGTTTGATATTAGGCTGACATGGCATGGGGGGGCACTTGGAATTAAATCTTATATCTGTTGTTTTATTTTAGGCGGTTGCTAACTCAGTTGGATGCTGCTAAAACCAGGAAGAGTCCAGAAGGAAAAAGCCCGGCAAAGGGATTAGACAAAGATGGGGGTTTGGTCACCTATGAATTACATTGCCGCCCTGAACAAAACAAATTTTCCCAGGCTGCTAAGGTAATGTTAGGTGGCACAAACATGATCACGTTATGTTTTTTTTTGTGTATAACAAAAATTATTTGAGAAAGATAGTAAACATTGGTGGTTTTGCTTAAGCATGTTTTGTAGTTATTTGAATACTTGCAAATGTATAGTTCTCCTAACTCCTTCCTGTTTTGCAACCTAAATAAAGGTCCCCCAGCATCATACCCTTTGCTGGGGCATATGTCCCCCCTTTCAAAGCAAGTAGCTGAAAACATTGTGCGGCTGCTGACTCTCAATTCCATCTGTCACTGACGGCTCGGGTTCTCACTGACAATAAGAAGGCAATCAGAGGAGTTAGTGATTATGTGACCACTATATCAGCTACAACATATGACAACATATCACATGGAGGCTTCAATGATAAAACAAAGGCCTTTAGCCTGCAGATAAACACTTATCAACAAATATATGCCTTAAAAAAAATTTGGGTATACAAAATTGTCATAGTTGTTAAGTTAACTGACGCATATGAATGCTGCTTAATTTAGCATAGGTATCTAGCTATCAATGTCTTCTAGTCATGAAGTGATTGTTGTTGGAAGAAGACCTGTGACCAGCACATTAAATCTGTCTCTGAACATACACAACACATGAGCAGGTGTGAGCCATACTATGAGCTACTGTGTTTTAATTCATATGGTATTATGATGTCATTATCAAGTAGACATTGATTTTCATGAGTGAGAATATATCTTACTGACACATTGCACATGGTTTCCTCTGTGCTTTTAAAAATGTTCCGTATCTGTCATTTGCTACAAGCTTCTAACAACTATATGTCATGTTGGTTGTCTGTAAGTGCATTTAGCTATCGGCCACAGTGAACCTGCTGTAGCAGACAGCATAGAAAAAAATTACATTGGGGCTTTAAAGTTCAGTTAACCTAGTTTTGAAGAAATGCTTTTCATAGCTGTCACATTGAAATTTTCTTTGAGACATATCACAGTAATGGGTTATTTACTTGTCTTTGTGTTTTATAGTTGGCGGAGGTTGAGAAAAGACTGGGTGAGCTAGAATCCGCTGTGCGCTGTGACCAGGACCCACAGGCAAGTTATTGGCAGATAATATATATTTGAATTCTTATTTCTTACTCATTTTAGAGGTGATGGACCTTACTTCTTTTGTTGCAGAATCCCCTCACTGTTGGATTGCAAGGATCAAATCTCATGGTATGTAGCTTGTCTCAAGTGTGAAAACAACTGTAAAAAGCACCATTGTACTTAAAGCTATGTTAAAGTGGAGTTCCAGCCTGAAAATCAACTTTGCAGCATCAGTTTGCTTAAAAAGACCTGAAAAAGAATTGGATTATTAATATTTTTTTTTTTTTTTTTTCACTTATCTTGTTTTTAATGAAAATAAACGTACCTTCCTTCCTCTTCCTCCTTGTGCGGCCACGGCCCCCGACGTCACTTCCTCCTTTGCATTGCCTCCTGGGAGATGAGCGTCATCAATCCAAGGATGCAATGGGAACGGCCGGCCGCTACTCTTAAGTGCCGATCGCAATCTACAGCGCATGCGCGAGATTGCGATCAGCATTCTGGGTAGCCCAGAACCAGGAAGAGGGACACAGCGGGGGACACCACGGCTTCAGATGCCTACACTGGAGATGGCCGCGCTCTGCAATCAATTTTAAAGGTAAGTATTTATCTTTATTCAGTAAATGTAATGTGGGGTTAAGGTTAGGGTAATTGGGGATAGCTTAGGATTAGGGGGGTATGTTTTTAGCTCAAAAAGTGTATGTGGCCGGAAATTCCGCTTTAAGAAACCTTTACTGAAAAGTAGAATACTAGCTAACCTGAAAGTAGGGTAGAATCACAAATGAATGCCTTGGATTTTTTGTCTGCCCCAGGATACTGTGGAAATACTACAAGCCAAAGTGAACATGTTAGATGTTGCATCGTTGGATCAGGTGGAGGCCAGGCTACAGGTAAACAATGTTACCTCTTTGATTTGTAGATCAAGGAACTGGTGTCCAGAAGTAGAATCTCTTTTTTGTTCTGACATAGGTTTCAAGTAGCTGTGTGTTTTATTTCATAGAGTGTTTTGGGGAAGATGAACGAAATTGCAAAGCACAAAGCAGCAGTTGAGGATGCAGACACAGAAAGCAAGGTATACTTTTAAAATCTAAATATCAAAATCTAAATTCATTATGAATCTCTTTGTAGACATTGACCCTCCTTTTTGGCATAAACCACTCAACCATAGCCACAGCTTTGGTCATGTATCCAAGCACCAAAGGGGGTGGCAAATTTGCTTTTTACTAAGAGAGAGAAGTATTCTGCTCTGAACATCTGAATACATAATGGAGTGGAAATATTTAAATGCATTATAGTAGGTTTACGTGTGCTTTAACAAAGACCTGTGCTGTGGAAGCTGTGCCCATAAAAGCCTAGCAGGGGGCAAAAAATATTGTCACTAGCATTGCGTGTAAACTCCCTGCAGCTGATCGTTTCCACATCACTGGCTTACGGTGCCATGTTTTATACTCTGTGGAGGCAGCCATCTTGGTAAAGAAGGCTTTGCTTTCTAATGTCATTGCTGCCCTTTGATGACTGGTGGGGTAATGTTAAAGAAGCAGCAGGAAAAGTAAAGAAGTTATAGACCCACACAATAAATAAAGCAGAGAACTTGTAGAGCCAATCCTCGGTGTACAGCAAGTTGGAAAGGGCATAGTTGAGCACTGTTGAGTGCCGGCGACAGCTCCTCAGTTCTATCTACCCTTAATGCACTGGAAGACTACAGCAGATCGGGTGCCTGATGAATGAGGATTTAACCTAACAAAACGGGCATCGGCACAAGGGACACATCCTACTGACTGTAAGTTATTTCCTTTGTGCTGATTTTTCTGTTTTTTATTTTGACTGCACTTGGGCTTTATTACTGAAGAGGGGGAAAAAAATTGTCCTTGCAGTTGGACTCCCTCCCCACATTTTGCCTAGGATATGATGAAAAAGGGGCTGTACTTGTGTTTTTCCTCACTCCCACATGATTCCTTCTCTTGCAGTTTATGTTCACCCATGTACAAACTTTTTCAGCCAATTCAGTGGAGATGTTTGCACACGCTCCAAGGTTTTTCATACAATCACACCCTTAATAGTAATGCCATCTTGTGTAAGTGCCCTGCACTATACACTACAAGATTTACACAATTTACAGGCCGGGCTGCTTTATAAACTATGTTCGAAGATATGTTTTAATTTTACATAGTTGCTAAAAGGTAACCCAACATTAGTAAAAATTAAAGAGGAACTCCGAGAATATTTTTTATTTTCCCATGCAGTGGGGCTGTGCCCACACTGCATGGTTTAACTGCTCGTTTTTGTCTAGGGGGTTGTGGAGGGGAGATATACTTACCTAATCCGCTGACCATAACAGCGGTCCCTGCTGCTCCTTCCCAGCACATGCTAGCAGGCTTGTGAATGGACTGTTCCTGATGTCATCACACCCATAGATTGACTGTGGACTTGAGGACAGATGGAACAGTCCACCGCTGATGTGGGGGAGTGCGGTTTTCTGGAGGATCTGTTAAGTACAGATTTTCCTTGCGCTCCTATACAAAATGAGCAGTTAACCCATGCAGTGTGGTCAGAGCCCCACTGCATGGGAGAATAACAAGTTTTCATGGAGTTCTTCTTAAACCGCTTTACGACCGCCCGCCGCAGTTATACTCCTGGGCAAACCGATGTAGCTATACGTCGGTCGCGCGCAGGAGACTAGGGAGCAAGCGCTCGTCAGCGGGGAAGCCGATGCAGCAGGCAGGCGGCTCCGATTTCCGTCTGACACCGCGATCGTTCCCCGTTGAGAGAGAACGGTCAGCAATGTCGCAGTCCTGCAAAAAATCACAGATTGCCGCCATTACTAGTAAAAAAAATAAATAAAAAACAATAAAAATGACATAAATCTTTCCCGTAGTTAGTAGACGCAATAACTTTTGCGCAAACCAAAGTACGCTTATTGCGATTTTTTTTTTTTTTTAACCAAAAGTATGTAGCAGAAAACAAATTGGCCTAGAATGTTAAAAAATAATTTGATTTTTAAATATTTTTATAGCAAAAATTTCATATATATATATATATATATATATATATATATATATTATTATTATTTTTTTTGAATTGTGGCTCTTTTTTTGTTTATAGCGCAAAAAATAAATATCGCACAGGTGATCAAATACCACTAAAAGAAAGCTCTATTTGTGGGAAAAAAAGGACATCAATTTTTAGGCACAGTGTCGCATGGCCGCGCAATTGTCCGTTAAAGTAACACAGTGCCGAATCGCAAAACATCGCCTGGTCATTAAGGGGGCAAATCCTTCCAGTCCAGAAGTGGTTAAAACTAATTTTTTTAATAAGAGATGTTGACAGTCACATTTAGATTTTTTTTTAGTTCTGTACACTGCCTTGTCTGTTTCCTCAGGTACACCAGCTATTTGACATTGTTCAAAAGTGGGATTCCATGTCTGGCACTGTGCCCCAGGTTGTCCAAAGGCTGGTGGCATTAAAGCAGCTTCATGAGCAAGGTAAAAATCAGCCTATCCTTCCATAACCCCTTGGGTTGCTTTTCTGTTCATTTTTCTTTTCTCAATAAAACAAATTTCAAGTTAAAAAAAAAAAGTAGGCTATCCTGAGAGGTATTGGTTCAAACAAACTGTTTGTTGTTGGTAAGTCAGCAATGCTCATGCTCCCTGCTGATTAGAGACCTCTGCTTCAACACAGAAAGCAAGGATCATTATTTGCTGCATGCTGGCAAGTGACAGGCTTCTAATCGGGCTGTGTCTGCTTTCTAAAGAAATTAACTGTAATACTTTGGTGCAGCTGGAATAGAATTTGGTGATTTAAAGTTGAACCCCCTTTTTGCACTGCATAAGATAAATGCTCCTTCATCTGGGGGGAAAAAAAAGAATAAACTACAATACTTAACCCTCATCCCTCTGGCATACCGGTACTCTCCTCTGCTGCCTAGTATATGGGCTAGCCTGGGATTGCTAGGTTTACATTGTGCTTTATGATTATGGAGAGGCTTCTTGGGACTTGGCCGTAGAGCAGGAAGGAAGCCTGCCAAAACGAAGCGTAAAGTAAATATTGCTGCTTATTTCTTTCCACTTAGACACAATGAGCACTTAACCCTTGCAGTGCTGGGGGCACTAAAGAGTATTTTTTTAAATGCTGACCAAAGTTTTTTAGTAGTAGTTTCATTTATTACAGATTTTATTTTTATTTTTTTACTTCCCCAGGCAACAAAGTGCATGCAGCACTTGGTCCCATTCAAATCTGTCCATCAGTTGCTAAGCAGTTTGGTTGGACAGTTTACCAACCTAACTACAGCCAACATAAAGAAGTGCTTTTATGGGACAACAGGGACACTGATGATAATAATGGGACCAACTGCTATATAGGGTGTATTCACACCTGTGAATGCACTTGCATTTCGATAAGAGGCGAGAACCCCAGCAGAGGTTTCTGCAATTGGCTGCGAGAAGCAGCCCTATTGAAAGCAATGGGAGTCTGCTGGCTCCCACAGCTCATCGCAGCCACTTGCATGTAATCACCCATGCAGTGATCACATGCGAACGATTGGCCCGGGACACAGGAGTTCTTACATCTAATCGCAGTGCATGTGCATTCACAGGTGTGAATGCACCCTTTCACCCGTGCACTTGGTCCCCTGGGAAAATGTGAGAAGAGTTGGTATTAGAGACTTATGAATTTAAAAGTTGCAGTGGAAATCAAGTATTTAAAATGCTTACTTGCAGTCTTATATGTGTTTTTTTTTTATTGACCTGCAATGTGTCTATAAACTTGCTAGGAAATGTTACTACTCAAGGAAAGTCTATTACCTAGCACAGTCCTCTCCCTCATAGCCCTTTCTAATTAACCAGTATCTTCCCCCCTGACCCCTCTACATGACTGTACCTGTCTGAGTTTTATGAGGCTGATGATATCAGTCAAAATTGTGGCACCCAGCAACAGTCTCTGGCTTTTGGTTGTTACATAGGGGAAGCTTTTACTGGTAAATAATACTAAAATCTTTTGAATGCGGGTTGTTTAGAAGTAGGCACAATGGCGCATCTATGGTGGGACTGCCCAAAAATGAAAAAGTACTGGAAGGAAATCTTGGACCTAATCAAAATAATCACGAAAATAGAGATCCCGGAAGATCCTTGGTATTGCCTATTTCACGGTATTAAAAATTCCGTTAGGCAATATAAAACAACATTAATACCCCATCTGATGAATGCAGCAAAAGGATTAATCCCGTTATTTTGGCGAAAGGAAGAGGCCCCGACCATGGGAGACTGGGTACAAAGAGTTGAGAGAATAAGAACATTGGAATACTTGAGAGATTGGGAAGAAGACGATACAGAGGAATGGGGTGATATATGGGAAAATTGGAGAGAGTTTAAGACAACGAGAGAATACACTAGATGGAGTGGAGAAAAAGAGGAAGACAATTGGTATAGATAAGGGGGGGGGGATTAATAGAGGAAAAATTAAGGGAAGGGAGAAGTTATATCACTGGAATTTGAAGTTTTTTTTGTATGAAATGTACTTGTATTTTCTCTTCTTTTTGAAAACCATAAATAAATTTAAAAAAATCTTTTGAATGCACAATGTTATAGGAACATTTTGGTTAAAATGAACTGTCCGGCGCCGGGGTCGCTTTAAATCTTTAAGTGGCAGATGTATGTATTTGCCATTGTAGTCCTAGCCTTAGTGTAACAGTTCAGGGGTGATTTTTAATAGCTTGGTCATGCTTCTAAAATCGCTAGCAATTGCCAAGAGTAAAAATCGATTACTACACGGATAAAAGAAAATGGCTTCTAAAATGTTTTTCACTTCTGCATTCTACTTGTGTAGATTACACCTTGGTGGAGGTTTCTTGACTCTTTAAAAAAATAAAAAATAAATTTAGTTGCATTTTTTTTGCACTTGAGAAAATATTCACCCTAGCACTGAGGAATGCCGAGCATTTTGATGTACTTTCTAAAGAGGTTTGCAAACAGACTTTTGCTGTAAAAGAGACTATATGTTTATTCTGCAATAAAATAATTTTCCTGTTAGCATCTTTTTCCCCCTTCCACTTTAAAGAATAGGTGCGTCTTCAAAGTGAACTCTTTATTTTTGTCCTCCTCTAATGACCTAACATCCCGCCTCCCCTTGAGATCCAGCATCCACAGCGTCCTGTGTGTGTGTTGACATCCAGCACTGCAAGCTATTCTTTCCCTGGCAGTGCCTGTGCACTAGAGGCCCATAGAAGGAAAACTAAAGTCAGAAGTCAGTTTTGCCCTTCTCCAGCAGTCCAGGCTGGATATGATGGCCATACCTAATGGAACCCCATTCCCCATATTGTGGAGGATAGTTAGCATTTCGCATGAACCTCATAACACCCTAGCAGTTCTTTTCCTAAACTTGTGGTATAAGTTGAATGTTGCGTAACTGAATATAACGACTGTGCAAAAGTGTGGGATATGGTAACTTTGACTGCGCTGGAATACAAACTAACATGCAGAGAAATAGTGTGTGTGTCCTCTTCCATTGTAAGCATTGTCAAGTTAAATTTTCTAGCAAAATTTGGCATCTGAGTATCAGGTTTATTATGGAGCTGTACAAATCAACATGCAATATATGGATAGCAGTAGTGCTTCATTAGTCATTATAGGTGATTTCTTCCAGGTTTTCACATGTGAGGATTAGTAGTTGTATGTATGTTTTAAAAATATATAAATTCAGGAGAGCTAACGCGGATGTTCCTTTGATTTTTCAGCCATGCAGTTTGGCCAGCTGCTTACCCATCTGGACACTACACAGCAGATGATTGCCAATTCCCTGAAGGACAACAAAAGTGCTCTGGCCGTGGTAAGTGTTAGCGGTTGGGTTTTGTACAGTCATTTAAATCCCAGCTCCAATATTGAGTAAAAGGTGTAGTTTTTATTGAAATTCTAAGACTAAACCTACTCCCACCCCCATTCTAAGGCGAAGTTCACACTGGCATTAAAAGCAATCGTTTGAGAGGCGTTAAAAACGCCCCTCAAACACCTTTGCACAGGATACAATAGACCGCACACAGTACTGTTCACACTCAAAACCTGAAGCGTCGCTTCAAAATTGAAGCCTCATGTCGAGTCAGGACGCGTTTGCAAAGCGTTACCATAGACTTGAATGGGAGGCGTTGAAAGGCTTCAAACGCTGTGGCAGGCAGTTGCAGGGCGTTAAGATTAGTTTGTTCACTGTAATAGAATAGATGTTTTTGGAGCTGTTTTTAACGTGCCTTAACGCTTATCAAACACTTCAAAACTGCCCATAGGGCATTTAGGAAACATTTTTAACTCTTGTAAATCGCCAGTCTATAGCCCATACTAACGCTCATTAACGCGAGTCTAACGCCCACACTTTAGTAGCGTTTAAGCGTTACAAATTTAGTCAAGTGTCAACAAGCCCTTAGGCTCCATGTACACGGGACGTTGTTAAAAGTCCCTTTGAATGCTGGAATTTTTAGGACGTTTGAAACGTCCGTTCGGTCGCGTTTGTACCCGCGTTTAGCGGGCGTTTAGCAGCGTTTGCAGGCGTTTGCGTTTAGAAGCGTTCCTAGAGGTCAAAAAAATTATTCCCCTTTAAAATGGAAAAACGCGAATGCTAAACGCGGGTCATCGCGTTCAGACGCGTTCAGACGCGTTTGTGCGTTTGAAACGCCGGGAAACACACGTTCGAACGCAAATAATTGCGTTCTAAAAACAGTCCCTGAACGCAACTGCCTGCAAATGACTGTAAACGACCTGGTGTACATGGACAGATAAGATAAAATGTAGATGGGTTCAGGGGCTTCTAAAAAAAACGCCCAACTGCTCCTAAACGGCCATTTCCAGCGTCCCGTGTACATGGAGCCTAAGACTATTCTATCTACCCTGCAAAAGAAAAGATGCTTATATTCTGAAGCTGCTCTTGTCTGGTCACTCTTATCTGGCAGTGCCTGGGTACGGGGATATAGTTGCTACACCCAGAGGTGTCCCAGGACTGGTGTCACACGTGGGAAAGGCCATATGTGGACTTCCTGGCCTTCAGGTTCAAGAACAAAGTGAACAAACCCAAAGAAAAAAAACTAAAGAAAAAGTGGTACTCCATAGCTCCTCTAATCTTCCTCAGTTTGGTGCTGGGCATATCGGGTACAGACTGAAGGGAGCTCGCCTTTTCGGCATCTAACTTTCACCAAGCCAACACATGGTGGCACTCTGCTGTCACTCAAAATTTTATTCAGCCATCACAGAGGTATGAAATCCCCCACCTGCAGACCATCCCACACTAACGAATTTCACCCAGTGAAGGCCTAATCTTATAGAGACCTCTATGATTAAGCTAGCATTTGGGTGAATCTAGTTAGGGTGGGATGGTAAATTAAACTACTCTTGCGTTCATTGAGTGATACAGCTCCTCTTCATGCTTGACCATAGGATTCATAGCTCCACCTACAGGAGTAGGACACTAGACAGAAAAAGAACACAGCACCACATATGAGCTGTCCTAACTGGTATAAACCCCCTCTCTGCCCCCTCCATCAACAGCGGGGCTGGGTGACAGGCTGGATAATCTGGATTCAGTAGTCACCTCAGTCTGGCCACTGAACACATTCAGACCTTTAGCTATGCGCTGGGTCGGCTGTGCCAGCCCAATCCTGGACCAAGGCGGCTGGCGAGTTAAACGTCTCGTGGGGCAGGCACATTTGACCGAGCGCCTGTAGTCCATGTCACAGTGGTTACGCTGGCAAACAGCCCCACCTCTTTTAGTCTTTTTTTCCTGTTCTGCTTTGTGACTAACTGGCTTGCCTATAGCAGAGAGGATTTTTATACCAGCTAGGATTGCCAATAGGCAGTGCTGTGGTGTTTTTCTTCCTAGTGTCCTACTCCTGTAGGTGGTACTATAAACTCTATGGTCAAGAACGAAGAGAAGCTGTGTCCGTCAATGAACTCAGAAAAAGGGAATTTGCGGTGAGTAACACAAAATCCTGTTTTTTGTGTGTGGCAGCATCGGAGTGCGACTTTGTTCTAGCGAAGCAGTAGATGCTTTTATGGCTCTGTGGGATCAGTACACTCTGATCTGTGCCTTTCACCCGTTGAAACTACTTATCCGCTTTGCAGGATCAAGAAGGGGAAAGAATTGTAGTGATCCTCATTGCCCTGGACTTGACCAGAAAGATGTGGTATGCTAACCTGTTTGGACTCCTGGTGGATGTTGCATGCGCTTTGCCAGGCCTGAGTCTTTTATTCATATGAAATGTAGGAAGTGTGCTTTTTGCAAGGTCTTTCATGGAGTATAGATCCTTCACTTGGTGTGTGTTTTGGGGCTTCTACACCAGTGTCCGACTCTCAGCACTATCAAAGGTCAGGTTTTCCCCATCTATTCTGGCCATTGCCCTCTCACTCCTTGAGTAAGACTTTGGAGCATGGGTCTCCCGTGTAGCTCTCCTAGTCTGTCTCTCTGTGCCCTCATTGGATCTGATACTGGTTCTCTCTGTGCTTCAGAAAGCACCATTCGATTTGTTCCTCTCTATCCTGACCCACAAGGTTGTTTTCTTGTAGCCGTTCTCTGCAAGCCAAGTGTCTGATCTAGTGGCCTGATTCGGCAAGGAACCCTGTCACATTTTAGCATAAGGAAAAGGTAGTATTTAAGTCCAGGGCTTCCATCTTGCCTAAGGTAGTTTCTGCCTTTCACCCCAACAGGACATTATTTTGTCCTTTTGCCTGACCCTGGTTCACCAAAAGGAAATCTCCTTCCATTGTCTGGAAAGGGTTTGAGTTGTAGTATTTTTCAGCCATTTCTTTTATTTCAGAAAATGAAGAATGGTATAGGAGGCTGGGTGGAAAAACAGTTGTCACTGAAGTGCACATAGCGCACTAGGAGTCACTAGATGACTCAAGACACGCTGGGTACAGGTTGAGTTACTTGACGACACAGGGAGTTCTGGGGTGCCCTTGGAGTCATGGGGCACACTAAATTTACTAGATGATACAGGATGCTCTAAGGTGTGCTTAGATAAACTAGAAGGTACAGGGTGCTCTGGGATGCAGTTGGGACCATGGGGTACACTTAGAGGTACTACTTAACACAGGATGCTCTGGAGGGTAACTTGGATTCATGGGGCGCACTGAAGTCAGTAGATGACATAGGATGCTCTGGGATAGGCATGGGGCTGTGTGTTAACTAGAGTCACTAGACTGACGCAACTTGCTTCAGGGGGCACTAACGGGACACATAGGAGTGCAATGGAGTCACTAAATGACACAAGGAGGTTCTCAGTACACTTGACTCTTGGGAGCACAGGGGTGCTCTGGGGTGTACAAGGAGTCAAGAGACTTGCATGAGTCACTAGATGACACAAGATGTTCAGAGATGGACTTGGGGTCATGACGCACACTAGATTCACTAGATGACATAGGATGCTCAGGGGTGTGCTTGATTCCTGGTCACAATGAGTGATCTAAGTGTCACGGGGTACCCAGAGGCTAGAACAGAGTACAGAGGAAGCAGCGGGGCTTGCCTGTAAGGGTAGTGTCACTTTGTTTGAAGGCAGAGCTACATATCACTTCACAGTTTAGGGCAGCACCAATCAGGAAAGCGGTCTCCTAATTAACTGTTGCACTGATCAAGATAGCCGTCTCCTAATTCTGTTATCATTCCGGATAAACCCTGTAAAGATGTACTGGCTTCTCAGGCAGACAATCGTTGAAGGTTAAGATCTCAAGAATTCCATGGATTCCACCCTTTCCTGTCAAGGTGCATTCTGTTGGTATTAGATCTGGTGGGGCTTCTTGGCATCAAACAACTGTTTCCTATATATGCAAGGGTGCTCTCGTCTTTTTTTCGCAAGTTCTACCAGGGGGATGTTCCAGCCTGATCTGATGGCCAGCCTCAGACCTAAGGTCCTTCAGGCAGCTCTTTGAACTGCAGACAGACCCTAGTTTTTTTTGGGCATGTTAGTGATTGTTTGCTCTGTTGCCCATGCATCAGTTGGACTGCTTTTAGATATCCTGAAGATTAAAGGCTTTCTGTGTTCCTCAGAGAATGAGAAAGCAAATGGGAATTCTGTACGCTCTGTACAATCCTTTTCTTTAAGTCCATTGAGGGACGCAGGTCTAGCCTCCTTGTATTTAAGATCATGTTTTCGTTATTGCTTTGTTTCAAAACTGAGGCATGCTGGTAGTAGGAGTTATCCTGGGCAGGTTTACAGTTGATTTGTTTGCCATTGTCTAATCCTCTTGTAGGTAGCAGTATACCTGTATGTTAAAGACTTCCTGTGTCCCTCAGTGGACTTGATTAAAATAGTTTTATGGCGAGTACAAAAAGCCTTGTTTGGACTCCAATTATTTATATTTTTGTGATCCTTCCTCCAGTTTTTACATTTTTGTTTATTTTCTAGTTTGTGTAGGAATAAAACTGGGAAAAATGTTCATCTATTTTTGGCTCTCACACCTGTTTTACCCCTTATGGACCAGAGCAATTTTCAAATTTCTGCTGAGCCTATTTATTAGGCAATAATTTTTAATATAACGTAATGCATACATTTTTTGTTTTTTTAAGCATAAACAAGGATTTATTTTTGTGATTATTGTCCTGCAACAATTTTTTTATTTTCTTTTTTTTTTTTGCAATCCTTAGGCTTTCACACGGGCGGTGCGCCCGACAGTCCATTTTGCTCAGCGGGGATCGATCCGACGATCCCCGCTGAGCAGGTGGATGACTGCTCAGTCTCCGTTCTGTGTGCAGAGACGGAGCTGTCAGATCCCAGCTCTCCTGTATGGGAGATTAGATGAGAACGGGCCGCCTGTCCGTTCTCATCCGATCCTCCAGACAGATGGAAAATAGGGTTACCATCCGTCCGGATTTCACGGACAGGATCGGATCGGATAGCAGGGGGTGTCAGCGGAGATGTCTCCCGCAGACCTCTGCCGCTTCATAAGGCTGCATGGAGCATCCAACCTGATCTGCCTTTGTTTTTCACGTGGACCGGATGGCAAAGCCCATGTGAAAGGGGCCTTAGACAATTTAAATTAACTAAACTGGCATTTTTTCTTTTTTTGAGCGTGTTTAAACATAAATAGTGTTCTGTAATTTGTAGCGGACGTTGGCCCTTCCCTGGAAAAGTTGGACCTTAGGGGATCCCTCAGTTCCCCTGGCACCTCGTAGGACTAGCCCTCGGCATTCCCCTACCCTTAGCAGGTTTTTACCATGGGGGGGGGGGGGGGGGGGGGGGAGTAATACATAGTAGTTGAGGTTGAATAAAGACAATAGTCCATCCAGTTCAACCTGTGTTAGGTGTGTGTGGCCGTAATCCTCTCTCATACCCCTTAATGTTCTGATCCTTTAGATGTATGTCCAAGAGTCTTTTGAAAGTAGCCATACTTCCCGCAGAAACTACCTCTTGTGGTAGAGAATTCCCTGCGTTGCCTGAGGTTAAAACGCTTCTCCTCTAATCGCATTGTATGTCCTCGTGTCCTCATGCAATCTTTGCGACTGAATAGCTTTTTTTTCTATGCTGAGATCACCATTGAGGTATTTGTAAATTTGCTATCATGTTCCCTCTCAGGCGTCTCTTCTCCAGGGAGAATAAATTAAGAGATTGTAGACGCTCTTCATAATTAAGGTCCTCCAATCCCCTAATTAGTTTAGTTGCCCTTCTCTGGACTCTCTCTAGCTCCAACACGTCCCTCCTGAGGACTGGCGAACAAAACCGGACAGAATACTCCAGATGCAGTCGGACCAGAGTTATATAAAGTGGAAGGATTATAGTTTTATCTCTGGAATACATCCCCTTCTTTATGCATGCTAATATTCTGCCGGCTTTGGCAGCTTCCACTTGACATTGCATGCTATTGCCTAGTCCAGTGTTTTTCAACTCCGGTCCTCAGGGCACACTAACAGGCCAGGTTTGCAAGAAAACTGAAATACATCACAGGTGATATAATTTGCTGCTCAGTGATTGCAGTATACTAGTCTGCATCTCCCCAAGGTAATACTTAAAATCTGGCCTCTTAGTGTGCCCTGAGGACCGGAGTTGGGAATCACTGGCCTAGTCTATCCTCTACCAAGACTCCCAGATCTTTCTCCATTTTTGATTCCCCCAAAGGTTCCCCCCCCCTTAAGTGTATTGTGCTTTTTATGTTTTTAGTCCCCAAGTGCAAAACCTTACACTTCTCCACATTAAACCTCATTTGCCATGTTGTTGCCCACTCTGTTATTTTGTTCAGGTCATTCTGTAAGATATCTGCCTCATGCTGTGCAGTTATTGCCCTGCCCAATTTTGTGTCATCTGCAAAAGCTAATATAGAACTACTGATCCCGTCCTCAATGCTGTTTATGAATAAATTGAACAAGGTTGGTCCCAGGACTGAGCCTTGGGGGACCCCACTTACTACCCCAGACCAGTCTGAGTATGCACTATTTATTACAACCCTTTGGACACGTCCTTTTAGCCAGTTCTGTATCCAAGAGCAAACCTTGTGGTCGATGCCTGCATACCTAATTTTATAAATTAAGTGCTTGTGGGGAACTGTATCAAATGCCTTAGCGAAATCCAGGTACACCACATCCACTGGTCTCCCCTATCTAGCTCACAGGTCACCTCCTTGTAGAATGTTAACAGATTGGTTTGACAAGAACGCCCATTTGTAAACCCGTGCTGATTACTGCTGATGATGTTGTTGTCTTTAGCAGACTCTATGATATAGTCCCTTATCATCCCCTCCAGAAGCTTACATACTATCGATGTCAGGCTGACCAGCCTATAATTTCCCGGGACATGCCTCTGCCCTTTTCTGAATGTCAGTATCACGTTGGCTTTCCTCTAGTCCCCTGGTACATTTCCTGTCATACTGTCAGCAAAGATCAGGAACAGTGGTCTAGATATAGTTTTTTTACTAAGTTCTTTGAGTACTCTCGGATGTACGCCATCCGGGCCTGGTGATTTATTTGTGTTAATTTTATCCAGCCTTTCCCTGATTTCACCCTCTGTTAGCCATAGCGGCAAGTCCTGTGTCTCTTTTAAATTTATTTCCCATAGGAATGCACTGCGAGATGCATTTGTTTAATATGTTCCTAAAGCATTCCCATTTTACCTCCGTGATCAGTGTTCCTAAGGTTTGGTCCCACTTTACCCTTTCCATCATCAAGCACAATTTGGGAAAGTTTGCCCTTCTGAAGTTTAGGGTTCTTATGTTCCCCTCTTGCCTTATTATATTATTTACGCTAAATGTGATCATCCTGTGATTGCTAGAGCCCAGGTTGTCCTTGACTCCTACGTCTGAGATTAGGTCTGGGTCATTAGTGAGCAATAGATCCAGCACTGCATTTTCTCTAGTAGGAGAATCCACCAACTGAGATATGTACTTGTCCTGTAAGGTTTCCATGAAGAGACGGGCCTTCTGTTAGTGTGTAGTCCCCTCTTCCCATTCAATGTTGGGGAGAATTGAAGTCCCCTAAAAAGATGACTGATCCCAGCTTTGCCACTTTACCCAACAGTGATATAAATTCCAGCTCTACCTCCTCCCTTTGGTTGGGTGGCCTATAACAAACCCCCACAATTACTTTTCCCTTTACTTCTTTCCTATGGCGTTCTACCCACACGGATTCTAACTCTGTACTCATCCCTTCCATAATATCACTTACATTATTCTTGACATAGAGACATACCCCTCCCCCTCTTTTTCCTACCCTGTCCTTCCGGTACACAGAATACCCTTGGATATTGGCCAGCCAGTCATGTGACGGGTCGAACCAAGTTTCTGTTATTCCCACAAGGTCTATGTCCTCCTCATGTACTATCATTTCCAACTCTTCCATTTTATTAGCTAGGCTCCTGGCATTTGCATATACCCCTCTTAGATTTGTGGAAGTTGATAGTGAATGGTGCTTATTTTTATTCCGGTTCGGTCTGAGGTTCACCCGCACAGACCCCCCAATTGACGTTTCGGATCTACTGTTGCTGCTGACCCTAATAATACCTGCTGTCCTTTGCTCCCACCCCCCTGACTGACTATTCTTCTGAGCCCTCCCCCCCCCCCCCCCCTCCGTCTCCTAGTTTAAAAGCCCCTCCAACTTGGTGGCCATCTTTCTCCCCAAAAGAGCTGTACCATCCCCATTAAGGTGCAGCCCGTCCTTGCTAAAGAGTCGGGAGCCGACTGAGAAGTCAGCCCAGTTCTCCAGGAACCCGAACCCCTCCTTCCTACACCAGTTCCTCAGCCACTTGTTAAGTTCCCTAATCTTCTTCTGCCTCAGAGAAACCACCTTGGAGGTCCTATTCCTCAATCTATTCCCTAAGTCCCTGAAATCGTTCTTTAGGATCCTCCACCTTCCTCTTACTTGGTCATTGGTGACCACATGCACCATAACCGCTGGGTCGTCCCCCGCCCGCCCAATAATCTGTCTACCCGATCCGCGATGTGCCAAACTCGAGCGCTCAGTAAACAACATACTGTTTGACAGATTGCCCTCTCTGTCCTCTTGATAATTGAGTCCCCCACTACCACAACCTGTCTAACCTTTCCTGAGTCTCGGCTCCCCTCCTTTCTGGAGCCGCCGCTCCCCTAGCAGCTGGGGTAGGGCGCCTTCTCCAGCACTGCCACACCTGAGCTGATATCCCCATCAACATGCAACCTGGCAAATTTGTTAGGGTGTACCAACTCAGGACTGACCTCCCTGGCACTCTTCCCTCTACCCTTCCTAACGGTCTCCCAACTGCCTACGTCTGATGCCTGCGTCTCCTCTACTCCTCCCTCCTCTATGCAAGCCCCTGCCAGCACCTGATGGGTAATGTCCAAGCTCCTTTCCAGGTTGTTGATGCTACGCAGTGTTGCCACTTTGTTCTCTAGATCCAGAATCTGGGCTTCCAGAGAAACAAGTCGCTCACATCTTGCACAGCAGTATTCGCCCTCGATTGGTTCATCAAGGAACGCATACATGCAGCAAGAAGTGCACTGAGTGGCATCCCCAATCCTGTCAGACATTATTACCCTCTACTCTATGGGGATAATTAGTAACGACCTGCTATTCCTTACCTACACTACCTATATCTCCCCTGGTATTAACCCTAAGGTACTCACCGGTCGCTAAGATACTCACCAGTCCTCCCAGGTACTCACCAGTCACAAGATATTTCCTGACAGACGGTTACTCCCAGGCGCACGCTACTCAGTTGCAAGAAAGTCACACGCTACTTAGTCTCAAGAAAGTCACACGTTAGTCACGGTCGGTCGCAGGACACGGTTGGTCGCCGGCCACAGTCACTTAGTTACCCCCCAATCAGCTGATTAGATCAATCACCTACTCATGTCCGTCGCCACCGCTGCTCCTCTGTCACCGGTCCCTGAGGTCCCCTGCACCGGCACCCGGCTTACGTAATAATGCGGCCGTTGTGGCGATTATTTGAGGGGGGTGACTTGTCCTGTGTGGGCCCCTGGCCAGGGACCTTCCGATGCCTATTGCTATGGGTCCTATTTGGGGGTCCTGGAGACTGCATGGCGCGCTGGGGGGCCGCCATTTTGCTGTGGATCATGATTTTTATATTCCCGTTAGTTTTATATGGGCAGCCATTTTCTATAATAGCCCATTGAGAATGCATGAGCCGCCATTTTCCTGAGGTCCATAGGCTGGAAAGCCATGCGGCATGGCATGGTTGTTTAAAATATAGAGTTTTCTCTTTTTATTCCTGTACAGTCAGTGTCAGTTTCGTTTTTGCATAGATCATGCTGGAAGTCTCCTCTGTGGTCTGGTAATGTTTTCCTGGGGTTCCCTGTGGGTTTTTATTCATTCACCCTGCTATATTCTTATAATAACCAACGATTGCGAGCCCGCACTTATAGCGGTGGGACTGCGTTTTTTATGCCACAGATGCTCTGGTGGCCCCTTGGGGTCAGTATCGGCTAATTTATGCCTTTCCTCCCTTGAAACTCCTGCCGCAGATTCTGCGCAGGGTAGAGGAGGAAGGGAATTCCGGCCATTCTGGTGGCTCCAGACTAACCTCGCCGGTCTTGGTACGCAGACCTAGTAAGTTTGGTCGCGGATGCTCCTTGGCGACTTCCTCTCAGGGAAGATCTGTTGTATCAAGGTCCAATCTTCCATCCTGCTTTACAGTCGCTGGCTTTAAAGGCAAGGCTGTTGAAAGCCAGGTGTTGATAGAGGTCTTTCTGACTCGGATTCCTACTCTGTTGAAGGCAAGGAAGTCGACTTCTAGGAAGATATATCATCATACCTGGAAATCGTATATTTTATGGTGTGAATCACTGAAGGTGCACCCTTGCTTGTTTTCGATAGCTAGGGTTTTGGCCTTTCTGCAGTAAGGAGTTGAACAGTGGTTGGCTTTGGGCACTATCAAAGGCCAAGTGTCTGCTTTGGCTATATATTTCCAATGCCCCTTATCTACGCATGCTTTTATTCGTACTTTGTTACAGGGAGTGTGCCATATGGCTCCTCCGAGAAGGTCCCCACTACCTCCGTGGGACCTCAATCTGGTATTATCTGTTCTTCAAAAGCCTCCTTTTGAGAACATTCGGGAGATTTCTCTGCTTTAGTTGTCCCAGAAGGTTGCCTTCTTGGTGGCTATCACTTCCGCTTGCAGAGTAAACTGGATTTTTGTAAGAACTTAATGTAAAATCCTGGAACAACAATAACCCCTGAGGATTGGGACTTTCAACGGCAAGAATCAGGACTTGAGTATGAAAAAATATAAATTTTATTCTACATATAATAAAGATAAATTGTACATAATCACATATCAAGTATATAATAAAAACAAGGTCATAGATACGTCTTGGAACCAGAAGGGTCTGAGGTGTCTGGATCGGACTAGACGCGTTTCGGTCCAAATGCCTTTCTCAATGGTCCACAAAACACCAGAGCTCAGACAGATATGTAGGACCTCTGTGAAATCCAGGACGTGAGACCAAAAAGATGGGCCTTAGTGGATGAGAAAAAGGCCTTCAATTGACTGTGGCCGCAAATAGTATATGCTAATCAAATTAGGTCTATACAGGATAGACTAAAGCAATATGTTAATATTTGTATGGGTTTCCAGGGGAGATTTCAATATTTGTAAGCCAAATACACAGTGGTATGGCAAATGACAGTGAGAAAAGAGCTCCACGGACAGAAAATCCCACGAGGATCTCCAAAATGAGGTCCGAAACGCACAGGTCATCTGTAAAATAGTAGTAGGATAGGTATGTCCCCCAATGGATTTATGATGCTGGGACGTGTCCAGCCATACATCCCTGTTGACATGGAATATGTCAAGCCTGTATAGGTCTGTGCATAGGAGTAATGTAAAATCCTTTTCTCTGAAGTTCGACAGAGGCAGCACCCGCCTCTCTACTTCTGAGTGAATCATTTTTTTTTCTATTCTAAACACTGTGGGACAGCCCTCATAGGTGTGGCTAAGCTTCTTTTCCTGCCTAGTGCCTATTCCTGATAGGAGGAGCATAACATATAGTCTCTGACTAGATGGAGCTGCGTCTGTCGATGAACTTCAGAGAAAAGGATTTTACGGTATGTTCTTACAAAAATCCAGTTTTTTTTTTTAATTTTGCGCTTTTTTTCAGTGTGATACGTGTAAATATATGTGAAAGGTGAAAAATATTAATTAATAAAGCAAGCAAAAACCAGAAAAAAAGTTTAACCATTATTTAATAAAATAGAAAACCTAATCACCAGGAAAATTACAATTTGAACGAAGGAGAATTTTTTTCTCGTCAAGGGTTGCTTTAAGTCTCCATCTTCTGCAGATGCAGAAGTTCATCCCTTAACCGCTTAATGACCGCCCGCCGCAGTTATACTGCGGCAGGCAGCCGCTCCTTGGCAAACTGACGTAGCTATGCGTCGTCACGCAGAGGCAGCTATGGGGTGAGCACGCGCCGCCTACGGCGTGCTCCCGCCCCCACTCGTCAGCAGGGAAGCTGATGCAGCGGGCAGGCAGCTCTGATTGTCGTCTGACACCCGCGATCGTTCCCCGCTGAGAGAGAAGAATGGTCAGCTGTTGTAAACACAGCTGACAGTTCTTCTCCCTGAAATGATCCCAGAGCTCCTGTGATGCTGCTATATAAGAACACAGGTCTCTGTGGCCATTTCACAAGCCACGCCCAAAAGTGTCAAAAATGTCAGTCAGGGGTCCGCTCTGTCCTCCGCAATGTCGCAGTCCCGCAAAAAATCGCAGATCGCCGGCATTACTAGTAAACAAAAAAGCATGGTGGTGGGAGTGTCATGGTCTGGGGCTGCATGAGTGCTGTCGGCACTGGGGAGCTACAGTTCATTGAGGGAACCATGAATGGCAGCATGTACTGTGACATACTGAAGCAGAGCAGGATCCCCTTCCTTCGGAGGCTGGATTGCAGGGCAGTATGCCAACATAACGACCCCAAACATACCTCCAAGACGACCACTGCTTTGCTTAAGAAGCTGATGGTAAAGGTGATGGACTGGCCAAGCATGTCTCCAGACCTAAACCCTATTGAGCATCTGTGGAGCATCCTCAAACGGAAGGTGGAGGAGCGCAAGGTCTCTAACATCCACCAGCTCTGTGATGTCGTCATAAAGGAGTGGAAGAGGAATCCAGTAGCAACCTGCGACACTTTGGTGAACTCCATGCCCAAGAGGGTTAAGACAGTGCTGGAAAATAATTGTGGCCACACAAAATATTGACAATTTGGACATTGTCACTTAGGGGTGTACTCACTTTTGTTGCCAGCGGTTCAGACATTAATGGGTGCGCGTTGTTATTTTGAGGGGACAGAAAATTTGCACTGTTATGCAAGCTGTACACTCACTACTTTATATTGTAGTAAAGTGTCATTTCTTTAGTGTTGTCACATGAAAATATATAATAAAATATTTACAAAAATGTGAGGGGTGTACTCACTTTTGTGAGATACTGTACAAAGAAACCAAAAGAAATTGGTTCAGAAATTATGTGTAATAAAATGGAATGACACTGGGAAAAAGTACTGAACACATGAAGAAAGGGAGTTGCAAAAAGGCATGGAAAGCCAAGACACCAGCTGAAATCTATTCGTAATTAGAAATCTTTCCCCTTGTCAGTGCAAATTAATATCCGCTGGTTCAGTCTCAACTGATGGCCGATAAAAAGGTGTCTCATTATCAAGGTAATGAGACACTGGTTACGGAAGGATTTCTAAACTTCCAGTGAGCAATGTTGGGGCCATAATGCAGAAGTGGAAAGAACATCATTTCACTATAAACTGACCACGACCAGGTGCTTTTTGCAAGATTTCTGATCAGAAGAGTTGTCCAAGAGCCAAGGAAAACTTGTGGAGAGCTTCAGAAAGACCTGGAATTGGCAGGTATAATTGTTTCAAAGAAAATAGTAAGTAATGCACCCAACCACCATTGCCTTTATGCATGCTCACCACGCAAGACCTCATTGCTGAGGAAAAAGCATGTTGAAGCTTGTTTAAAGTTTAGGTCTCAACATTTAGACAAGCCTGTGAAATACTGGGAGAATTTAGTCTGGTCAGATGAGACCAAAATTGAAATCTTTAGAGGCCATAATACACACTATGTTTGGAGGTCAAATTGTACTGCACATCACGCCAAAAATACCATACCAACAGTGAAGTTTGGAGGTGGGAACATCATGTTGTGGGGCTGTTTTTCAGCATACTGTACTGGCAAGCTTCATATCATTGAAGGAAGGATGAATGGAAAAATGTACCAAGACATTCTTGATAAAACTCTGCTGCCATGTATCAGGATGATGAAGATGAAATGAGGGTAGATATTTCAGCAAAACAATGATCCAAAACGCAAAACCAAGGAAACTCTGAATGGCTCAGCCAATCACCTGACTTGAATCCAATAGAAAATCTATGGAAAGAACTAGAGATCAGAGTTCATAGAAGAGGCCCTCAGAACCTTCAATTTTTGAAGACTGTGTGGAAGAATGGTCCAAAATCACACCTGGGCAATGCATGCAACTAGTTTCACTATACAAGAGGCATCTTGTCATCACCAGCAAAGGATTTTGTACTAAGTATTAAATAAATTTTCAGTTACCGTGTTCAATACTCTTTCCCTGTCACGTTCCATTTTATTGCACATAAGTTAATTTTTTTTTTTTTTCATATCTATAATTTCTGAACGTATTTTTTTTAGTTTCTTTGTATGCATGGGTTGTTACCGACCATGTGGTGAAAATTTCATGTCAATAGTACCTTTAGAAACATAGTTAACCAGAAAAATGGTGACGTGTTCAATACTTATTTTACCTGCTGTATATATGTGTGTGTGTTATTTATTTATTTTATATATAATCTGTGTGTATATATTTAGATGTAAAAATAACTGCTTTGGTAAGGGGTTACAGTATTGTAAATGCTGATGAATGTATTTCTTTTTCTTTATTTTTTTCTGTGCAGGTCCAAAAGGCCATGAAGGAGAATTTAGCTACAGTGGAGGAGAATTTCTCTAGTATCGATTCCAGAATAAAGAAACTGAGCAAATGAGCAACAATTGATCTTTAAAAGGCCCATTCCTTTCAACATCAAAAACGAGTTCCTGCAAACGCTGCACTATGAAATTGCTCCAAATCCCCCCCTAGCCTATAAGGAAGGTTTTACCATTGTGTATATATAAATATATATATATATCTATAGTCTTGTTGGCCTTCCGTTTTACCCCTTCCACTGCTCTTTCCCAGAGTATGCTTCCTGCTCCTCTTCTGTCCCCACCCATGCACGGGACCCTTATGTGCCTATTGGATCAGGTGCTTTTATCATAGTTCCAGTGCCCCGGAACTAAAGAATTCTTCAAGGTGTTGCGTTTGCATGTTGGTACTTACCATACAGACAGGGAGAATGTGGGGATGAATTTTCTTAGGCCTTTTATTTATATCTGTGTGTATCGTTAAACCCTCCAGTGCAGAATGTCCTTCAGTGTTCTCTGAACAGAACACTGAGAATAATATAACAGCTTTGCTGGCTTGAGGGAAATTGTTCTACACTAACAGTCTTCTCTGAAAATAAACATGAAGTAAATTATAAAGAGAATTGTACTAAAATTTGACGGTGTCTTGTTGCTTTTTCTTACATAAAATGAATCTTTCTTATGTGATTGCCTTTTTATAGGTAATAGATTTGTTTCTAATCCTAAAGGCATTATCACAAGGCTGCCCCTGATCATGCTGAAAATACTAAAACACCACTGCTGGCAGGCTGCTCTTTTCAAGCTGTTCTAATACATGGAAATCTTATATCTTAAATGTACAGGACAGGGCACAGGCATATTATTCATACACCATGAGTTATAGGCTTGTATCTTCTGGTGAATGAATACTGGCAAGCTTTTGCGGACACGTCCCTTTGGGGTGCTTCCTGTAAAAAACCTACCGCACTCCGAGTCCTCAGTTTTTCACTAGTGTGTGTATGTAATGTACCTCATCTCCTTCCTGGAGAAATCGGCTTCACTAGTTTATTATTTTTCCTCTAATATTTTTTTAAGAATTCTTCAATCTCACTGCCTTCTAATACCTACACAGAAGCAGTTTATCTGGATCAGGGCAACATCTGCAAAACCCTGGGTGATGTACACAGACCCCATGCTTTGAGGACAGTCTATAATGTTGCTTTGGGCATTGACTACTGCGCGGGCATTTACCTTAGCACTTGGTGCAATGCATTGAGTTAACTGCAGGATACTATGCTGTCCAGGGCTGTGGGCCATTGCTTTGGAACCCAGTCCCTGAAAATCACCTTTGGGGTATGCCCACCATGATGGGTACCAAAGCATGGACTTTTTACACAGTTTAGCGCTGTGAACAGACAAGACAGGGCCACCCTGTATCTATGACTGACTGTTACTTTGTATACTGGGCTAGGTTTGGGCTATGTAAACTGTTTAAACTTCACACTAAAATTCAATCACTCAGAGCTCAGGTGGATGACCAAGTGTTACATCGCGCCACTGGTCGCACACTTTAATGTAATTTCTACCTAGAGCCCTTATGAGGTACTCGGGTACTTCTTCCCACTCTTTCACCACAAGAATTTGTTACAGGACAGTAAACACCTGGGTTACTGTGTACTCCTACTGGACATGCTTACCCTATCTCCCTCCACTCCGTGAGTACCCCACAGGGGAATACTGTCATTTGCAGCTATTGTGCAGACCAGGTGAATGGGAGACTACTCTAAACAGATGTACATTCGCTCTGCTGAAGGCCTGCACAACACTTAGCCTCAGAGTGGCAATGCATCCCTTGGAACGGGGCAAGAACAGGTCTTAACACCGGTCTCTGCAACCAATTGTAGCTCTATTTCAGGCATGTAACAAGGAGACTACTTGACAAAAGTAGTATTTTCCACATCTATGTCACAACTCCAACTACAACCTCATTTCAGCTTTCTGTATCCAGAATTTGAAAACGTGCCTCTTCTCCCACTCTCATTTATCAGTTCGAGTTAGACCCTGATAAACCAGTCCTAGAAGATCCTGAATGAGAAGAAAACCAAGGAGACTAAGGCAGTGTTGGAGGAAGCTGCAGAATATTTCTTTCCCCCAGGCTGTCAGGATGATGAATAGTGAGCTTAAAGTGGTAGTATACTCCGCTTTTTACTTTTTACTTACAGGTAAGCCTATAATAAGACTTACCTGTAGATAAAATTAATATCTCCTAAACCTGCACGGTTTTGGAGATACTCACCCTGCATGCAGCCGCTGACCCCAGCAGCACATGCGCTCTGAAGTTCCGGCGTATCTTGCCGGACTCTCAGAGCTTCTTGCCGGCTCCCTGCCGGAAAGTGAACTCCCGCGCACATGCGCGGGAATGACGTCATCGCGGCTCCGGCCACTCACAGCGCCGGAGCCGCCGAACCGGGAAGAGACACTGAGGGAACATGTCAGCTCCCTCAGCAGTGACCAGGTGACTGTGTGGGGGCTTCGTTCTAAGGTAAGTATTTCATAATGTGCTAGTATGTGATGCATACTAGCACATTATGCCATTGTCCTGCAGGGTTTTTTTTTTTTTACACGGGATACAACCACTTTAACGCAACATGTTTGCAAACATTGAAAAGCTCATTGCCTTTCTCGGCAAAAGCCTTGGTAGTGTGCAAAAACACTGGACAGGCACCTTTTGGCACAAAGAAACCTACAAAGGCTTACAAAATATTTCCTGTTAATGAACAGATTGTGAAGTGAATGATGATTAGGTTACTCCTGAAAGGATTTTCACTGTTATGTTCACTGGTTTTCTTCCAGAATGGTCCTGTATTTGGCTCCATCCATCTTCCCATCAATTTTAACCATCTTCCCTGTCCCTGCTGAAGAAAATTAAGTCCAAACCATGATGCTGCCACCACCATAAAGGCCATATTTGTGCAGTATACGACTGATTGTTGTCCTATGGACAGAGTCTCCCACCTCAGCTGTAGATCTCTGCAGTTCATCCAGAGTGATCATGGGCCTCTTGGCTGCATCTCTGATCAGTCTTCTCCTTGTATGAGCTGAAAGTTTAGAGGGACGGTGGCTTTAAATTTTTCCACAACAGTATCTCGGACCTGCCTGGTGTTACTTGTTCTTCATGATGCTCTCTGTGCTTTAACCACTTAAGCCCCGGAGGATTTGGCTGCTAAAGGACCAGGGGTTTTTTTGCGATTTTTTTACTGCGTGACTTTAACGGACAATTGCGCGGTCGTGCGACGCTGTACCTAAACGAATTTGACGTCCTTTTTTTCCCACAAACAGAGCTTTCTTTTGGTGGTATTTGATCACCTGTGCGATTTTTTGATCACGCGCTATAAACAAAAAAAGAGCGTAAATTTTGCAAAAATAACAATATTTTTCACATTTTTTTATATGAAATTCCCCCAAAAAAAAAGTAAAAATCAAAATTTTTTAACATTTTTCGGCCAATTTGTTTTATGCTACCTATGTTTGGTAAAAAAAATCGCAAAAAGCGTATTTTCATTGGTTTGCGCAAAAGTTATCGCGTTTACTAACAAAGAGAAAGATTTTTGTCATTTTTGGTGTTTTTTTTTTTAACGCGTAATGGCGGCGATCTGCGATTTTTTTTTCGGTACTGCGACATTGCGGCGGACAGATCGGACCCTTGACTGACATTTTTGACACTTTTGGGGTTACCAGTGACATTACTGCAGTAATCAGTGCTATACATATGCACTGTTACTGCAAAAATGACACTGGCAGGGTAGGGGTTAACTTTATTGGACAGGGAGGGGTTAAGTGTGTCCTAGGGGCGTGCTTTCTACTGTGTAGGGACATTCCTATTGGTGTAAAAGCAAAGATCAACCGTTCTACATAGTAGAACGGTCAGATCTCCACTTTTACACAGGGAGAACTGACAGGCAGCTTGTTTACACAAGCTGCTCTGTCTTTCTCCCTTCACAGGAGCGATCGCAGTGTGACTGGCGGACATCGAGTCCGCCGGTCACACGCACTGACTTGCCTGTGAACGAGCCGCGGCGGGCGCGCGCCTCGGCGGGCGCGCGCCCGCCCGCGATAGGCTCGCAAGTCAGTGACAGGCGAGTGACGTACCGATACGTCACTCTGCCTGGCCGGGGCTGACCGCCGCAGTATATAGTCGTGCGGCGGTCGGCAACCGGTTAAACGGACCTCTGAGACTATCACAGTGCAGGTGCATTTATACGGAGGCTTGATTACACACAGGTGGATTCTATTGATCATCATTAGTCATTTAGGTCAACATTGGATCATTCAGAGATCCTCACTGAACTTCTGGAGAGAGTTTGCTGCACTGAAAGTAAAGGGGCTGAATAATTTTGCACGCCCAATTTTTCAGTTTTTTTGTTAAAGTTTGAAATATCCAGTAAATTTTGTTTCATGATTGTGTCCCACTTGTTGATTCTTCACAAAAAATTACAGTTTTATATCTTTACGTTTGAAGCCTGAAATGTGGCAAAAGGTTGTAAAGTTCAAGGGGGCCGAATACTTTTGCAAGGCACTGTATTTACAGAGGACCAGGGCATTTAGGAGATCTATTTACCCTTTTGATCCTCTACTCTGTTCCAAGAAAAGGACTGCAAGCGTCAAAACCTTCAGTCTCTAGGTGGATCAGGCAAGCCATTACCATGTCTTATGAGCTTTCAGGTGTTCCTGCGCCAGCAAAACTGAACTCACTCAACCAGAGCACTGGCAACCTCCTGGGCCGAAAAAGTGGGAGCTTCCTGGGAGCAGATTCGCAGTGCAGCCACCTGATTCAGTCATGACGCTTTTCTGAAGCACTACTGAGTGGAAGTGTAATGACCACCTGTGCTAGACACAGAACGAGGCGGCCATTGTTTGATTTGCTTATAGGATGCCATGACAGTTTGCAAAAGACCCTCACTCACACAGCCCCCTCCCCGAGCTAAATAATTCCTGGAATGCAGAGAGTTTTGACTTCAAACAAGCCGTTATCTGAAAAGATGTCTGGACGGATGTCTGTTCTGATACTGAGGCCGGTCGTAAAGCCATAACCGGGCAAAGAAGGATAAAGGCTAATGGGTCGTAAAACAGAGCCATTCAAGAGCTCTGTTAATTGAACACATTCACACACAAATTCATAACTTTAAACACAAACAAGATATGTCTCTACAAAGTGTATAGTTAAATGCAAAATTAAATACTGAACAGAAAGAGATCATACATGACCACTTTAGCTCCTATGGAAGACAAGCTAGCTGTCAGATGCCTTACGGGTCAGAGGTTACTTTGAGTTAGCCTGTGTTTGATATCTATGGATATAAAATTCAATGCTGCACAATAATCTATCAGTTTCAAGAAGGCAACTGGTAGATATTGGAAGATATGAATTATAAGTCTGTCTATACGGGAGGTTCCTTGGTATTGTCGTAAACTTTAGGGCAGCCCATGGCCACTGTGTTTTATTGGTCAGGGACATCTGTAACACCCCCTGCAGTCTCAGAGAAAAAATGAGAGAAGCAGATGGGGTTAGAGTTCTCATGGTAACATCAAGAAGGAACATCTATCAAGTTTGAGAACCGATCACAACTGGCTCAGCTTCTGAACTGGTAACACCAAGGACATTGAATGCAAGTATTCTTATTTCCCAATTCTATCTTATTTCTCTAAATTGCTGAATTGTGTCTCTATTTCTTTGAAACACTTTTTTTCTGTAAATATTTTATTTGCACCAATTATAACCTTTTTATTATTAAACCTTATTTTGAAAAGTGTTAATCTTGTCCCTAAGCTCTTAATGCAAACTAACAAAGAACCTGTCTCTTGAAGAGTGCTACTGTATAGAATAAATCCTCTGAACATTCCTGTCTGTGGTGACAGTGCGTGTTACAGACGATCTAGATTGTGGTCTCGCAAGCTGGAAAATCTTTGTGTCGGGTGCAGCTGAGAGTGGCATTGTTACGCAAGTGACAGCAGGGTGTGAGATTGCCTGGTCCTTGGTCACGAGTTAGTGAAAAGGGCAGGGATCTGATACCCGCCACCGTCACATATTGGCTGGCAGCGTAAGTGTGATAGTCTTGCATTAAGGGCATTCAGTGCACTGTTAAGAATTAGCTCTGCACTGAAGGATTGTAACGTTTGTGGAAAACATTCCTTAGAGACAAGCCGGCGCATATTTTTTGTTTTTTAAAAGAGACATACAGCAACCTCTACTTTCTATAGCTCTTTCCTATCTCTGCTTTCTGTTCTATCTTTTCTGCTTGCAAACATGCCTGGTTTATCGGAATATAAGAAAATGAGCAAAATTGTCCTGAGTGCTGAGTGCACATTTAGAGGACTTGACGTCAGTGGCGAAAATCGTGAAGGAATGTTTCATGCCCTGCAGGAGCATGATAACCAGGCAAGCCAGAATCTGGCGGAACCAGAAGAAGGGGTTTTCGTTACTTCAGAGCCCAGTGATTCAGGAATGGCCTTGCAGGATGGGCCAGCAGAGACTGACACTGGAGTACCACTGGAAGTCACCTCCAAGCCACAGCATGAGCAGACCAGCCCCAGATTGCCTGCAACCAGCATAGACTCCTCAAATGCAAAAAACACTACAACGTATCAAGGAGGTGGATCCTATGGCGTACCTGCAGTTTCTGGAACGCCAGGCTGAGAGAGAGGCTGCACAATGGGAGGCTGTGGAAAGCCGGGCTGAGAGGGAGGCTAATCGTCGGCACGAACTGGAGATGGCTAGGCTCCAGCAGCAGAGACAGGCTCAGAACCTCGGATCCCTAGAGCACAGGGACACCTCTCTGTGAGCCAGGCAGCCAAATTTCAAGTTATGGAAAAGGACAGTGACATTCATGTGTATCTACTGTCGTTTGAAAAGACTTGCCGTCAGTACCATCTGCCCCAGGCACAGTGACCCCTGTACCTGACGCCAGGGCTGCGAGGCAAGGCCCTGGAAGCTTATGTTGAATTGCCAGCAGAGCAGGACGGCAATTATGAGGCCATAAAGGCTGCGATCATCCAAAAATACCAGTTGACCCCGGAAGTGTACCGAAAGAAATTTAGGTCCCTGCAAAAGGGGCCTGGGGACTCGTATATGGATGTGGTAAGTCACTTACGCACCACATTCCGGCAGTGGACTAGAGGCTTGAAAGCCATTTCTTTTGAGTCCCTGGAGGATCTTATGATTGGAGATCAACTTTTGCACATCTCTCCTACAGACGTCAGACAGTTTGTGTTGGAACGGAAGCCAACCTCTCCCCAAGAAGCAGCAGAACTGGCAGATACCTACATCCACACTCGGGTATCTGACCATCGCAAGGCTCCTCTGTATGGCTCGAAGGGAAGGAAATCACCCATTGCAACCCTCCCTCCGCCTGCCAACCAAGTTCCTCAGCGGCCAGCACCTGCAGTTCCTGGTGCCAAGCCATTCCTGACTGACAACCGCAGATGTTACACCTGTGGAAAACCAGGCCATCTCAGGATGCAGTGCCCTGAGCAGAAGACGACGACATCATCTGGCCAACCGGTCAGCAACCCTTCCGCTTTGCTATTCGTCAGTGGGAAACCTCAGGGAACCAACGCCAATTTACAACCAGTCATCGTAGGCAACCGGACTGTAACTGGGTTTCGTGACACTGGAGCTGAAGTCACTTTGGTCAGACCAGAGGTGATAAACGAAACCCGACATCATCCCAGAAAAGTTTCTTACCCTCACCGGAGTTGGGGGCACCTGTTCCCGCATACCCCGCGCCTATGTGTTCATTGATTGGGGCGCAGGAAGTGGGATGAGAGAGGTGGGAGTCTCTGAGGAAATCCCCACTGCTGTGTTGTTGGGTGGCGATCTAGGGACCCTTGTCTCATATTATGCCCCTGCGGAGGACACCCCCACGGAACTCTCTGGACTCCCCAAGGTACTGTGTACAGATGTGGGTTTAATATCTGGGCAGCCCGGGGAGGGGGATGGTGGGGTGGAAATGCAAAGTCCTCCTCCTTTCATGGAAGGAGAGGAGAATCCCTTGCCTGTGAAGTTAGCAGATGTTTGTTTAAATAATGCTACAACTGAAAATGATAATGATGCTGATGATAATGATGTTTTGCCAATATTGGTGGTCACTCGCATTGCTGCAAAGGCAGCTGAGATGCAGGCCCTGGTCACAGAACAGTAGGAGGAGGTCTCTGTGCCCTCTCCTTGTTCTGGCCCAGTGGACTCCCCCTCTGTTAAGCCTCAGCAGCTGTCTTTGTTTGCCACAGGACGGCTGGCTGGGACTTGTTCCGCCTTTAAGCCAGCACTGCAGATAGACCAAACACTCAAACAACTCAGGAGTGGAGCTGATTGCCCCCCTGCTGAGGAGCGTAAACAACAGTTTGACTGGGACAGTGAGCAGATAGGTTTGACAGGTCAACAGGCAGGAGGCCTGGAGACTGAAGGGGTTAAACAGCTGCTCATTGTGTCCAGTCAAACTCAAAGGCATGTATTGAAGGTATCACTTGATCTGGTCTGTAAGGATCCCTGTGAGATCAGGAGGACCAGGCCTGGAGTGAAACATAATGGTTTGTGGCTTAACATGATTCTTACACAACATTCTAGCACAGCACATGCCATGGGCAGACGTAGTACACCTGAACTGGGAAACACAGGTGTCCTGTTAGCGGTAGCTGACACTCAGGGAGTGGGCTTGGGCCTTCAGCTGAAACCACCCTTCTCCCTCCAGGTATCTATGCTGCTGGCAGTGCTTACAGCATGCCGTGTCAGAGATATTGAAGACCCTGGGAGGGCACACCATGACGTCCACGATGTGGGCGCCTGGGTGTCTGCTCCCTCCATACCTGCAACCTCCCTTGTCTCACAGGAGGCGCAGGCAGATGGGGAAAAGGAGCCTGAGAGAAGGCTTTGTGGAGCCTTTAACGGGCTGAACATCAGCCCTGCGATTGTGGCCTACCCCGTGCCCAGGAACCATGAGGTGTCAAAGCAGCTGGCTGGTGCCGGCTGTCTAACCATCCTGAACCTGAGCAGGGGGCATAGACCAAACCCTCTAACCCGGAAGGCTCAGGACAAGCCAGCCTTCACCACCCCATGTGGCTTGACTGCATCTACGACAATGCTAGATGGGGTTGAGAAAGCATCAGACACCTCCCTAAGGGTCATGTGTGATCTACGGGGAGGGGTTGATCCTTGTGCAGTGGCCTGCTTTAGGGGCCTGGTAGTGTTTGGCCCTGTCTGGGTGGAACACCCAGGGCTCCTGTCAGCAGTCCCAAACAATCTGGCACAGCCTAGTTTGACAGTTCTGCACAGTAACTGTCAGATGGACATGTCAGCGGTTTGGTACTGGGAACAGCAGGGAGGAGTAGGCACCCAGAGATCTGGAACTGAGGCTACCAGGACTTGGCCTACTCCTCAAACCAAAACATTGGTTATGTCATTCCTGGGTACAGCTGGCTACAGGAGGATGCTGGGGTGCGACTATAGTGGCTCAGCTGAACCCCTGACTGACCTAACCAAAAAGAAACTGCCCAAGGTGGTGTTATGGACATCTGAGTGTGAGAGGGCATTTCAGGCCTTGAAAGAGGCGCTGGCCAGCGCCCCTGTGCTACAGGCTCCAGACTTCACCCGCCACTTTCTAGTGCAGACTGATGCCTCTGCTTATGGATTGGGTGCAGTCCTGAGCCAGGTGGATGATGCTGCAGAGGAACATCCCATCCTCTATCTGAGCCGGAAGCTGCTCCCCAGGGAAGTAGCATACGCCACGATCGAAAAGGAGTGTCTTGCGATCGTGTGGGCCCTCCAAAAGTTGCAGATGTACCTGTATGGACGGCACTTCACTGTGATCACGGATCACAATCCCTTGAGCTGGCTAAATCGTGTTGCTGGGAAGAATGGCAAACTACTTCGATGGAGCTTACCGTATTTTTCGCCGTATAAGACGCACCGGCGTATAAGACGCACCCAATTTTAAAGGAGGAAAATCTAGAAAAAAAAGATTCTGAACCAAGTACTTTCAATGCGGAGTGCCCACAGCCTGCGCCCTTTCATTGTGAAGTGCCCACAGCCTGCCACCTTTCAATGTGGAGTGCCCCCTTTCAATGCGGAGTGCCCACAGCCTGCCCCCTTTCAATGCGGAGTTGTTTCTTAAAAATTTATTGTATATGTCTAAAGGTTCTGTCGCTAATTGAATTTTTTTTTTTACTATCGTTTGTCTATGGGCATTCCATTTTGTTACATTATTCTCTATGGGCATTCCATCTTCATGTTAAAGTCTATGGGCATTCCTTTCTGTCATTCCTTTTAGTATGTCCTGATGATTTGTGTCCCTCCTCGCTTGCAGTGTTCCGTCTTGTGGTGGGATGTACCACTCGCACACTGCAGTGTAGGGGGGATGATTCCGGTGAATTATCTGAACCCGGTATAAGCGGAGATTTTCCTCTGGGTAGAGCACACACGGTTGTGGCAGAATATAGAGCCCTGTGGGTAGGACCCCCCCCCCCCCGGGCGGTCATGTATGTGTTGTGTATAGAGTAGTAGAGAAGAAGGAGTAGAGGTTCCCCCGGTCAGTGGCGCAGTACGTTGTCCCAGTGAGGGGGAGTCTAGCAGTAGACCCGGTGTGTGTGTGTGTACTGTACACCTTGTGACAGCTGTGTTTGGTGCTGAAGGGACAGGAGCGGAGTGTCCGGACTGAGGTATCGGAGGGCACACAGCCCGGGACCGGTAAACCTCCCTCCCCCCTATTCCCCTTGTGAGCGGCTAATGGTGAGCCCCCAGTGACTGACAGTCCCCTTTGTCCTAGGTGCGGAGTACACGGAGACCTGTGCCCCCTCCTCCCTCCCTCCCTCTCCCCGGGGGTCAGCCTGCCATGCACTGATCTCTCTCCCGGGACATAAATGATAGAGGATACCATGTCTCTGCTGGGGAGGATCATGCGGTACTTCTTACTCAGACCGGAGACCCTGTTCCTGCTGTGTATCAGCCTAGCCCTGTGGAGCTACTTCTTCCACATTGATGGGGGGGGGGGCGGACAGAACGATCGTGCGGGTCACTCGGCTCAGACAGTCAGTCTGAGTGAGGATAACTACCAGTAGTCGCTGCAGGGCAGAGCGTGAGGCGCGAGCGGGGGGCGTGGCAAGGACTCCACTTCTGGCTCCAGAACTGGCAGGCAAATGTGTATTTGCCGTATAAGACGCACCAACTTTTCCCCCCCAGTTTTGGGGAAGAAAAAGTGCGTCTTATACGGCGAAAAATACGGTAATTCTCCAGCAATACAATTTCACCATCCAGCATAAGAAAGGCAGCACCCATAGCAATGCTGATGGTTTGTCGCGACAAGCCGAGCTCCCAGGAGTCGGTTGCGTAAGGAGGGAAATTGCGGTTCCCTCCTATGCACCCACCTAAGGAGGAGGTGTAATGATCACCTGTACTAAACACAGAACGAGGTGGCCATGTTGTTTGATTTGCTTATAGGACGCCATGACAGTTTACAAAAGACCCTCACTCACACAGCAATAATTCCTGGAATGCAGAGAGTTTTGACTTCAAACAAGCCGTTATCTGAAAAGATTTCTGGACGGATATCTGTTCTGATACTCAGGCCGGTCGTAAAGCCATAACCGGGCAAAGAACGATAAAGGCTAATGGGTCGTAAAACAGAGCCATTCAAGAGCTCTGTTAATTGAACACATTCACACACAAATTCATAACTTTAAACACAAACAAGATATGTCTCTACAAAGTGTATAGTTAAATGCAAAATAAAAAACTGAACGGATCGAGATCATACATGACCACTTTAGCTCCTATGGAAGACAAGCTAGCTGTCGGATGCCTTACGGGTCAGAGGTTACTTTGAGATAACCTATGGATATAAAATTCAATGCTGCACAATAATCTATCAGTTTCAAGAAGGCAACTGGTAGATATTGGAAGATATGAATTATAAGTCTGTCTATACGGGAGGTTCCTTGGTATTGTCGTAAACCTTAGGGCAGCCCATGGCCACTGTGTTTATTGGTCAGGGACATTTGTAACACCCCCTGCGGTCTCAGAGAAAAGAGGAGAGAAGCTGATGGGGTTAGAGTTCTCATGGTAACATCAAGAAGGAACATCTATCAAGTTTGAGAACCGATCACAACTGGCTCAGCTTCTGAACTCTGGTAACACCAAGGACATTGAATGCAAGTATTCTTATTTCCCAATTCTATCTTATTTCTCTAAATTGCTGAATTGTGTCTCTATTTCTTTGAAACACTTTTTTCTGTAAATATTTTATTTGCACCAATTTCAACCTTTTTATTATTAAACCGTATTTTGAAAAGTGTTAATCTTGTCCCTAAGCTCTTAATGCAAACTAACAAAGAACCTGTCTCTTGAAGAGTGCTATTGTATAGAATAAATCCTCCTAACATTCCTGTCTGTGGTGACAGTGCGTGTTACAGACGATTATTCTAAAGTCATAATTGGTATTTCTAAAATTACGAGCGTCCGCTGGGCTCATAACGTAGCGGTGGTGGCAGTGAAAGGGTTAATTGCTTAATTAGCCTGGTGACAATCGCTCTCAGCCTGCTGGCATCTAGATTGTGGTCCCGCAAGCTGGAAAATCTTTGTGTCGGGTACAGCTGAGAGTGGCATTGTTACGCAAGTGACGGCAGGGTGTGAGATTGCCTGGTCTTTGGTCACGAGTTAGTGAGAAGGGCAGGGATCTGATACCCGCCACCGTCACAGGAAGTACTGTCTCAACAAGACCTAGCCTTCGGCTGAAAGGTACTACAGGCGGTGGTCCCACCCTAAGGAAGGCCTATGGTTACTTTATTATCCTCTCGTGTGTTGCCGTCCTGGAAGGTGAGAGGAGAAACCGTCCTTTAGACTTACCGGTAATGGTGTTTCTATGAACCTTCCAGGACGGCAGGCCTACTTCCCACCCTGTTAAAAGGGTGAGGAATGAATTAAAACATAGGTGGTATAGATGAATCAACTGCCAGACTGGGTGACTGGCTAGATAATCTAGATCCAGTGGTCACCCCAAACTGGCCAGCTAATGCACGCAGACCTCAGCTCCGTGCTAGGTCAGCCGTGACATAGCCCCACCGGACAGGGGCTGGTCTGTGAGTGAAATGCCTTGCGAGGTCGCATACGACCGTGTCTTGGCCCGCATCTTTCCTGCCAGTCCCCCCATTTCGATGGAGAGAAGGTTCTGTCTGGAGCGCTGCCTGCCTGGTTTCTGGTATGGTAAGTGACTGCCCCCCCTCCACCTGGAGGGATTTGGGGTTGACGTGGGCCTCTCTATGGAATTGTCGAAACCCTGGGTTCCCCTTCTTCCCGCTGGGCACCCCCATCATCGGTTTGGTGGTCCCTGTGGGCTATATCGCTGACTCCTGTATCTTTTCACTTCTTGATCGCCGCATGTGGAGTGCAGATTATCCTGGTGGTTGCAGATGCCTGTTTCTGCTGGGTGGTGAGTCTGGTGAGGTCCTCTCCCTCTCTCTGCTGAGGATCGATTAGGTGCTCTTACTGGCAACCAAATGGTGCTGCGGGAGCGGTGGAGGTGTCCCTTAGCAGTGTTTTTACACCTTTTCTTGTGGGGTCCCCCTATTGTCTCATGGAGTCTTTGAAGCACATTTCCCCACCTAAACCCCTCTTAGAGGCTGCGGGAACCTCCGGGTCGCAATCATTCATTGATTCACTGACGGCGGTCCTGGAGTCCCTTGTGTCCCGGGTGGAGGTAGTTTTTGGGCGACGGGCTAGCAAAAAGCGCCCCCTGCCTCATCTATCTCCTCAGATCCTGAATCTGATTTGGCTGCCGCGGACGTGGGACAATCTCCTGGGTCTGCGACCATACACCCTGTGTTTTCAGATAGTGAGGATAATTCCTCCACTTCTGCAACCGCGCACGGAAAGGCGCTGGTGGATGCACTGATTGTATCTGTACGTGATACTTTTAAAAATAGAGGACGCAGCTGAAGCTGCAACAGAGCCGTCTGTTCCCTTTGCCACTCACAAGCAATTCAGAGCGGCAAAGGTGTTTCCTTTCCCTGCCTATTTTGACAGAATCATCGCTAAAGAGTGGGAAAGGCCAAAACGTTCCCTTGTGGTCCTAGACGATTTGCTATACGGTACCGCTATGAGGAGTCCCTTCTTAAAAAGTGGACTTTTCCACCGCTGGTGGACCCTCTGGTCTCCAGATTAAACAAAACAGCCATAATTCCAGTTGAAGAGTCCCTGGTCTTTAAGGACCTGGCTGACAGGAAGGTGGAGGCTGTGGGCTGCAATATGTACACTCTGGCTGGTTTGGCCATGAGGCCAGTATTTACCATTGCACTGTTGTCGCAAACTCTGACCGTGTGGGCTAAACTTTTATACCGTGACCTGGAGGGGGAGCAGCTCCCCCCTGCCTTTGCTGAGCTGGCGGACCAGTTGGTTCAGGGACTGCAGTGTATCTTTGATGCCTCTTTGGATGCGGCTCCCCTAGTCGCTAGGCTCTCTGTTTCAGCATTGATCCATCTGAGTATTTTTTGGCTCAAATGCTGGTCTGCAGACCAGACTTCAAAGAAGGCCTTGACTGATCTTCCTTTTCAAGGAGATCGCCTGTTTGGAGTTAGCCTGGATGACATCATTAAGGGTCTCACAGGGGGGGGAAGAGTACCTTTTTCTTTCACAGGCTACTAGGGGCAAGGACTCTCGTTGTAGACATGGGTTGTCCTCGGCTCATAAGTAGATTTTTTTGATCCCTCAGGGGTGACTGGTAATGGATCTAAGCCATTCAGGGCCTGCTCTGGTGGAATAATAATTCCAATAACAGTATCTCTCCTGCGCTCAAGTGGTATGCGGGAAGGTAAATGTTCTGAATGGTCTTTTCAGCACAGATAAGGTGGTCTTGCTGCCCCCTCAGGACCAAGGGTATCCAAAAACACTGTAAGACGACAACAACAGAAGGGCGCACCGATCTTGTGCATTACCACTAAAAAGTTTATTAAAATCGATATGGGTAGTGTACATTATACTCACAAACATTGGATGTGTACATGCATGTAGGAAATGGGAACCACTCGCCTCCAAAACTCTTCTCTACTGCGGTATAGCGTGCTGGTGTCCACAAAGACCTGGTTTGGCTTACGCGTTTCGAGGGAGAACCCTCTTCCTCAGAGCCAAAAGCGCCACTGATCCACCATATACTCCAGGATGTGATATTGCCAGTCTACACCGCCCACACCACCCTGCCCCAATAGGAGCAAAGGTCAGAGATAAGTGTAAACAAAATGGGGGTGTGTGTGCCCCAGTGTGCAAGTTCATGCAATAGATGGGTGCTTGACACTTCACATGAGTACTGGTCATAAACAGCTGTGAATAGTAATAGTGGCAGTGACCTAATAATGATAGTACTATTACTATTATTGTAGGAGAAAGAAATATATGTACAAAAATAATAAATATTGTTAAAAAATCAAAATGATTGATAGATCAATACATGATACTATAGATAATGTGATTAATGATACACAGTTGTGCCAAAGACTAGAAAAGATCAATATTAAAAACAGAGGTTAAAAATTCATTCATAATAAATACATTCATTAGAAATCACTAGTAAAAAAGACATAATGCCGCAAACTCATGTCCCACAATCAATAAAGGAATAATGATGGTATACATACCCTAGACTGTCCAATATTAATGCTATATGTTATCCCAATATGTGCACACTGTATAGGTGTCTATGATACAAGTACTCACATATGGGCCGTATATGGTATCAGGTGAGGACCCCCACACAGGAGGTGGAGGAACGCCTGGGAACCGAGGAGTGGATCAAAGCAAATCCAAGCGTCCCAAGCTGCATGCTCTGGTGGATCCAAGCGAACTTGGTCTGGCAAGTCGAGAGCAGGCTTATCCATACTCGCGGACAAGGCTTCTTCAGCATGAAGGTGCACACTCACCCATATCGGGGGATGGGGGGGTGTCTTCGCTGGTTTCCGAACCCGTGGGCTTCCCTGGTACAAGACAAGTGGGTCCACAAAGTCATACAGTCCGGCTACAAGATCGCGTTTCGCTCTTACCCCCGACAAGGTTCTTTCCTTCCAACTTGCGCCTGTCCCCGGACAACTTCCAGGGTCTGTTTGGAGCACAAGACCTGTTACTTCAAGGGGTGATTGTCCCAGTTTCTGACATCAGAACGTTTTCAGAGTTTTTACTCAAACCTGTTTACAGTTCACAGGAAGGAAGGCAAGGTGCATCCAATCCTGGACCTCAAGGTGCTAAACTGCTTTGAGTAGTTGCAGATTTCAAAATGGAGTCCTTTCGCATGGTGGTGGCATCCCTGCATCAGGGGGATTTTCTTATCTCTATCGATATCAAGGATGCTTACCTTCACATTCCAATGTAAGCCGGTCACCAGCGCTTCCTCCGCTTTGCCGTGGGAGAGGAGCATTATCAGTTTGTGGCATTAGCTTTTGGTCTCCCCTCTGCTCCTCGGGTCTTCACAAAAGTGTTAGCCCCGGAGCTAGGATTGTTACGCCAATGGGGTATTGCGGTACTGGGCTACTTGGACGACCTCCTTCTGCGAGCGGTGTCTCCTACTGCTCTGGTGGAAAACCTGGAAATCACCATACAAACTCCAGAGGGAATTTTCAGAACTCTGCTCTGGTTCTGTCCACAAAGCTGGACTATCTGGGTCTGACTCTGGACTCGGCCTTAGCCAGAGTGCTCCTTCCTCTGGACAAACTCCAGAAACTGCAGGCTCCGATTCGTCTCCTGCTATCCAGCAGATGGTCATCCCTCCGGACTTGCATGTGGGTGCTGAGCCTGATGGTGTTGAGCTTTTGAGGCGGTTCCATTTGCACAGTTCCATATGAGGTCCCTGCAAAGGGAGATTATGGCCAAATGGGACAAGACTCTACAGTCTCTTGACAATCAGATCTTGCTGAGCCGGGGAACGAAAGTCCTTCCTCCCCTTGTATTGGACAGTGGTCACCACGGATGCCAGCCTGTCCGGCTATGGAGGCGTCTTCGGCAAAGATTCTGCTCAGGGGATCTGGACACTGGAAGAGTCCAGACTACCGATCAATGTCTTGGAACTCCGATCGATCAGACTGTGCCTGGAACATTGGAAGGATCTTCTTTAGGGATGTCCAATGCGCATTCAATCGAACAATGCCACGGCTGCAGCTTATGTCAATTACCAGGGGGGCACAAAAAGTGTCCTGGCGGCTCTGGAGGTAGCGGCATTCTAAGGTGGGCAGAACGGTTCGTTACAGCCCTCTCCGCAGTACACATTCCCGGGGTGGAAAAATGGCAGGCAGATTATCTTAGTCGGTAGGCATTTGATCAAGGGGAATGGTACCTTCTTCCGGAGGTGTTTTATCAGTTGTGTCTCCGGCAGGGCATTCCCGAGGTGGATCTGTTGGCGTCCCGGCTCAACAGAAAGGTGCAGAGGTTTTTGGCTCGGTTGTGGGATCCTCTTGCAGGTGCCATAGACGTGCTGGTGGCCCTGTGGGGTCAGTATTGTCTGATTTACGCCTTTTCTACTCTCAAGCTTCTGCCAAGACTTCTACGCAGGATCGAGGCAGAAGGGATTCTGATCATCTTAGTGGCCCCAGACTGGCCTCGCCGGGCTTGGTACGCCAATCTGGTGCGGCTGGTCGCCGACGTTCCTTGGAGGCTTCCTCTCAGAGAGGATCTGCTGTCCTAAGGTCCAATCTTCCATCATGCTTTACAGTCGCTGGCTTTGATGGCTTGGCTGTTGAACACCAGGTGCTGATGGATAGAGGTTTGTCTGAAGTCTTGTTTGAAGTCGGTGATTTCAATGCTATTTAAAAGCTAGGGAATCTACTTCTAGGAAGATCTACCATTGTACATGGAAGATGTACATTGTGGGGTGTGAGTCTCTTGGGGTTCATCCTCATTCTTTTTCGGTGGCTCAGATCTTGACCTTCCTTCAACAGGGGGTTGAGCAGAAACTGGCCTTGAGTACTATCAAGGGTCAGGTGTCGACTTTAGCGGTCTTCTTTCAATGGCTCTTGGCCACACACTCCCTGGTGCGTACTTTTCTTCAGGGATTTCGGCACTTGGCTCCTCCAGTGCAGTCTTAGTTACCACCTTGGGACCTCAATTGGGTGCTCTCCATCCTCCAGAAGCCTCCCTTTGAGAATCATCAGAAGATTCCCCTGGTTACAATGTCCCAGAAGGTGGCCTTTTTGGTGGCTATCACCTCTGCATGCAGGGTGTTGGAATTGGGTGGCATTATTCTGTCTTTCACTTTACTTTGTAGTTCACAGAGATAAGGTGTCCGTCGTTCCTTCCAAAGGTTGTCTCTGATTTTCATTTGAATGAAGACATTGTGTTGCCTTCCCTGTGTCCCAGGCCAAAACATCCGAAGGAAATTGCTTTGCATGCCTTGGATGTGGTCCGGGCGATTAAGGTGTACCTGGCAGCTATGAAGTCTTTTAGGAAATCAGACTCTTTATTTGTGCTCACGGATGGGCCTCAGAAAGGGTTGTCCGCTTCCTCTGCGACCATTTCCAGATGGATCAGACAGACGGTGATTCAGGCCTATTCCATCAAGGGTCAGGTTCCTCCTTTCCCTATCAAGGCACATTCTACTTGTGCTCTCAGTGCCTCCTGGGCCTTCAGTCATCAGGCGTCAGTGACGCAGGTTTGCAAGGCGGCCACCTGGTCGTCTGTGCTCACTTTCACAAAGTTCTATAGAGTGGATGTGTTGGCATCTGCGGATGCTTCCTTCAGCCACAAAGTTTTGCAGGCTGCTGTTTAGAGGACCTGGTCCTCCTTGAGGGTGTATTGTTGTTTTCACGTGGGCTCCAGTTTTTTTGGTTGAGCTCCTGTGTACCTGGTTGGCTATAGTTTAGCCTTGGGAATTTATTTTTTTTGCTGTTCCCACCCCTCATGTTTAACACTGTTTGGGACATCCCAATGAGAGAAAATGGGATTTTTGACTTCCTGTAAAATCCATTTTTCTGATGTTCATTGACGGACACAGCACTCTCTCCACAACTCCACAGCACTCCACAGCACTCTCTCCACAACTCTGTGGAGTTGTAATTCTTCTGACACTGCTTGTAACAAAACTGAGTACCTATAGCAGAGAGAGGGAGTATACTCCCTGGGACTTCCCATAGGCGTAGTCAGACTTTTTTCTGCCTAGTGTCCACCTGTAGGGGGCAGTATAACCCAATGTTTAAGAAGATCAGGAGCTGTGTCCGTCAATGAACATGTTGCTTGGTCGGTCGCGACTTAGCCCCACTGAACGGGGGCTGGCCCGCCAGTTAAACGTCTCGCAAGGTCGCACATGACTGGGTTTTGAGTCACTGCGTTCTTTCTGGCCGACAGCTCTCCCACTTCGGTGGCGAGGATGTTTCTGTCTTGGGAGTCATACCCGCACGCTTCACTGGATCGGTAAGTAAGGGTCCCCTCCTCTCCTTCCCTGGATGCGGTGTGGGAACTCCCTGGGGTGGTTGGTCCCTCTGGGGTTCCCCTTCCCCTTTCCTCCTCCCTAGGGTGGCATTGAGCTGGCTTGTCTGCCCGTGCTCAAGGGGGGGTTGGTGCCCAGGCTGCAGGTGCCCCTTGCCTTGGTGCCTGCAGAGGGCTGTCGCCCTTGGTGGGTCTGCGATGGGGTGGGTGCCCCTTCTGGGTCCCCTTGGGACAGCTAGTGGGGCAGGTGGCCAGTTGTCCGCTGGTCCGAATATCACATGGTCGGGCACCCTGTGTGGGGTAAGGATGCCGTTGGCTCAGCGAATGCACCCCCCCCCCCCACACCTGTCTCCTCAGATCCTGCATCTAGTTCGGTTGCTGCAGATGGGACCACCCTACGGAGTCTACGTGTCCTTGACCTGTTAGACAGTGAGGATGATTCCTCCATGGCTGCTGCGCCTCACAAAAAAGGTGTTGGAAGATGCACTGATTGCATCAGTGCTGGAGCCATTTATGTTGGAGGATGCAGACATATCTGTTCTGTTTGTCACTCACAGGCCGTCTCATGCGGTTATGGGTTTCTCTCATCCAGATTATTTTGACGATTGTGTCTATGAGTGCTGGGTGCGTCCAATACGACCCTTGATGGTCCCAAGACGCTTTGCTGTCCGGTATCCCTTTGAGGAGTCACTTCTAAGGAAGTGGATGGTCCCACCATCGGCGGGTTTCCCCTATTTACAGGTTGATTAAGGCAACCATGTTTCCGGTGGTTAAATCCCCACATTTAGGTAGCAGGCTGGCCGGCGGGCAGAATCGCTAAGGCCCGTTACATGTTTTATATGGCTGGTGCCTTATTGGGGCCTGGTTTGACCTCCACTCTGGTGTCTCAGACACTGACTGGGTGGACAACGCTTTTGCGTTTGACCTTGGGGGGAAACTGGTTTTCCCCCCACCAATGGCGAACTGGCGGATCACTTGGTCCAGGGTATGCAGTTTGTCTGTGATGCATCTTTGGGGCTCTAAGTTATCTGTCTCAGCAGTGGAGCTTAGGCTTATTTTGTGGCTGAAGTGTTGGTCTGCGGATCACACCTCCAAAATGTCCTTAACTAAATTGCCTTTTCAGGGCGAGTGCCTGTTCGATGCTACCCTGGTTGACCTCATTTGGAGTCTGCCGGAGGCTAAGAGTACCTTCCTTCCACTGGGAAGGTGCCTCGCTGGCAGTGAGGGATTTCCTTTTCAGCCCATGAGAAGTTTTTTCATCCCTCAGGGACTTCGGAAAAAGGTTAAAAGCCTCTTCAAGAGATTTCTAGTGGCCTTGGTCAGGGAGCAGGCTTCTTCAGACCTGCTGACAGGGCCCTTTCAGCATGAAGGTTTGCCCCATCCATGTCTTGTGTGGGGGGACGTCTTCGCTAGTTCTGGGGCTGTGGCCTTGCCAGGCCGGGTGGACCACGAGGTGGTTGTGTCCAGTTCTTGTCCTCTGGAAAGGTTCCTTTCTTCCAATGTGCACCTGCCCCTGGATCGGCTGTAAGCTCTGTTGTGGGCAGGGCAGAACTGGTTGTCCCAGGGCGTGTTCATCCCTTTTCCGGTGTCTGAACATTTTCAAGGGTTATATTTATACCCTTTCTTGGTTCCCAGGAAGGAGGGCAAGTTCGTCTGATTTTGGACCTCAGTGGCGTCACTGCATCAAAGGGTTTCCCTGGCTTCTTTAGATGTCAGGATGCCTATCTGCACATTCCTATTTGCACCCGGCATCAGCTTTTCCTCCGCTTTGCTGTGAGTAAGGAGCACTATCAGTTTGTGACTTTACCCTTTGGTCTAGCCCCCACTCCTCGGTTCTTCACGAACATGTTGGCCCCGGTCTTAACGTTGCTGCATCAGCGGGGGATTGCTGTGCTGGGGTACCTTCACAGCCTCCTCTTGCGAGCGGAGTCTCCATTGGCTCTGACGGCCAGTGTGGAAATTACTCTCCAGACTTTGCGGGAGATCGGGTGGTTCTGTATTTTCAGAAGTCTGCCCTGGTTCTGACCAGGAGATTGGATCATCTGGGGCTGACTGGATTCAGCAATAGTGTTCCTTTTTTCTGAAGCAGTTGCAGTAGTTGCGTTCTGCGATTCAACTGTTGCTAGCCCACAAGTGGTCATCCCTTTGGGCGTGTATGTGAGTGTTGGGCCTGATGGTGTCCACCTTCAAGGTGGTTCCGTTTGCACAGTTCTGCACGTGATTCCTTCAAAAGGAGATTATGGTAAACGGGACAAGTATCTTAAGTCGCTGGACTATGTGACTTGTCTGTGTCAGGGAACAAGAGTTCTCTGGTCTGAAGGCTGTGCTCCCAGACCTTGATACAGGGCAAGTCAAGTGCAACTTCCCTTGTACTGAACATTGGTCACGACAGATGCCTGTCTGTCTGGGTGAGGAGGGGTCCTGGGGCTGTACTCTGCCCAAGGCTGTTGGACATTGAAAGAGTCCAGATTGCTCATCGATGTCTTGGAACTTAGAACGATCAGGCTTGCCTGGATCGAAGCAGCTCCAGGGGCTCCGGGTGCGGATTTAGTCAGGCAATGCCACAGCCGTGGCTTATGTGAATCACCAGGGCGGCACAAAGAGTTTGTTTGGCGGTCCTGGAGGTTTCTGGCATTCTCTGGTGGGCACAACGGTTTGTTCCGGCCATCTCCGCCGTGCATAATTTATGGCATGGAATATTAGCGGGCGGATTACTTCAGTCATCAGACATTGGACCAGGGGGACTGGTCCCTTCATCCTGACTTGTTTTATCAGATATGTCTGTGGTGGGGCACCCCCGAGGGGGATCTGTTGGGTCGTGAGATCCTCTGGCAGATGCCACGGATGGTTTGGGGGCTCCATGGAGCAGGTGCCTTCTGTTTTACGCCCTTCCTCTGCCCAGCTTCTTCTGCGACTTCTATACAGGATTGAGGCCGATGGGATTCCAGCCATTCCGTCCCCCGGAGGCTTCCTCTCAGGGACGATCTGTTGTCTCAGAGGCTGATCTTCCTTCCTGTTTTGCAGTCACCGGCTTTGACTGCCTTGCTGTTGAGAGCCAGGTGCTGAACTGGCTCTGTATTTCTGACCATTTTCAAGTAGAGAAAGAATACAGCCCGAAAGCTTTATCATCGGAGGTGGAAGGCGTACATTTCCTGGTGTGAGGTTCAAAGAGCCCATCCTCCTTCCTTGTCGGTGGCTCAGATTATGGCCTTTCTTCAACGGGGTGTTGATCAGAAACTTTTTTTTTTTTTTTTTTTTTAGAGACGTTTGGCTTCCCATTGATTGGTGCATATATGCCTTCAGGGGGTCGCTCCCTTTGAAAACATACGGGTGATCCCTTTCCTTATACTGTCACATGAGGTGTTTTTTTTGTGGCTATCATCTCTGCTTGCAGGTTGTCAGGGAGAACGACAAGACTAAGCCGCTAACTCCATCTGGTGGTTCATTGGGATAAGATGGTCCTGCGACCACAGCAGTCGTTCCCCCCGAAGGTTGTCTCTTTATTTCCTTTTTTTTTTTTAATTCTTTTTATTGAGTTTTAACAAAGTACATGAAAAAAAAAGACTGGAAATACACAGTCAAAAATAAAAAACAAAAAGGAAAAAATCAACAGGCAATAAAAGAAAAAGAAACATTTTCTCCCCCCAATCCCCAAGACATCCAGTCTGCCCAACACGTACACCAAGCAGCCTTAGCATCAGGAATACACCGAATGTATGGAGCCCCCCATGACCCCAAACCAGCAGTAATTAATGTAACTTGTTACAGATTAAACACTCTATTGGATATCCTAACAGTGTTAACATATTGAAACAATGGCTAAGAAGGGATTCACCGAGTAGGACTCAATCAATCTGAAGCAGTGTGCGGAGATTCGACCCAGCCACCCCATACCTTATCAAATTTCATGGGCACTCCTCTTCTTATTTCCATTTTAATGAGGACATTGTGCTGCTGTCCTTGTGTCCCAGGCCAGCTCATATCAGGGTATTTGCCTTGCATACTCTGGATGTTTTTTTAAGCTATACAGGTCTATTTGGTAGCCATTGAGTCCCTTTGGAGGTCAGAATCGCACATGGGATTATTATGGACGGGGCCACAGAAGGGGCTCCTGCTTCCTCTGCTGCCATTTCCAGATGGATCAGACTGACGGTGACCCATGCTTATTCACTTATGGGTGGGGTTCCCCCTTCCCTGTGACGGCACAATCTACTCGGGCACTTAGTGCTTCCTTGGCCTTCTGTCATCAGGAGTCAGTGGCGCAGGTGTGCGCGGCGGCCACTTGGTCGTCGGTGCGTAATTTTTTGAAGTTTAACATAGTGGATGTTTTGGCATCTGTTTTGCGGGCTGCAATTTAGAGGGTCTGTTTTTTTTCCCTCTTAAGGGGGTAATTGAAGGGTGGGCTCCTGTTTATAGTTGAACTACTATTACCTGGATTGGCTTGTGTTTAGCCTTGGGTTTGGTATGCCCGCCCCTCATGTTTGCCACTGCTTTGGGATGTTCCTATGGTGAAGAATATGGAGCTGTGTCTGTCAATGAATGGAAGAGAAAATAGGATTTTTGTACTCACCGTAAAATCCCTTTCTCTGAGTTCATTGACAGACAGAGCACCCACCCCTCGGAGGAGTTTGTATGCTTCTGTTACTGCTTATTACAAAACTGAGTATCTCTAAGCAAAGAGGGAGATTATGGTAGCTTAGGACAGCCCACGGGGCGCAGCCAAGCTTTTGTGATGTTTGCCTAGTCCTACTCCTGTAGAGGGCAGCATACCCCTATGGTGAAGGATATGGAGCTGTGTCTGTCAATGAACTACGGTGAGTACAAAAATCCTATTTTTCAGCAGACAACACAGAGCACGCTAATCGATGTCTAGTGATAGTATGACTGATTCAGTTGAGTGCACATTTAGGGAACATTGTGCGATTAGAGATCTGGAACATTTAGTGCAGGAAGGTAATTCATTGGGTTCACCTAGAATATTTGTGTGAAACCCGTCAACCTTCTGTACCTGCTACTGTCCTTGTGGATCTATGTTGGATTTCTGTTGGGATGTTGCAATAAAATTACTTTGATTGTCATGGTATGCAGACACTTCCTTTTAATACACAGCTAACTGGACCCAGTTCTTCAGAATCCAACTTCCCTGTGCTCTTTTTTTCTGTAGATGCCCTTAACCATGCCATGAGACAAATATCCAGAATGACTTTATTCTCTGTTCATATGCACAGAATTCTCTCGCTAAAGGCTTGGACTGTAGAGGCTGCCTGTAAGAGGTGATTCACGTGAACTCTCGGCCTGTCCCCTGCTACCAGGGTTTTCAGCACCCTTAGAAGGGGGGAAGCCCCCCAGGGGTTCTGTGGTATTGTGACAGGGAAGCTGGGGTGCTGTGAGTACTGAAGTATAGTTACAGTGACTGGGGTGTTGTCACCACTGAGGCGCTGTGAGTACTACGGACACAAAGGGCTGTGGAGTCAGCAAGGGAGAGCAGAAGGAGAGGACTCCAGGAGCTGAGCGATCATTGGACAATCATAGGCGGAGAGGATGCCAGGGGTTGTGGTCAGTGAACAGAAGCAGGAGGAGCGAACACCCAGGGGCTGTGTGATCAGCAAGCGGAAGCAGGAGAAAATAGCAAGGGCTTTATGACTAGGAAACGGGAAGAGAGTATTCTATATGATCAGCGAGCGGAAGTAGGAGAAAAGGCAGCCGAATAATCAGGGAGTAGGAGGAAAGGAAGCCATATGATCAGGGAGCAAGAGTTAAGGACATCGAGGGCTGTGTGATCAGTGAGCAGGAGGAGAGGATGCCAGGAGCTGTATAATCAGCGAATGGAAGCAGGAAGATAAGGATGCTGGAGGCTGCATCATGCATGATCACTCAATAGGAGCAGGAGGAGAGGACACCGGGAGTTGTGCAATCAGTGAGTGGAAACAGATGGAAAGGACAACAGGGGGCCTTGTAAGCAAGCAGGGAGGATGCTGTGGGCTGTGTGATTAGTGTGCAGGAGATCTTTTACAGGAGAAAAAGTGCTCAGGATAAAACAAAGATAAGAAGTTTAAGAAGAAATTATATAAAATATTTCTACTTTTTCACTATTACGTTAGTGAGTGGGTACCATGTCCAACAAGAATGGTGATGCGACTTGGTGCACATCTTGTGCCATGTATATGTTCCTTGAGCAAAGGCTTGTGGGCGAATACTGCTGTGCAAAATGTAAGCAAATTGTCTCCTAGGAAAACGAGATCCTGAATCTAAAGAAGCAGCTGGCACTTCTGCAAAGCATTATCAACCTGAAAAGGAGTTTGGGCTATTCCCCTTAGGTGCTTGCATGGGTCAGTATAGAAGAGGGTGGAGTTATGGGGTTACAGACACCAGAGGAGAGTAGATGGTTGTCAGACATAGTAGCAGGAAGAGTGGGAGAGAAGCCATTCCTAAGCTGGCACATCCCATGCCATGTGTGATGTTGGATATCAGTCAAGGAGTGGCATTGCTGGAGCAGAGTGACTACCCTAGTTAACAGGGAAATAACTCTTACAGTAAGGATGAGGGAAAGGTAACAGAAAAGGATAGACAGATAGGGCAATCTGTCACAAATAGCGTGATCGCTGAACAGTATAATGTTTATCTGGCGCTGGGGTTTGGCACATTGCGGATGGGATGAACAGATTGTTGGGTGGGGCCCAACTGTCATGGTACATATTGATACCAGTGACAAAATTAGAGGAAGATGGAGCTTCCTAAAAATTTATTTCAGAGACTTACTGTAGGTGCTATTTAAAAGAAAAGGACCTCCAAGGCAGTTTTTTCAGATATACTGCTTGTACATTGAGCCACACCAGAGAGACAGCGGGATCTAAGGGGAACTCAACAAGTGGCTAAGGAACTGGTTCAGGAAGGAGGGGGCTGTCTTTTTGGTCACTTACCTGCTCTGTAGCAGGGATGGAATGCACCTAAATAGGGAGGCTGCAGCTTTGATGGGGGAGAAAATGGTCAAAAGGTTGGCAGAACTTTTAAACAAATCAATCAATGTGCAGCGCTCCAGCAAAATAATACAGTAATATGCCAAAAAAAAATCTGTATTGTAAAACCCAATATTCGTATTGGTGCAAAATAGTTGTAGTTCAGAGCAAAAAGAGTCCATGTAAAGAGAGTTTCTTCCAGTATACAGTTGTCAGTAGTGTTATTAGCTCACCGGAAATAGAAGGTTTTAAAGCATAGTATGACATCCATTAGGTATCACCCGGTGCATATGGAAATCTTTACACGTGAGCCTTCACCCAAACATTGCACTCACCAGATAGAGGAATTAAATGAAGCCTGAATAGTTAGAACTCAGTCCTCTTCAGTAAATGCCATAGGTAGACTGGGGAATGATATCCCGGAGCGATACACTAGATAAATAAGCTCACCAGCCAGGGGCCCAGAAAGAAAGTGCAGTGATTTATTAACTTGAAGCCTAAAAATATTAAAACATGATTAGTGCTCTTACATTAGTAGCCGCCATTCCAAACGCATGGAAACAGCAGTGTGACATCAGCAAATAGAAGGGACCTATTTGCTGGCGTCACACGGCCGTTTCCATGCGTTACTGGTGATACCTAATGGATGTCATACTATGCTTTAACCACTTAAGCCCTGGAGGATTTGGCTGCTCAAAGACCAGGGCCTATTTTGCGATTCGGCACTGCGTGACTTTAACGGACAATTGCGCGGTTGTGCAACGCTGTACCCAAATGAAATTGACGTCCATTTTTTCCCACAAACAGAGCTTTCTTTTGGTGGTATTTGATCACCTGTGCGATTTTTATTTTTTGCGCTATAAATAAAAAAAGAGCGTAAATTTTGAAAAAAGAACAATATTTTTAAATTTTTTTATATGAAATTCCCCCCAAAAAAATGTAATAATCAAAATTTTTTAACATTTTAGGCCAATTTGTTTTCTGCCACATATTTTTGGTAAAAAAAAAATCGCAATAAGCGTATTTTGATTGGTTTTTGCGCAAAAGTTATTGCGTTTACCAACTAAGGGAAAGATTTATGTCATTTTTATTGTTTTTTTTTTAACTAGTAATGGCGGCGATCTGCGTTTTTTTTTTGCGGGACTGCGACATTGCGGCGGACAGATCGGACCCCTGACTGACATTTTTGACACTTTTGGGGGTACCAGTGACATTACTACAGTAATCAGTGCTATAAATATGCACTGTTACTGTAAAAATGACACTGGCAGGGAAGGGGTTAACTTTATTAGTGATCAAGGGGTTAAGTGTGTCCCTAGGGGCGTGATTCTAACTGTAAAGGGGCGTGGCTTGTGATGTAACCACAGAGACATACGATCCTACATAGCAGGATCGTATGATCTCTGGTCTTACATCAGGGAGAATGACAGGAGGCTTTGTTTACATCAGCCGCCTGCCTTTCTCCCTCTCCAACGGGAGATTGCGAGTGGCCGACGAACTAGTCACTCGCGCGGGGATGCCCGTGAACGAGGGGGGGCGGGAGCGCACCTCTGGCGGCGCGTGCTCGCCCCCTACAGGCTCCTGGGCGAGCGACGTAGTACTACGTCGCTTTGCCCAGGAGGGGCATACTAATGGATGTCTGGAATATACTGTGGGCGTTCGGCAAGTGGTTAATACCTGCTAATTCTGGTGAGCTGATAGCACTACTGACAACTGTATACTGGTAGGTAGAAGAAGGGGAGGAATGTTCCTGTATCTCATAAGTGATTTTTTGTGAATATGAAGGAGGACATTACTAACGGGGCAAGGGTGGAGGTGGAATTGTTGTGGCTGGAGCTTTAAGGGGAAATGACAAAGGGGAAGTTATTAATGCTCCAGGTCCCCTACCCTGAAGGATGAAGAGGAGACTGATCTTTTCTCATAGTTAGAAATGGCAGTGAGGCAGGGCAATGTTCTTATCATGGGGGACATTCATTATCTGGACATTGCCTGAGCAGATGGAACTGCTAACTCTCTTCTTGAATGTCTTGCAGGATAATTTAATGTCAGTTGGTGGAAGCCCCAACTAGAAACAATGCTCTGCTAGACTTAATATTTACAAACAGCACAGAGCTGATTGCAGACTAGGAAAAACAGGGACCTCAGGCAATTAAAGAAAATCCACAACATTTTTAAAAATATATAGAGTAAGAAGATGAGATCAGAGCATATTGGTCCCATAAAGGATAGTCAGGGGAAGATGGTTACAAGTGGTAGGAAAAAGGCAGCTGTGGTAAATACATTCTCATTTTCTAGTAAGGAAGTAACAGTAAACAAGACAGTATTGTTAGTAACACGGCACAGGATGTACCCTTGTGGTACAGAATTCAGTATTCAAAAAACACTTGGAAAAACTGAATGTGAATACATTTCCAGGACCAGATGGCTTACACTCGAGAGTACTCAAAGAACTTTGTCATGTTATAACCAGAACCTGTTACTGTAAAAATGACACTGGCAGCGAAGGGGTTAACTTTATTGGTGATCAGTGGGTTAAATGTATCCCTAGGGGCCTGATTCTAACTGGGGGGGGCGTGGCTAGTGATGTAACCACAGAGACATATGATCCTACATAGCAGGGAGAATGACAAGACGGCTGTGTTTACATCAGCCGACTGCCTTTCTCCCTCTCCAGCGGGAGATTGCGAGTGGCCGGCGGACATCGGAGCCGCCGGTCACTCGCGCGGGATGTCAGGGAACGAGCGGGGGAGGGAGCCTGTCTCCGGCGGCGCACGCTTGCCCCCTAGAGGCTCGTGGGCGAGTGATGTACCGATACGTCACTTTGCCCAGGAGGGGCTGACCGCCGCAGTATATAGTCGTGCGGTGGTCAGCAAGGGGTTAAGGACAGCTTACTGACTGGAGTAGTACTAGCTGATTGTCGAAAAGCAAACATATGGTACCATTATTCAATAAAGGGCCCTGATATTTACCTGGAAACTACAGACCAGTCAGCCTAACATCAATAATATGTAAACTATTGGAGGGTATAAGGGACCCTAGCCAAGAATTTGCTGATGAAAATTGTATTATTAGTAGTCACCAGCATGGACTTATGAAAGAGTGTTCTTGCCAGACCAATTTAATTATGAAATTAGCCAGATAGAAGAAGGCTTGTGGATGTGTTGTACCTGGATTTTGCCAAAGCCTTTGCTACAGTACACCACACCATTATTATACAAACTGAGTTCAGGTGGCATTGAGGATAGTATATGTACCTGGATAGAAAACTGGTTGCAGGTGTGTGTGTACAGAGGGTGGTGATAATTAGCATATTTTTTGAATGGTCGGAAGTTGTAAGTGGGGTACCCCAATGCTCTGTTTAACTTGTTCATAAGTGATATAGAGGTTAGAATAAATAGTTAAATCTCTGTGTTTGCTGATGATACAAAGCTAAGCAGGATATTAACCGGTTGCCGACCGCCGCAAGTACATATACTGCGTTGGTCAGCCCCGGCCAGGCAAAGTGACGTATGGGTACGTCACTAGCCTGTAAGCCAATAGGGGGCGTTCACGGACACCTCCGTGCAAGTGACCGGTGGACCCGATGTCCGCCGGTCACTCGCGATCGTCCGCTGTGAAGAGAGAAAGGCAGACGGCTAATGTAAACAAAGCCGCCTGTCATTCTTCCCTGTGTAACAGCACAGATCATACGGTCCTGCTATGTAGGACCGTTGATCTGTGCTGTTACATGTAAAGCCACGTCCCTGCACAGTTAGAAACACGCCCCTAGGGACACACTTAACCCCTCCTTCCCCAATAAAGTTAACCCCTTCCCTGCCACTGTCATTTTTACAGTAACAGTGCATATTTATAGCACTGATTACTGTAGTAATGTCACTGGTAACCCCAAAAGTGTCAAAAATGTCAGTAAAGGGTCCGATCTGTCCGCCGCAATGTCGCAGTCCTGCAAAAAAAATTGCATATCACCGCCATTACTGGTTAAAAAAAAAAAACAACAAAAATGACAAAAATCTTTCCCTTAGTTAGTAAACGCAATAACTTTTGCTCAAACCAAACAAAATATGCTTATTGTGATTTTTTTTTACCAAACATATGTAGCAGAAAAAAAATTGGCCAAAAATGTTGAAAAAATTTAGATTTTTACATTTTTTGGGAATTTCATATAAGAAAATGTGAAAAATATTGTTATTTTTGCAAAATTGTCGCTCTTTTTTTGTTTATAGCGCATGATCAAAAAATTGCACAGGTGATGAAATACCACCAAAAGAAAGCTCTGTTTGTGGGGAAAAAAAAGGACGTCAAATTCGTTCAGGTACAGCGTCGCACGACCGCGCAATTGTCAGTTTAAGTCACGCAGTGCCGAATCGCAAAATAGGGCCTGATCAGGAAGGGGGTAAAATCTTCCGGGGCTTAAGTGGTTAAAATAAAAAGGGGCACACAGGTGGGAGTTTTAAAACTGAAGAGACATGCTTTGTCTCCTCTGCAATAAAGTTACCTACCTGTATGCTCTTGTACAGTGAGCCGTGCATGTGCAGCTCACTGTACAAATTCTGCAATGGCGAATCTGACTGAACTCTCTGCTCGGTCAATGAAATCAAGACACAGAAGCTGGCCATCCAAAGATATCAGCGGGGCCAAGGTGTGCATAGTTTCGCTTTAACTTCACAACAGGATATAGCAACTCTACAGAAAGACCCTGATAAAATAGAGGTGGGCTACTACATGCCAAATTAGGTTTAATACTGATAAATGTAATGTAATGCACCCGGGGGCTAAAATATGAATGAAAGTTACTCGCTTGGGGGAATCGAGGATGGAAAAGGATCTGGGGGTCCTAGAGGATCATAGGCTCCGCATGCAATGCCAAGATGCAGCAAGCAAAGCTAGCAGACTATTGGCATGTATTTTGGCATGTATTTAAAATGTATTTACTCAAGAGATAAAAACTATAGTTCTACCCTCTGTTTTAGCTACATTTACAGTATCTCACAAAAGTGAGTACACTCCTCACATTTTTGTAAATATTTTATTATATCTTTTCATGTGACAACACTGAAGAAATTACACTTTGCTACAATGTAAAGTAGCGAGTGTACAGCTTGTATAACAGTGTAAATTTGCTGTCCCCTCAAAATAACTCAACACACAGCCATTAATGTCTAAACTGCTGGCAACAAAAGTGAGTACACCCCTAATTGAAAATGTCCAAATTGGGCCCAATTACCATTTTCTTTTCCCCGGTGTCATCTGACTCGTTAGTGTTACAAGGTCTCAGGTGTAAATGGGGAGCAGGGGGTGTTAAATTTGGTGTTACCGCTCTCACTTTCTCATGCTGGTCACTGGAAGTTCAACATGGCACCTCATGGCATCTGAAAAAAAGAATTCTTGCTCTACATAAAGATGGCCAGGGCTATAAAAAGATTGCAAAGACCCTGAAACGGAAACAGTTTGCTGAAGACAAGCAGACTAAGGACATAGATTACTGGAACCATGTCCTGTGGTCTGATGAGACCAAGATAAACATATTTGGTTCAGATGGTGTCAAGCGTGTGTCGCGGCAACCAGGTAAGGAGTACAAAGAGAAGTGTGTCTTGCCTACAGTTAAGCATGGTGGTGGAAGTGTCATGGTCTGGGGCTGCATGAGTGCTGCCGGCCATGGGGAGTTACAGTTCATTGAGGGAACCATGAAGGCCAACATGTACTGTGACATACTGAAGCAGAGCATGATTCCTTTGGAGACTGGGCCGCAGGGCAGTATTACAACATGATAATGACCCCAAACATACCTCCAAGATGACCACTGCCTTGATAAAGAAGCTGAGGATAAAAGTGATGGACTGGGCAAGCATGCCTTTAGACCTAAACCCTATTGAGCATCTGTGGGGCATCCTCAAATGGAAGGTGGAGGAGCGCAAGGTCTCTAACATCCACCAGCTCTATGATGTCATCATGGAGGAGTGGAAGAGGACTCCAGTGGCAACCTGTGAAGCTCTGGTGAACTCCATGCCCAAGAGGATTAAGGTAGTGCTGGAAAATAATGGTGACCACACAAAATATTGACACTTGGGACCCAGTTTGGACATTTTCACTTAGTGGTGTACTCATTTTGTTGCCAGTGGTTTAGATATTAACCACTTGCCGACCGCTCACATAGAGCGTACTGCGGCAAAGTGGCTCGTTATCGTCCAGCGACGTAGACCTACGTCGCTGGACTCCTCCACTTGTGGGCGGCGCACGTGCGCCGCCGTAGGCTCGCTCCCGCTGTATTCAGACACAGCGGGAGTCTGGCCAGAGGAGGAGAGGCGTGATCACCGCCGCTCTTCCCCGATCGTCGGGGATCGAGTGAGGAAATCCGCCCGCTTTGTTTACACTCCTCGGTGACAGACAGTCACAGATTACAGGATTCAGCATAGCTGAACCTGCGATCTGTGCCTGTGTCACACAGTCCCCTCCCCCCACACGTCAGTAAGCACCAGGCAAACAGTTAACCCCTTCCCTGCCAGTGTAATTATTACAGTAACAGTGCATATTTATAGCAGTGTCTAGAAAGTCGTGAGGGCGCCTAATGAAAACTTGTGGCTTTGTGTAACTAAAAGGCAGGCTTGATCCATCTGCTGGCTATTATACAATTTTTGAAACATTTTTAGGCATTTTGCCAAGGCACCCCTAAAGAATCTTCAAGGCACCCTGGTTGAAAAAGGCTGCTTTAAAGTATACCTAAAAGCTACTGCTACCATTAGACAAATAGATTCCTTATTTGTCCTTCCTGACATTATTTTTAAAGAGCATCCCACTAGAAAATCCACCAATGCACAGTGGATAAAGGTTTTGATTGCTTGTGCATTTGCTCTAAAATGAAAACCTGTGCCTGAACTATTGCGCGCATACTCAACCAGATCTGTTGGAGCATCCCGGGCCTTTCAGCATCAAGCCTCTGTTGCTCAGCTCTGTAAGGATGCCTATAGGACACCTAATCTTCTGTTCATACTTTTTCAAAGTTTTACCAAGTTTATGTCTAATCTACTGAAGCAACTTTTGACTGCAAGGTTCTTGCAGTGGCACTCTGAACGTGGGTATTTTACCATTGTTTTTGGGTCTGTTGGCACTGTTCAACTTTCCTAGTTGTTGCCCAGCCGTATATTCATTGCTTAGTGACCTCCCATGATGTATGAATAGGATGCCTGTGTACTGTATTATATGATTAAGATCAGAGAAATTTTGACTTACCTGTAAATTCCATATTTTAGAGTACAGGACACAGGCCATCCTCCCTAAACTCTCCATTACTTGCAACAAAATGGAGATCTCACAGAGTGGGGTAGGGTCACCAATAGGGGGGTACTGCAGGTCCTCCTGATAAGGGTTCGGGCACACAGGGGGGCCCGGACAGCATGGGGGATCAGTGGGATGGGGGAGAGCAATTGCAGAATGATGCAGGGTGCAGGTCTCTGCAGCAGCTGAAAGACGGTTTCTCCTCTCCAGCTGCTGTTTGTCATCTTCAGCCTGGGTGCTAGATGACCTTGCCCCAGCACTGCCTGAATTACACACAGGGCACTCAATAGTTCTCCTCTCCACACATCCTCAATCTGCACAGTGTATGGCTAGCTGCTATGTTGCAGTTTTGACCTATGAACTTCCTAGATCAGAATAGTAGCACAGCTGCAGTAGCCAGCTACACACTATGCAGATAGAGCCCGTATCTCTAAGGAAATCTGATCTCAGCTGTGTTCTGTGTGGGGAAGAAAAGATTGGCTAACTGCAGTGCAAGGAAAAGGAGGAGGAGTTCTGTTGAGCTCTTTGTCACCAATAACGCTGTTCTTCTCTCTGCTGACCCCTGTATAATGTCCTACTGACTCCTGTCCTCTACCCTGCTGCCCCTTTTACACTTCCCTTCTGACCACTGTCCTCTGCCCTGACTACACTTGTTCTCCATCCTGCTGACCCGTCATCTGCTCTGTTGAACCTCTGTACACTCCCCTGCTAATCTCACATCCTTTGTCCTACTGAACTCATCCCCTGCCCTACTGACTCTTGTACACTCCCCTGCTGACCTCTCATCCTCTGCTCCTGACATTTATTACTGCACCCCCCCCCCCCCCCCATCAGACAGGCTAGAGCCAGCCCTGTTATTAACAATGCATATTTATCTTTTAGATTTAGCAGGAATTTTGTAAGTTATGCGGTGTCCACTAATAATGATTTTTTTTTTGTCTTTTAGTAAAAAAACGGAATTTTTGTAAAATCTTACCGTAAAATTCCTTTCTCTGAGTCCTCCGACAGTCGCCGCCCATTCACACAGTCTTCACTTATGGGTATTGCTTCCTCTCCGCAGGAGTTTCTAGGCATAAGACTTGTAAAAGAACAATTCATCTACATAGTCACACCCATGGGGGCTGTCCTTCTAGTCCAATACCCCCCTGCAATAGCCATCACAACTCAGTTTGGTCGCAAGCAGTATATTGTATAAGAACCCCAATAGAGGGGCGGGGGTGGCGACTGTCGGAGGACTCAGAGAAAGGAATTTTACGGTTAGATTTTACAAAAATTCAGTTTTCTTTTACGTCTTCCAACAGTCACCGCCCATTCACATAGTCTTCGCTTATGGGGATGTCCCAAAGCAGTGTAGACATGAGGGGTGGGCAACGCAACGCAGAACCCACATCAGAGAAAGGAACCTTACATGACAGAAAGGCAACCTACTGGGTAACAAAAAAAGGGCTCAACAAGAGCAACAACCTAGGAAAACAAATAACCAAGGGGAAAACCACCCCAACAGCCAGGGACCCACACAAACCAGAGTTCCCTATGGCACCGCCGCACAGAGAACTTTGCGGCCAAAGAAGGCATCAGCTGACGCCAATGTGAAGATGGTACAGCGCCACTAAATAAATTAACTAACTAAAGGAAAAGAGGTGAGCCGATGTCCATAAGTCCATATAGAGGAAAAAGAATCAAATGCTGAAAATGTAGCCACAGATCCAACAAAATTCTTGCAAAGGAAGTTTCTTGGCTGAGATCACACAAAAAGAGGATGTACCCTTACCAGATAGTTGGACCCCCTGTTAAGGAAGGTCAAACAGGCGTGCGAAATCAGTCACCAGAATTCCTCTCCGAACAACCACAGAACATCCGGATAAGGACCATGGAACCGGTCATCATGGAGGATGGATTTGATCCATGATACATGTGATTGCTGGCCCGTTTGGGTCCTTTAGGAAGTGACCTGGATCATTCCAGCCCAGGACATATATTGGAAGCTGGTCTATTCAGCTTATTAGCAGACAGGTGGACCGGTTTGTTTGAGGTCATCCCCTATGTACACCTGGAGTCCATTGAGGTCTACCGGTTCCATGGTCCTTACCCGGATGTTCTGTGGTTGTTCGGAGAGGAATTCTGGTGACTGATTTCGCACGCCTGTTTGACCTTCCTTAACAGGGGGTCCAACTATCTGGTAAGGGTACATCCTCTTTTTGTGTGATCTCAGCCAAGAAACTTCCTTTGCAAGAATTTTGTTGGATCTGTGGCTACATTTTCAGCATTTGATTCTTTTTCCTCTATATGGACTTATGGACATTGGCTCACCTCTTTTCCTTTAGTTAGTTAATTTATTTAGTGGCGCTGTACCATCTTCACATTGTCTTTTTGGTTTGATATACTTTGTACTAGCAGCCTTTTTAGCTCATTGTTCTTTGTGCGCAGCTTTCCTCCATTATTGTATCAGCTGACGCCAGAACATCAATTTTATAGAATTTGGAAAAGGTGTGCACCTACTACCAAGTCGCAGCCTTGCACACCTGGGCCACCGAAGCCTGATGCCGGAGGGCCCAGGACGCACTCACCGACCTGGTAGAATGCGCCTTGACAGGGAAGGGAGGAACCCGTTCCGGCAATGAATAGGCCTGTACAATGGTCTGTCTGATCCATTTGGCAATGGTTGCCGCAGATGCAGCCATACCCTTCCGAGGTCCCTCAGGAAGGACAAAGAGAGAATCCGACTTCCAAAAGGATTCAGTCGATGACAGGTAAACCCTGATCGCCCTAACAACATCCAAAGAATGCAAGGCAACCTCTTTTGGATGCTTAGGGTTCGCACAAAGCGAAGATAAAACAATGTCCTCATTCAGGTGAAAATCCGAAACCACCTTCGGCAGAAAGGACGGATTAGGTCGCAAGACCACCTTATCCCTATGAACCACCAGGTAAGGGGAACGGCAAGACAATGCCGCCAACTCCGACACTCTGTGAACAGATGTGATCGCTACCAGGAACGCAACCTTCTTTGAAAACATCAGGGAAATTTCGTTACCTATGCTATCTAACAGGGAACGCTGCAACACGGACAGAACCAAGTTCAAGTCCCATGGAGGCAAGGGCTCCCTTCTAGGAGGGGCCAAGTGATGCACACCCTGAATAAAGGTGCGAATCAAGGAATTAGACGCCACAGGGCGCTGGAAAAGAATAGCCAGTGCAGAGACCTGGCCCTTAATCATGGCCAATGCAAGACGCTGGTCCACACCAGTCTGGAGGGAAGCCAACACCCTCGCCACGAAGGGATGCTGAAGCATCAATCCCCCAGCGGGTTTTTAGGCAGCATGAAAATAAATATAAACGTATAGGGACAATAATGTAGTAAAAATCATTTTTAATAGAAAAAACTTAGAAAAGTAACAAGTGATTGAACATACAAATTGTTAAAAACAGCCCCTGGAAGGGGAATAGCTTAAGAGCTCCTGGTAGCAGTATTTACACATAATGAACTCATTGCAGAAAGATATGCACAAATAGCAAATAACAAGTCATTGCAAAATTGTTACACATGACATAGAAGATACCCCTAAACCCCCAAGAGGGAGTTGGGGGCACGCAGACCCCGACGCGTTTCGACCTACAGATGGTCTTCTTCAGGGGGGTTTTTATGAGATCTAAAAGAAGCATATCATCATTAACATAATGCTATTTATCAAACACGAGATGTAACAATTAAAACACCTTAGTGTGCAGCTTTACCATTTAATGCAATAAGCGGCTGAGAGCCAGGGAGCTGGTTGATAGGTAATGGATCCACAGACTTGGCAAGGGTATGGTCTCCTGCTCCATGCGAGGTGGGATAGGCATGCAGGTCTACAAGGACTCACCTGAGTCTGATCACCACAGAGGGCAAAAGGCACCTAAGGAATATATGTTTTTCATATTTATGAATTTATTTCACGATTGTGAAGTAAAGCAGCTCTATTTGGGACAAGGTCCCTGCTAATGGGCTGGGACTTCTCTATTCGGAACAGGAAAGAGAAGTAGCGGGCGGTGGGCTGAGTCCGGAGCTGAAATGAGGATGTGTGAACCCGAAGCTGAAAAGAGGGGGTGAGAGGAATGAGCCCAGAAGATCAAAACCAGGTGTCAGGTGGGGAGGGAACTGGGATAGTGAGGAGGAACAGAAATAGAAAAGGGGAAATTGGGGCAAAAGGAGACCACGTGAGGGAAGATAAAAGTAAGAAACAGGAGTGAGGGAGTGTGACCTGCACGTGCCAGAACACGCCAAAAGAGACACACATTGCCCAGATGTGGTAAAGGAGGGTGGACAAGTGGGATAGACATGCAGTATTGGGACAGGAAGCACCAAATACCAAGTGCCGGATGAAGCTTGACCGCCTGACTTACCTTCTGTTTGCCGTATCGATAGTTTCACCTCCATAGTCTGGCGTGAAACGGAAGGATCCTGGTGCCAGGGGAAGCCGGACTGGCTTAAATACCTGTGGCATACAAAGCCACAGGTGCCCTCCATTAGTGGGGTCAGCGTGGTCCGCAATGGCGAACCCGGTGAGTCCCCCGGCGTTCCGGAAGGGGAGGTGCTGGACCTCCCGCCGGCGTCCGCCGTCACCAGGGCGACCCGACTGATCCAGTGCGCATGAGCGGGAAGGGGAACCCGCGCCTGCGCATCGGAGGAGAAGGGGCGGCTGGGATCCGGAACGGCGCCAGCATGGGGATGCTCCCTCTGGTGGCCAAAGCTCGCCATACAGGAGACATGGAGACGGTCATAAATACTGAATCTCTCCCCATGCTGGGAGACATGCAATAACCCAATCCAACCAAGCTGGACAGCAGGGGGAGGGGGAGTCCCCCTGCAAACAAGAGGATACCTTGACCCTGCCCAAGTCCGGAGTGATGATACCATACCTTTAATCATTGGTTGGGGAACATAAGTATAAATTTAGAAATAGCAGAATCTCAGAAGAAATCCTAAAAAGATACAAAATTAATTACACAGATATAAGTATATATATATATCTAAATTGATACTAATGATCATATATACAGAATCATGAAGAAAAACTGTCACAGGCAAAAACATCACATACAATGTTAGGCATTACTTAGGATGGACAAGAATGTTATTACATACAGTTTTTTGAATATAACCCTGGAAAATGAATAAAAAAGAAAAGAAAAGAATACAGAGAGGATTTGGTGCCCTCCTTGGCTGGGATAGAAACGTAGGATATTACACAGCCAGGCAAAGAGGAAAAAGGTGGAACATAAGGGGATACTGGCAAGGTCTCCGATGACAAATATTAGGAAAGTTTGTGCTTTTATTGTGTTTTGCCAGAAGTGAAGCCTTTCAAGAAGGGAACGAATGAAATGGATTCATCAAGGCCTGGCGCTACGGTTGCCCGTAGCCTATAAATCCACTTTTGTTCCAGTTGTAATAACTGTCTATTCCAATCTCCTCCACGGTCAGGAACGTGCACTCGTTCCAAGGCCGCGAAGGTGACTTTGGGCATTATCCTATTGTGTGCCACCACGGCATGTCTCCCTAGCGGTAAATACATATTCCCAATTTCCATACTATACACGTGTTTCGAAAATCTTTCCCAGAACTCTTGTTTTGTCTTTCCAATGTAGAATGCATTGCATTCACATTGGAAAATATAGACAACCCCCTTTGTCTGGCAATTTACGAAGTGTTTGGGTACAAACACTTCGCCATTGGGAAGTTTAAAAGTCCTTCGCTTTTCTATGTATGGACAGTGGGAACAGTGTCCACACGGAAAAGTGCCTGTAGTGGGGCAGTGTTTTTTGCTGTTATCACGGTATTCGCTGCATGTGAGCTTGTCTTTCAATGAACTAGCACGTTTAAATGTAATTGCGGGCGTAGGGGGAATGAATCTTTGAATTTTTGGGTCATCGGTTAGGATGGACCAGTGTTGATTAATAATATTACGAATTGTGGAGTGCTGGCGTGAGTAGCGTAGAATGCGGGAAATGTTGCCATCCGTGGTGGTGGAGTTGGTAAATTTTTTGGGGCCAAACAACAGTTCTTGTCTGGTTTTGGCGAAGGCTTTTTTTTGTACGCTCTCTTCAAACAGGACCTGATGTATCCCCTTGTGAGTAATCTATGTTGAAGGAGTGCGGCCTCTTTTTTTATAACGGACTCGTCGCTGGAACAGTTCCTGCGTAACCACAGGTACTGTCCAAAAGGGATCAAGGAAATTGATTGTATTTCTGTCGTAATTAAGAGTGAACTTAAGGTTTAATTCATTGATGTTCATTTTCTCTACAAATGTCATAAGAGCCGCAGCTGAGCCCTCCCATACAACGAAGATATCGTCGATGTACCTTAGCCAGGTAGAAACCTGGCCAGTGTACTCGACGAGATCCTCGCTGGACAGTAGATTACGTTCCCACTCCCCCAGGTACAGGTTTGCGTACGATGGGGCACAGCATGTCCCCATCGCCACGCCCTGTACCTGGAGGTAGTGGGAACCATCAAACAAGAAATAATTATGTTTCAAAATGTAGTCCAAGCCATTGACAATGGCTTCATCAAATGGCTTGCTAACAATGGAGTGTTGACATAGAAAGCGTCTGATGACTGCAAGTCCTTTGGAGTGGGGTATACTGCTATAGAGGGCCTCGACATCCAGAGTGACCAAGAGAGCTTGATCCGAGATGTCGAGTTCCTCTATAGTTTGTAGAAAATGGATGGTATCTTTAATATGGGACGGCAGGGCCTGTACATGCGGTTGCAAATGTGAATCAATAACTCTACTGAGGTTTTCGGTAATACTTCCATTACCGGATATAATGGGGCGTCCGGTGGGATTAACTGGATCTTTGTGGATTTTTAGAAGACTATAAAATGTAGGTGTGCGGGGATATTTGGTCTTGATGAAATCGTATAAGTCCTGGGTAATGATGCCTGCCTTGAAGGTCCCATCAATGAGGGTATTAAAACCCTCATTAAAACGGATCACCAGGCTGGCCGGTATTGGTCTTTACCATTCTCGATTGCCCAAGATCTTATAGCACATGTCCTTGTAGCCCATGATGTCCATTAGGACAAAATTGCCCCCTTTGTCTGAGGGTTTAATTACAATATTGTTATTTTTTTGTAGATTTTGTAATGCTAGATATTCAGTGTGTGACAAATTAGAAGGTGTAGGGCTTTTTTTGGAAGTCTTTTTGGTTGTCTTCTCCAATTTAACTATGTCTCTAACAACCTGCTGTACAAAGATAGCGATACTAGGATTGGTATTTAATGGAGGGAATTTGGTAGAGGGTTTCTTAAAGAAGTGGGGCTTAAACAAAGATTCTGCCTCAACATTGTCGAGGAGTTCCTCTAGATCAATGCGATCAATTAGGTCGAGTGTGTTATTCTCTTCGTACAGCAAAGTTAGATCCCGTAGGACCTTAAATTCACGCATGCTGTATTTCGACCAGTCTGTGTTGTCAGCATTTATGTTGGATTTGTCGTGCATGCATTTAAGAAGTAACCGGCGGGCAAATAAGTGTAAGTCAGTGATGACTTCAAAGGAATCAAAGTTTTGTTCCAGACAGAAGCTGAGGCCTTTAGATCTTAGCCAACACCCTCGCCACCGAATAGGAACGAGGAAAGAAACCCCTGGACTCACACCAGGCAAAATAAGCTTTCCATGTACGGTAATAAATCTTACCAGAAGAGGCTTTTCTAGCCTTGATCAAAGTAGGAATGACCTCTGAGGAGAGACCCCTGTCTCTCAGGACCTGGTTTTCAACAGCCAGGCCGTTAAAGCCAGCGACTGTAAAGCAGGATGGAAGATCGGTCCCTGAGACAGTAGATCTTCCCGCATTGGCAGCCGCCACGGAGGCTCTACGGCCAGGTGAACGATGTCCGTGTACCAGGACCGGCGAGGCCAGTCCGGCGCTACCAGAATCACCAGTGATTGTTCCGAGGCCAACCTGCAAAGGAACCTGGATAAAAATTGAATCGGAGGAAAGGCATAGATCAGTCGATACTGATGCCAAAGCACCACCAGCGCATCCGAGGCGTCTGCCAGAGGATCGCGTGTTCTTGCCACGAACCTTTCCCATTTGTGGTTTAGCCGAGACGTGAACAGATCCACATCCAGGGATCCCCACTTCGCACACAGCATCTGAAACACCTCCGGGTGTAGGGACCATTCCCCCTGGTCCAGGGTCTGGCGGCTCAGATAGTCGGCCTGACAATTCTCCACACCCGGAATGTGAACTGCCGATATCGCCGGGACATGAGTCTCAGCCCAAGACAGAATACTGGTCACTTCCTGGGCCGCCCGGGCACTCCTGGTGCCCCCTTGGTGATTGATGTAAGCCACCGCAGTGGCATTGTCTGTCTGCACCCGTACAGGACGGCCCTAAAGACGATCCAACCAGTGGAGCAGGCACAGCCTGATTGCTCTTAATTCCAAAATGTTGATCAGGAGGGAGGATTCCTCCACCGACCAAGTGCCCTGGGCAGACAGGTTGCCCAGAACTCCACCCCAGCCTGACAGGCTGGCATCCGTTGTTAACACCGTCCACAGGATCGGCCAGAAGGATTTCCCGTCCAACACAGCCGGGGACTGAAGCCACCACAACAGATCCATTCTGGTCTGGTGACTCAGAGACACTCTCAAGTCCAAGGACTGAGGCAGTCTGTCCCATCTGGCGAGGATCTCTGCTTGGAGAGATCGCTGTGAAACTGTGCAAATGGTATCACCTCGAAGGCCGACACCATCAATCCCAGGGACCGAATACAGGTCCGGAGTGACGAGTATTCTTGGTCCTGAGGGACCTGACCTCGTCCTGCAGGGTCCGGAGCTTGTCCTCCGGTAAGAACACCTTTGCTTGAGCAGAGTCCAGAACCATTCCGAGATACGGGAGTCGAACCAAAGGCGACAAGGTCGACTTCTGAATGTTGATCGTCCAACCGAACTCCTGGAGCGTCTGGACCGTAGTGGAGTCTGACTGGCACTCGATCATAACAGGAGATCGTCCAGATAACCTATGACCACAATGCCCTGTGCCCGCAACAGGCCCAGAACAGGCGCCAATACTTTGGTAAAGACCCTTGGAGCCGAAGCGAGTCCGAAAGGTAATGCCACAAACTGGAAATGATCCTCCGCGATAGCGAATCGGAGGTACCTCTGATGACCCTCGAAAATGGGGATGTGCAGATACGCATCCTTCAGGTCTATAGAGGCCAGGAATTCCCACGGATTCAGGGAGGCCACCACCAAGCGGAGTGATTCCATGCGGAACTTCCGAACGCGCACAAAGCGGTTCAGAGCTTTTAAGTCCAGAATCGGATGCACTTTGCCCTCCTTTCTGGGCACAGTGAACAGATTAGAATAAAACCCCCAAAACCTGTCCCGATGAGGCACCGGGACGACAACCCCCTGGGCGAGGAGATCCTGCACCGCCTGATGCAACAGATTAGAATAAAACCCCCAAAACCTGTCCCGATGAGGCACCGGGACGACAACCCCCTGGGCGAGGAGATCCTGCACCGCCTGATGCAAGTCCTGCAACCGCCCTGGGGTCAAATGAAGATTTGAGGGAAAGAATCTGCTTGCCGGCCGTGAAAGAAATTTGATCTTGTACCCTGACCGAATGATTTCCTGAACCCACCTGACCTGAACTCAGAGCAGCCAAGGTTGGAGGAAACTGCGCAGATGTCCCCCCACCGCTGAAACGGGTGAGGGCGCCCCTTCAGGCAGAGGCGGACTGAGCCGCCGCCCCAGCTTGGCCGGATTTTTGTTTGCTGAACCAGGGCTTCTTCTGGCCACCTTGGCCCTTGAAGGGTTTTCCCTTGTTCTGCGCCTTGAAGGCATGAGAGGAGCCCCGCTTACCACGGAAAAATTTTCCCTTAGGGTTCTGGGGCAGCAAAGTGCTCTTACCCCCAGTGACTCCTTTAACCAAATCATCCAGGGAGTCTCCAAAAAGGCGAGACCCCGCATAGGGGATATCAGCCACCTTCTTCCTGGATTTCTGGTCAGCCGACCAGCTTTTTAACCAGATTAGTCGACGGTTTATCACTGCGACACTATCGCCAAAGGGGCCTCATTAAGGGCCGCATCGCACTAATACATGACTCCTTAATACATCTGATCCACCATCTCCACTGTAGTGTGGGGGGCAGAGTCAGCCATGAGGGTGCGTTTGAGCACCTTGGTCCAATCCGCCACAGCCTGAGCCACCATTACAGAGGCCAAAATAGGCTTGAGCATCACCATGTAGGAATGTCGGGCAAGAGATTCTAGCCTCCTATCAGTAGGGTCCCTAAACACCAGAGAGTCCTCGGTGGGGACCAGAGTAGCCCTGTTCAATCTGGCTACTGTGTGATCCACCTGAGGAGGCACACACCAGCGCGCAACCATAGTAGCCGCAAAAAAGGGTAGAGAAGTTGAAACTTCTTAAGCACCACGAAGGTGTGTTTTAAATTAGGCCATAGCTCATTCACCTTATGGTGAAACTCTGCGGGGCAAGGAAAAACCTGCGCCGTCTTGCGGGTCCTGTGTGTACCAAAAGAGGACACCACGCCTGGAGGAGTGGGCTCATCCTCCAAATGTAGTGTTTCCTTTACTGCAAGACACAGCGCATCCATAGCTGCGCGTTCCCCGGGTGACCCAGGGGGGGGGAATCATCCACCCCTGCAACCTCCGCCTCCCCCTCAGACTCTTGCGGGTCCTGAGAAGAGCGAGACGCCGAAAGGGCCACGCTACCTACAGCAACTGTCACACTCAGAATCAGAAGAAAAAGAAATCCTAGGCCTTTTTCTAGCAGCACGTTCAGTCATCAGCACATCCATCTTTGACACCAAAGTTGCCACAACAGCAGCCAAATTAGTGACGGAAGAGGATTCAGAGGAACCTGAATCCCCCACCAAAGCTGGCGGGAATTTGCTGTCCTGTGATTTCATTGTAGAAATAAAAAAGTTTTTTTTGTTTTGTTTGCACTGGCCCTTTAAGAGCGCCGCGGATCCCCGCAGCACACCGCAATAAGGACTGTGAAGCACAGACCCCCCGCAGGGACAAAAACTGACCAGGAAGATTGCACAAGTAGAAAAGGAAAGGAACAGCAGGACAGGACCCCACCAGTGTGTTACCAGCTCCTTCGGTCGGCTCTGTGAGAAAGAAGGAAGTGATGTCACCGCCGGAGGCTGAACTCAGGCTGCAGACCCAGGGAAAATGGATGCCTATTGAAACTAATGAGAGGCTTTGGCAAGATGGCCGCCGACATGTGCTCGGAACGATCGTTTGCCACACACAAGATGGCGCCGCAAGGCGCCAAAAACACTACATAGCATGCTGTATAAGCGCCCATAGTGAAGCCAGACATGCTGCCCACACTTAAAATGGCGGACCGGCGGATTTTAACTCCGCAGCGGTCGCCGCATGTGTCTGCACCTCCAGGCACCCTAAAGTGACATTAGGAGAGGGACCCCCCCCAAAACCCCACACAGCGCTGCTGTGAGAGAATAAAACCCCAACAGGGACCGGGACCAGGGAGCCCAAAAACGCACAGACATAGGGGACACCACAGACACACAGGACTGCCAACCCCAGACAGAGGCCCCACACAGAGTGTACTTACCTGTACCCGATGGCGTGGGGTGCCTCATATAAACGGGAAACCGCCCACCTTCAGATGGCAGGGGAGTGCCGCCAGCCAGAGACACAGGACACTAGTGCACGGACGAACCTATGCTGTGTCCAGTGAGGTAGCCACCTCACATGGCTGCATCCCTGAGGACAGGGATGGGTCGTTTGCGAGGCCAGGGCGAACACATAGCCTGCGAAACGCTCGATGGCAGGCTGGGATTCCATCTGACCCTCTGTCCTGGAGAACCAAGACGGTCAGTCCGATTCCCAGCTCCGCAAACGCCGTCTTCATCCGAAGATCCAACTAACTAGCGCTGAAAAAATAAACAGCTAGCAATGTAAAGAAAAAATACATTTTCAGAAAATAAATCATAAGAGAAAAGAAGGCTGAGACTGTAGCCTCAGCACAGGGAAGCCTATCCACTCCTAAGCTAGGCAGAAGACAAACTGGGTTGGGATGGCTATAGCAGGGGGGTATTGGACTAGAAGGACAGCCCCCATGGGTGTGACTATGTAGATGAATTGTTCTTTTACAAGTCTTATGCCTAGAAACTCCTGCGGAGAGGAAGCAATACCCATAAGTAAAGACTGGGCGGCGACTGTCAGAGGACGTAAGAGAAATATTGTTTTGATATTTTTGCATGGGGGTGGGTTGGCTGTCAGGTAGGCTGTACAAGGCCCCATGATTTCTAACAGCAGCCCTGGGTAGGTTTATAGGGAATGTGCCCCTGAGGTATGTCCCCAAAAGGTTGCCAGTGTTCATAATCTGAAGGCACAAGTCTTTAAACAAAGGTATATGAATAACATTCCTTTTGTGTCCCATTCTGTACTCCAAAATGTAAAAAAAAAAAACCCCTAAAATAATAGTTTTACATATTGCAGCAATATTCACACACATAGGACAATGAACATTAGAGGAGCTTTATTCTTCCAAAGTAAATAAATGACTGTACACTGGTAATGACTAGTATTCCAGTGTTTCTTTTTCTCCCTCAGTTTCTCTCCTTCACTCAGCTGTGACCTCCGTGCTGATGGAGAGAGGCAAAGAAGGTGCAAACAAAGATGATGTGCAGGCACCCGACATCCTCCTTATCAGCCAATGACATCATTGGTTGTTAGGACACCGGCAGCTAGGTTGTTATGGTGCACAATGAAAACCTGTAGCTTTGTCCAGGCAGACTTGATTCACCTGCTGGTGCGTATACACATTTTGGGCAATTTTTAGGCATTTTGTAAAGGCACCTCTGAAGAAACCTCAAGGCACCCTGGTTAAACGCTGCTCTGAGATGTGGAATTTTTAATTCCTAAAAATCAACACTAAACACCTGTGAATGCACAATTTTCTTGATTTGGTAAGCATATAGCTGGTAAATTCTTCTGAACATCTAGTAAACAATTGTACTTAGAAGATCGTAGGATGCGTTCAGATCTGTTGGACCCGACTGCTGTATTTTTCACACCTCTGTGCATGAAGCCAAAAGAATATAAGCTAAAACTGTGATTAATCAACACAAGAAAGCTCTGTGCTTTTGTGGAAAGCAGCCTTTTCTTAAGTTTTGTATGAGTGGTAAAGAATGTTTTGACAGTCCTTTTTGTAAAGGTTAATTTAGTTAAAGTAGTATTAAACCCAAAATCTTGTTTTATCATGTAGCTTAGCTTGCTGTAAAGCAAACTATTTTCCTGTTCTTTGCTGCAAACACATCTTTTTGGAAGATCTCTGCACTTCTCCAATTCTCTGTTTGCATAAGCTAATGCCTTGGATATACATATCACATAATTTCTTGTGTGCCACTCCTACTGTGCTCAGTACAGCACCAGATCATGATTCCCTGAGCACTGTCTGTAATGCACATGTGCCTCCTGCGTGCAGCACATGAAGCTGAAGTCCCAAACAGGAGCGCGCACAACAGGGTTGCTTTGTGTGGCCTCCAGGGAGACCCCACAAGCCAAAGGAGCCACCCTATACATGAAAATTAAACACCAAACTTTCCTAAGCTCATTATGCTAGAAAGACTGCAAACAAAAATGGGACAAAAAACATAAATGTTGTAAATGCCCCTACATTTTTTTTCCTATCCCCCCCATGTAGGGTTTAATAATACTTTAACACTAAATGTGTCATCCATCCAGGCAAAAGCACAGCCAACTCAATAAAAAATAAAACACAAGACACTTATTTTTTTGTTGTTTAAACATATTACCACACTTTTCATTTTAATACTTGATACAAAATAAAACAACCCCTCAATGATCAGAAAACATAAAATCTAAAAATGTTTCAAAATATTTTCATCTGTTAAATTAAAGTCAACCTCCATATAAAAAGCTAAAATTCACAAATGTAAAAGTTTTGCCTTGTTTTCCTTTATTTTGTACAAAAAAATATTAAAAACTTAAAACGGGAAAATATTTTACATGAAAAGGCAGAAATTGATACAAAAACTTTTTTTTTTTGTTGTCTTTTTTTTTTTTGCCTTAGAAGTAAACAAGACAAAATGGGACTATACAATATTTACAAACACAAATAAACAGAGTTATACATTTGCATAATTGAGTGTACACAATAACTCCGTCCCTGCTGAAGAGGTCTAAAACGCATTCCTCGTGAAGTGCTTTTGCAGCTTCCATCAGTTAGGAAGGAGAATTTACAGTCACTTGTCCCTCCTCAATGACAGGTCTGTATAGAGCTAGTTGTAGTGTGCAGTAATTGGATATCAAAGCTACATTCTGGGATATAGACAAAGGCGATTAAAGGGGTGTCAGGTGAATTATTAGGACTTTTGCACTAGGTGCAAATACATAAAACAGTAGAAGATAAATGTTGAGATGTGACAGCGTTTGTAAAGTGTTAAAGCAAAACAGATAAATAATTGAAACACACATGTGCTGTTTTACCTGCCAAAGGATTTCCAATCATCCTGTTCAGTGAGACTTGTGATCCGCACACTCCTGCCATAGCATGCTTATCTAAAAATGGACTTCCTAATTTCCTGAGATTCAGATTTTCTTCCCTAACTGCCTGCCGATTGGACAACTAAGCTGTTTGATGATGCTAGTTGCTCAGAAAGGAGACAGGAGAAATGAGAATATGGAACACTCAATCGGAAATGGGAGTCATGTCTGGCTATGCATTATGGCAGTGGTGTGCAAGGGCCCATTTTACCTATGTTGGAAATATTAAGGCGTTAAGTGTGTTTCAACACACGTATATATGCATGCTTACATGTATGAATGTGGGTATTTGCTCTGCAAATAATGCAAAGTGTGGGAGGAACTACCAAAAAGGTATTTCTGTGGCGTACAAAGGGGGATCTCTGACATCACACTGCATTTATAGGGTGACATGGATGATCGCTATTTCTTAGCTGAGCTGTGGTTTCCCTGCAAACTAAAGGGAACTGCTGATGTGTGAATGATTCCTGAATCTAAAAGTTTATAGTATGAAACAGTTCACATTGTTCAAATAAGAATCAGTATTCCACTGACCAGCCTTCAACCAAATTGAAGGAGCTGGTATCCTGTAACTTTTGGGGACCTGGGTAGGGAAAATAATGTGCAGATGTTATTAGATTGAGGAGATATTTCTCCAACAGGGTCCAGGTGAAACACACTTTTCAGGGGTATATTGGATCCACTCTAAAATGATTAGTTTTAAGGTGGACTGATACTACAATTTTATATTGTAGGGGTATGTGTAAATGATGTAGGGCCTGTTTACACTAGACACATCATCACATATTTCACTGCTAAATTTCAGGATTCAAAAAGGTCAAGGCTTTCCAAAGACTCCTAATAGACTAGCCCAGTGGTCTCCAAACTGCAACCGGGGGCCGGATGTGGTCCTTTGCTTGCCTTTTTCAGCCCTTGGGGGACTATTCTGTCGCTTGACAGCAATGATGGGAGACTATTCCCTCACTGACAGCAACAATGGGACACTATTCCACCCACTAACACCTATAATGGGACACTATTCCGCCCACTAACACCAATGATGGGACAGTATTCCGCCCACTGACAACGATGGAACACTATTCCACCCACGGATACCAATGATGGAACACTACTCCCTCAACTGACACCACTGATGGAACACTATTCCCTCAACTGACACCAATCAGACACTATTCCGCCCACTGACACCAACGATGGGGTACTGTTACCGACACTAGGACACTTTCTACTTCCAATGGCCATAGTCCGCCGCTTTAAAGTCTGAAGGATAGTAAACCGGCCCTTTGTTTGGAAACGTTGGAGACCCCTGCACTAGCCTATTGCACTGAAGTACATTAGAGGGGCCTTCTTTGCTGCACCTGACTGCAATTATCACAATGTGTGTAAAACCCAGCCAAAATATCTAAAAGTCTAAACACACATTATGATTAGGGATGATCGAACTTTTGAAAAGTTCGGTTCGACCAGAACACCCGAACTTCCCGAAAGTTTGGGTCCGGATTCCAGAACCCCATTGAAATCAATGGGACCCGAACTTCGGTAATCAAAAAACACCATTTTGAACCCCTAAAACCCAATAAATGCCCCTAAAAAGTGCCTAGGGTTCTGGGTCATGCCCCTGGGACTATTAATCACACAAAAAAAAGTTCTTAAAAATTGTCGTTTTTGATAGAGAGCCAATTATTGAAAAAATTATTGGAAAAAAAAAAAAAGATTTCTTTGGATTTAGTGTCTGGTGGGTCTAAAAAGTGTACCTGTGAAGTTTCAGCTCTGTAGCATGTCCAGAACCAGAAAAAAAAAAAAGATCGTTTGTATTAGAATTGCAGTAGAGCAGGGATATGGCTCTGCTATTTTCACACCTGGGCGTTTTTGTTGCAGGCGTTTCTTTTGGGCATTTTTTGGGCGTCTTTGGAAGCAGGCATAACATCTGAACTTCTGTATAGGGGTATATATACACACACACACACATATATATATGTATATATACACACATATAGGTGTGAAAGTAGCGGAGCCCTATGCCTGCAAATAATTTAATTAGCACAGGCATAGGGTTCTGCTACTTTCACACCTATATGTGTGTATGTGTATATATACATATATGTATGTGTGTGTGTATATATACCCCTACACAGAACTTCAGATGTCATGCCTGCCTCCAAAGACGTCCACAAAAAAGCCCAATAAACGCCTGCAAAAAAACGGCCAGGTGTGAAAGTAGCGGAGCCCTATGCCTGCTCTATTGCAATTCTAATACAAATGATCTTTTTTCTATGGCGGTCACCCTGACATGGAAGAGTTTGGTCACCCTGCCATAGCAGTCAGAGTCAGTTCACCCTACACTACACTACGGTCACCCTGACACTTAACACTTTCCCTACAGAAACTAGATTATTGAATCTAACTATAGTGGAAAATAGTACCCTAACTACACTAGATATCCCTTTCCACACACTAATTGCTAAATGACACTTTTGAAGCAGGAGTAACAGAACTGCTTTGACTCTCTTCCACAGCTCCTGTATTACAGTGCTAGAGATTTGGCGGGGCTATGTTATATACTGGGGGGCGTATTCACTACTGATTGGCCTCTGGACCCCTTAGTCACTCCAATCACATTCCTAGCATCCTCCTGCCCCCTCAATTGGCTTTTACTGATGGTTCTGGTCCAATCATGGGCTTTTAAAGCCCAGTTCCTGTCCCATTGCATTTTGGTCGGTTCTGGTTGCCGAATTCCGAACTTTTTCAGCAAAAAGTTCGGAACTCGGCCGAATTTCGAACAGTCAATGTTCAGGTCGAACCGGTGGTCGACCCGAACCGTTCGATCGATCATCCATAATTATGATGCCTTCTATGAGCAGACTATAATTAGGGGGGCTGCCATTGCCAACTTGGTTAACAGATGAATGGTACAGGGCTGTCAGCCATATGTTTGCTTTACTGTTGAGTCGCTGACCTGAAAAAAGCATGTGCCTGGTGTCCAAACACCAAATATAAACTATATAAGCAGTTCAGCAAGTATATGACTGAAGGCCTTGAAGAACTTCAAATCCACATTCGCACTGGCAGCTCCAATACTCCTTGCCTTTTAAATGTTACACTAAACAGACGTTTTTAACAGCCCAGGATGCAACCCGACCAGTTGAGATATCATACCAAACTATGTTAGGATTAAAAAAAATAAATAAAGCCTATAAACAGATAAGTATGTTGTGCTGGGTTAGAACAGTTGGGCTCCTAAGGTTAGAGATGTTGCCAATGGCAGCCAGTTTTTGATTTTCTAAGCAGAGCTAGAAAAAGGACTACCATAATCTGGTTGATACAGGCAGCTACACTGCAATCTTGTAACTTTTACATACTGGCATCAATGTTTCTTTGAAGCATGTATAGGAGATGTGGCATAGCAAATATAATTATTGTCTTTTTTGTGCCAAGTTATATGGTTCCCCATGAAATAGGGCATAATACATTTTTACAAAGGTATGGCTCTTTTATCCCTTTAAAAAGAAAACGAAAACAACATTTTCACTAGCCAATGACAGGGTCATATTTACCCAGTCCAACAAAGGAAGGGGTGTATGTAGAAAAGAAGGCTAGACTGCTACATTCACATGGAACATTACATATTCTGTCTGCATGGTCATATCTTGTGTTTGCTTTTCCTCTCTGCATTCATTTCAAGTGACAAAAATATTGGCCAGTTAAGACACACAAAAGCGTAGTTAGTAATTTTAAATGCCTCATTGCCGAAATGACAGTATATTTGTTTCTTAAACTCAAGTTTTATTCCTTCTAGAATATCCCAAACGTGACAAGTCATTCAGAAACTTGTGGAACTGGCAAGGTGGCACCTTGAGAATAGCCAACTTTGGAGAGCCCCAGTCATATAAAGAATTTTTATCTTTCGGACACTGCTCTAGGGCAATGTTCCCATGACAATTGAGCTAAGTTTTTCTTTAAACCTGAGTACAAACAATGTCCACAGGGACTGATTGCAGCTTCCAAACAACATTTCATTGAAGAACTTGCTTCAGTCAGATAAATAGTGGCAATAGAAAAGTACCACAGCATACATGTCTGTAAAGGCTCTCATTTCTCCATGGCATACCTCAGTTAGTCACAGCCAAAGTAGTGAAATGTCTTGAATGACAAACTACAACTAGGTGCACAGCATGCATCATTTTTGACCAAGAAGGCAATTTTCACATTGTATCAATATGTGAATTTTACCAATGACTTCTTTCATGTAAACATCAGTTCACTGTTTTGTGACAGCACAATTGTACAGATTGCACATAAAATCTACACTTTTCTTCTTATTAAGCCTAAAGAAAAGAAGAAAGGTTTCTGCAGCAGGAGCCCTAGAGATACACGGGTAGTCAACATAGGCTTTACACTTCTGTACTCTTCCATTACTGAACTATCACTTTTGGGTAGACATCCTATTAAAAGAGGCAGTTTGGCAATCGTATTAAAAGCCAGTCACAACTTCAAATTTTTCCTTTTTGTTTCAAGGGCATAGACTAAAAAAAAGGCTTTTATCCCTTCAATGCTCTATCTGGGCACTCTTAGACAGGGTGTAGATGATACGATTTTCTTTTCTGCAACCACAGGTTGCAGGAAAGGTAATCACTCAATTCCCCCATCAACAAAGTCAGTGTTGATGTGGTAATCCCTCCCGCAGAACTATTATGCTCTCCTGATGAGGGTAGCTGTCCCTGCTAGGATAACACAGTGATTAGTGCTAGTGGCTATAGCATCCTAAAAGTCCAAGATGCTGGTTGTACTCAAGTCAATCGATGGATCGACTTGGGTACAATCAGCCTACCTATACATTGTTCAAATCTTGACTGGTCCCTGCTGAACTGGCAGAGATTCTAACCATCTATGGCTGACTTTATTCTGCAGGCTTATGTGTATGTATATTATGTATATGCACCACTGTGTGTTTTCTTCTGTATGCTTTGTCAGCTTTCCTATTTACAGATAGGCAATTGTGAAATCTGTTGTTGCACTTTCATGGCTTGTGTATGGTGTGCAGTTAAGAATAATAATTAGCCAAATCTGGTCTTCCAGCAGTTTAGAACACTAAGCTGATGTGTGATGAGAAACATCACTAAATATGGCAGCTTCTGTATGCAGATCTGTGGATACTAATACTGCTTTATATCTAGGATGAGGTATTTAAAGATTTTTTTGGGGTCTGTACTAGGGATCGACAGATTATCAGCAGGCCAATATATCAAGGGCCGATATTGACTTTTACCGATACATCTTTATCGGCCCCGGAACTGGCCGATATTCACATATTGCTCATGTAAGGGTAAAATGATGTAACATAGCATAATTCCGTTTACAAATGTTATTGAATATGCCACTCGCATATGTACAATTTAAAGATATAAGCAATTCCACATTAGCAGATCAGCATCTCTCACCCACGTGCAGTAGGCGATACCCGGGTGATACCACTCTGTTCGGCATCCACTCAATACTGCTCTGTCTCTCACCCGCTCCATCTCCCACCCACCCGATACCGATCTGTCTCTCGCCCACTTGCCGTGACACCCAGGTGATACTGCTCCGTCCGGCATACGATCTCGGAGGTCACGTGCGTGAGATCGTCATTGTATGCCAGACGGTATGACCCGGGTGTCGCTTACGGCAAGTGGGTGAGAGATACCTATCTGCCAGCAGATCTGCTAATGTGGAATTGCTTATATTTTTAATTTATACATATGTGAGTGACATATTCAATACCATTTGTAAACTGAATTATGCTATGTGACATCATTTTACCCTTACATGAGCATCACCACCTAATGGTTGGAGGAGGAGAAGACTAGTCTCGAACCCTGACATAGGATGTACAAAATATCGTCCGATACCGATATGCAATGGCCAAAATATCGGTATCGGCAACAAAAAAACGATATCGGTCGATCCCTAGTCTGTACACAGATATTCCAAATGCATAGCGCCCCCAAGTGCTGATGTTCAGATTCCTGGCTCATTTAATTCAGTGCCCTTTATATCGGGAGGTTGGGATGACTGCTCAGAAGAGACTTTTGAGCAAACAAGGACAGAACAAAACGGCCTCAACAGATGCTGCATCCTATAATCACTTTTCTGCTTTTTTGGCCCAATTTCCATGGCGTCGTCCATGTGTACAGGACCACTCCCACTACACCATAGGTGTTTATATCTTAAGACATGAAAAATGTGAACCTTTATGCCGCCCAACCCTCTGATAAAATGCAGCTTGGAAACAAATTTGTAAAGGGAGAAACTACTCATATAGATAATACAGTGCACTGGCTTTGTGAAGATTTGAGGTTCGTTTATGGATTCAACTAAATCTGCAGTATGTGCAGAACTGCAAAGAACTGAAATGTGCTCTATACTTCTTATTCTCGGTGAACAGTATGATACACAAACTGCTGCAGCTTCCAACTTTGTCTACATAGTAACTCCTCAGGTACTTGTACTCAATGAGTTCATGCATAAAAACACGAAACAACTGATTACATTGCCCATAGCAGCCACAGTCTCCCTTCAAATCCCCCAACACAGTTTATAAAAATGAATATAAACTGCTCATTAATTTTTATAAACTATAAGCTTTGATGTAAAAAAATTAGCAGACTCTACAAGTCAAATGGCTTAAGCAGGCCACACACAATCCAATTTTTCAATGTTAGAGTAAGTGTAGGATGGCTGCTTGTAAATTGCAAGATTATTTTACACACAATGATATGATTATACAATTCTAGTGATAACCAAAGAGACTATTTCACAGAATTGAACAATCACAGCTCACACATACAATTAGATTAGATTGGATGAAAGCCATATTCCCATCAGTTCATCACAGTTCTGTCTAACTTATACACTTGCCAAGATCTTAGATGGCTCCATACACTGAGATTTCTGTGCAATTAAGCCTTAACTTTGTAGATTGTAAAAGTGTGCGGTCAGCTTAAAAGGCAAGAGGCCACTAGACATTTACCATTTAAGAGCCCGTAAACCTAAAATACATGATAGTGGTCCAGTTTAGAGATAACTTAAAATAGGAAAATATTTTTTGGTGGGAGACTAGGATAGCTACTTTGGTACATTCAGGAGACAACCTGTACAGTAGAGCCTTGTGAACTGAACAATTGTGGCCTTGGTCGCATGGTGAGCTTGTATAAAAGCAGTGTGTGCAGGCAAACGTTTCCAAAACATCCAATAAGCTTTAAGTAGCTTTCTCAAAGCATTTAGGCCTCATGCACACTGGTGTGCTGTAAAAAATGGATTTTTGTAAGATCTTACCGTAAAATCCTTTTCTCTTAAGCTCATTGACAGACGTAGTCTTCTTGATTCTCAAGAGCTGGGTTATGTTGTCTCCGCAGGAGTAGGACTAGGCAGAAAGACAAAACGTTCTGGCTCCACCTTAGGGGCAGTCCCTGAGGGTATATCCTCCCTCTCTCTGCTACAGGGAATCAGTTCTGTTCTAAAGCAGTAACAGAGAATTTAACCCAACCCAACTCAATGATAGAGGGGCGGGTACTACGTCTGTCAATGAGCTTAAGAGAAAAGGATTTTACGGTAAGATCTTACAAAAATCCATTTTTCTCTATCGCTCATTGACAGACGTAGTCTTCTTGATTCTCAAGAGCTGGGACATCCAGAAGCAGTGCCACAAATGAGGGGTGGGATTGACAAAAATCAAAATCCAATCTAGAAGGCCCAACCGGACCGACAGGCACCCTCTCTTCATAATACCCTCTCCACCGGGGTGGGGGGTTGTGGACCACTCCGGATGCCTCGACTCTCTGGTTCCTGGCGTCCAAGCGAGACTTTTAACTCGCAAGGTCAGTCCCTCCACTGGGACTCCGTCGCGGCCGACCCAGCGCGGAGCTCTGGTCTGCACGCGCTCGTAGGCAGAAACCGGGGTGACCACTGGATCTCAACATCCAGCCCGTCGCCCGGCCCCGCATACTTACTTGAATGTGTCGCGGCCGACCAAGCGCAATGCAATGGTCTGCGCGCGCTCGTAGGCCGGCTGGGGTGACCACTAGTGTCGCCCAGTCCGGCGTTTTTGCTTGAACATCTCACAGGAAAAAAACACTGGAGAAAAACTACCTAAAAAATATTTTTTCTAAAGAAAAAAATCTTGCCAGGACCAAAAAGATCCCAGCAAGGAACTTAGGTCCTTACTCCTGACTAGACAGAAAAAAACTGATTCCCTGTAGCAGAGAGAGGGAGGATATACCCTCAGGGACTGCCCCTAAGGTGGAGCCAGAACGTTTTGTCTTTCTGCCTAGTCCTACTCCTGCGGAGACAACATAACCCAGCTCTTGAGAATCAAGAAGACTACGTCTGTCAATGAGCGATAGAGAAACGCTGTTTCTCCTTCGAGGAGAAAACCAGCGTTAAAAACTCACCTAAGCTACATTTTTTCAAACCAGTTTAGCAGTGTTTGGGGTTTTTTTTTTTATTTGCCAGAACTTAAATTTTTTTCTGGCTATTAAAATGAACGCTAAAGTGCTAAACGCACCTAGTTTTTAGCAGCGTCAAGCGTTTTTTTTATTGCCAAAACTCTGCTGCTCCTGGATGCACTGCCAGTGTTTATTCCCCTGCCTCCAAACATTGCTAAGAGCCTATGTGTACATAGTCTAACATGCAGGGGAGTTGAGGCAGGAAAAACAAAACAAAATGCCTGACGCCCCTTAGGCAGGCCATTGACAGTGCGGATTTCTTTCCTGCAACCACGGGTTGTAGGAAAGAAATTGGCATGATTCGCCCATTAACACAATGTTGACAGGGGGAATCCCTCCTGCTGAGACATTGTCTTCTCCCGGGGGGGTGACTGGGCAGGGAAACCCATCCCCAGCTGGGAGAAGACAGCGATTATCGCTAGAGGCTATAGCAGCTGCTTGCAATAATCACAAGCAAATTGAGCAGGTTGGTTGTTTCCAAGTTGATTAACTTGGTACATTCATCCTGCCCATTAATGGTTTGAATTTCAGGTGGTTCCTGCTGAACTAGCCGAGATTAAAACTGTGTATAGCCGGCCATACCGTACAGCTCCAAATGAGAAGGTTAAATGCGGATCTTAATGTAAAAGCAGCCACTTTAAAAAAGCTGCTAGCAGGTCTTAACACTGTTCAAAGCTTGTTCAAAGTGTCAGTATTCCCATTAAGATCTAAGTTTAATATCTCTATATTGGAACTTTCAACAAAGCTAAGGATTTTTGAAAGCTTTACAAATGTTTGCTGTACACACTGCTCTTACGCAAAACGATGCCTGTGTGCACAAGGATTAGGGCCTCCTTAACATGGCCATTTGAATGCAGCCCCCATATTCCAGCTGCAAGAATCATCAGATTCTTGTGGCTGGAATGACTAGGGCATGAGAACAGCAGATGACTGCGGCCAGGCTCAGACACAGTCTCTAACTGCAGGTAACTGCTTTTTGTGCAGCTACATTTTAACAGCAGCAGCTGTGATCAGTTTATCTGGGCTGAGCAGTCACTGCTATTCGCATGCCCCAGTCATTGCAGCCGCAAGAGCCTGCTTATTCTTGCTGCTGGAATCCGGTAGCTGCATCTAAACAGCTGTGTAAAAGAGGCTAAAGTCCCTTGCTGCATTTACTGGCACTGTGTGTGAATGGGACCTCTACATATACACAGCAATGAAATGTATTATTTGTGTGGCAAAGCCCTTCTAGCACCAGGAGGTGCAGAAAATTGGTTTAAACATGCAAGGTACAACTCCCTGCTCATCTGTACAAGCACTAAGCCAACAGCATTCACTCTGCTACACTTATCCTACTAGGCAAATGTTTGCATCCTCTTCTATAAATGTTTTATGGCTTCTTATATATGGTAGATAGTGTTTTGATTTTGTTACCCTTTATCAGTATAATTCACCAACCAAAATATACATTGTTAGACGCAGGTATACAGATATCAAAGATAATGTTCATTATGGAGAAATGTGCCATACATTGCACATATTTTAGAGATCTTTTAAAAATAAAATCAATTACTGAAACCAATTATTAATCCTTATATTTTTTTTTTTTTTTTTTAAGTTTGGACCACCAAATGTCCACCTAATGTAAATTACAATATGCACGGCAATATACATTGCCTACAGTATAGTTGAAAATAATTTGTATCTATAAAAATAATTCATAATCATATCTTAAACATTTTTCTTTTCAGTCATCTGATAAAAAAAAAAAAGAAATAAAATGAAGTAGCAGGGTTCAATTTTTTTTGTTTGACTGGAAAGATCACTGGTTCTTGTTACTCTATTACTCCTTTTCATACACAGGAGTATTTCTTACAGCAAAGTAACAAGCCACTGATAATTCAATCCCTGCATTAGGTCCTTTATGGACATATACAGAGTACAAAGTGCTTTTTACAACCGTAGTATGAAATAATTGTGATTAAAATTTAATTTGTTTTTCCATTTTACCAAGTTGCTCCTTGGAACAACTGCAAGTCATCCCCTGACAACCATTACTATTAATGAGATGACAGAATTTGTTTTCTCCCATATCTATGAAGGGTCTCATTCATCCAGGCCATGGTGTAGCAAGTAGCAGTTAGTAAGATTCAACTGGACATGTTCTAAATGTGTTTCAACACTTATCCAAGTAGATTCTCAAGTTATCCATGTAAGTAGAAGTTCTAGGGTATGTTACCGAAACTCATTAGAACTGAGGAAGCTACTTAGATGTGTGGTAAAACATCTTCAACATTACAGAACAAGTCCAATTAAATAACAGTAACCACTACAAGATTCCCCCTCATGTATATACTGCTATTAACGTGGAACTTCCCACTCCCAATCAACATTGATTTTTTTTTAAATCCTCATGCTGCTAGCATTAGTATATATATAGAGAGGAAAGTAAATCATATTTACTTGTTTAAAACTTTTTTTTTTGTTTCGTTTACATTTTAGTTCCTTCCTGGTTTCTTGCTTAGGCAAATGATGTCATACATCCCATGAGTCTTCAGGAGGGGAGGAGAGAAGGGTTTTTCTCAGCTAAGCACACTCTTAGCTAAGGGCAGATGGATTCCAGGAAGTAAATACTACATGAATCATTTGCCCTTACTCAAGATAGCCACGTCAGAAATTCTAGGGGGGTGTTTTTCAAAGTGATTTCTCAGAAAAATAAAGCATGTAAATATGGACGGATGGGGGAGTTTGCTTTTGAATATTAAAAATTGATTCAATTGTGTTTTTAGTTTGTGGTGCTCAGACGCAGTGAAGAGCTGCATTATCCTACAAATGTCTGTGGCAACATCTCTGGAAGTAAGGTGTGGGGAGCTAAATGTTTTAAAAGTGAAACTGTGTTCAATCAAGTCTTAAGTAGTATAGAAGATCTACTGTAATTAGGCAGCTTTTCCAGGAGTGGTGGCTGAAGATCTGTTCTTTGAGTAGGGAGGGACTGGGTATGCAAGGAGGAAAGCACCAAAAGCAGTGTATAAAATTCAGATTTCATTTTATTCAGACTCTTAGGTCATAAAAATCCAGCCTCTGGACCAATCATAAAAAACACTCGAGGTTCCCTCAAATTTTATCAGTCCAGCACACACTTTGCTCAATAATACTAAGCCCTGATGAAGGGGACCCTCTGAACCTCTAAAATGTGTTGGCTTGTTAGGATACAGGAACCTGAATGCAATTAAATCTGGCCTTTTTAGAACTGCTTTTGGCAATTTCCTCCCTGTACACCCAGCACTGCAGAAACATCTGTCAGGGCACAGCTTACACACTTTCAAGGAATGACTTAACTGGAAGCAAGAGCAATCCAAAGCTGCAAGGAGAAACACTTTAAAGCTTATCAAAGCTTATTATTCTTAAGTCACTTTGGGCAAATCACCCAAAGTAGTCGAAGGAGGGGGCACACTGGCCATATCATCTTTGCATTTAGGTACAATTACATGACAATATTAAAAGGATTAGTTAAAAAGAGAGCGTGAGTAAGGGTGTGTGTGTGTATGTAGGGGGCATAACATTAAAAGCCAGAATACACGCTGTAATTCATTAAAATATCAATTAAATAGTACAATCAACAAAATGTTGATACCCTGCAGAATCATTTTGGCCATAAAATATTAGAATAATAAACAGCTCTTACTAAAAAGTTCACAATTTGATTAAGGATAATTAAATAAAACAGTTGTGTACTATTACTAAAACTCTACACATATGGGCATCTATTTAAAAGGGCTACCTAAATGTTGTGTTGTGGCCACTGCATAGCAGTTGAACAAGCCAGAGACAAACATAAACAATGACAAGTGGACAGGAGAGCAGTACAATTGACATCCATTAGTAGCAGGTTGCAGAAAAGCAGAGAGAACATTCATAAAGCAGAAAATAAATTAAAATAGTGTCATGGATGGCAAAGAGCATGGAAATACATGTAGTTTGTGCTTTTGAGAGCCCAGTTTAACACTGTATGGCTCAATCTAGTGATACGGAATATATGAATGTAGCCAGCCAGCTTGCTGCAGAGCCCAGTATGCTTTTTTAGTCAACAGAGATAAAGCATACTGGGAGCTGCAGTCTGTATATTGCCAAGCTACTGGTTATACTGATTCTCCAGAGGCTATTTTGCACTTTGAAGTCCATGAGGCAACTCATTATATACAAGTCAACATGAGATGATCATGACAACCTAATAATCAGCAGTGATATGTGATATAAGAGAAAGTATATATGTACAGAAAGTACATATGTCGGTGGATAAATACATTTCAGACTTTTGTTACCAATTCTTGATATATACCATAGGAGGTTCTCAGAGATCCAAAGCTCCCTTACCACACCTGAGGGGTACAGAGTTAAAGCCACCATGGAGAACAGACAAGGGGTGAGAAGGTTCATAACCAGAGCTGTGTGTAAGAAAGGGTGATCATTATGTTTTGTTTCTTTTAAAGGAAGGAACAAATATACATTTTATATTTAGTTAGCTGAATGCAGTCTAAAATGTAAGGTTGTCTGAGGACATGGGAAGTGCTTTTGAGGTGAAAAGCAGCACATACAGGTCTGCCGAATATGGTATTGTAATAAAAATGGCTAAAACATGCTAAATCATCCTCCGTCTTCTGTTTTTCGCAGGACGGCCAGGCCTGTTTTGCCGGACAATGGGACGCTCAGCCTGCAGGACAACAGAAAACAACACTCAGTATTTCTAACAAGTTACATAGTAGATACAAGTGGGTCATAATCCAGAATTTGCGGTTCATGCTGTAAACCTTGTAGGTGTAAATTCTGAATTCTGAAGACCCATGCAATAAACTATTTCTAGCAGCTTACATTTACAAAAGAAAAAATAATAAGGTTTGGGTAAGAGTTAGTCCAGGGTAACACCTTCCCCCAGCATGCCTGTAACAAAGCAGTACCATAAGCATTAGTCAAGTTGTCTCAGTGGATTCCAAGAAAAAAGATTTTTAGTTGAGTTAAAAATAGGATTTACTCTTGCGTGTGGAGTGGGAAAATCACAATATTCTTCCCGCACAATTGTTATATGTGTGGGACTTTTGCACAGACTTTTTAAGGAACTTTAACACTTTATGCTTCAAATTTCTAGCATTGTTCTAGTGCCTTCTGGAACCTATTAACATTGATTTGATTTCATGGGAAAGAATTTTTGTACTACCAGTAAAATCCTTTTCTTGGAATTCAGTAAGGCTGGCTATACACGGTGGGAATCTCGGCCGGTTAAGCAGGAACCGGTGGAGATATAAACCGTTAATGGGCAGGCTAAATATACCAAGTTGATCAACTTGGGTACAACCAGCCTGACGGATTCTCTTACGATTTTCGCTAGAGGCTGCTAGAGCACCTAGCAGTAAAAAATGTCTTCTCCCAGCGGGGACGGCATCCCCTGGTCGTCGCCCCTGGCAGCAAACAATTGCTTGGCAGGAGGGATTCCCCTGTCAGCACTAACTCTGTTGATGGGGTAATCATGCAAATTTATTTTCTGCAACCTGCAGTTGTAGGAAAGAAGTTTGCACTGCGTTAGGGCTGCCTATGGGATGCAGCACTAATTCCTGGTGAAACAAGATCTAGCCGAATCAGAGCCCACAACTGTTTCCCCCACAGGAGGTCATCTGAGTGTCCTACAATGGGAATGCCACAAGAATTCACTAGGAATTAACTTGGAACCAACACATGGCAAACACTTTGCATACAGGGGTGAGACTGAGGAGACAGAACTCTGGTAGGGCAGTAATCAGCAAATACTCATCATAGCTGACTGTAGAGGTCAGGGGGTCCCTGGAGAGGGACTGTGGTGGAGGATTTGATGAATATGATCACCATGTATAAATACATAAGTGGTCCATATAGTGATATAGTGAATTTGGTTTGGAGCTATTCACTTTAAGGTCATCACAAAGGACAAGGGGGCATTCTTTATGTCTGGAGGAAAAAAGAATTCACCTCTGAATACGAAAATACTTCTTTAAAGTAAGAGCTGTAAAAATGTGAAAGACTTCCTCAAGAACAAGTTCTGACCAGCTCTGTAGATTGTTTTAAAAATGGCCTAGATCAATGTTTCTCCACCTTTTTTCAGTCGAGGCACCCTTTAAATTTATAGACCATCTCGAGGCACCCCCATTCTAAAATGTAAAAAACGATTCTAATTGCTTTACACAATGCAGCAACATCCACACGTAGGACACTCAACATTAGAGGCGATTTATTCTTCCAAAGCAAATACTCTTTTGCACACTGGTACCGAAAAGTATTGCAATGTTTTTCATCTCCCTCAATTTCTCTCCATCAGTCAGCTAATGCCACCCCAGTGCTAAGGGAGAGGGGCACAGGAGGGTCAAACAAAAATGCTGTGGAGGCAACAGACATCCTCCTTATAACTGATGACGTCATTGGTTGTTAGGGTGCCGGTGTCTAGAAAGTCGCAATGGTGCATAATGAAAATCTGTGGATTTGTGTAAATTAAAAGGCAATCCTCCACCTGCTGGCTTGTATACAATTTTTGATAATTTTTTAGGCATTTGGTCAAGGCACCCTGATTGAAAAATGCTGGCCTAGGTTATTCCTAAATGCACAAAATAAAACTGAATAGTAATATATATAGGTAATAACACCAGGGGTAGTGGGTTTTATAGACTTACTCCCTTGTGCGTGGCTGGAGAATCAGGTTTGGAAGGCTTACACCAGGAGTAGTTGAAGAAAAGGAAAGGGACTTGTCTGACCTTCCTCTAGATTTCTTGTGCTGAGGCAGGTGGAGGTTCTGTCCTCCAGTGATGTTCCTGATAACATCAAAAGGTAGGTCCAAAGGGACATTCTCCTTCAAAGACAAAGCAGGTTGGGTATTCTTTGGATGCAGTGTCTGCATTCCAGAACTTTAACCTGAGTGCTCTGGCTAAACCAAGCAATCCATGAGTTGAGATGTTTCAAGAAGGCTATCCCAGCAAAAGCATACAGACCTTGACATCCACTCAATAAGAAAGGAATACACTGATGAAGTAGAGTTAACTGAGTCAATTAGCTCATTCTGAGACCCTAAGAAATAACGAAGAGTGCTGTTCCAAGCACAAACATGCAACAACCCAGTGGTTTCAATTCTGTTGGATGTCGGCATCCAACGGGGCTTTTCCTGCCAAAACGAAGTATCAAAGAAAATAGGCAGTCACACACCAGTTGCCAGCCCAGTCACTATGTGTGGAAAAATGGCTTCAGCTCATCTCCTCTAAAGCCACACCCCACTGATGTGTTTAACCATCCCACGGGCTTAGAGAGACCTCTATGATTAGGCCCGTATGACAGTAAAATGCGTCAGTAAGGCGTGACCAGAGAGGACACAAGCTAAAGCATTTTTTTTTTTTTTTTTACACATGGTAAAGGTGCTAGCAACTGATGTGCAGCTCCCTGTTCTCTTTGATACCCATTTAGCTCATTCTTTCACAGTTTTATTAGATTAAAGCCACATCTAGAACAGGGCGAAAAGTAGGGCCAGAAAGAACTGAGTTTAAAAGGGGGGTTTCTAACTTTTGATCTGTAGAATCATTGAATGTGAGGACCGTTGTACTGACCTTGTGATTTCCCAGTTAAAGTGGGTGACTTGCAGATTTACAGTTGATGTAGAAACCATTTCGCAAAATCCTTCCCAAATGGGAACAAATGCTCATAGAATTTCCAGGACCCATCAAGGTGCTTTCAATCCCCCTAAAAGAATACCTTGAAAAGCAATGCAAAAGAAAATTCTTTGCCACTCTGAAAGACCCAAGTCTAGAGATAACAGGCTGATCATTTAAAAGCAGGATATTACGTACCACATAAATAACAGCTAAAATGGTCTCTTTAAAAACTGATTCAAGAGCAGAAGACTGTGGCTGAGTGGAGGGTATGCAACAATGCATGCGGTATCAGCCAGAGATCAGATACAAGAAACCCAAACAGCTGGGAGGTGACAAAAGTCACTGTTCAAAGTTGCTCTGTGCAATGCATGTGCAGCAGGTGGGGTAATGTTTCCCAGCAGGAAAATATTGGAAAGGAGAGCACAGAGACTACGCAAGATACTCCACCTTGTGAATGAAGTCAGGACTCAGTTTCTTTACAATTACCCCGTCTGCAGTCCTATCTGACAATTGGCTACATCTCTGGATGTACATGGATGACAAGACTGGAAAGTGAAATTCTGCCCAGAACAGTATCTGATTTACCTCTCTTGTTACAGAGACTTCTGGTTCATCCCTGATGATTAAGCTACACCACTGCTGTGGCATTATCCAACTGAATTTAGAATGGATGACTCTTCAGGACTGTCCAATAATGCTGCACTGACAGCCAAATTGCCTAAAGCTCCAGGATTTTATTGTGGAGATGAAACTTCTCCGGTGAAGAATGGAGAGGACTCCTCCTCAGCCCATCACTTGGCACTTGTTGTGAGGATCCTTCAAAAGATGGGAAGGAAAGACTTTTCTGACCCCAGGTTCCTTAGCTAATAAGTCATGGACATCAGGAAAAAGTGAATTGGTCTGTGCAAACATCATATCAAATTGTCCCACAATGACAAAATCTTGTGCTGCAGAGGCGTGGAGTAAAACTGGGTCAATGGAACTGCCTTGGAGGATAACATCAGGTCTAGGACACTCATACAAAAGCAGAGAGCCAGACGGCTCCTGGACTGAATAGTTTGAATCAGAGACCAGAAAGCATGAAGTTTCTCCTGTGGAAGGAGCACTTTGGCTTGAGCTGTGTACAGGACTAGACCCAGATACTTCATAGCTTGTTTCTGAAACCGATTTATTGTTTGAAGGTTCAGGATCTAAATCAATATAATGTCTGAACACTTAAAGATATGTTCCCTTAACAGAAATATTGTGCGAGTATGTCATAACAGGAATGCCATAAGAGTGTAGCGGGGCGAATACTGGAGCCAGCACCCTGCTTAATACATAGAATAGGCTGAAGTCTAGGGCCATGAAATAGTAGTCCAGGGACCTCACTGCAGAAGTCAGAAGGTCTCCCTGCATCAATATGTGATGAAACGGTCTCCTTTAATTTGGAAGCAATAACAGCAGACTGCGACTTCTTAGGGATGAGTTTATAAGGTAAATAATGGACAATTAGGTAGAGTTTCTGGCAAATGAGATATACAATCTTCAGGAAAGGATGCTGGAGTGTACTTGTGGACTCTGCGATCAGATTTGGCAAAGAGCTGGGTGGATTTGGTCAAAGTCTTGCAGAGACCTCAGCTAAAGGGGAAATGGGAACAACCTCAGCCGACAGAGCTAGAGAATTCTGGGGATGAACCAACTTCTAAAGCAGAGGGAAACAAGCTGCAGATGTTGGCATCATAAGAAGACATGCTGCAAACAGTCCTGAACCCATTAAAAAAAAAAAAAAAAAGTAAGATAGTGGCACCAGGCACAATACTCTGTGTATTGAATCAGACACACTGAGGTTTCCAGGTGGTAAGGCAACATATAGACTGAAAAGGTAAGAGGTAGGGCCTCAGTTACTCACAAAAGCCAGACAGGGGGTAGCAGATGATAGTCAGATGGCCAGAGGTGACCAAGCCCTCTGTATATGAACATTAGGAGCAGTCAAAGATCAGTTTAAAAGCAGAAGCAGCAGGGAGATTATTCCTCAATGCCGTAGGCCAGAAAAGAAAGTGGAGTCGCATGCACAAAACCTTATTTAATGGAGTCCCACAGCAACCTTTTCCGTGGCAAAAAACATTGGACGCGGGGGAATAAGGTTCCCAGCTACCTATGTGAATAAAGTAGTTACCAATGCTCAGCCTAACTGGTCTGCTCACTAAGGGAGTCTTCAGAGAGAAGGCAAGCACTAAGGTAATACTAGCAACTCTGGACCCAGAAAAATGCTCTGCAGTTAACTTTTACCAGAACAGAGACTGGAAAGCACCCCAAGGGAACCCAGTGCCTGAAAGTCACTTCCAGGCTATCCCCTCAGCGCCCTGTCGAGCAGGGTTTGGACAAGATACCCTGAAGGCTAGGCTGAGGATGACCACACCAGATAGCTGCAATCAAAGAGAAAAAGTTCCAGCATCAATGTAGAGAAGAGTCTTGATTAAAGAAAAAGAAAAAAAAAAAAAAATCAAAGAAACAGGCTGGCAAGAATAGGTTAGTCTTTAACACAGCAAGGCTAAAGAAAAGAATCCTTCTAGGGTTCTAGCAAATGTTGCATGCTGGTAGTATGAGGGGTTATCCTGAGCTGGTGCACAGTTTTTTGCTTGCAAGTGTCAAATCTTTTTGCAGATGGCAGTATAACCTGAAGGTTAAAGACCACCTGGGACCCTCAATGGATGAGAAGGAAAATGCCTTATCCTTTGTGTACCAGTCTTGTTTCTGAATCCCCTAATTATGTCTTTACTTTACTTATAAGATCTGGCCTTGCCAAATTCAAGTAAACCTGTGAGAGAAACAAAGCGTATGCGACTCCTGACAGCTTGTTGTAAAAAATGCTAAGTGTCTGCCAGTCAAGCTGACACTCTTGGTTAAGTAACTGGCTGGTAAGTGTGATGGGAATTCTTTGATTTGTTTGTGATGTGCATTGCCTTTCCATGTCCACCTTGCTGCAAAGACCAGTTATAGATTGGGGTGGTTGCCACCTTTTTGAACAGTTGGCTGAATTGGGTGCAGGGACTCACTGGATGCTTTTGCTACCATTGTGCTTTTGCTGGGCGTCACGTGCGTGTACCTGTAAGAAGGGTTGGGCTCCCTCCAGGCATCCCTGCCCTTAATCTATCTATTCTTATATGTGCTTCTAAAATGGAGGCTCTGGAAATTTAGAGTTAGGACTGCAGTATATGCAGAGGTCCCTTGGCGTGGGCACTGTGGCCTACATATATAATTTGAAGATATGTGCAAACAAATCCTCTGTTTTAACGTAAACTGTTAGACAGGGTACATTTGGTGGTTTTGCAGGCTGGCAGGAAGTGTGCTGGGAAATCCTTTTTTGTTCGTGAGATGCAGATAAGGTTGGGTTTTCTGACTTTTCTATTCTGCATTCTTGTTCTGGGTCATTGTCTTAGAAAGTAATAAAGTTAGATGGTGGTCTTACTAACCAGGCAATTTGCATTTTTAGAAGTCAACGAAAGCAGCCTCAATATTTATCTCATTACTAGCCTATATTTAAGGTAAGTGTTTAACCCAAGAAGCAACTACCTACTCATCAGCCCATACAGTTCAGGTACCTTTTTTGGGCATTAATGGTGTTCTTATAGAGCAGGTTTATATGTGTGTGGAAATAAGCTCATAAAAGCAGGCAACAGCCAATGCCAGTTTTTTCAGACTTATCGGCTCTTTCTCATTTTGTTGATCTCAGGTACGATGTTGCACAAATTACATAAGGATGCAAGACTTCATGCCATGTGGCATATATGGTTCATAGGACGAATGTGACGCATATGTATGGCAAAGTTTGAAGCCAGTGTAAACAAAATTGCATGCTTGGCTCTGATAGTCTGTAACTGAAGACTTTTTCTTACATTTAGTCCATTAGCGGGATCCACACTTGACCACTTCGCAGGAACATCTTCTAGGCGAGAATTCATCCTCTGTGAACTGGAATCATAACAGTTATGTATCAATATGTGAACTGCTGCAAGTTATAAATTTTATTGCCCTTAAAGGAGAGCTCCAGGCATCATACTTAAACAAAAAATACTGCTTCATATGTTGCCGGGAACCAAACATTCCATCAATTTGTCCTTAAAGAAAAAAAAAAAAAAGCCTGTCTCAGACATCCTCTTGCATTTGTACATTTTGGACAATAAACTGTAAATTAGAATACAGTTTTCATTTGCTAATGAACCCTCCCCATCTCAGGGCTGTTGCTATTAGCTGCTGAGAAGTATGTACAACCGTCAGTGCACATACTGCTGCGGCTCTCAAACAAAAAGGCAAGAACACAGAACTAGGTGTTATGAAATCTTGATTGTTAAGTTTACTGAAGCGCTCTTAAACATGCAGCTGGAAACCAAATGATAAAAATTTTAGTATAAGGCTAAATATATAAATGTACGCAGAACAAAATTCTAAATGCAACACTTTTGTTTTTGCCCCCATTTTTCATGAGCTGAACTCAAAGATCTAAGACTTTTTCTATGTACACTAAAGGCCTATTTCTCTCAAATATTGTTCACAAATCTGTCTAAATCTATGTTCGTGAGCACTTCTCTTATGCCAAGAAAATTCCATCCACCTCACAGGTGAGGCAGATTAAGATGCTGATTAGACAGCATGATAATTGCACAGGTGTGCCTTAGGCTGGCCACAATAAAGGCCACTCTAAAATGTGCAGTTTTACTGTATTGGGGGGGGGCATTATTTGCCTCACGCAGTGCAATACATCTCCTTTGCATAGAGTTGATCAGGTTGTCGATTGTGGCCTGTGGAATGTTGGTCCACTTCTCTTCAATGGCTGTGGGAAGTTGCTGGATATTGGCAAGACCTGGAACACGCTGTCGTATACCCCGATCCAGAGCATCCCAAACATGCTCAATGGGCGACATGTCCGGTGAGTATGCTGGCCATGCAAGAACTGGGATGTTTTCAGCTTCCAGAAATTGTGTACAGATCCTTGCAACATGGGGCCATGCATTATCATGCTGCAACAGGAGGTGATGGTTGTGGATGAATTGGCACAACAATGGGCCTCAGGATCTTGTCACGGTATCTCTGTGCATTCAAAATGCCATCAATAAAATGCACCTGTATTCGCTGTCCATAACATATGCCTGCCTATACTAACCCCCACCGCCACCATGGGCCACTCAATCCACAACGTTGACATCGGCAAATCGTTCACCCACACGAAGCTACACACTCTCTGCCATTTGCCCTGTACAGTGAAAACCAGGATTTATCCGTGAAGAGAACACCTCTCCAAAGTGCCAGATGCCATCGAATGCGAGCATTTGTCCACTCAAGTCGGTTACGATGACAAACTGCAGTCAGTTCGAGACCCCGATGAGGACGACGAGCATGCAGATGAGCTTCCCCAAGATGGTTTCTGACAGTTTATGCAGAAACACTTTGGTTATGCAAACTAATTGTTGCAGCAGCTGTTCAGGTAGCTGATCTCAGACGATCGTGTTGGTGAAGATGCTGGATGTGGAGGTCCTAGGCTGATGTGGTTACATGTGGTCTGTGGTTGTGAGGTCGGTTGGATGTACTGCCAAATTCTCTGAAACGCCTTCGGGAATGGCTTATGGTAGAGAAATTAACATTCAATTCACGGGCAACAGCTCTGGTGGACATTCCTGCAGTCAGCATGCCAATTGCACACTCCCCCAAAACTTGTGACATCTGTGGCATTGTGCTGTGTGATTAAACTGCACATTTTAGAATGGCCTTTTATTGTGGCCAGCCTAAGGCTGTGCAATAATCATGCTGTCTAATCAGCATCTTGATATGCCACACCTGTGAAGTGGATGGATTATCTCGGCAAAGGAGAAGTGCTCACTAACAGATTTAGACAGATTTGTAAATAATATTTGAGAGAAATTTTGTGAACATAGAAAAAGTCTTAGATCTTTGAGTTAAGCTCGTGAAAAATGGGGGCAAAAACAAAAGTGTTGCGTTTAAAATTTTGTTTAGTGTATATAAATATATACAATATATGCAGGTGGGAGACTGCCTGTAATCACACGCTTTCCCACACCTGCATCAAAAACACATTGCTGTGCCAATAATTAATATTAGCACCCCACACACTGGAAACCGCAGTATGTTTTCTCTTGCTGGGAACTGCATAGCACAATGTGGTTTCCGTGCAGTTGTAATTTTGTAAAAAGGTGCAGTGATCACTCCCCTGCGTTTTCTGTGCAAAGGCGGCCGCAGATAAACCGCAAAAGTATGAACCTAACCTAACAGTGTGTGCACATCAAAAACATTTTTATTTTTTTGCAATATGCCTACGTGAGGGAACATATGTAAGCCAAAAAAACAGGAATTCTGACTTACTAGTAACATCTGTTTTAAGGAGTATAGTACAGGACACAGACTTCTTTAAATCATTATGACTGGGTTATATATAGTAACTACCAGGTGAATGGACATTGGGGGGAAAAAAAAGGCTGCAGGGACACCCCCTATATAACCCCGCCCACTCCCAGGTAGCCTCAGTTCAGTCGCAATCAATTGAGAGATCACAATAACAGAGGGGAGTGTTCTGTACTGTACTCCTGGTGATGGATCTTACTGGTGAGTCAAAAATACAATTTTCCTGATCATACAGTACAGAGAAGAGGCATAACAAACAAGTCAAGAAGGTCTAGACAGACACTGAGAGCAGCTTCTAGTGCCTTACTCCCAAAACTGATATCGGAGGAGGCTTTAACATCCACCTGGTTAAACAAATGTGTGAACAGAAACCCAGGTGAAAGCCTTGCAAAATTGAGGTACAGATGCCTGATTCTGAAAAGCTCTAGAAGCACTAACAGATCTGGCAAGGTGTGCCCTATTCTCTAAACTATAGGCTTTGATAATAACTTATGTGCTCTATCTGCAGAGAGAGAGGCAGGAAGACCCTTATGGAAGCACAAAGAAAGAATCCGTTTACCAGAGTTAAACTCTCACAGCACATACTACCATCCAGGCATTGCGGGGAAGTTTCCTCAGGATGCTTTGGTGCAGAACACAAGGAAGAAAGAACAATATCCTGATTAAGGTAGAAAGCAGAAACCACCTTTGGAAGAAAGGGGGCATTAGGCTTAAGACAACCTTGTCCTTGCGTAGCATTAAGAAAGAATTGTTACAGAACAAGGCTGCCAACTCAGGGACAATCCATACAGGAGGTGATAGGCACAGGAAAACCACCTTACAGGTAAAGTTAGTCGGAGGGAATATTCCTGACAGGTTAAAAGGGCAACTTCTGAAGAGGCAAGAGAAGCAGAGTGAGATTCATTGGGGATACAGGGGAACAAATGGGGAGAGATGTGAGCTACTTACTGAAACAAGGCCTTAACTAGAGAGTTAGGCTGTAACAGAACAGCTAAAGCCAGGGTATGTTTCTTAATGGTAGCCAAGACAAAATGCTTATCCAGACCAGACTGAAGGATGGACAGAATTTGTCCCAAAGATTATTTTCTTGGATGAAAGTCCCTTGACTCCCACCAAGCAAAGCAGGACTTCCAGGTGGCATAATAGATAGTAACCAAAGCATCCACTTGGAAGGCCCAAAGGTCCCTAGACCTGGAAACAAATCTGTGCAGTTTGCTCTTGAACGCAGACATTAGGAGGTCCATATCCAGCGTTTCCTGCTTGAGGCTGGCTAAGGGCTTGAAAGCCCTCTGGATGGAAAGCCCATTTCCTTGGATTCAGAAGTTGATGGCTGGCAAAGTATGCTTGCCAATTTTCCACACCTGGGATGTGGACAGCGGACCGAGGCAAAATGTGATGTTATGCCCAATGAGGATCAAGATGACTTCCTTTAGAGTGGTGCAATTTCTAATGCCTCCTTGATGGCCGCTATAGGCAATGGCAATCTCTAACAGTATTGTTGTTGGGTGCACTCAAAGAAAGGAGTCAAGATTTGAAAACCGATCCTCCCCAAGTTCCAGAATGATGATTGGAAGGCAAGTCTCCTCTGACAACCAAGTCCAATGCATTAAGAAGATGTTCAGGACTGCTCCCCAGCTCAACAGAAACGTCCACAAGTGTGGAGGAAAGTGTTTGCGCAATTTCATTGCCAGACCAAAAACTCACCACACTAGGGAGAGTTTAGCCTTGGGGTTCGGATGCATTGTGCAGGCCAAGAGCCGAGTCAGTTTTTTCCCCATGTGGCCAGAATGTGGAGTTGCAACTGTCTGAATGTTGTTTGAAAGGGACAGGGAGCACTTATCCTTTAAAAGGAGATTGTACATGTACCCCACAAAGTGGATTCCCTGAGAATGGAGCAGAACAAAACCAAGGCAAGCACCTTGGTGAAGACCCAGGGGTTTTGCAGAGGCTAAAGGGAAGAGCAACAAAGTGGTAATTCTGATCGCCCCCCGCAAAAATGCAGATAGCAGTTGTGAAGTGGAAATATAGAAATGTGCAGAGTAGCACCCTTAAAAGCATTTTCCTGGTGGTACAGGGGTAATGACCACCCAGCTGTTAAACCGCAAAAAGCAGAAGTTAGAGTGTTAAACTCCAGTTTAAAGCTCTTGGAAACAACACTCTTAAACGTCTGATATGTTCTGGGACCAGAAGGCCAAGAAGATCAAGAGACATACCCCACTACAAGAAGTGGGGATGCCCCTTCACTGTGCAGATACATTGGCTCCTGTCTTGGCTTGTTTGTAAGTCCTTGTCTTCTTGCAAAAGCATATTCCTGACCTTCTTGCAAAAGCATATTCCGGACATAGACTTGGAAATGAAAGAATGGAAACCTTTATACCCTCGGAGGTTGTAGACCAGCTGGGAGAGGCACAAGATTTTTTTCTTGGGGAGGGGAGCTATTCAACCTCCCGTGATTCCCTTAATGTATTTATCCAAGGTTTGACCAAACGGGCATTCCCCTTTGAAACGTAAATGCTCAAGGCATTTCTTTTTTTTTTTTTTAATCAAAAGAAGGCATTTCTTAAAGGCTAGTTCAGCTGACCATCATTTAAAGCCTGGTAAACACAATGAGATTATCGGACGAATGATCGTCCCTTTTTTTTTTTTTTTTGCATGCCAATCTCAATATCAAAGAAGAATAGGTTACTAAAATTCTCGTACAACAGAATAAAAATTAGGAAGTGATGTAATGTGTTGTTTTGCTTTTGTATTGTATTTTCGGATAAAAATAGTACTAAAAAGGGAAATCGTACGATCTGGTATTGTACGAAAAAAAGTTTTGTGTTTGTCCCTTTGGATAATTTTGAACAAAAGCTGTGTACTAACGATCAGATTATCGTACAATCCCTTCGAAAGCTGTATTTTTTATCAGATTTTCTGATCGTGTGTACGGAAGCGCTGGTTACCCCAACACTTCATATACCTGATATGTGCCTGCTGAATCACGTACTTGTATGAGAAAATATCCTGTCCTTTATGTGAAATCCCTGGTATCCCTGCCAGTCCCCTTGCTGTCCTATTAAAAACTGACCACACTAAGCATGAGAACACACCGTTGACACCTTGGTCAGTTCTCTTGCTATGCCTGCTCTCCTCCAATGATCAGACATGTCCTGACACCTCCCTGCTGCACAACCATTCACTGGCAAGCTTAATGTGCTGCCCCCCACCCTCCAGCCCTTATGCAGCTGAGAACAGAGGGAATGTGATCATTTAAAAAAAAAAAAAAAAAAAAGGAATAAAAAGGTATTTATAATGTTTTTTTATTTCTAGATTGTAAGCTCCAACGAGCAGGGCCGTCTAATTCCTCCTGTATTGAATTATATTGTAACTTATACAGCAGGGCCCTCTAATTCTTCCTGTATTGAATTATATTGTAACTGTATTGTCTTCCCTCATATTGAAAAACGAACTGTGGCTGCGAAAACTGTTGGCGCTATATAAATCCTGAATAATAATAATAATAATAATAATAATAATATATCTATACAAATTTTTTTTTTCCTTCATTTCTATTTTAAACTGAATAGGTTGTTTTTCAAGGTGACTCATGGGCTTGTGTTCAGAGAGAAGACTCATCCGAGAAATTTAGCAAATCGTGTCTGTCAGCAAAAGTTCCAACTATTGGCAGAGTGGTGGCATTGGTCATACACTTCGATCAGACAGCAAAAATCTGAAAAACTGCCATAGATAAAACTGCAGGTTGCAGCGCATGCCATAGCAAAGTAATCCTAAGGGAGGGCCTATAACCTTTTACATACCTGGTCTTTATATACAGGGGCTGTAGGAGTCTTGTTAAAGGAAAAGTTCACCTTGGTAGCACCAGCCCCAATCCCTCCTTGTTACAGTAGCAGGGGATGCCCTTCCCGCAGCTGCTGTTACAACTTGAAAAGAAAAAAAAAAACTCTGAATATGGACAGTCACTATAGAAGAAGGCTCAACCAATGCGTGAACCAGAAAGGTCTTAGTATGTGTACGAAATTTTAGGGACCCAATACTAGATACCTTAGGGCAAGCAGACTTGACAAATGCCTCAGAGGGTTAGAATTCTAACCTAACAGATGTCTCCTCCTGTACTGGGTGCTCAAACACAAAGTCAAAGACTGAAGTCAGAAGGGGAGGTAGGAGGGGCACAGCTGTGACCCCCTACGAATGCCTCTAAAAGGCGAGAAATTATGCTCATGAACTCTTAAATTGTGGCAGAAAATGACTCTCTAGACAGGAAGGATGAGGCAGAATTGGTCAATGAACCAGCTGCATGGGAGGGTACCAGGGCCTTGAACCAATGTACTAAAACCCCAAAAAGAGCTAAAATATGAGCCTGAGTTTTGAGACTGTCTGATTCCTTATCATTCTGCTCATAGTCCACCATGTGTGAGAAAAAAATTACCTTTTCAGGATCTCTACAGCAATAGTGCAGGGGAGGGGTGTAATGCATTGGTGCAAGCAGGTGTAAGCCACTGCAAGATCTGCAAAAGTAAACTACAATTTGTATTCCCACAGTGATTACAGCCAGGAGATGTTGCTTAGTCAGTGTCCTGAATCCAAAGAGAAAAAGGGAAAGGTGTGCAAAAGCATCAACCTTCCTCCAAGTAAGGTGGCAAATGTGTAGAATGCACTTCATACTGTGCAGGCACTTATCAGCACCACAGAAGAAAAGGCAAAAGGTAATAAGGCACCATCAGGTGCCTTCCAGCAGGATAGGGAAAACAGGCACCAAAGAAATTAGCCCCAGCCACGTCTGATAATGCTACCATAAGGATGGACAGCCATCTCAGCTAACCCCAAAAGTGGAATAAAGTGAGCATTGTAGCTAGCTGGGAGATGGAGGGGTTATATAGGGAGAGTGTCCATGTAGCCTATATGTTTTGCCAGTGTTCAATCCACTGAATGTAGCTGCATTCAACCCAGTCGTAATGATTAATAAAAGTCTGTGTCCTGTACTGTATTGATCAAGATAAATATATATATATATTTTTTTTTTTTTTTCTGGAAGACTGAGAAGGGTCTGGGCCATTTTTATTGTAGTACCCCGATCACGGAATTCTACCCAACAGAAACATACAGTAAACTGCAATCAAAATTGGACAGAAGGTCAAATTCTTCCACGCTCTATCCAAACAAGCTGGGGTTTTATGTTAAAGTTTGAAGATGTATGCATTATTGCAAATTGACTTAGTGGAAATAAAGTGATCATTGCACGTTTTCAAAAAGCTTAGTTTCCACACAGTAGAGGACAAAGGGCCCCTTGTGCAAGGACAATGTTTTGCCCCCACCTGCTCATTTGACTACTGCCCAAGTACAAATTCACATAGATAGACAAATTAGACTGATTGGCTAGACCAGTCTGTTTATATATATATATATATATATATCTCTGGACATGGTATAAACGAGGTCTCAAGAACAAACTTTTTTTTCCCCTAATTTCAGGTAAAAAGGGGGCATTTGCTGAAAACCCACCACCTTTAGGAGCATTTATTTGACATATTACTAACATTTAACTTACTTTTGGCCTCTCCTTCTGCCTCGCCGGGAGCGTTTCAGCAGCTGGGGTGGCACCTGGTGATCACAGAACAGTTGCATTTGCATACTAATAGAAAACATCAACTGAGCCTTCAAGTCTATATCACATATATGAAATATGAAAGGAAACCTGAAGTAACCAAAGTATAAAGGCTGCTGTCATTCTGATCTTCTCTTGAATATGCCAGTTTTTTGGCTATCCTACTAATCCAAAGTAGTTTCTAAGGTACAGATTCAGAGCAAGTGCAAAGGTTGAGAGCTCTTACTTCACTCTTATTTGCATGCTGGCTCCAGGGCAGCATCTTGGAATACTTAAACTAAAGGCAGTCAGGAAACTGACATATTTAGAAGAAGATAAGCCAAGGCAGCCTCTTAAAACTAAAAATAGTCATATACATTAAAATACAGTGCTAAAAAATCTGTGTTGTCTTCTATTCTAATATAGTCTAGAACACAGAAACAGAGGTTTCTGTGTGATGTGTGACAATGTCACCTCTCCATCCCCAAGCCCGTCAGTGGACAGTGAATCAGCATCATAACTTCTGTCCACTGAATACACCTACAAATGGTAAATTTTACAAATCCCTAGACAGTTAAAACATTAAACATAGATGTAGTTGGTGATTTGCTTGGAGATCCCCTTAAACAGTCTGTCAAAATGTTTTATCCATTCAGGGGCTACTGTGGATTACCATAAAATCAAAGCAAGTTGTCTTTTTTTTCTCCTTTATTGTCAGCTGGTTAAGCTACCTGTAACATTTCCTGCTCTACGGTGACAATCCTCACTCGCTTTAGTGTATCTGTTGAGAATTAGTATGGTCATCCCAGGAAAAAAGTGCTTTGGGACTACATATCACCCACCCCTCCCCTTCACTTCTCTTCCAAAAGGAAAAAAAAAAAAAAAAAAAAAAAAAGATTTACTATAGTTCTACTTTAATGATGGATTCAAATCTTACAACATAACTTATGATGCAAGATCATAACTAGAATTGCTTTAGATACAAGCATTACATTGCTTATAATAAAAAAAGGAATTACCAGCTATAAATGGTTCAGCATAGAATTGCTAAACTTCACAATTTGTTACAAAAAAAAGTTTGCAATAAAAACTGAAAATGATTGATAGGATAGTAATGTTCTGAGTGCAACCCTGTCAGGACATGTTGCTGGTGCCAACCATGGTGCCCACTAATTGCTCCCTTTCACAACATGTCGGCCCCTGAGAACTCACTATCACTAACCCTTATGCCCCATACACACGTGCAGATTATCTGCAGACTTTTGTCTGCAGATTTACCTTTTCTATGTAGTGCAAGGGCCTGCCGGATTGCATACAAATTGAAAGTGTTTAGGTTTGACCTCATATTATATGGTTTTGGTAAGTCTGCAGACAAAAGTCTGCAGATAATCTGCACGTGTGTATGGGGCATTAGTTTTACTTTAATTACTGGTGAAAAAGCTAAACTTCCCACGGACTGAGCAGTTTGAAAACTCTGTCCCTGTGTGTTTAAAGACCCTTAACATTGACTTAGAACATTAAAACGTGTATATATAGCCAACACTTTTAGAGACTTATTCTAACTTCTTTTTGGATTGCCCAATAGGGTTTAACTGGCAGAGAAAAAAAAAACCTAAAAATTTTACGCATTCTCTACTCTTTAAGATTACCAAAAAGAAAAAAAAAAATGAGTTTTTTTATATATTTAAAAAGTGTTAGGCCCCTTTCACATGGCTCTGTTCCGTCGACTGAGCCATTCTGCTCAGCAGGGGATCGATCCACCGATCCCCGCTGAGCAGACGTATGACAGCTCCGTCTCTGCTCTGTGTGCGGAGACAGAGGTGTCAGGTCCCCGCTGTCCCCTATGGGGGAATCGGATGAGAACAGACCGCCTGTCCGTTCTCATCTGATCTGATCTGCCAGACGGATAGAAAATAGAGTTTCCATCCGTCCAGATTTGGCGGACAGGATCGGATCGGATGTCAGCGGACATGTCTCCGCTGACATCCACTGCCCCATAGAGATGCATGGGGCATCTGATCAGATCCGCCTGAAAAACTGACAGACGGATCTGAACGGTCCGCATGTGTGAAAGGGGCCTCAGGATAGGCGAACTCAAACTATTCTTAAAAACATTCCCTCCCCCATCCTCCTGTCTATCCAGAATACCCTGTGTAAAAAAAGAGCTGTCATATGCTTCAGTAGCTCCATCTCCGCCATGTAAGGGAGCACTCGACAACGGCTGTGAATTCTTGGAGCTGTTATGTGACCCATAGGCTTCCATGACCCATCCGTTGTCGGCGCTTCCTCCTTACCACTGCAGCACCCGCTCACTCACAAAGTCAGAGCCAGAACTGCTGGATCACAAGACCAGACCACACTGGAATAAAAATAGGTAAGTACTGTATACGTTTTTTTTTTTTTTTTTTTTTTTATGTAGGATAGGTAGGAGGAGGTGTGAGGGAAAGTTTTTAAGAAAGGTTAGATATATACACACACACACACAAACAATATCTAATTAGTGAGGCATAAAATAGACCGTAGAAAAATAACCCATACAACAGATCACACCTGGCAGAAAATCTGCTGCAGTTTTATATCCTTTCTTAATTAGGTGCAGACCCTGCGACAGTTTCTATTTAATTCTGAAATAGAAACTGGCGAAGGTGATGCAGACGGACCTGAAATCAGGTCTATGTTAAAGTTAAACTACAGACAAAACTGGATTTTTGACTTACCGTAAAATCCTTTTCTCTTAGGTTCATTGACAGACGCAGTCCTCTGATGCATATCAGTAGGGTTATACCGCCCCTCTACAGGAGTAGGACACTAGGCAGAAAGAATTTCTGGCTACGCCTATGGGCAGTCCCTGGGGGGTATACCCTCTCTCTTCCTGCATAGGATGTCAGTTTTGTATCAAAACAGTGTCAGAGAAAAACACACCAACCCACTCAAAAAAAAAAAAGAAGAAGAGGGAGGCGGGCACTGCGTCCGTCAATGAACCTAAGAGAAAAGGATTTTACGGTAAGTCAAAAATCCAGTTTTCTCTATCATTCATTGACGGACGCAGTCCTCTGATGCATATCAGTATGGGCGTTCCAAAGCAGTACCCAAATGAGGGGAGGGAACAGCAGAACAAAAAAACAGTCCCCAAGGCCAACATGGCAAACCAGGCAACACAGGACTCATTAGAACAAAAAGATGAGGTCCACCTGAAAAACCAAACAGGAACACCCTCTAGGAAGGCCAAGGGGCCCTCTAAACAGCAGCCTGCAAAACTTTGCAGCCAAAGGAAGCATCCGCAGATGCCAGCACATCCACCTTATACAATTTGGTAAAGGTGTGAACAGACGACCAGGTTGCTGCCTTGCACACCTGAAGCACAGGTGACTGATGGCGAAAAGCCCAGGAAGCACTAAGCGGCCGAATAGAATGTGCCTGACAGGGAGGAACCTGACCGTTAATGGAATAAGCCTGCACCACTGTCTGTCTGATCCATCTGGAAATAATCGCAGCAGACGCAGGCAGCCCTTTCTTTGGGCCATCCGTGAGCACAAAGAGCGGTCAGACTTGCGAAAAGACTCAGTAGACGCCAAATACACCGTTATCGCCCGAACAACATCCAGGGTATGCAGAGCAAATTCCTTAGGATGTGTAGGCTTAGAACACAAAGAGGGTAACACAATATCCTCATTTAAGTGAAAACTGGAAACCCCTTTCAGCAGGAAGGGTGGATCCGGCCAAAGTACCACCTTATCCTTGTGAACTACCAGGTAGGGAGAATGTCAGGACAGCACCACCAGTTCCGACACCCTGCGTGCAGAAGTGATAGCCACCAAGAAGGCTACCTTCTGAGACAAGGTAAGAAGGGGAATCTCCCAAATACTCTCAAAGGGAGGCCTCTGGAGAACTGACAGCACCAAATTAAGGTCCCATGGTGGTAGCGGAGGTTGCACCGGAGGTACCAAGTGTCGCACCCCCTGGACGAAGCTACGCACCAGGGAATGGGTGGCCAATGGCCTCTGGAAGAAAATAGCCAAGGCGGACACCTGACCCTTGATAGTACTCAAGGCCAAATTTTGATCAACTCCCCCGTTGAAGGAAAGCTAAGATCCGAGCCACCAAATAGGAATGAGGGTGGGTCCCAAGGGACTCACACCACGCAATGTACGACTTCCATGTACAATGATAAATCTTCCTAGAAGTCGCCTTTCTTACTTTTAGCAGAGTGGGACACACTGAAGCAGACAATCCCTTGTCCTTCAGCACCTGGCTTTCAACAGCCAAGCCATCAAAGCCAGCGACTGTAAAGCAGGATGGAAGACTGGCCCCTGAGACAGTAGATCCTCCCTGAGAGGAAGTCTCCATGGGGCGACTTCGACAAGCCTGACCAGGTCGGCGTACCAAGCACGGCGAGGCCAGTCTGGAGCCACAAGAAGGACCGGAATCCCTTCTGCCTCTATCCTGCAAAGAAGTCTTAGCAGCAACTTACATAGTTACATAGTTAGTCAGGTTGAAAAAAGACACAAGTCTATCTGGTTCAACCAAAAAAAAAAAAAACACAGTATTGAAAACCCAACCATACAATCCCATATACACAATCCTATACCTGCAGTTGATCCAGTTCAGAGGAGGAAAGGCATTCATCAGCCGGTACTGGCCCCAGGGGGCCACCAGCACGTCTGCCAGAGGGTCCCGAGAGTGGGCCACAAACCTCTGTACCTTCCTGTTGATGCGGGACGCCAACAGATCCACTTCCGGGGTGACCCAACAAAGGCACAACTGCTGAAACACCTCCTGATGCAGGGACCACTCCCCTGCATCTAAGGCCTGGTGGGTCAGATAATCCACCTGCCAATTTTCCACTCCCGGAATGTGGACAGCGGAGAGAGCTGGAACATGGCGCTCTGCCCAACGTAGAATACCCGCTACTTCCAGGGCTGCAAGGACACTCTTGGTGTCCGATTGAATGCACACTGGACAACCCTCCAGACGTTCAGTCCAGTGCGCCAGGCAAAGCCGGATCGCTCTCAGCTCCAGGACATTGATCGGCAATCGAGATTCCTCCAGGGATCAGACTCCCTGAGCTGAATCCTGATTGAGGACTCCCCACCCGGACAGACTCTCATCCGTGGTGACAATTGTCCAGTATATGGGGAGAAAGGATATCCCCTGAGTGAAGCATCAGAGACCGAAGCCATCAGACCAGGGACTCCCTGGTCCTGTGGCTTAGCCGAATCCGAAGGTCCAGACACAATTTTGATGTTTGTCCCACTTGAGAAGAATTTCCCTCTAAAGAACCCTCGTGTGGAATTGAGCTAATGGGACCGCCTCGAAGGAGTCCCAGCATGGAGGGGGCAGGATGAGGGACTTAGCAAGGGGGGGGGGTTCCTGCTGTAGGGAGGGAGACCCGGGGGTCCATCCTTCCCAAGGAGGGCCCACGTCCACCCCAAAACCCTCCAGGGGAAGAGGGGAGACAGCTACTCACCATACCAGGAACCAAGCGGGCACCGCTTCAGACAGAACCCCTCTCCATCGAAAATGGGGGGGGGGGGGGGTTGTTGTCAGCCAGGAGGAACACTGCAACTCCGGCCGAGACCCGATTATATGCAACCTCATGAGGCGTAAAAACTCACAGGCCAGCCCCTGTCCAGTGGGGTTACGTTGCGGCTGACCTAGCACTGAGCTGCAGTCTGCACACGCTCGCTGGCAAGACTGGGGGGACCCTCTGGATCTAGATTATGCAGTCAGTTGCCCAGTCTGGCACTTGATTGTAGATCTCACAGGAACATAATAAAAAGAGGAAAAAGATTCCATTTAAAAAGAAAAAAAAAAATCGCCAGGACCAGAGATCCATGCAAGGAACTAGGACCTTACTCCTAACTAGGCAGAAAAAAAACTGAATACTTATAGCAGAGAGTGGGAGTATACCCCCTGGGACTTCCCCATAGCCTTAGTCAAGTTTTTTCCTGCCTAGTGTCCTACTCCTGTAGGGGGCAGCATAACTCATGTAATCAAGAAGATGAGTAGCTGTGTCCGTCAATGAATGAAAGAGAAATACTGATTTTAAGTTGTACGCAACAAGTGTCAGAAAAAGGCTTAGTCTTTAAGAGGTTAAACTGCCCTTCACTTACAGCTGGAAGCTCATTCCTTTGATCTAAAACAGGGGTGGGGAACCTGCAGCCCGCAAAAACCATTTGGTCTGGCTCCACGTGCAGCTGAGCTGTCAGAACAGAGCCGATGTTTGTTGTATAATTCCGGCTCCGTTCTAACAGTCTGAGTGAGTCATAGGCGGAGTGATATCACATGCACTTTGCCTGTAACCAATAAAGGAAGAATTGCCTCTTCCTTCAGTGCGACGCCGCTCCTAGCCAGCATTTCCCGCCAGCAGTACCAGCCAGCAGTACCCACACCAGGACCAGCCAGCAGTACCCACACCAGGACCAGCCAGCAGTACCCACACCAGGACCAGCCAGCAGTACCCACACCAGGACCAGCCAGCAGTACCAGCCTGAGCCCGCAGTAGCAGCCAGCAGTAACCACAGCAGTACCAGCCAGCATGTTCCTACCAGCGGTACCAGCCAGCGATACCCCCCAGCTGTACCCACCAGCTATACCAGCCAGCTGTACCCACCAGCGATACCAGCCAGCAGTACCTACAGCACAGTACTAGCCAGCAGTACCAGCCTGAGCGGGCAGTACCCACAGCACAGTACCAGCCAGCAGTACCCACAGCACAGTATCAGCCAGCAGTACCCACAGCACAGTACCAGCCTGAGCCAGTAGTACCCACAGCAGTACCAGCCAGAATTTACCACCAGCAGTACCCCCCAGCAGTTCTTTTCAAAACTTACCACGGCAAAGAGTCGACTGCGCTCCATACTGACCGACCCAAACCTGTAAAACCAGTTGCGAGTAGCAACATCAATACCAGCTAACATCCTCACACCTCACCAAAGAGAAGCACAGTTCCAACCATCACATTAGGGGTAGGTTAATTAAACGTTTGACTAAATATAACAGACACATTTTTAAGTTGATGATTTTGTACATCCCCTGAATGCAGTCATAAATAGTCAAATGGCCCTTGGCAGAAAAAAGGTTCCCCAATCTGATCTAAAAGAACGAAATGATACATTGAAAAGCATTGTGTTTATAGTTATCTAGCCTTAAGGCTACGTTCACATGTGGGTGTAGCGGATCAAAGGCAGAATCACTACGATTCTGCCCGCGATCCGGAATCATTGCAAATCGCGGGACGCCTGTGCGCTGCCCCGTGATTTGCAATGGCACCCCAAACGCTGTGCGATGTTACCGCGATTTCCGCCTGCCGAATCTCGGTAACGTCGAGCAAACAGAATTGCAGGACGCATGGCGCACAAAAGAAGCTCCTGTACCTTTTTGGGCGTAATGTGTCCCGCGATTCTGTTTGTGCGATGTTACCGCGATTCGTCAGGCGGAAATCGCGGCAACATTGCACAGCGTTTGGGGTGCCATTGCAAATCACGGCATCGCACAGGCGTCCCGCGATTGGCAATGATTCCGGATTGCGGGCAGAATCGCGGTGATTCTGCCCGTGATCCACTACGCCCACATGTGAACATAGCCTTACAATTTTGATAAACATTTGCCGGAGGCTCTTTGAGTGAGCAGAGAACAGCTCTGTAAGACTCGAGGACATGCCGTTTTAAGATCATTAGGGGGGTGAATCGAAATAGCGATTTTTTAATGATTAATAGTTCAGCTCTAGTTTAGACAAACCATATACATCTGCAATTTAAACATAAGCATTCACACAATACATACATCCACCTCCTGCTCCCCGGGCTGTCCTCCCTCTTCCTGCCAATGGTGAGAAAATGGAGAGATTCCCAGGACAGGCTGGTTTGGATCCTGGCTGTGACCTGCTTCTTCTCCATCATTCTGTGTGGCTTCCTCTCCATTGTATCTCCAGTATGAGTGCCGTGAATTGGAGAGCCTATCACCACGTGGCCGACGACCATAAGATCTCTCACCTCGGGAGCGACCATTAAACCTAAAGCCTCGCTCATTACCCTTGGAGAGTTCTCTTTCAGCAAGGTTTAACATATTGGGTGGATGAGGAGAACTTATCCATGGGAGGTTTGGGGAAGCTCCATTAGGGACCTCAGAGGGAATGACAGCATCAGTAAGCATCCTACACCTTTTCAGTGGAGATGCTTCTGGTTCTGTCTCAGAGGAGGAAGGATCCAATGACTGGGAAAATGCATCTGTTCTTGGGGGATCAGAAGGTGTGTCTGGAGGAAGGTCAGTCCGGACTGGTCCCTGAAATGGGGAGCCTTTGGGAATGAGTCCAGTTTCAAAGGCACTTGAGGTGTTGGAGACAAAGGAACCAGGTCGCATTGAGGGCAGCGACAAAGTCTGAGACCTGTTAGTCATATCAGCTCTCTGGGAATGGAAATTGAAGTCAGATGGCTGTTGAGAGATAGATGGGGGTTGAGATGTGGGTGTAATGCAGGACTCTGGCTGGGATGAAGCGTTGACTTCTTTCTCCGACGTTGAGTGAGTCTGCAAAAAAAACTATAATAGGTGATGAATTCAGAATTTAGTCTGGAAAGCACCAATAAGGTGGATTCCCTGTCAAGTTTTCCATACTTTATATTGTGCCTAAGGCCGAGTCACACCTATGCAGGTTGCAGTTTGCATATTTCAGGTGCATTTTTCCTTTTTCAAGACACATTTTTGATCCATTAAAGTCTTTTGAACCAAAAACAAGTCCCTGGCCCTTTCCAAAAAATGCACAGATGTGAATATGTCTCATAGGAAACCATGTTAAATGGACTGTAGTGTGTGTCTGCAAAACTGAAAATGCACTAAAAAATGCGTAGGTGTGAACCAGGCCTTATAGGTATAAAATAATGATAAATAAATTTGCCCATAGGTTATGTTTTATAAACCTTTGAAGCACATGCGTTTAGAGACAACTATAAAATTATGAGGATAGAATTATTCTTCACTTCACTGTAAACAACAATTTTGAGATATGTGTTGCCCAGTTGTTTATATAACCATTCCTGGCCACCACCAGCTAGAATTCGGCAGATTCAAACTAGTGATTGACTGATATCGTTTTTTTATTGCCGATACCGATATTTTGGTCATCGCATATCGGTATCTGCACTTAAAAGCATTCATAACGCCAAGTTTGGCTGTTTTGAATGCTGTCATTTTTTTGAATTTGGCGCCGAGTACCCGGAAGTGATGTCATGACATCACTTCCGCGTCTTCGGCGGCCATGCAGGTAGGATGCCCAGGTCTCCCGGTGGAGACCCGGGCGAGCTGCGGAAGGCGGCGGGGGTGTCCCCTCCCGCTCCTTGTAATGACAGCCGAGTGGCTTCTCAGCCGCATCGGTTGTCATTACAAGACAGCCGACCGTCGGCTGTGGACACCGGTACTGGGTTGATGCCTCTAGCTGCAGGCATCACTCTCGTACAGCACTTTCTCGAAATATCGGCAATATCGGAAACCTCAGGGGCGACTTCGATATATCAGGGAAAGTGCAGATCGGCCCTTGATATATATGGCTTTGCCGATAATCGGTCGTTCCCTATTTCAAACCAGGAAGATTTCAAAGCAGAACACTTCTAGGTTCACAAACAGTGGGAGGATCGGCAAGTGGATATTCACTGGCTTCCCTTTGCTCACCATCCTGACAAGATCCCCAGTCTCTTTTGGGTTTACCCCAAACTCGACTAATGCTCGGGATTTAACAATTTTTACATAGGTAAAATATTATGAACATATTCTGACTGATGAAAAAAATATGAAATAAACTATGGCTAGGCCACAAACCTTAACATACAAACATTCCTAAAATAGAAGTATGTTTTTTTTTCAGAATCATACTTACCTAGGCAGATGCAGTATCGGTCCAACGCTGCATTTGCCCCCTGGCGGCTCTAAGACTGAGAACCGAGCAATCAAACACAGCCAAACGCTCCATTCTCATGGCTCCCTGAGATAGTCTTATATGTGGCTAGTAAAAAACTCTATAAATCCAACCCTTATAACTTTAAAACTCACAGTGTGGATTCCAATTAGAGTAACAGGATGTGTGAAATGGCGTGCCATCAGAGGGTACGTCTGACCCGGGAGCTGAGGGAGCAAGGCCTGCACACATAAGTAGAATATGTGATAAATGTGTGGATGGTGTAAATCCTCATTCAAAGTCCCAACCCTTCTTTTTCTTTACAATTGACCCAGGGATGGAGGTTTGTGTCCAGAGTCACCACTTTTCAGATGACTCAATGTGCTAATTTTGACACATCTTGGTTGAGCCTTATACACATTGTCCTACCATTACTACTAATGATACCCCAGTTAGTATGTCCTATGGGCAGCGAGGGCAGGATGTTGTTTTGCGGCCATGTCCGGGTTTTGTCTGACTCCGTGAGCTGCGATGCGCTCCGTCCGCTTCCCCCTCCCTCCATCTTCCTCCCCGCCATTTTTGGCGTGGAAGAGAGGGGGGGGGGGGGTTTGCGGCCACAGCGCATCGGCGTCACGCACGTTCTGTGCGGGGCGTGATGTCATGATGGGCGTCGGCGCCCCAACGTGTTTTCCATCGGCGTTCTCATATAGGGACATTCGCTTCCGGCTAGCATAGCCGATTGCCAGTCCCTCTCTTGATGTAACAGCAGTGTGACGTTGTACTTACCATGCATTGTTACAACTATCTGTATGTATTGTGTATATTTGTGTTGTTATCAAACATGTATGCACATGTGATATTATCCATTTATCAATGTTGATGTTTTTACTACAGTATCGATGCACAATCCATACCCTTTCATTTTTATTCTCTATGTACATTGTTATCACCTTTCTTACCATCATTTTATGAGCCTATTAAAACGTGATCTATACTTGATCTGACTTGTTCATTTTTTGATGTGTCTATATTTATATTAGTCACATAGGGCCACACACCTTATGTAAAGTCCCAAACTTTTGTTATTTTCATGTTACAATAGACATGGAGGCACATGAGCCTCATTCAAAGTCCCAACCTTCCTTTTTCTTTACCTTTGTTGAAAAGTAGACAGTCTAAGGTATTTAGTAAGCAAGAAGCATCGCGGGTCACCTGCCTGGCTGTCAATCTACTATTTGCCGGGTGGGAGCTGGTTAATCTCCCTGGGGTACGATTATGTCCAGATTTCTGTGCTAAAAGTGGTACATTGTTTTGCACGGAAATCTGTTTTACATTTTAAAACTTACCTTCCCCTGCGATCCCCCACCGTCCTCCTGCTGTGTGCTCGGCCGATGCAGTCACCTGTCTCCCTGTTCTCCTCCCTGCAAGCATTGCCACGCAGGGGGGGTGGAACCCGCGGCAAATTCAAAAATGTAAATACACTAATACAAAGTGGTGATCCTAACGGATTACACTGTATCATGCCATTTCACCACAGGATTTCACCTGGTGACTTTTCCAGTGCCCTGCCTGTGCTTTTCCAGTTCTTTGTGCCTGGAAAATTGAGAACGACCATGGCGTCTTAAAAGCGTTCTATTTGCACAAAAGCGCTTTTAGATGAACTGGAAAACAGCAACAGCGAAACTGAGTTACTTGAAGAACTGGGCGATAGCGATTCGTGGGAAAAATCGCTCCGTTGGAAATTCTGAAGAATCATTTCATATAGTTCCAGAATTCCACAAGCTATGTGCCAGAAAGAGACATCAGAATCGTCGCTGTTACTTTCTGTACCGGATGACGAATTTTCCCACAAATCGCTATCGCTCAGTTCTTCAAGTAACTTTGTTTCGCTGTTTTCCAGTTAGTCTAAAAGCGCTTTTGCGCAAAAAAAAAAAAAAACGCTTTTTGGACGTCATGGTCGTTCAAAATTTTCCAGGCACAAAGCACTGAAAAAGTATCCAGGTGCCAGCCTGTGCTGAAATGGCATGATACAGTGTAATCCATTAGGATCACAGCTTTGTATCATGACATTTGTGTATTTACACTTTTGAATTCGCCGCTGGTTCCACCCCCCTGCATCGCAATGCTCGCAGGGAGGGAACCGGAAGGCAAGTGCCGGCAATCGGCCGTGCACAGAGCGGGGAGAGACTGTGAGGACGCCAGGGAGGACAGCGGGGAGGTCGGCGGGGGAGCGCAGGGAAGGTGAGTAACATTGCGGGGTAATCCCGAGAGTGGCTCGGGGTTACTGCTTTTTGTACTGAAAATTAACTCGAAAAAGGAGCGCAAGCTGGTATTCCACCACAGTGGGCATGCTCCGTAACGCGTCGTCATCACGCCAGAAGATCCATAGACGGCGAGTGCGGTTCACCCTGCATCTCACCCTGTGGTCCTAGCCTCAGTCTGACTTCAGACACACCACCCCACTTCCTGCGGGACAGGAACTGGAAGGACACAGAGGACTTTTGCCCATCAGTGGTGGCCCCATGCCGAACATGGATGCCGGAGGACCTATTTCACCTACATTCACTTACTTTGATGTAAGTTTTTAAATGTACCTTGCTCATTAAATGTTACAGTCTGTACTCAGAGGCGCCTGTTTTCTCTCTTTGAACCTCCATTTTTGACATAGGAGGTTGAAGATGTCAGGATTCAAGGAACATTTCCTAGTCCAGGCAGTGGCAGCTGGGAAATGTGTCTACCAACTGTCTACGCCCAGAACATCATCAGTAGAAATGATTGTAGTTCTCCACCCAGAAAATAATCAGATTTGTTTCTCTCAAGGCTACCTTATTCCTGTGGTACCCCCCCCTATGATTTACATTGCTGTAGGTTTTTCTGACTGCACCCTGATTGGGTGTCCCTGAACAAGGAAGGTCCAGTGATACTGAGCATGTTTTATTGCACTGAGCTCCAGGATGTTAATAGGGAGCTCTGCTTCTCTTGGGTACCAAGCTCCTGGAATCGTGAGAGATTGCAACACACCTCCCCAGGCTGCGAGGCTGGCATCAGTTGTTATCACCTTCAGGAACATGAAGAAATGACTTTCCAACTTCCAAGGTTATGTTGGAAATCCACCAAGTTATGGAGTTTCTAGCTTGACTAGAGAGAAGCAAAGAAAGATCAAGCAAAGGAAGAGTGTTGGTTCCACATTACCAAAATATTGTGTTTTGAGTGAAGAGAGGCTTTAGGTGGAACTGAGCATAAGGAACTGCCTTGAACGACAAACTTTCACATCTTAAGACGTGAACATTTGTCGGAAGGAAAACCTGCAGAAGAAGGTCATCTAGGTACCCTATGACCTGAAATTTAATGACAACCGGTAAAGGTGCATGCACCTTTGTGAATACTCTAGGGGGTGTGAACATAGCCTTAATGGCAGTGCAATAAATTGAAAGCATTTGTCTCCTACTGCAAAGGGCAGAAAGCGCTGATGATGTGGGTAAATGGTAGTGAGCAGGTGGATTTCTTCAATGTCTACTGATGCAAGATATTCCACTTGTCTCAGAAAGGCAATTACTAACCTTACCGATTCCATGCAAGACTTTGGAACACAAAAAGGTACTTGTTTAGGAATTCTTGGTCCTGAAGAGGATGTACACCTTATTGGATTTTCGGTACCGTGAACAGGTTGTGAATACAATTCTTTGAACCTGTCCTCTAGAGGCAATGGAAAAAACACTTCCTGGGCCAAGAGAAGGATTAGGGGAGTCTCTAAATCTGACTGTCTTTTGGCAGATATTGGCTGGTTTAAAGAGGTTGTAAACCCTTTTTTTTTTCCTTTTTACCCTGAAAGACAAACACATAATGAGCTAGTATGCGATGCATTATGAAATACTTACCTTAGAACGAGCCCCCGCCGTGCCGTCCGCTTACCTGTATGACGGGCGACATGTCCAGTCGCCAGTCTTCCGGGATCGCGGCATCCGGCCATCTGATTGGCCGGAGCCGCGGTGACGTCACTCCCGCGCACGCGCGCAGGAGCCGACGGTCACGGCACGGGGCTCTGAAGGAACGGCACCAGAGGCCGTTCCTTCAGAGCGCATGCGCTAGTAACGTCACTGGATGCATCGAAGGTAAATATCTCCTAAACGGTACATGTTTAGGAGATATTTACAGTACCTATAGGTAAGCCTTATCATAGGCTTACCTATAGGTACAACTTGCCGAGGAGGGTTTACTTCCTCTTTAAGAGAAGAAAATGGGGGTAGAGTTTGAAGCTTTATTTTGTACCCTTTTGAAACCATTAATTGAACCCCCCATTGAAATTTGGGACATCTGTGACCTAGAGGGACACAAACTGCAACAGATGTCCCTCCACACAAAAGAATGAGGGGATCCCTTCAATATGAAGACAGCTTTCTGGCAAACTTGGTGGACTTTATTTTGATGCAAGACTTGAAGCACAAAGGCCTGAATTTGTGCTTTGAAGATAAACACTGGGGACAGTGAAGGAGGCACTCTTCGCTTAGGAGTAGAGAGGTAGGAGCCTACTATTGTGGCAGAAGTGTGTATGTAAGTCCCACGCTATGGATTAACAGGGGATCGAAGGGGCTGCAGCCTCCCTAAAATATAGCAAAAAAGCTATATCTAGATATTGGATGTAAAGGGGTAGGGGATTGGCGCTGCCCTATGGGGTAGGTGTAGAAAGACGCACTTTAGAGAGGGTCAAGAGTGAAACAAATATACATTAAATATATTTATGTAGTAAGATTTAATTTATACAACACTGGAACATACTGCCTAATTTTTAGAACGTTTTTATATATATATATATATATATATATATATATATATATATATATATAAACGTTCTAAAAATTAGGCAGTATGTTCCAGTGTTGTATAAATTAAATCTTACTACATAAATAAAGTGCTTCATATGACGGTCTATTCCAGAGGTGTCAAACTCAATTTCATTGCGGGCCGCATCCCCATTATGGTCGCCCTCAGAGGGCCAGTTCTATCTGTAGCCCAGCACTATCAGAAGTCAAGAGCCCCTACCCTCTCACCCCTTACATCACAGTGTATCCCCTTTACCATGTGCTGCTGCTGGGAAGAAGCTAGAGGCAGAGCTGGGAAGCAGCAACTGCAGTGTCTGGAAGAGGGCTGGAGTCAGCTGCTGGAGTCTGCTGAATGCTAAGACCAGTGGAGGTGGAGAGGAGGTGGTGCTGCAGCTGCACAGAGAGGTGCAGGATCTGTAGGAGGAGTTGTGTCCTCCTCTCTGCTGCCAACTACTAAGTTAGGGGGGGGGGTCCTCTCTGCAGCTACAGGGGGACTGGATCTGGCAGAGGAGATCTGTTCTCTCTGCTGCCATCTGCTGAGACAAGGTGGGGGCAGAGATGAGGGAGATGCAGCAGCTGCAGGAGAGGTGCAAGGGCCACATGAAATGGCCTAGAGTGCGGATTCTGCCTGCGGCCTTGTGTTTGACACCTGTGGTCTATTCCATTAAAGTGACTAAGTGGCATAAGTGATGGGTGACTTGTGAGAAGAAATTCAATAAATATATTAAAACATATATTAAAAAATATATATATAATTAATAATAATACAAATTATTAATCATATGAAGCACTTTATTTATGTATTTATTTAGTAAGATTTAATTTATACAACACTGGAACATACTGCCTAATTTTTAGAAAGTGTGTATATATATATATATATATTCGTTTCGCTACTGACCCTCTCTAAAGTGCGTCTTTCTACACCCACCCCATAGGGCAGCGCCAATCCCCTACCCCTTTACATCCAATATTGTGGCAGAAGGGCTTTTCCTTCTGTGACCTGCTTTATGAACCTGTCAAGTGACTCACCAAACAAATATTCCTCCATTAAATGGCATACGAGTGAGGCTTCTTTTACACTTTCAGCTTCAGCTGTACAGCCTTTCAACCATAAGATTTTATACATATTGACAGAAGTAGGAGTCATTGTGGAAATTTGTATAATGGCTTGTTCTGGGGCATTAACACAGGAAAAAAAAGGATAGGAGGCAATCCTGTTGAGTGTTAATTCCCTGTACAATTATCTTCAGTTTGACAAACAAGATTGCGGCAATTGCCAGTTGCAGAGCTGGGCTTTTGAGGGCAAAGACAGTCTTTAAAATATGGTCAAAGCGATTTTGGCGATAATTCTCCTGTAGGTAACAGGAGTGCAGTTTATCCTGTTTTATTTCAGCCTACAGCTCAGCCGAACCAGGGTCAGTAAAGATCCCAACTTTACAGCTGGAAACCACCCATATACCTGGATTTGCAGCTGGTTCAGCCTCCTAGCTAGCCACTTAGAGCCTGACCCAGCCGCTCCCGCTCTTTTCTATAGTGGAGAAAAGGTCCATCAGCTAAGGACACTAACAAAAAAATGAGGTCTCACAGCATGGGGTAGGGTTTCAGGGGTTTGTCCAAGGGGCATGAGCAAACAAAGCTTTGCCAGTGTCCAATTGCATTAAAGCAGCAGCCCACTATTGTGGAAAATACCACTGAATACCGTCAATTCTAAATTTGGTCTGGTCAATAAGGCCTTGATCACCCCTAAACTTGAAAGGCTTGAATAAAAGACTTATTGATTACATCTACTGGATATAAGGTTTCTTGCACACAAGAGTAAAAAACCCTAAGTTATATACAGCTGAGTAAAGATGGTTATTGAGCGATCAGTACAGAGCTGTAAAACAGAAATAAGATAAAGTTCTGTAATTTTCGTGCGTATGAACGTGTACACTATATTAGCAAAAGTATTGGTATGCCTGCCTTAACACGCACATGAACTTTAATGGCATCCCAGTCTTAGTCCGTAGGGTTCTATATAGTGTTGGCTCACCCTTTGCAGCTTAACATTCAAGCAAGTTAGAGTAGTAAATTACCTGAGCATTGCTCCGATGCCCTTGTAGAAGTGACTGTCCCTGGAAGAGCTGCATTCCCAGAGCTCCGGGGAGAGATGGTAAAAATGTCTGCTGGTTTTGCAGCAGGGCCTGAGCTCCCAAAAGTGACTGAAGACTTCCCAACTGGGCACCAGGATTTGAGTTCAGTGCTGCCAGATCACCTGTAAAGTTAAAGCAATACAATATTTAATTCAACAATATTTATTCTCCACAAGGTCCAGTATTGCACGAAAAAATAAGCACAATGATGAATAATGATGATTGTGCTTAACCCAGTTAAGGATCGCCCTGTTGCAGATTTACTGCTACAGGGTGGCCTTCTTGTGTAGAATCACATACATACATATATATATATATATATATATATATATATATATATATATATATTTATTGTGACAGGAAGTCAGGTAAATCTGTGGATGTTGTCACAGACAGGAGATACACTTCTGCTTGGGTTAGACAATTCACCAATTACTATAGGGTGTCGGCTGCAAAGGTAGCCAGGACGGCTTAAGGAAGTTGAAAGGCCTTCAGCTGTTCAGAATGAGGAAGTTAAGGCCTCTATAATTTGTCCAGAGGAAGTCTATGGATTGCTGCCTCCTGACGCTGTGTGAGCTGGGGAGAGGAGGACAGTCAGATGTGTGCCTCCCGACGCTGTGTGAGCATGGGAGAAGGAATGCCCCCTGAAGCTGTGTGAGCATGGGGAAGACCTCCTGGAGCGATGTGCGCTGAGGAGGGTAAAAAGTGTGAAGACTTCTCAAGGTGAGAAAATGAACTATTTCTATGTGAAGAGTGTGAAGAGAAAAACCAATGAATGTTTTCTATGTGAAAGGAAAGTCCAATGAACATGTGCTGTGTGAAGAGAAAAGGGACATTCTCTATGTGAAGAGATAATAAATGGACTATTGATAGTCTGCTGTATGATCAGCCAAGTCTGCCCAACAGTAGGTTGGGGACAGACTTCCTTAGATAGGTTCCTGTGTGTGAGAATGTAGCCGCCCACAGTGGCAAGGATTTATTTTGTGTGTTATTTTATTTTGGATGTTTTTGACGCTTGCAGTCTGGTGAAGAAAATTGCATGAATAAACCAAACTGTTGTTTGCAACCACTTCTCGGCTATCTCCCTGTGTAACAAATCCCCCCAAGGGGTCATCCACGCCCGCCACCGAGCTAGTCCCCTCACAATATATATATATAAATAATTCTGCACTTCCATCTAGGGGCATGCGCACACTGCCGCCCACAGCCTGTTTCTGCTGTCATTACCCACAGCAGAAGCCAATATGCGGGTGCCGGGCACTGGATGTCTGCCAGCACCTACCAATCATCAGGCAGAGACATATAACTGAGATCTGCCTATGTAAACAAGGCAGATCTCTGTTCTGACAAAGGGGAAATGGATGGATTTTGTGTCCCTGCACAAGCAGGGAATAAAATCCATCACTTCCCTGAGTTAAAGCAGCACACATATTATGATAAAACACTGGCTAGGCACACAGTTAACCCTTTGATCACTAGAGGTTTAACCCCTTCCCAGACAGTTATAATTAGTACAGTGACCGTGTATAATTTTATCACTGTATTAGAGCCGGTTCACACTACCGCGACAAGAAAGTCGCCCCATGAAGGAGCGACTTTTTAGCGCGACTTTGAAGAGACTTAAATGATAGGCGACTTTGTCTGCGAGGAATGCTTGGGTAATCATTTTCTTCTTCCTGGAAAGTCTGATCACTTGATCGCTTGAAAATGGATAAGGATCCGACTTAGAGGTGACTCCCATTGAAGTCTATGTGCACAAGTCGGATACAGGTCGCCTTGAAGTAGTACAGGAACCTTTTCTGAAGTCGGAGCGACTTCAGTAGTGCATATTAAGACGGCTCTCATTCATTTACATTGAATTTGTAATGACAAGCGACTTGGGGCGACTTGAGGTCGCACAAGTTGCGTCCCAAGTCGGAGTAGTGTGAACCGGGTCTTAGTGTCACTGGTTCCCACAAAGTGTCAAAAGTGCCAAAAGTGTCAGTTAGTGTGCGACTGTTACTAGAATAAAAATAAATAAATAAAAATTCCTGCATATACAGTATACCACAGTTTTTAGACGCTATAACCTTTGCGCAAACCAATCAATAAATGCTTATTGAGAATTTTATTTACCAAAAATATGTAGCCGAATACATATTGGCCTAAATTTATGAAGAAATTTAGGCCACCCTGTCACATGCACCCCTGGTTATGATACAAGCGGGTGTGTTTACACACACTGTTTAGATATGGTCAAATGTTGCCACCATTAGGAAACTGGCAATGATGTGCAGTTGATAAACGGCCATGTGCATGCAGACAGGAAGGGACGGAAAAGAAGTCACAGATAAGTAGCACTGAAATAGAATAAATTGAAAACTGTTTTACGTAAAAACAAATGTCAATTGTGTGAGATACACAAGGCTTTAGCAAACAAAACGCTATCCATTTAGGGTTTATATCTACTTCGACTATGCTGCATTTGTCATATACAGATCAAAAAAAAATAAATCAGTCCATCTCCTCACACCTACCGTGCTTTAGCATGCTAAAAAATTCAAGCAGTAGCGCAAAACTCTAATTATTGGGTCACAATTCAGATTTATGCAGATGCTTGGGATTTAAACCATCAATGGGCCTCTGTGACGGCAGTGGTGGTTTCTATGCACTAAACACTTGCTCTGACATACCGTATACAAATGGGTTGATGCCCATCTGTTTTGCATGTATAATTTATTTATTCTATATACCCGTAAATGCTATAGGATTAGAAACAAACCAACTGTAGTATTAGTAGTGGTCTTTTACAGTAAGACGAAAGATAAAACATTTGTAAGGAATATAGATATGCAAGGACTCCAGACATTTTGTACCCAATTCAGGTAGAACAGGAGATGAATCTAAATCTTTCAATGAGGATTTTTTGCTCTGGTGACAACAGTAAACATTTCTTTAACCACTAAAATACTGGACACTTTTACCCCCTTCCTGTCCAAACCAATTGTCAGCTTTCGGCGCTGTGACATTGAGGGGTCATACAACACTGTACCCATATGACGTTTCTAGAGCTTTCTTTTGGTGGTATTTATTCACCAGTTTTTTTTTTTTTTTTGCAAAATAAACATAGAAAGAAGTTTTTCTTAATTTCTGTTATAAAATGTTGCAAATAATCTTTCTTTATAAATTTAGGCCAAAATGTATACTGCTACATGTTTTTGGTGGAAATAAACAAAATCCGTGTATATTATTTAGTCTGTAGGAAAGTTATAGAGTCCACAATATATGATATATATTAGGGATAGACCGATATGTTTTTTTTCAGGGCCAATACCGATACCGATATTTTTGGCACAAAATATCAGTATCGGCCGATATTTTGTACATTTAAAGTTTTGAAAAATAAAGACAATTTTTGGCACAAATCTGGTACTGATCATGTTAATTTTTGTTTAATGCTTAATGGCTGCCTTGCTGGCACCCTGTGGTGGGTGGCTGGCTGTCTTGCACCCTGTGGTGGGTGGGTGGCAGTCTGTCTGGCACCCTGTGGTGGGTGGCTGGCACCCTGTGGTGGGTGGCTGGCTGGCTGTCAGGCACCGTGTGGTGGGTGGCTGGCTGTCAGGCACCCTGTGGTGGGTGGCTGGCTGTCAGGCACCGTGTGGTGGGTGGCTGGCTGTCAGGCACCGTGTGGTGGGTGGCTGGCTGTCAGGCACCGTGTAGTGGGTGGCTGGCTGTCAGGCACCGTGTAGTGGGTGGCTGGCTGTCAGGCACCGTGTGGTGGTGGCTGGCTGGCTGGCACAAGAGCTGTGGGTGGCTGGCTGGTACAGGGCCTGTGGGTGGCTGGCTGGTACAGTGCCTGCGGCTGGCAGGTACAGGGCCTGTGGGTGGGTGGTTGTCTGGCGGGTATAGGGCCTGTGGGTGGCTGGCTGGCTCGCTGGTACAGTGCCTGTGGCTGGTACAGGGCCTGTGGATGTGGGTGGCTGGCTGGCACCGGGCTGCTGTGGGTGGGTGTATGGCTGTGATACACTCCAAGACTAGTCCCGACTCCAGACGAGGCTGTCCAAGGTGAGGGAGGCGGCCTAAGAAGGCAGACTGACATCACAAAAATATCGGCCAGTTCGGGGAAAGTGTATATCGGGCCTTGCCAATAATCGGTCTATCCCTAATATTTATATATATGAAAATCGATCAATCCTGATGTACTGATGGCCCATCTAAATTTCTTTAGGCCCAAAAATGCCAGGACAGTACACATACCCCCAAATGACAATTTTTTGGAAAGTAGGAAGCCTAATGTATTTAGAAGAGGCATGGCGAGTTTTTTGAAGTTGTAGTTTTTTTGTCACAATTTTTTGGAAAATAAAGAAATTTAAGAAAAATACTTTTTTCACAATGTTGTAAAACATTTTTACATACTGTAACCAGTGCAGTACAGTGTCATCGCCAGTGATCAGAGACACTGACTGATGAAAATATGTAAAAAAAAGACATCACATCCAGCCTCGGCAGATGCAAACACTGACGTTTCTTCAGCTGGGAGGCCGAGATTGTTGTTTTTTTGTTTCTTTTTTTGATCTTAGGTTTCAAGCCTAGAGGCGAGATCTGGGGACTTATAGACCCCAGATCTCATTGTAAAGAAGACCGGTCATGCCCTTTTCCTTTTGCAAGGAATGTTTACAATCCTTGTAAAAGGAATACAAGTAATTACAACAAACAAACAACAAGGGAAAATGTCAAAATAAATAAATGTAAAATAAACAAAAAAAAAAATAAAAATTTAAAGCGCACCTGTCCCCACATGCAGATGTTAATGCATACTTATGTCGCACCTGCGTATGTAAACAGCGTTCAAACTACACATGAGATATCCTCGTGAACGGTAGCGCAAGAGCAATAATTCTAGCCCAGTAATTCTGAACAGGTAAACTTTAAAATTTTTTAAAGCAGAGCCTATGGAGATTTTTAGGTACCGAAGTTTGGCACCATTCCACGAGTGTGCACAATTTTAAAGCGTGACATTTTTGGTATTTATTTAAAAAAAAAAATCAGGCCAGCTTTAGTGTTTTGTTTTTTTTTTTTAATTCATGAAAATGTTTTATTTCCAAAGAAAAAAAAAAAACACGTTTAAAAAAATTGCTGCGCAAATATCATGTGACATAAAAAGTTGCAACGACCACCATTTTATTCCCTAGGGTCTCTGCAAAAAAAAACATATATAAATGTTTGGGGGTAATGAGTATTTTTCTAGCAAAAAAATTATGATTTCTACATGTAGGAGAGGAGTGCCAGTATAGGCCCAGTATAGAAGTGATTAATAGCACATTTTTAGTTGTGGGAAATCACATGGTGCAAAAGCGCCATGCTTTTTCCCTCTGGCTACGTTTTAAAAAAAGATGCAGGCACTTTTTCCTGCATGAAACACAAGTAAAAGCAGCCCATTCAAATGAATAGGCTGTTATGCCCATGTAAATGTGGCTCGTAAAGCCGCTTAGGTATGAACCTAGATTTATTGTAAATAAGCCCAAAATAAACCCATCATATACATAACATAAAATACCACGCAAGATAACTTCTCTTTCAGGGCATGTGATCAAGTGTCTTACCCAACAAGCCAGCAGTGAGCAGAGGGTTGAGCAGAGGGGGCATTAGCGCGTTAAGTCTTCCAGACACTGATGCCTGTGTTGACTGGAGCTGGAAAGGGCTATGTGGCTCGGACGGAGGGATCTTCCCCTCTGATAAGGCAGGAGAATTAGTGGTTGTAGTAACAGAGGCTGACCCAGAACAGGAAGTATTGATGCAACTCTGTAACAAAATATAAATAAAGGTTACCAGCACACAATCAGTTTAACTAATGCTAGCCATACACCAGTCAAAAAACAAACACAAGGTTGTGAGAGCAAATGATATTACCATTATGTAATGACCAATTTTTGAACGATAAATCATTCAATGGACATAAATGTATCAGTTTTTTTAGTTTGTTTTTTTTGCTTCTGGGTCACATATGCACGGTACCAACAGTTCAATGTTTAACAGGCGAACAACACAATAACCTTTTAATTTATTGTCCATTCGGCAGAAGTTTTCCAAACTTTCCCTTCGATTTTTTGGCTCAGAAAGGTCACAACCGATTTTCAATTTGTACCCATTAACTGGACGAAAAACGTAAAAACTATTCAAATGACAGATTTTCTATCTAACGATTTTTCGTCTAGTGTGTGGGCCCTATAATACTCCCCCACTAAAAATATTGATCCAGAGTTCAGTCTTATCTTATTTAAAAACTAAAACTGTTCTTCTGACAGTTTCATGCCGCCACCACCCTCAGCACCAGTGTACTGGTCTGGTGGCTTTAACAACTGTTGAAGGTCTAGCTGAAAGGTCTCATGCCAGAGACCTCTGCTGTTACTTCCATTGCTTCATTTTTAGCAAGAAAAGTTGCCCTGTGTCTTGCTGGATCCCCCTTAAGAAAACAGGAAATATGAGCTAGTTAGGTGTACATGACTTGCACTGCTTACCATAATCCTAAGGACTTAAAGTGGTTGTAAAGGCATTCTTTGCATTAGGATAAAAAGTCTTCTGTGTGAAGCAGCCCCCCTCAGCACCTCTAATACTTACCTGAGGTCCATCTAGATCCAGCAATGTTGCAGGAGTGTCTCGGCTGCCCGGGACTCCCCTTCTCATTGGCTGAGACAGCAGCGCGGCGCCATTGGCTCCCGCTGCTGTCAGTCAGCCAATGAGGAGAGAAAGGGGGCGGAACATGGCTCTGTATCTGAATGGACACAGGGAGCTGAGGCTCGGCTTGAATGACCCCATAGCATGCTGCTTGCTGTGGGGGCACTCAATGGGAGGGAGGAGCCAGGAGCACCGAAGAGGGAACCAAGGAGGAGGAGGAGGATCAGGGCTGCTTTGTGCAAAACCACTACACAAAGCAGCTAAGTATAACGTGTTTGTTATTTTTAACAAAAAATAAATAAAAAATCAAGACTTTAGTATCAATCACTTTAAAGTGGTTGTAAAGTCACTTGTGATAAAACATGTAATCCCCTCTCTTACAATAAGATTTAATGTGCAGTATTTGTAGTTTTTAAAAATGATTACGCAAAATACTGCATATTTTACAGCGCCGCTGGGCACTCTTGTGACTTGCCGTTCCCAATCTGAGCACTACAGTGGGAGGGGCTGCATTCCACCCATGACGTCAGCTGGGAGGAGGGGAGGAGAGGAGGAGAGTGGGGGGATTGAGGGGAGGTCACGTGAGCACCCAGCGGTGCTGTAAAGAAGGTATTTTGCGAAATAATTTTTAAAACTAGAGATACTGCACAATAAATCTTCATGTAAGAGAGGGGATTACATGTTTTATCACTAGTAATTTAACAGCTATAGCAGTGATAGCGGAGGGGAGTGGTGGGGAGGACATGGCTGACACAGACTGAACTGACAGGCGGGGAGAGAGGAGAGCAGCGGGGATGATGGAGACACGTAAACTGACCATGGTATCATGAATTAGCAGCAATGATTACCGTGGTCAGTTTACATAGGAGGACACAGGAACAGGCAGGATCAACCAGGTTTTTTAGAACATAGAGAGGGACAAACGACAAAGCAGAAGCACTATGCTGTGTATCCTACTTTAAAGAATCAGGATTTTTAAAATATTTTTTTTAGGGTTACAACCACTTGAACCTTCAGCTGCAGAGAAGTAAACTAAGTTCATTGAGAAGAATTTAAAACCACTTTTTTGGTTTCAGATAGAGAGCGAAAGGTTATACTCCTATTTAGTTGTTTTTCTGACCCGTGTCTCACTGGAGATCATACTGAAATCCCATCCTGGAGACACAACAGGAAATGAGAGTAAATCACTCCAAAGTGAATACAGGCGGTCGCCAGGTTACAAACATCCAACTTTCAAACGACTCCTACTTACAAACGATGGGAGGAAACAGGAAGTGAGAGGAAAACTACCCTTAGAAAGAGATATTCACAGAACGAACATTACAAGCCTGTTAACCCTTCCCTATCCTATCCAAAAAACTTCGAAATTATTTTACTGGCTGGAGATACACTTAAAAATGTACCTGTGTGCCAGGGCGGTGTGGCGGGAAGCTAAGAAGATTGCGGACTTTGGTGACATTGACTTGGCTCTGCCTCTTTGGCATAACCCAATGTTCCCTGGTCTCCAGTCGTTTTTGGATTTCCGGTTCTGGGAGTGTAGGGGAGTTACTACCTTGGGGGATGTATATGAAAGGAAGGTTGTAATCCCTTTTCAGTCACTACAAGATAGGTGTGATCTTCCCCATAATGCATTTTATAGATATCTCCAGCTCCGCCATGCACTCCACTCCCAGTTTGGATCTAATGAGGTTGGTCTCTCTGATTACCCGCTGATAGGAATTTTGCGATCTCAGGGACCCAGGGGGCTTGTCTCCACAAATCTACTTACACTTGATATTAGCCACAATTAATAAATCCCCACTGACAGTCCGCACCAAGTGGCAACAACTTATGCCTGATTTGTCGGATGAAGACTGGGAGGAGGCCTGCTCCTCGCATTTCTCAGTCTCCCCAGCAGTTAATAAACTGATACATCTTTACATGTTTCATTAATCTTTTTTTACTCCGGTTTGGCTGCACGCCATGCACCGATTGGGGGCCCCTACAAGCAACTAGATGTACATGCCCTCGAGTGGACTTTGCCCATGTCATGTGGCAGTGTCCGGTTATAGCTCGATACTGGAAAAGGGTGACCGAAGTTTTGTCTGCTGTCCTCTCTGATACAGTGCTGTGTACCCCCCTGGTATGTTTACTGGGGGTGTTGGATGAGGAGCTGTGGCCGCAACATACTAGAACTATGCTGCTGGAATCCGTGTTTATGGTCGGTAAGGCCGTAGCCTTTAAATGGATTCAATCCACTCCTCCCTCGGTGCGTATGTGGTTGCAATTGGTTAATCACGTGTTACCATACGAAGAACTTCTATTTGAACATAGAGGTTGTCCAGCCAAATTCGATAAGGTGTGGGGGGCTTGGTGCTCCTCTGACCTCACCAACTCTTCTGCCTTAGGTCCTCACTGAGGGTTTTGATTATCTTCATGTTTCTTTACCAATATTTGTCTTTTGTACCTCGACAGACTCTTTGACCCTATAATGTGATGTAATGCTGCATAATGAATGTTTTTCAATCAACTGTAATATGATGTACTGAATTCTGTTTTTTCTTTCTTTTTTGGTGGTCCTGTTGAATGCCCTGTTTGATTGTACCACAAGCTTTATATCCTTCAATAAAAAGTTAAAAAAAAAAAAAATGTACCTGTTCCCACTTACAAACAAATTCAACCTAGGAACAAACCTACAGACCCTATCTTGTTTGTAACTCGGGGACTGCCTGTAATTCCCATCTTAAAGTGTTAAAGCACAGGAACAGGTGCCCCATTGAAAGATTTTGTGCAGGAACAAATGGAAGAGTTAACAAGCAACAACTTTTGCCAACTATAGCCTGTATCAGGCAAAAAATAACAATCTGCAGTCAAAGTATTAATTCAGCCCACTGTCCCTATGGCAGATTTTTTTTTCTCACAGTCTGTCTGGTGAAACAGTTGTCAGCAGGATAGTAAGTACAGAAAAAACTCTCCGAGACAGGATAGCAGTAAAAACCAGGCAGGGATTCATATAATTAATTGATCTAGCCGAAGCAACAAAAAAAAAAAAAAAGGAATTTTGACTATGGCCCCATACACACAGGGCATTTAGGCTCGGTGCATGATGCCCCAGTGTTTAGGAACAGGCAGACTATGAGACGTTGACGGCTGCTGCAGCTGGATGGGGCAATTAGTGGTTCTTATGTTTAGGACTGTAGGCACCCAGGGATGAATGCCTAGAATTCAAGCAGTCTTGAGGGGCAATACCTGTCACCCTGAGTGGGAAAAATTCAGGCTTGGGTTGTTTCAAAGAATTTGCCAGCATAATCCAGGAGGTTTTCTCAGTTAATGCAACTAGGGTTGCCAATGAGAGCATGTTCTTGAACACTGGATCAGCCATTGACTAAAGTTGTGCTGAAAGAAACCTGGAAAGAACAATGTCAGGCTTAGACGTAGACACCCTTGGCAGTACACAGATGTGTGCAAGAGTCTAAGAAGGATTCTTTTGCCTGGATATTATTAAGGCTTCAAAAAAGGAGTAGTTAAACTTTTTGTTGTAGTTCTCCCATGGAACTTTAGTGAGGAGATATACTTTTATTTGACCTGGAGAAAACTTAAGTATATGGGTCAAACAAACTCAGGAGCTTGCAAGGAAGAGGTCCCAGACACACTTTGTGATCTGAATGGTCAGGGTTTGATCAAAGTCTAATATAATATAGCACCACAGAGTGTGGTGATTTTTTTCAACAACGTACAGGGTAAACAGGATGTGTGAATAGATGGGGGTATAACATAAAGTTGCACCTGCTACAAGTTTATAAAACCTCTAATATGAGAGATTTTTTGGCAGGTCTACCGGAGACCAGGAAGAGGCCCAGCTCTGCTCTTACGAAGCAGCAGGTAGAGCAAAAACTGTTTGTAGAAAGCATAGAGAGGACAGCAATGGAAGATCTTTGTGTACCTCTATGAAAGATCAAGTTAAATGAAAAAGCCTTGTCTTCACTGTACTAAGCTAAAGTCATGTCAGTAGACAGCCTAGCACCTGCATGGGGTAAAAGCGAATATTAACGCGTAGAAGGTTTCCTTCTTCCTCCGACTTGAGGGAGGAAGAGAAAATTACCGTTAGGTAGAGGTGTAATTGTGGATAGTGAGGTCAGAACACCTTCACTCCGTAGCTGCCTCAATGTATTTCTCAGGGTAATTCCCAGCGGGAAGTTCATTTTAAAGGGGATGCGCAAAAGGCACCTTTCCCGAGCATGGTCTACTACAGTAAGGCAAACAATTCTGTGTGTATGCACAGAAAGGACATTCTGGTGATTTGACAAACATTCTCCATGGCGTCTACGCAGAATAGTAGGGGTGATGGCTACAATCTAAAAGTCTATATCAGGAGACCATTAACTATGGAGTTCTCTAGCTCAGCCTGCCATAGTTTGGGCAATAAATAAGATCTAAAAAGCTGGCAGCAGGGCTGGACATACCAGACTGATAATTTAGTGCAAGAATAGCTGGATCCATAGAAGGAACAGTACATTTCTTTTGAAATATCTCTGCCATAGGGTCCAAGGCAGCAAAATTGTCAGGAGGGCTAACTAACTTCTCAGAGTTAGGCCAATCATCATATACTGCCCAACTGATTTGATCAAGAATAGGTAAAGGCTTTTTAGAATTTTCTGTCTTCTTTGTGTCTATTAGGGTATGTGAAGGCTGTGCAGAACTAGGTTTATCTAGCCAGAGAAGAAACTGCCTCAAAGAATCCAACATAGTCAACATATTAAAAGGAGGTGAAGAATTGACTTAACTGAATTCTAAAAACTGTATACACACAATGTGAATATGGCAGTCAAAAAGAGGAGAAGCACATAAGGACATTTGGGGCCAGGAAACAAGGGAACATTCTCAAGAACTTTTTCATCACTTTCTATACCAGTGACACCATTTACAAAGACAAAAAAACAGAGGGGGTCGAAGTTCCCTAGCAGGGACACAGAAAGCAATAAAAACATAAAAAGGGATTTTAACACTTCCCTTCTCTATCATAATGATAGAAGATGATGATAAAGTGCTAAAAAATTAAAGATTCATAATGCTAAAAACTAGATTTTTGTCTCATCATAAAATCCTTTTCTCTGATATTCATTGACAGACACAGCTCCAAATCTTCTTTGATGCTTGGGTTATGCTGCTCTTACTCGGAGTAGGACACTAGGCGGAAAGAGTTTGACTGCGCCCATAGGGCAGTCCCAGGGGGTATACTCCCACTTCCTGCTCTAGCTCTTCAGTAACAAGCAGTGTCAGAAGAACATAACCCCCAACTCATTAGAGGGGTGAATGCTGTGTCTGTCAATGAACATCAGAGAAAAGTATTTTACGGAAAGACAAAAATCCAGTTCTCTTTTGTTCATTGACAGACACAGCTCCATATCTTCTGTGACCCTTTGGGACGTCCCAAAGCAGTGTCAACATGAGGGGTGCAAAGAACACAGCAATAAATATACTTCCCAAAGGCTAAACGTAGCCAATCAGGTAAAACAGGAGCACAACCAGGACCAAATGGAGATCACCTGACAAAACAGTACACCCTCAAAGAGGACTAATCCTCTCCAAAAACAGCCTGCAAACCCTTGCGGCCAAAGGAAGCATCCGCAGATGCCAACACATCCACTTTATAAAGTTTTGTGATAGAGTGCACGGACGACCAGGTGGCCGCCTTGCAAACCTGCACCACTGATACCTGATGATGGAAGGCCCAATAGGCATTAAGCGTCCATGTAGAATACGCCTTAACAGGGAAATGGGGATCCTGACCCTCAATGGAATAGGCCTGCACCACTGTCTGCCTAATCCATCTAAAAATGGTCGCAGCAGACGCAGTCAGCCCCTTACAGGGTCCATCAGTAAGGACAAATAGGTAATCCGATTTTCGGAATGACTGACTCAGTCGCCGCCAGGTACACCAGTTACCCAAGCCACATCCAAAGAATGTAAGGCAATCTCTTTATTGTGCTTAGGCTCAGGACTGAAGGAAGGGAACACAATGCCTTTATTTAAATGGAAACCAGAGACGATTTTAGGAAGGAATGACTGGCAGGACCGAAACGCCACTTTATCTCCGTGAATCACCAAGTAAGGTGAACGACAAGACAAGCAGCCAACTCCGACACCCTACGTGCAGAAGAAAAAGCCACCCAGAAGGCTACCTTCTGGGACAATGAATATTTTCCCCAAGAGATTCACATCTGCAAAGTACGCACTTGAAACGCAATGGTAAATCTACCTAGAAGTAGATTTACCAGCCTACAGCAGCGTGGGAACCACCGATTCAGACAACCCTCTAGCACCTGGCTTCCAACAGCCAAGATGTTAAAGCCAGCGACTGTAAAGCAAGATTGGCCCTTGAGCCAACGGATCTCCTCTAAGAGGAAGTCTCAAAGGAGCATCAGTGACCAACCGTATCAGATCTGCGTACCAAGACTGGCAAGGACAGTCTGGAGCCACTAGGATGGCCGAAATCCCTTCTGCCTACGCAACTGGCAAAAGTTCTAGAAGAGGAAAGACGTATATCAGACAATACTGGTCCCAAAGGACGAGAGGCCAACAGGACCACCTTGGGAGTTCCCCACCAGAGACACAACTGATGAATCACCTCCGGAGAAATTGTCAAGTATATTGATCGGTAAGCCTGGATTCTTCCAGAGTCCAGACCCCCTGGGCAAAAAAAACGCCACCCCACTTGTACAGGCTGGCATCCGTGATAACCACCATCCAGTACAGGGGAAGGAAGATTTACCCTGTTGAAGAGCCAAATCAGGGACCCTCTCGTACCCTGGCTCAACAGGATCAGATTGTCTAGAGACTGTGGATTCTTGTTCCACATGGCAAGAATCTCTCTTTGCAAAGAATCTCTCTTTGCAGAGGTCTCGTGTGGACAGATTTTTGAAACTCGTCCCATGGGAGGGACACCCTGGCTGAGGAAGAGTCCAGAACAGACCCAGATAGTCCAACTAGGTGGACGGAACCAGAGCCAATACCTGGAAACTTAATTTCCAAACAAACTCCTGCAGAGTCCCCACAGTAATCTCCCGGTTGTCCTTCAGAGCAGTCGGAGACTCTGCTCGTAGAAGATCATCCAGTACTCCAATATCACAATCCCCCGCTGGCACAACAATGCCAACACCGGGCCAACACTTGTGAAAACCCGAGGGGTTGAGGTGAGATCTCTTGATAATGCTCCTCGCCCACAGCAAGTGGAGGAAGCGCGTATAACTAACATATATCGGAATATGAAGGTAAGCGTCCTTAATATCGATTGAGACCAGAAGATCCCTCTGATGTAGGGATGCCACTACTGTACAAATGGACTTAATTCGAAACATCTGTACCCGCACAAAGCGGTTCAGAGCTTGAGGTCCAAGATTGGACGTACCACGCTTTGTCTTTCTGGGACATGCAAACATGAAACCCCTTGTAGTAGCAGGTCTTGCACCACCCCGAAGAGACCTTGCAGGCGGTCTGGGGATAACTGCAGGTTGGAAGGAAAGAACCTCTCTGGAGGAGAAAACTGAAAGCTCTTGTAGCCGGACCGAATCAGCTCATGGACCCACTTGTCTTGAATCAGGGAGGTCCAAAGGTCCAGAAAGAAGCGGACCCATATACGGGTGAGAGCGCTCCCTTCAGGCAGAAGGGGTGTGTGTCTGGAGGTCTGGAAGGATTTGCTCTCGGCATACCAGATCAGGTCCTCATGGAACCTCCAAGGGAGGTCTTTTCAAGGAGGCTCCGAACAAACGATTCCCCACAAAGGTAAGCTCACATACAGTGCCTTGCAAAAGTATTCACTCCCTTGACTTTTTACCCATTTTGTTACATTACAGCCTTAAGTTCAATGTTTTGCTAATCTGAATTTTATGTGATGGATCAAAACACAATAGTCTAAGTTGGTGAAGTGAAATGAGAAAAATATATACATAAAACTATTTTTTAGAAATAGAAAATTGGCATGTGCGTATGTATGCACCCCCTTTGTTATGAAGCCCATAAAAAGCTCTGGTGCAACCAATTATCTGCAGAATGCACATGATTAGTGAAATGATGTCAACCTGTTTGCAATCTAAGTGTCACATGATCTGTCATTACATATACACACCTTTTTTGAAAGACCCCAGAGGCTGCAACACCTAAGCAAGAGGCATCACTAATTAAACACTACCATGAAGACCAAGTAACTCTCCAAACAAGTAAGGGACAATGTTGTTGAGAGAAGTACAAGTCAGGGTTAGGTTATAAAAAAAATCTTTGATGATCCCCAAGAGCACCAACAAATCTATCATAACCAAATGGAAAGAAGATGGCACAACACCCAACCTGCCAAGAGACGGCCGCCCACCAAAACTCACGGACCAAGCAAGGAGGGCATCAATCAGAGAGGCAACACAGAGACCTAAGGTAACCCTGGAGGAGCTGCAGAATTCCACAGCAGAGACTAAAGTATCTGTACATAGGAGGACAATAAGCCGTACGCTCCATAGAGTTGGGCTTTATGGCAGAGTGGCCAGAAGAAAGCCATTACTTTGAGCAAAAAACAAAATGGCACGTTTTGAGTTTGCGAAAAGGCATGTGGGAGACTCCCAAAATGTATTGGAGGAAGGTGCTCTGGTCTGATGAGACTAAAATTGAACTTTTCGGCCATCAAAGAAAACGCTATGTCTGATGCAAACCCAACACATCACATCACCCAAAGAACACCATCCCCACAGTGAAACATGGTGGTGGCAGCATGATGCTGTGGGGATGTTTTTCAGCAGCCGGGACTGGGAAACTGGTCAGAGTTGAAGGAAAGATGGATGGTGCAAAATACAGGGAAATTCTTGAGCAAAACCTGTACTACTCTGTGCGTGACTTGAGGCTAGGACGGAGGTTCACCTTCCACAGCAGGACAATGACCCCAAACACACTGCTAAAGCGACATTTGAGTGGTTTAATGGGAAACATGTAAATGTGTTGGAATGGTCTAGTCAAAGCCAAGACCTCAATCCAATAGAAAATCTGTGGCCAGACTTAAAGATTGCTGTTCACAAGCGCATGCCATCCAAGGAGGAGGATTGAAGGAGCTGGAGCAGTTTTGCAAGGAGGAATGGGCAAAAATCCCAGTGGTAAGATGTGGAAAGCTCATAGAGACTTATCCAAAGTGACTTGAAGTTGTGATTGCCACAAAAGGTGGCTCTACAAAGTATTGACTTTAGGGGGGTGAATAGTTATGCACATTTACTTTTTCTGTTATTTTTTCCTATTTGTTGTTTGCTTCACAATATAAAAAAAAAAAAAATCTTCAAAATGATGGGCATGTTCAGGTTGTGAGGCAAGAAAACACGAAAAATGCCAAGGAAGGTGAATACTTTTGCAGGGCACTGTAAGGCCTTCTGAAAAGTCTGGTCCGCAGACCAGCCTTTTAGCCATATCTTGTGCCGAAGGATCATTGCTGTCAAAGACAGCACAGAGAGACTAAGGGAGCTGCATCCAGATAGGCATCACAGACGAACTGCAACCCATGGACCAACTAGTCCGCCAGCTCTGCAAAGGCAGGAGGAATATGTTCCCCCTCCAGATCCTGGCGCAAAAGCTTTGCCCACTCGGGAAAGTCAGGGAAACCATGCTATGGTGAACACCAGCCTAAGGATCGAACCGGCCACAATAAACATGTGACAGATCAAAGTCTCGGCTCTCCTGTCAAAAGGATCTTTTAAAAACCGGAGACTACTCCACCAGAATTAGGGTGGATTTACTCAGCCTGGAGACCTCAGAGTCCACCATAGTTGGGACTGCCAACTTACTCAACAGAGACTCCTCAAGGGATACAGTCTATCAAAAACGCTTAGGCACAGCCTAACTCCACTGACTCGCAACAATTTTGTCCCAGTAAGCGGGAAAAAGGAAATACCTTTGCCGCTTTAGAGGATCTGCGGGCCTCTGACGCAGCAGCGGCTGCACCCCCCCTTGTTTAAAGTTTCCTGCACCGATACAATCAGTGCATCCACCAGCGCCTTTACATGCGCATGTGCAGTAAAAGGAATCATCCTCACCGCCAGAGCGCCTGAAGTGCGTGGACGCAGACCCAGTAGAGTCGCTATATACTAAGCTCACCCTGAGAACATAACAAGCAGGGGAGGTCGCCGACCTCAGTCCCGAAAGGAGACCCCGGCTAAGGGTCCACAAAAGAACATATTAGACCTAAGGGTTGCCCTCCATAGAGGACATATTAGGACATAGCCCCCTAGAGGGGGCCCGCCATGATGCAGACGCGCAGGCAGAGTACCCTCACCCACACAATAATGGCTGCTTCACTTCGCTAAAAAATGCAGTGCCCCCATCATGGCACCCCCCGGTGCCAAGCAGACCATATGACCCCCCCCCCCCCCCCCAGGGGAAGGCAGACACCCGTACGCAGCTCTATCAACCGGTCAGCAGTTTGAACAGCCTGGTCAACAGTTTGGACAGCAGCTTGGACAGCCAGCCGCGAGTAGGCCGCAATGCCACAGCCTAAATTTAGGACTGTGTAAGTCGCGAATCCGCCGGCAGCTCTGTTAGCTTGATCAGCAGCATGGACATCTTGGTTAGGAGCTCAGATAGCTTGGTCAGCCACTTGGACAGCTAGTTCCGTCAACCGCGAGTAGGCCGCGGCCTCAATTTTGGCCCAATCCAGGCGCATGAGGTGCGCATCAGTCGGCAGTACTATCTGCTATATCAGCAGCTTGGATAGCTTGGTCAGGCACTCGGGCAGCTTGGTTGGCCCAAACCAGCCACGTGAGGCGCTGACCCGCGGATGATGAAACATCTGCTTCCCCCCAGTCCAATACTCACTGCAGGGAGCCCAAAGGACATCCCTGTCCCAGTCACGAATCCTCAGGGGGCCAGGAACCCGCCCAAAGACCCCCGTGTGCGATCCGGACAACCCGGTCAACAACAACCACATCCTTAACCCCCCTTACTGGAGCAAGTAGCAAGGCCAGCTCCTACCTCACCCAGTGAGGGGGGGGGATAGGAGGGGCTAGGTTTGGGAGTATACCCCCTGGGACCGCCCTATGGGCATAGTCAAACTCTTAACTCTTTTCCGCCTAGTGTCCTACTCCTAGGAAGAGCAGCATATCCCAAGAGTCAAAGACAATATGGAGCTGTGTCTGTCAATGAACAAAAGAGAAAATGTATATTACTAACAAAATATTGAATTTACAGTTTTTTTTCTGTAAGAATGCAATAAGATCAGACATTTTTGAATATTCACAATCGTGTATGTAGCAATTTTAAAAACAGGAAGATCAGTTACCTGTACTGGGCAGGAAGAGGAGTCAACAGTCCCTAAACTGGCAGCCAGTAGTGCGGAATTAAGAGCCATGAGGGCTGGAGAGGCAGAGACGGGAGAGAAGAGCAGTGGTTGGAGTGAGTTTTCAGGAAAAGTCTCAGGCAAGGTCAGGTGTGTTTCAGGTTTCTCAGTTGTGTCTGTATGTGAAGAGGGCAGAGCATCCAGCAAAGGTGCGAGAGAGGACAGAAGGCTATTCTGTTGTTGATTCTGAGGTGGAATATCGAGCTGTGGTAGTCCAAGTCCTCCCAGTGGTAAAAGAGGATTATGTAGAAGAGATGCCATCAACAAAGCTTGCAAAGCACTGGTTTCTGGATCACCCACAGAGGGTAACGTCAAAGGAGGATTTTGGAGTCCCAATAGGCCAAGATCTGCACCTCCCAATAAAGAGGAGGAAAGTAAATTGACTAAGCCTTGGTTAAGCAGCTGTTGTTGCTGATTCAAGCTGAAGGAGAGTGGCAATGAGCCCAGCATGGCTAGGTTTAAAAGCGCAGGTGTGGCAGAAAATGGCAAGACTTGTTCCTGGCTCAAGAAGGAGAAGCTGTCCCCAGAAGAAGGCAGAGAACAGGGCAGCTCACTGTTGCCTTCTGTGATACCACTTTGTGCCAGGCTCGGGGCTGGAGAAGATTTTGGTACTGGAGACTGGTTGTGTCGGCCAGAGGATAAAGCTAAAACGAGAAATAAATTAGAAATATGCATGTGTAAACAATAAGCTACACTGGTTTTAGATACTTAAAATATTCTATGTTTGTAGTTCATTCAAATATAAATGTAAAATGCTTACGTGGATTTGCCCCAGTGGGTGTTGAGGGTAACTTCAGTGGTAAAGGAGTCCCTGAGTTCTGTTCTGTAGCAGTCTGGACTAGTTGCCCTACAAGGCCAAGAAGATGGTTGCTGATATCTTGAGAAGCTGGAGACCTGCTTGGATTTTTGCTTTGGCTTGGGGGCTCCTCTACAGATGTACGAAACAATTGAAGGGAAGAGGGAGTCTGACCAGAAATTGACTGTATATTAAGAACTTTGGATTTTCCCATGTCTTCATCAAGCTGTCCCCCAATTCCAGCTAACTTTGATACACAAGAATTTAATCGAGTGTGTCCACTAGGACTACTAGGAGTTAGGAGAACCTTACTAGTATCCTGCGGACTGGCATCAGGTCCTGGAGAATTCTTTTGTCTTTTTCGCTTCACCATCATATCCCTTCTCTGGGAATGAGTCCTGCTGGGAAGAGACCGACCTTCCTGTGTGACAGATGTAGAAAGCAACGTATTGGGATTCAGCAATCGGCTGGGTAAAGTGCTAGGGGCTGCGGCTTCAGGTTTGGTTTGATTTGCCATCTGGGCCTTAGCAGCCGCTGTAAGGAGGCTGCTAGCTGGGAAGGAAGCATTGCTTTGCTGGCCCAATATGCACCCGAGGGGAAAGCCCAGTAAGCCTTGCGCTGCTCCCAAAGACACCGGTGGTGCTGATTTATTGCTTTGGTGGGTTAAGGCATGGCTGGCATTTGAAGAAGATCCCAGTTGGGCCTGCCCAAATGGAGGGAGGCCTTCAAGTATTGCTTTTGGACTGTGGGGCACAGAGCGCTTGGGAGGGCTAATGGGCCTGGGAGATCTAGAACTTGACCTTGTGGGGGCAGGAAAGTGCTCGGAGGAGGCAGAGGAGTGGCGGGAACGTTGAGGGGATGGCTCCACACTGCCAGCTGGGGAAGAAATAGAGGATATTGAAGACCTAGTCGTAGAAGGAGATGTCAGCACTCCACTACGAGTGAAAGGTGAAAATGGAGGAGGAGGCAGTGAAACAGAGGTTGTGTTGCTTGGGTTGTGCTCAGGAGTAGGGTGAGGGTTCAATAAGGGAACCTGAGACTGAATTAAAGGAGGCGAGTTTAATACATGGTGCTTTGGACTAGGTGGTCTACAGCTGATGGAATCCAAGATGCCGAGCGGATCTTTCTCAGGAAAGGCAAAAGGCCGTCGGGAGACCTGAGGAGATTCATCCAGCGTCCTTGAAAATGTGCCACCTGGCACAAAGCTACAAGTATTAAGAGCTATTGGTTTTGGGGAGAGGCCTGAAAGTTCTTGACTACATAAGGGATAGGAAGGCCGGTGTTGGGAAGACTTTACTTGCGTAAAACTGGAACTGGAACACAGCTCATTAGATATGGCTTGTGGAGTCCTTGAAAACAACTCATAGTTACCATTTGATGGCACCGGTGGACAGTTTCTTAAGGCATAGGACTCACCAAGAGATGCCCCATGCTGCCTAGGCACAACAGGCCGCTGGCTGGATCGTAAGCCAGAGTACCTTTCCCCAGAATTAGGAGTTAAAGTATCTGATTTGTGATCCAAGGGATTCTCAGAATGGTGAGCAGGCATGCTGTGGGCCTTCTCCATCATTAGTTTGGTGAACATGTCAGGATCGAGAGAACAGGGGTGTTGTCCCATCTTTGGGCTGGTGGATGCTGCATGAAAGTTTTGACTTGGGCCACATCCTGTTAAAGATAAACATAAAATAAATAAATATGTTCACTGACACAAAGAGGACTGAGAATATACAATATGTTAGGTAGACAATAAAAAGTATTTTGAGGGGATTGTGCTACAACCAACATTTTAAATTAGTTAAAAAAAATAAAACCAGAAACAAAATGTGGTCATTCGTCTTTAATCGTGTATAAAGCACAACAATCTTTCACTAGTTCCATGTAATATTCCAGATACTGCAATGTCTATTTCAGGAAACAAAATAATCACTTGGCAAAGCTTTTGCTGCTGGGTATAATACTAAGCTAGGTAGGGATTTGAGAGTGAATTAGCTCTACTACCTGAAGGTTGCAGCCATAATTCTCTTTAAGAATAATCTGCCTCATACTTGACTAGTGTTTAGGGATGAGCTCTGAACAGGATACTGGAGTGGTCTTCTATGCCTACAAGGGAAAGGCAGTGAGGTGTCTGTGTTGATAACCTTTGAAAAACGAAATGAGTTTATATCCTCTTTAATGTTTTCAGAGGTACATGTGCAATAGATCAGTTTAATGTACAGTATCTCACAAAAGTGAGTACACCCCTCACATTTTTGTAAATATTTTATTATATCTTCATGTGACGACACTGAAGAAATTACACTTTGCTACAATGTAAAGTAGTGTGTGTACAGCTTGTATAACAGTGTAAATTTGCTGTCCCCTCAAAATAACTCAACACACAGCCATTAATGTCTAAACTGCTGGCAACAAAAGTGAGTACACCCCTAAGTGAAAATGTCCCAATTGGGCCCAATTAGCCACTTTCCCTCCCCTGTGTCATGTGACTCGTTAGTGTTACAAGGTCTCAGGTGTGAATGGGAAGGTGGTGTGTTAAACTTGGTGTTGTTGTTCTCACTCTCTCATACTGGTCACTGGAAGTTCAACATGGCACCTCATGGCAAAGAACTCTTGGAAGATCTGAAAAAAAAATAATTGTTGCTCTACATAAAGATGGCCTAGGTTATAAGAAGATTGCCAAGACCCTGAAACTGAGCTGCAGCATGGTGGCCAAAACTATACAGCAGTTTAACAAGACAGGTTCCACTCAGAACAGGCCTCGCCATGGTCGACCAAAGAAGTTGAGTTCACATGCTCAGCGTCATATCCAGATGTTGTCTTTGGGAAATAGACGTGCCTGTCAGCATTGCTGCAGAGGTTGAAGAGGTGGGGGGGTTAGCCTGTCAGTGCTCAGACCATACGCGGCACACTGCATCAAATTGGTCCGCATGGCTGTCATCACAGAAGGAAGCCTCTTCTAAAGATGATGCACAAGAAAGCCCACAGTTTGCTGAAGACAAGCAGACTAAGAACATGGATTACTGGAACCATGTCCTGTGGTCTGATGAGGCCAAGATAAACTTATTTGGTTCAGAAGGTGTCAAGCATGTCTGGCAGCAAACCAGGTGAGGAGTACACCAGGTGAGGAGTACAAAGACAAGTGTGTCTTGCCTACAGTCAAGCATGGTGGTGGGAGTGTCATGGTCTGGGGTTGCATGAGTGCTGCTGACACTGGAGAGCTACAGTTCATTGAGGGAACCATGAATGCCAACATGTACTGTGACATACTGAAGCAGAGCATGATCCCCTTACTTCGGAGACTGGGCTGCAGGGCAGTATTCCAACATGATAACGACCCCAAACACACCTCCAAGACGACCACTGCCTCGCTAAAGAAGCTGAGGGTAAAGGTGATGGACTAGCCAAGCATGTCCCCAGACCTAAACCCTATTAAGCATCTGTGGGGCATCCTCAAACGGAAGGTGGAGGAGCGCAAGATATCTAACATCCACCAGCTCCGTGATGTCGTCATGGAGGAGTTGAAGAGGACTCCAGTGGCAACCTGTAAAGCTCTGGTAAACTCCATGCCCAAAAGGGTTAAGGCAGTGCTCGAAAATAATAGTGGCCACACAAAATATTGACACTTCGGGCCCTGTTTGGACATTTTCACTTAGGGGGGTACTCACTTTTGTTGCCAGCGGTTTAGACATTAATGGCTGTGTGTCAAGTGTTTTTGAGAGGACACCAAATTTACACGGTTATACAAGCTGGACACTCACTACTTTACACTGTAGCAAAGTGTAATTTCTTCAGTGTTGTCAGATGAAAAGATATAATCCAATATTTACAACAATGTGAAGGGTGTACTCACTTTTGTGAGATACTGTATATAACCTAATCAACGTCAGTTTGTGTTTCAAAAACATATTTAAGTATATAGTCTACCCCTAAAGGTTAATAAAAGTACAAGTGCCCCGAATTCGTATATAGAGGCAGTCCCCAAGTTACAAACATACAGCTTACATACACTATATTGTCAAAAGTTTTGGGACACCTGCCTTTACACACACACACATGAACTTTAATGGCATCGCATCTGTGAAGTAAGGCACTGAGGTTGGACGAGAAGGCCTGGCTCGCAGTCTCCACTCTAATTCATCCCAAAGGTGTTCTATCGGGTTGAGGTCAGGACTTTGTGCAGGCCAGTCAAGTTCATGTTGGAACAGCAATGGGCCATCTCCAAACTGTTCCCACAAAGTTGGGAGCAAAAAATTGTCCAAAATGTATTGGCCTTAAGAGTTCCCTTCACTGGAACTAAAGGGCAAGCCCAAACCCTGATCAACAACCTCACACCATAATACCCCCTCCACCAAACGATTTAGAGCAGTGCATAAAGCAAGGTCTATTAAAACATGGATGAGCAAGTTTGAGGAGGAGGAACTTGACTGGACAGTCCTGACCTCTAACTAACTGATAGAACAGCTTTGGGATGAATTAAGAGTGGAAACTGTGAGCCAGGCCTTCTTATCCAACATCCATGCCTGATCTCATAAATGTGCTTCTGGTAGAATAGCTGAGGCTGTTATAGATGCAAAGGGTGGGCCAACTCAATATCGAATGCTAAGGGCTAGGACTGGGATGCCATTAAAGTTCATGTGCATGTAAAGGCAGACGTCCCAATACTTTCGACATTTGATCCAGTGTATGACTCATACTTGCAAAAAGGAAGGCAACAGGAAGTGAAAGGAAATCTACCCCTAAGAAAGGAAGTTCAAACCTGTAAGAGTTATCATGGGAAAAAGGTGTTTCCCCTGAAGCTTTAGCGCCAATCTTTTTTTTACGCCAACCCAAAATTTTCAAAATCCAATTGTCACTGGGACAGAAAGAGGTGAAATTTTCTGAACAGGGGCACAGACAGCAAAACAAACATTATAGGGGTTTAGTTAACCCTTCCCTATTCTATCCAAGAAAACATACAAAAACTGATTTTTGTCTTACCGTAAAATCCTTTTCTCTGATGTTCATTGACGACACAGCTCCATATCTTTTTGATCCTTGGGTTATGCTATCCCCTACAGGAGTAGAACACTAGGTGGAAAAAAAAAAATGACTACGCCTATAGGGCGGTATACTCCCACTTCCTGTTATTGCTGTGTCCGTCAATGAACATCAGAGAAAAGGATTTTACGGTAAGGGCTCTTTCACACGGGGCGGACCGTATTGCGATCCGCTCCGGCACTTTTTTTTTTCACGGACACGGATGACACTTGTGTCATCTGCTCCGTATGTCCGCATATCATCCCATCCGTTTGCGGATGATCTACGGACATAATGTATGTCTATGGGCATTGCGGATGTCAGCGGATGACACTACTGACATCCGTTTTTTGCATTCGCTCCGTTTTTTAAACGGAACAAAAATAGGGTTCTGTTCCGTTCCAAAAAACGGAACAGAACTGAAAGGACGAAAATCGGATGTCAGCGGATGGTCATCCGCAATCCCATAGACATTCATTATGTCCGTATATTACCCGCAAACGGATGGGGCGATTTACGGACATACGGAACGTCCGCGTGAAAGAGCACTAAGACAAAAATCCAGTTTTCTCTTTCGTTCATTGATGGACACAGCTCCATATCTTCTTGACCCTTGGGACGACCCAAAGCAATGTCAAACATGAGGGGTGGGAAGAACACAGCAACAACACACTTCCCAAAGGTAAAACGTAGCCAAACAGGTAAAACAGGAGCTTAAACCAGGAACAACTGGAGCTCACCTACCAAAAAAAAAATACACCCCTGCTTAAGCCTCTGCCACAGCAGCCTACAAACCTCTGCGGTCAAAAGCAGCATCTGCAGATGTGACTACACCCACCTTGTAAAATTTGATGAAGGTATGCATAGACGACCAGGTGGCCGCCTTGCAAACCTGGACCACTGACGCCTGATGACGGAAGGCCCAGGAGGCACTAAACGCCCTTGTAGAATGTGCCTTAACAGGGAAAGGAGAAATTTGACCCTTAATGGAATATGCATGCACCATGTCTGCCTGATCCATCTGGAAATTATCGCAGCAGATGCGGCCTGCCCCTTACGAGACCCATCCGTAAGGACAAACAAGGAATCAGATTACCAAATCGACTCATTCGCGAACAGGTACACCCTGATTGCCCGAACCACTTCCAGGGAATGTAAGGCATCTCTTTAAGATGCTTAGGCTTAGGACACAAGGAAGGAAACACAATGTCTTCATTTAAGTGGAAATCAGAGACGATCTTAGGAAGGAAAGAGTGGCAGGGACGTAACACCACTTTGTCCCTTTGAAATACCAGGTAAGGTGACGGACAGGACAACACAGCCAGCTCTGATACCCTGCGTGCCGAAGTAATAGCCACCAAGAAGGCCACCTTCTGTGACAAAGTAAGCAGAGGAAGTTCACAAATGTTTTCAAAAGGCGGTTTTTGAAGAATCGGCAATACCATATTGAGGTCCCACGGAGGAACCGGGAACCTTACCGGAGGAGCCAGGTGGCGTATCCCCTAAACGAAAGTGTGAACCAAGGAATTTGTGGCCAACGGACGCTGGAAGAAGATTTCCAAAGCGGAAATCTGGCCCTTGATGGTGCCCAGGGCCAAACGCTATGGCAAGGAATGGGGGGAACCCCTCAAGACTCACACAAAGAAATGTACACCCTCCAAACTTGATGATAAATCTTCCTAGAAGTAGATTTTCTAGCTTTCAACAGTGTAGGAGTTACTGAATCCAACAACCCTCTGTCCTTCAGCACCTGGCTTGCAATAGCCAGGCCGTTAAAGCCAGCGACCCAAAAGCAGGCTGGAAGATTGATCCCCAAGATAAAATATTTTCTCTGAGAGGGAGTTTCCAAGGGACGTCGACTACCAGTCTTACCAGGTCTGCATACCAAGACCGGCGAGGCCAGTCTGGGGCCACCAGAATGACTGGAATCCCTTCTGCCTCGATTCTGCGCCAGAAGTTTAGTGGAGGAAAGTCATACATTAGACGATACTGGCCCCAATGGACCACCAGAGCGTCTGTGGTGTCAGCCAGAGGGTCCCGAGACCTTGCCACAAACCTCTGAATCTTCCGGTTGAGGCGAGAGGCCAACAGGTCCACAGCGGGAGTCCCCCACCGGAGACTCAGTTGTTAAAACACCCCCGGGTGAAGAGACCATTCTCCCTGATCCAGCGCCTGCCGACTGAGGAAGTCGGCCTGCCAATTTTCCACCCCTGGAATGCGCACCGCAGAGAGGGCTGGAACAAACCGTTCTGCCCACCTTAGAGTGCCGGCCACTTCTCTGTGCTAGGGCACTTTTGGTGCCCCCTTGATGATTGACATATGCCGCAGCCGTGGCGTTGTCCGATTGAATCCTTACCGGGCGCCCCTGCAGGCGGTCCGTCCACAAAGACAGGCAAAGCCAGATTGCCCGAATCTCCAGGACAATGATCGGCAGACTGGACTTCTCCCATTTCATAAACTCCCTGAGCCAGATCTGTGCCAAGACACCTCCCCACCTGGACAGGCTGGCTTCCGTGGTGACAACCGTCCAGTACAGGGGGAGAAAGGATTTTTCCTGTTGAAGCACCAGGGAGCTGAGCCACCATATCAAGGACCCCTCGTACCCTGGCTCAACAGGATCAGATTGTCTAGGGACCGTGGATTCTTGTCCTATTTGGCAAGAATATCCTTTTGCAGAGGTCTGTTATGGAACTGAGCAAATGGAACCACCTTGAAAGTGTAGACCATCAAGGCCAGCACTTGCATGCAAGTCTTGAGAGACGACTGCCGGTTTGATAACAGGAGCCGAATCGCATGCTGCAATTTTAGGAGTTTTGTCTCTGGAAGAAACACCCGGGCTGAAGCTGAATCCAGAGTCAGGCCCAGGTAGTCCAGCTTGTTGGACAGCGTCAGAACCGATTTTTAAAACATTTTGTATCTAGCCGAACTCTTGCAAGGTTCACACAGTGATATCCACATCGTTTTAAGACAGTCAGAGATTCTGCTCGCAGAAGTAGGTCGTTGAGGTACCCCAGTACTGCGATCCCCCTTTGCCTGAGCAAGGCTAACACCGGAGCCAAAACTTTTGTGAACCCCCTGGGAGCTGAGGTGAGACCAAAGGGTAATGCCACAAATTGACAGTGCTCCTCGCCTACGGCAAAGCGATGAAAACGCTGATGCCTGACACAAATTGGGATATGAATGTAGCCACCCTTAATATCGCTAAAGGCCAGAAAATCCCCTTGATGAAGGGATGCCACTACCGTGCGAATGGACTTCATCTGAAATTTCTGAACCCGCACAAAGCGGTTCAAGGCCTTGAGATCCAGGATTGGATAGACCTTGCTTTCCTTCCTGGGGACAGTAAATAGGTTTGAATAAAACCCCTGAAAACTTTCTGACTCTTGAACTAGTACAATGACTCCTTGGGAGAGGAGATCCTGTACCACCCCGAGAAGGCCTCGCAGACGATTCAGGGACAGACGCAAGTTGGAAGGGAAGAACCTTGCCGGAGGCAAGGACCGGAGCTCGATCTTGTAACCGGACCGAATCAATTAGTGGACCCATTTGTCGTGAATAAAAGAGGTCCACGGGTCTGGAAAAAAGCGAAGTCCCCCCACCCCAGGTACGAGTGAGGACGCCCCTTTAGGCAGAAGTAAACTTGTCTGCGGTACCGACAGGACCCGCTTTTGACTTACCAGACCAGGGTCTCTTGAAACCTCCCACGAAGTTATGGGTGGATTTTGATCCCTTATTCTGCGATCCCGCGGGACGGAAAAGCCGTTTATGTGCTGAAAAGAAAGGACCACGCTTGTGACGAGCGTCCTTGCTCTTGGTAACCTGCGGAAGTAGAGTACTCTGACCTTCCATAAGACCTTTAATGTCCTCTTCCATGGAAGCTCAGAACAGGCAGTCTCCTACAAAAGGGAGACTGGTCAGCACCCTTTTGGAAGCCTGGTCCGCAGACCAGCATTCAGCCAAATCATGCGGCGGAGGGTCACTGCTGTCACAGACACCCTGCAGGCTAAAGGGGTTGCGTCCAGATAGGCATCACAGATATATTGTACTCCCTGTACTAACTGATCCGCCAGCTCAGGAGGATGCCAACACTCTTCCAAATTCTGGCGCAGAAGCTTTGCCCATTCCGTTAAGGTCTGGGAGACCAAGGTTATGGCAAACACCGGCCTCAAAATTGAAACGGCTACGTTAAAAAGGTATCGGACCAAAGATTCAGCTCTCTTGTAAACTAGGTCCTTAAAGGATGGAGAGTTCTCCACTGGTAGCAGTGTGGCTTTATTTAACCTAGAAACGTGAGAATCTACCACCGTTGGAACTGTCAGTTTCTTCAAAGGGACTCTTCAAAAGGATACCCTCTAGCGAAACACTTTAGGTATCCCGACCATGCATTTTGGGGAACCCAACTGACTTGCGACAATGTTGTCAAAATAGGCGGGAAAGGGGAAAACCTTAGTCGCCTTCGAATGGTCTGCAGGGACCAAATTGCACCGGCGCAGCGTTAGCTGAGTCCTCCATTTTTAAAGTTTCCCGCACGGATACATTTGGTGCCTCCACAAGCGCCTTTTCATGCGCGGCTGTAGTGGAAGAGGATTCATCCTCATTGTAAGAGCACTTAGGGTGCATGGACGCAGACCTAGTAGGGTGACTCGAGTCCGCTGCGACCAAATTAATGTAAGAATCTGAGGAGGCAGAGGATGCAGGTGAAGGCAGGGGATGCTTTATGCTAGGCCTATGTTGAAGGGCCATATCAACTTTTGACACCAGTGATTGCAGGAGCGCCGTCATGGCCGCCAGGGTGGACTGAGACCCAGAGGGTCCCGCAGTTTCTTACAGTGGGTCAGGTGGTGACACGTGCTCCAGGGACGGCCAGCAAAATCTGGGGGAAAAAGATTACAAAAAAAAAATTGCTGTAAAAATCCCCCCCCCCCCCCCACCGCTGCACTGGTGGCACCACAGGTCCCAGCGCACCAAAAGTACTGCTATAGCAGAAAGAGGGAGCTTGCACACCCACAGGGACTCACCACCACTGACTCAGGAGGGACACGGAGTGCCAAGCTGCATGCCGTGCGGCAATCAGAGAGGAAGAGAAAACGCGGGCACTGCCATTAGAGGCCTACCACCAAATCAACGCTCTACAGGCTACAAGAAAATGGCTGCCACATTGATTTCAATGGGGAGCTACCAAAACATGGTCGCCGAGCTACACAAACATGGCCACCGATACCAATAGCAGCCATCCACCGCAAAATTGTGGCGCCCGCGGGACTCCCGGGACCCCCAGATACATGCAGCCAAGAAAAGGGGGCCCTGTCAGGGACCCCCCCCCCAGGACATTTTTCCCAGAAAACCGCTAAACTGAGCTGCTGGTGGCGCACTCCCTCCCCCCCTCTAACCCCACTTAACACCCCAAACATGTAAATAGTATGGCCACCCCGGGGGGGGGGGGGTGCTTGTGCATGGGGAACCCACTAGTGGAAGAGGGGGGCACCATTTGGAAAGGAAGGACACATGGGGGGGCGTACCAACCCGGGGAGGGGCCCGCGTTCACCACGAGAATTCACCAGAGGAGAGGGGGGACACTACTTACCAAACCTTGGAACCAAGCGAGCATCACTCCGGGCAGGCCACCGCACCATCTTAGAATGGGGGTGCTGCGGGCCAAAGGTATGCTGCGACACATGTCGTGACCAGGGAAATGCGTCTTTACGGGATGTTTAACTTGCCAGCCAGCCCCCGCCTTAGGGTGATGTCGCGGCTGACCTAGCGCAGAGCTGGGGTCGGGGCGTGCTCACTGCCCGGACTGGGAAAACTGTAAGGATCTAGAATATCCATTGCGTTGCGCAGTCCGGCAGTTGATTGTAGTTCTGACTGGAAAAGACTTGATTGTAGTTCAGAAGAAAAAAAAAATTCAGTTTAAAAAAAGGAAGAAATGCCAGGACCAGAGATCCTAGCAAGGAACTGGGTCCTTACCCCTGACTAGGCAGAAAAAAAACTGAAGTCTTATAGCAGGAAGTGGGAGTATAGCCCGTAGGAGTAGTACATTTTTTTCCGCCTAGCGTCCTACTCCTGTAGGGGGCAGCATAACCCAAGGGTCAAGAAGATATGGAGCTGTGTCCGTAAACAAACGAAAGAGAAATTATTTTTTTTGGCTGGAGTTACACTTAAAAAATTTACCTGTTCCAACTCGCATACAAATTCAAATTAACAAACCTACAGAACCTATCTTGTTTTTAACCCGGGGACTGGCTGTAGTCTGTAATTATACTGTATATGTTCATGAAAGCAGCTATGTGTTGATAGAACTTAAAAGGAAAAGTACAGCATTGGCTGTATTTCTCCTATGGATCACAGGCATGCAATTGGTTCTGCACTTCTGTGACCATTTTTCAGCAAACAGCAGGCTGAAGCTCACTGTCGGCTGACGTCACAGAACCAATCCAGGCTCGCGAAACAACGAAGTCAGGACCCACCCACATGCCTGGACCACCACCCGGCTCACCTTCTCAGCGAACCGCTGAGAGCCTGAGCTACCTACTCCCGCCCTCCCCCCCCCCCCTCCACAGCCCAGTGCCCCACTGAGCGGGGGGTGCGGCAGAGAAGACAACGGTGAATGACATTCATCAGCTCTCTGCTCAGGGAGCACTGAGAACCCAGCGATTGGCGTTGATTAATTGCTTGGTTCTCAGTCTTAAAGTCGGAGGGGGACCGATGCTGCATCCACCTAGGTAACTATGATTCTGAGAAAAAACAACAACAACAAAACCCCATACTTCTCTTTTAACTTTGTGCAATATAAACAGTATACATACATGCACAGAGTACGAAAATCCATTCACATCAATTGCCTGCTCCCTAAATATCCCAACCAAACACACACACTACCAATTAGCATGTTTTCAGACTGAGGAGTGAGGGGGAGGTAACAAAGTGCAAACAAAGGAAGCTCATACAAACGTGGTAAGAACACACAAACTCCACGCAGAGAGTGATTGGGATGGAATTACATAGACTAAGCTTTTGGTTGTGCTTTGCTGATACTCTTATCTCAGGCCTACCAGGCCAAGTTTGATTAAAAACCATAAACAAATTGGCATTTGCAATGGCTTGTAACATCTGCAACACTCAAAGACTATGTGATCTTTGTCCAGGATTTTACTTACATGAGGGTGCTCAGGAGCGGTGTTTTAGGGCCTGAATCAACAGGCTTGGGTTGTGTCAATGGCATTAGTATGACATCAGGAGACAATTCGGAGCTCATACAGAATTCATTGACAGGTGCATGTGACCTGCAGTTGACCTCTTCCTGACTAGCATTTGATCTGCTTCACATGGATTTTGCATTTCTGTAGACTTGTATAAGAACGCAAAACCAGTCTGAGGTAAACACAGGTCCTTATTCAGATAATGAAAAGGTACTTTTTAAAGCAGAATTCACTCTTCCAATCAACATTGACTATGTGTAATCATTATCCTACTAGCATTATTAAATAGGTAGGAGTGTATATCATATTTGCTTGTTTTAAACTTTTATTTTTAAATTTCTTCAGTTAGCGTCTGGTTTCCAGGCCTAGGCAAATGATGTCATACATCCCAAGAGTCTTCAGGAGAGGTTTTCTCAGCTAAGCACACCCACCTGTCTGCATGCCTGAGTTAAGGGTAGATGGATTCTAAGAAGTAAATGCTACATGAAGCCCTTACCACGGCCAGAAATGCTAGGGGGTGTTTTTTCAAAGTGACATTTTAGCTAAATAAAGCATGGAGACATGGATGGATGGATGGATGGGCGAGTTTGCTTTTAATAATAAAAATTAATGAAATAGCATTTTTGGTTTGTAGCGTTCAGATGCAGTGTAGTTCCACTTTAAGAATTAGAGGTGGGTCCAAAGTTATCAATTTATATTTTAGGTATCATGAGGTCATTTTAGGCGTTAGGTTAAGGAATAAAGTAAGATAAAGGTCGAAGGAGAAGTTCACCTTTGTGAACATGTTACACCCATTTTTATGGAGTAATATATAACATGTCCAGCATCTGCCTGCTTTCCCAAAGACAGCCCCTCCCTCCTCCCTGTGACAGTGGACCAGGAATTTCCTCCCCGCTGTCACAATTCAAAAAGAACATGGCTGTGCGGGGCTCCATCCACACGGCTGCATCATTCATTCACAGAGTTCAGTGAATTAAAGAGAAGCTGCAGTCTTCCTGAGTAATGTTTGTGCATCTTAATTATAGCTGTTCTCACATTAGGTATTGTTATTACTGATAATTGTGTCTAAAATATTTAATTCCATACCTGAACTGTGATTCTAGAACAGCTGGCAGCGGCCGTGTCATCTGCTGGTATCTGAAGCCACCAGCCCTTATCTTACAGGATTTGGTGCAGCTGGCTACATCAACATTCACATCCCGATCTTACCCATGCATGGTAACAAAAGGAGACCAGAGATGAGGGACCTCATTGTGGTGACATAGCCGGAAGTGGTGGAAATTTAAAAAAAAATAAAAAAGGAAAAAAAAAGGTACTTCCACAAAAAAATAAATAAATAAAAAATGCTGGGTTGTAGTTCTCAAAGAACTACCAGGGTGCTGATGAGCGCTCTGGGAAGTTAATTCATCTTCTGCTCATTCACTAACTGCCTGCCCATATCGAAAGTACAGGCAGACAGCTACACAGACAGCCTGCAGGAGGCTGACACTGCATCCTCCATGATCTGCTGATCATGGTTGCAGTGCTTTACGGGCTTCAAAAAAAATAAATAAATGCATATTTGTACTTGCAAACAATTCACATTTATTATTTATTTATTTTTTAAAAAGGTGAACTTACCCTTTAAAGAAGTTGAAGTAGTTGTAACCCTAAATGAATGAAATTTAATTTTCTAAATCACTCCACATAAAACTACTGGTATTTTTTTTAAAAAAATACATGTTTTTTTTTTTTTAAATCTTTGCTGCATTTCCATGTTGTACATCTCCTGCAGCCTCTTTGCAGCATTTTCTTGTCAAATGCATGTACCTCCGCGATGTTCACATGGGATTCCTCAGGGCAGGTTTCTTAATGGTGACAACAGTGGGCTATACCTGTGTAACTTATTTTGAAACAGTCTTCTGTAGATTCCATCTAAAGCCCAAGTTACAATGTGACAACACAGGAGCACAATTGGGAGACGTTGTCACCCTTTAGCAGGTAGTACCCTCAGCCATTATGCCCTGAACAACATTATTGCATTAATAGGGCATTTAGACAATGAGTATCCGCTTCACTTAGAATAGCCAATCTTTGTAGTTGTGAAATGGGGGAAGCTTTATGTACTTTATTTTGCAAAATATTTAATTTCTCTTTTAAATTGAAATTATTCCTGTTCAAAGGAAACCTCATTTTTCTTTTTAAATGGAATACGTTTCTGCTCAGACGTGGCTTGATCCAGCTCTCCCATAAATCTCTGTACCGGATTTATACTAATGTTTTACTGGTGGCTGATAAACAGCCACGGTGATTGACTGTTTCTGGCAGCTTCTATAAATAGTAGTTGCATTCAGAACTACACTGCGGTCTGGAAGGGTTCTCCTCTATTATGCAGATGACGGCTAGGACAAATCTGTATGGGTGAGCGGGTTACACCTCGTCCCATGTTTTCAATATAAGCCGGAAGAGAAGGTAATAGAAACATAAGAAATACACACCAGCAGCTTGATTTTGTAGTGCAAGGGGAGTACTTTCAATGCTCTTGTACAAAGTAGCTAGGGCCACAATTTTCCTACGATGGTTGCAGAGTTTGGTCATGTCCTCCTCAGCTTTTACGTCTTCTGCGCTGCGCCTCTTCACTACTGCTCTAGGATCAAAGTTAAAAACCTGCAGGCAATAAAAAAAGTCACTGAGTTTTTTCAACCCAACTAATGCAAAGTAAAGAAAATTATAAATATTACTTTTATATAAGTGAAAGAAAAAAAATTTAGGATGGTAATAAAGACATGAAGGTAATAACAGATACATTTTTAAGTTGAGGAAAGTATAGAAGCTGCCACTGCTGACCTTTACTTCTGAAAATGCTGACTGCCTGGCTATCACACTGATCCACAGCCCCTTTTATTTTTTAAGTCCTATGCCCATAAGTGTGCAAATAAGAATTCTAAATGCATTCTGACTTTACTTGCTGTATGTTTGCTTTGTTTCTGTGACTTAAGGTATTGAAACAGCCAAGCAACAAGAATTTTCAGATAAGGACCGTAATGGCAGTCTCTACTACTGGCTTTCTTTTAAAGACTTAAGGACCAGGCCTATTTCTGACACTTGTTGTTTACAAGTTAAAATCAGTATTTTTTGCTATAAAATTACTTAGAACCCCCAAACATTCTATATTTTTTTTTTAGCAGAGACCTAGAGAATAAAATGGAGATCATTGCAATACTTTATGTCACATCATATTTGCGCAGAGGTCTTACAAACGCAATGTTTGGAAAAATACACTTTACTGAATAAAAAAAAATAAGAAAACAGTAAATTTAGCCCAATTTTTTTCTAGAATGTAAAAGATAATGTTACGCCAAGTAAACAGATACCCAACATGTCATGCTTCAAAATGCGCACGCTCGTGGAATGAGGACAAACATTGTTACGTAAAAATCTCCATAGGCGACGCTTTAAACATTTCTACAGGTTAACAGTTTAGAGTTACAGAGGAGGTTCAGGGCTAGAATTATTGCTCTCGCTCGAACGATCGCGGCAAACTGTTTACATATGTGGCCGTGACTTGCGTATGCGTTCGCTTCTGCACGTGAGCTCAGAGGGATGGGGCACTTTAAATATTTTTTAAAATTTATTTTACTTTTTTTTTTTTTTACACTGTCCCTTTAAAAAAAACATTTTTTATCACTTTTATTCCTATTACAAGGAATGTAAACATTCCTTGTAATAGAAATAAGCAGGACAGGTCCTCTTTAATGTGAGATCTGGGGTCAAAAATAACTCAGATCTCACATCTACACTTAAAAGCAAAAAAAATAAAAAAAAATGAGCCCTTTAAGGCCGTTGAGCGGAAGCGACGTATGACGTTGCTCCGGTCCTCCAAGGCCATAGAGTCAAGTGGGGGCCATCTTGCCTTTTCTCGACTTCCTGCCTGGGACACAGAAGGACCGGATCGTTTTCCTCACTACCGAGGAAGCGGCGGGAGGGGCACCTCTCCCGCCGTCCATAAAAGTGATCCCACGGCGAATCCGCCGCTGGAACCACTTATGTGAAAGAGCACCGCCGGGCATGTAAGAAAATACTGGAGTTATGGCAGCTATCTGCTGCCATAACACCAGTATTTAGCATCAAAGTACCGACGTAAATCTGCGGCCGGCAGTCGAGAAGTGGTTAAAGTGTCACTAAGCCCATATCATAAAAAACTAAACAATAAAGGCTGTATTACATGCTGTTTATACTCATTAATTTTCTATATTCTGCAAAAAACCTGGTGGATCTAGCTGTTCTCTATTTCCCCCCTTATGCCTTACCCATTCAGTTAGGGATTTTGCAGAGCGGTGTTGGCAACTCTGCACATGCTCAGTTTTCAGAGAGTTCTATGCTGAGCATTTCCTCTCTATCACATCTGAGCAGTTTGTGACCATAGAGTCACACATATATGGGCCTATACACAGTGGTAAATGACAGCCCACTCCCTCCCTCCTCCTCCATGCCCACTAACCAGCTAAACACAATAGGGATGGGATAATACATGTAGATTGATGGATGCTTCACCTCCCTCTTATTCAAAGACACAGGCTGGAAGGGCGTGACCGCCTGGGACTGGCAGAAATCCGCCCGCAACATGTTATTGCCAAATAATAATATTCAGCCTACCCCGTCCCTGCTGAATCAGCCGAGATTCGAACCGTCAATGGTCGGCTCCAAGCCAGAATGTAGTTTGGAAAGCGCTAACAACGAACCCAGTGGCCGACAGTAACCTAACAGTATATAAAACTTCCTAAGTCCCTTGAATGGACGAGAAAGAGATACATTTTGTCTTTTCTTGCTACAATTATATTTCCGGTAAAACATAGCATGAGCAATGGAGAAAATAAGAGAACACTTACCTTGTAGATGTTAAGGGGACACTCCAACCCACACTTACAGGTTCCATCCGTTACTAGGTAGGTCTTCAACTGATCCATAGAGGTAAGAACTGTACCACTTGGACTAAAGGACAGATAAGTTTTTTAATTAACAAATGAAAGGCCAATTGAAATATTACATCTATAGGTCAACCAAAAATTTAAATATGCTCATAAAATGCCAAAACTATATATCTACGAGCACTGCAATTTCCTACCAGATTTAAGAATTTCCAAGATGCAACTATATATCAAATATCAGGTATTATCAAGAAGGTAATAGAGAAAACAAACTTTACATTACTATTACTGGCACTGAATGCAAGTTAAGTCTGTTAGTTTTCATTTACTAAATATTTTTTTTAATACAGAACAAACTTCTATTTATAGTAGTAATAAATTGGACTTTTGACACACCACTAAAACTGTCTCTTGAAGTATAAGACATTGGCACTATATTCTTTATTTATATTGTAAAGCACTGTGCAAACTGTTGGAGCTATACAACTCCTGTGCAATAATAACTGTGGGTTATCTGCAGCTCCCTTCAGATGAGGGATCAAAAAAAAAAGGAAGCTGCAGGGACATCATCTTTGTTCCACACTGCCAGAATGTTGAGTTGCAATGGTCTGGAGTGAAACTGTGGATATGCCTCATCAGGCACAAGACCATCATGTAGGAACAAGGTTCAATCCTTGGAACGAAGAGCCTGGGAATGAGAGCAAAGGGACAGAAGTTTGTCCGAGGGCAGCAAGAGCCTGAGCAGGGCCATACCCAATCTCAGGTCCAGCTACTCTTAATTGGTCAGCCAGTTCTATCAATGACTTCTGACAGTTGAGGATCCAAGTAAATCTCTGCGGAGTCTTCAATGTCTGCTGGACACTGGCACAGAGATAGGGAGGACTAATCCCTTTAGTAAGAGATTGTCCACCAACAATAAACATCGCCTGAGAACAGAGCATAGCTTGGACTGAGGCAAACGCCTTGGTGAAAACCCAGGGGTTGTGGAAACCAGTTTCAGTATCAGAGCACCCTTTCCAGCAAACTATACAATGAAAAACAGGGATATTTAGTACACATATAGTCCATACAGAATTTGTATTGTTAATATGTGGTTACACCCCTTTTGCACCTGATAGTTTAAATACATGTACAAGCTATTGGGATTTGAGCACAGGTATATCTTTTCTCACCATATAGCTGGTTATTTGTATTTACCACTGCATAGATTTTCAAGAATAAATTGTCTTTTTTTAAACTTTACATAATAACTAAATTGTACGCCACACACTTGAGTTTTTTTTTTTTCCTTTTTATCCGATTAATCGAAACAATAAATCGGCCAACTAATCGTTTGTTGCAGCCCTAGATAACAGCAAATTTAACACACCTGCTCCCCATTCACACCTGAGACCTTGTAACACTAATGAGTCACATGACACCAGGGAGGGGAAAATGGCTAATTGGGCCCAATTTGGACATTTTCACTTAGGGGTGTACTCACTTTTGTTGTCAGCGGTTTAGACATTAATGTCTGTGTAAGGAAATAAGTTCCGCGCTGTGGATATCTTAACGGATGATAAAGAGGAAATCAGGCTGCAGCCTACCCTGAACTACAATCCTAGGATTGTGTAAACAAAGAGATCAATAAGTGGGTAATTGGCGCTGCCTGTAGTGAATATGATAAAGTGCAAATGTCAACAAATGTGTGTAAATGTGAATATCAGTGCATATATCCGAGAAATTGATATCGTAAAAATGGCATATATAATATAAATAGTATTAAAATAGTCCCTTGTCACTTACAACTGATTTTATATTGAGTTTATATATATTTTTAGCACCTGTTTGCACTTAGTTTCTTTATTATTTCTAATGTTTACATGTTGATCTTTTAATACTATTTATATTATATATATGCCATTTTCACGATATCAATTTCTCGGATATATGCACCGATATTCACATTTACACTTTATCATATTCACTACAGGCAGCGCCAATTACCCACTTATTGATCTCATTAATGTCTGTGTGTTGAGTTATTTTGAGGGGACAGCAAATTGACACGGTTATACAAGCTGTACACTCACTACTTTACATTGTAGCAAAGTGTCATTTCTTCAGTGTTATCACATGAAAAGATATAATAAAATATTTACAAAAATGTGTGAGGGGTGTACTCACTTTTGTGAGATACTGTAAGCACCAGGGAGTGTGTGGCCAAGGGAGGTTGAAAGAAGACCATCAAGGCCGACACCTGGCCCTTGATAGTACTCAAGGCTAGTTTCTGCTCAACCCCCCGTTAAAGGAAGGTCAAGATCCGAGCCACTGAAAAAGAGCGAGAATGAACCACAAGAGACTCACACCACGCGATGTACGTCTTCCACGTACGATGGTAGATGTTCCTAGAAGTAGATTTCCTAGCTTTTAACAGCGTTGGAATCACTGACTCAGACAAACCTCTATCCTTCAGCACCTGGCGTTCAAAAGCCAAGCCGTCAAAGCCAGCGACTGTAAAGCAGGATGGAAGATTGGTCCTAGGAACAACAGATCCTCCCTGAGAGGAAGCTTCAGAGGAATGTCGGCGACCAGCAGCACCAGATCAGCATACCAAGCCCCACGAGGCCAGTCCAGGCCACTAAGATGACAGGAATCCCTTCTGCCTCAATCCTGCATAGAAGTCTTGGCAGAAGCTTGAGAGAAAGGAAGCTGTAAATCAGATGATACTGACCCCACGGGGCCACCAGCATGTCAGTGAGGATCCTGTGACCGAGCCACAAACCTCTACCGAGATGCCAACAGATCCACAACTGATGAAACACCTCCAGATGAAGAGACTACTCCCCTTGGTCCAACGCATGCCGACTGAGGTAATCTGCCTGCCAGTTTTCCACCCCGGGAATGTGTACGTGGAGAGGACTGGTACGAAACATTCTGCCCATCTTAGAATGCCAGATACCTCCAGAGCCGCCAGGACACTTCTCGTGCCCCCCTGGTGATTGACATAAGCCACGGCCGTGGCATTGTCCGATTGAATGCACACTGGACATCCCTGAAGACGATCCGTCTAATGTTCCAGGCACAGTCTGATTGCTCAGAGTTTCAGGACATTGATCAGTAGTCTTTCCTTCCTCGGCTCAGCCGGATCTGAATGTCCAGAGACTGCGGATTCTTGTCCCATTTGCCCAGAATCTCCCTTTGCAGGGACCTCGTATGGAATTGTGCAAACGGAACCGCCTCGAAGGTAGACACCATCAGGCCTAGCACCCGCATGCAAGTCCGGAGGGATGACCATCTGCTGGACAGCAAGAGACAAATTGCAGCCTGCAGTTTCTGGAGTTTGTCGAGAGGAAGGAGCACTCTGGCTAAGCCCGAGACAAGAGTCAGACCCAGATAGTCCAGCTTTGTGAACGGAACCAGAGCACACTTCTGAAAATTCAGAATCCAGCCAACTCCCTCAGAGTTCGTATGGTGATCTCCAGGTTTTCCACCAGAGCAGTAGGAGACTCCGCTCGCAGAAGGAGGTCATTCAAGGAGCCCAGTACCGCGATCCCCCGTTAGCGTAACAATGCTAGCACCAGGGCTAACACAGTTGTGAAGACCCGAGGAGCAGAGGCAAGATGAAAGGGTAACACCACAAACTGATAATGCTCGCCCCCTCATGAGGCATTTAACTCGCAGGCCAGCCCCAGTCCGGTAGGGCTACGTCGTGGCCGAACTAGCGCTGAGCTGAGGTCTGCACATGCTTGCTGGCCATACTGGGGTAACCACTGGATCTAGATTATCCAGCCTGTCGCCCAGTCCAGCAGTTGATTGTAGATCTCACAGGAAAAAAAAACTGTAGAAAAAAAAACTAAAAATAAAAAATTGCCAGGACCAGAGATCCCAGCAAAGAACTAGGTCCTTACTCCTGCCTAGGCAGAAAAAAAACTGAGTACCTCTAGCAGAGAGAGGGAGTATACCCCCCTGGGGCTGTCCATAGGTGTAGCCAGACTTTATTTCTGCCTAGTGTCCTACTCCTGTAGGGGGCAGTATAACCCAATGGTTAAGAAGATCAGGAGCTGTGTCTGTAAATAAACGAAAGAAAAAAAAATTTTTTCATCGTTTGTCAGAAAATTTGTAAATAAGTAAATTTTTCTCCATCACAGATGTGCGTGGATGAGGCTGCACTGATGGCACCGATGGGGTGGCACTAATATGCAGCACTAATAGGTGGCACTGATGGGGTGGCACTGATGAGGAAGCACTAATATGCGGCACTGATGAGGAGGCAACAATATGCAGCACTGATTGGCATCATGGATGGGCACAGCGTGGCACTACAGGTGGGCACAGTGTGGCACTGCAGGTGGGCACAGCTGGGGCTGCACTGTAATCAGGGCATTGATGATCAGTGCCCTGATTACCTATACATGTCTCCCCTGTGAGGTGATGCCGCAAATTGGCTCTCTTCTCCTCACACTCTGTCAGTGTGAGGCGAGGAGAGCAGATAAAAAGGCACTTTCTTGTTTACATGTAATCAACTGTGATTGGACACTGATCACATGGGTAAAGAGCCATGGTTTTTTACCGAGATTGGGGTTGCGTCTTGGCTAGACTGGGCGTCGTCATATGACATCGGTCCAGAACGAAAGCCGCCTGTCATTTTACTATACGGCGGGTGAGAGGCAGTTAAACGCAAATAGAAACTGCTGACACAGGAATGTAAAGATTTACTCTACTATAGACTGTGCATATAGGGCTACAAATTATACCAGTAAACTAGATAATGCACATCTTACACAGGCGACATATTTATAATATAAAATAAACACATGGCGCGGGGCATATACACTAGTATATTCCTTACATAAACCGTAGCCAACCAGGTAACATGGAGCTCAACCATAAACAACTGGTGTTCACCTGAAAAAAAAAAAAAATACACCCTAAAAGAGGACCAGGTCCTCTAAACAGCAGCCTTGCAGACAAAAGAAGCATCCACAGATGCCAACACATCCACTTTATGAAAATGTTTTAAAAATGTGCACAGACGACCAGGTGGCTGCCTTGCAAACCTACATCACTGACTGAAGGCACAGGAAGCACTAAGCGCCTGAGTAGAGTGCACCGTAACAGGGAAAGGAAGAACCTGACCCTTAATTGAATACGCCTGAATCCCTGTCTGTCCTAACCATCTGGAAATGGTCGCAGCAGAGTTGACAACCCTTTCTAAGGTCTGTCCGTGAGTACAAATAATGAGTCTGACTTTCTGAAAGACTACGTGAGTAAGTGCCCGAACCACATCCAGGAAATGTAAGACAATTTCCTAAGGATGTTCAGGTCTAGGACACAGGGAAGGCAACACAATGTCTTCATGCAAATGGAAAGCAGAGACGAACTTCGGAAGGAACGACAGACAGGGGCGAAGAACCATCTTATCTCTGTGAACCACCAGGTAAGGTTAATGACAAGACGCCACCAGCTCTGCGCAGAAGTAATAGCCACCCAAAAGGCCACCTTCTGGGACAACGTAAGCAGGGGAACCTCCAGAATATTTTCGAAGGGAGGATTCTGGAGAACTGACAGCACCAAATTGAGGTCCCACGGCGGCAACGGAGACCGCACTGGAGGAGCCAAGTGCCAAAAGTCCGCACCAAGGAATGTGTGGCCAATGGACGTTGAAAGAAAACCACCAAAGCCATAACCTGGCCCTTGATGGCATCCTGTAAAGCAGGATGGAAAATTGGCCATTGGGACAGCAGATCTTCCCTGAGAGGAAGTCTCCAAGAAACATCGGCGACCAGCTGTTCCAGATTGGCGGACCAAGACCGGGGAGGCTAGAATGACCAGAATCCCTTCTGCCTCAATCCTGCGCAGGAGTCTTGGCAAAGGTTTAGAGGGGGGAAGGTGTAAATCAGATGATACTGACCCCCAAGGAGCCACTAGTGCATCTGTGGTGATGGCCAGAGGATCCCGAGACCATGCCACAAACCTCTGTACCTTCCTGTTGAGGCGAGAGGCCAACAGGTCCACCTCATTAGTACCCCACCGGAGACACAACTGATGAAACACCTCCAGATGAAGTGACCATTCCACCTGGTCTAATGCCTGTCGACTGAGGTAATCCGCCTGCCAATTTTCCACCCCTGGAATGTGTACAGCAGAGAGGGCTGGAAAAAAGCGTTCTGCCCACCTTACAAAAGACAGGTACTTCCTGAGCCGCCAGAACACTTCTTGTGCACCCTTGGTGATTGACATAGGCCACAGCTGTGGCATTGTCCGACTGAATCTGTACCGGACACCCCTGAAGACGATTTGTCCAATAATCCAGATAAGGCCAGTACATTGATCGGCAGTCTGGACTCTTCCAGAGTCCAGACCCCCTAAGCACAATCTGTGTAGAGAACGCCTTCCCCACCCGGACAGGCTGGCATTCGTGGTGACCACCGTCCAGTACAGGGGAAGGAAAGACTTGCCCTGTTGAAGTGCCGGCGAATGAAGCCACCAGCTCAGGGACCCTCTCATACCTGGCTCAACAAGATCAGATTGTCTAGAGACTGTTGATCCTTGTCCCATTTGACAAAAAACACTCTTTTTTTTTTTTCAGAGATCTCTTGTGGAACTGTGCAAATGGAACCGCCTCGAAGCTAAACACCATCAGGCCCAGGACCGCATGCAAGTCCTGAGATATGACCATCTGTTGGACAACAGCGGCTGAATTGCATCCTGCAGTTCCTGGAGTTTTGTCCAGAGGAAGGAACACTCTGGCTGAGGCCAAATTCAGAGTCAGATAGTCCAACTTGGTGGAGGGAACCAGAGCAGACTTCTGGAGGTTCAGAATCCAACCGAACTCCCTCAAGTTCGCAGAGTAATCTCCAAATTGTCCATCAGAGCAGTCGGAGACTCCGCTCACAGAAGAAGATTGTCCAGGTACCCCAGTACCACAATCTCCCGCTGAAGCAACAATGCTAGCACCGGGCCAACACGTTTGTGAAGACCCGAGGAGCTGAGGCGAGACCAAAGGGTAACGCCACAAACTGATAATGCTCCTCGCCCACAGCAAAGCGGAGGAAGTGCTGTAGACCAGCACATATTGGAATGTGAATGTAAGCGTCCTTGATGTCGTCCCATGCCCACGCTCGCTGGCCAAACTGGGGAGACCCTCTGGATCTAGATTATCTAGTCCGTTACCCAGTCCAGCAGTTGATTGTAGATTCTCACAGGAACAAAACAACAAAGATAGGAAAAAGTTCCTTTCAAAAGAAAAAAAAAAAAAATATTGTCAGGACCTAAGATCCCAGCAAGGAACTAGGTTCCATACTCCTGACTAGGCAGAAAAATGAGTGCCTATAGCTGAGAGTGGGAGTATACCCCCTGGGACTGCCCCATATACGTAGTCAAGCTTTTTCCTGCCTAGTGTCCTACTCCAGTAGGGAGCAGTATAACCCAATGGTCAAGAAGATAAAGAGCTGTGTCAGTCAATGAACGAAAGAGAAACAAATGTTGCAGGTAGGCAGGTTTATAATGTCTTCAAGTATACATAAAATTTAATCTGAAGGCGACCCATCCTGGTCTGAGTCCTCAGTAGGAAAGGGGGGGGGGGGGGATCTTCTATTTTCTCCCTAGGCAGCGTATCTGCAGCAAAAAGAAAAGTCAGAGACCAACCCAGAAGGGAAGACTGAATGAGTTTGCTTGTGACCCTTGTTATCTACAGCCTCTATATTTACCCAAATTCTGTCCATGAAATCAGAAGAAGTGGCAGAAAATTGGTACTTGGGTACTGTGGAGAACGATTAATACAGATGTAAAGGATTAGATCTGTCCTGGCTTTGCCATTCACGATGGAGGCACGGTGGATATAAAAGGTTTAGGATTGTGTGGGGGTGAATCGAGATTGCGATTTTTTAACGATTAATCTTGCAGCTCTACCTATTGAATTCTTTTGCATCCTTCTCCTGACTGATACATTTTAACAAGGAGATCCCTCTGAAGCTTTGGAAGTTCTCTGCTGACCATGGCTTTTGCTGTAGGATGCGACTAAGAAAATATCAGGAAAGACCGACTAGAATAGCTGAACTGTATTTGGGGTTAATCAGAAGAATGTTAAATGATGGCAGGTGTGTACGGACTCCTAATTAACATGAGTCTGAATGTGAATGCTAAATTCTTAACACAGCTACATCCCGTTATAAGAGGGTTTGCACACTTATGCAACCACATTATTTTTGTTTTTATCTCCCCCCCCCCCCCCCAAAAGATTTCAGTTTGTTTTTCAATTGAGTTGTACTGTTTATAGGTCACATTAAAAAGGTGGAATTATCTTTGTCCCCTTTTTTTTACATCACAGAAATGTGACATTTTAACAGGGGTGTATAGACTTTTTATATCCATTGTATCCTAGAAAGAGTCTTAAAGAACAGAGCTTCGACGACGACCACAGACCTGGACCTGTAAAGCACCCAGTAGTTAAGTCAACATGATGCACCATGTACCAAGGTGGCTAGCTGGGAGTGGGGGGGTTATATAGGGGATGTCTCTGCAGCTCTTTTTTTTGTCCAATAACCTTAAGGTAGCTGCATATAACCCATGGTTAAAGACTAAAGATCCTTTGTCCTGTACTGTACAGCTAAGAAACTACTGTTTTTCATATGCATTTACATATTGAGTGCAATGCATGTATATTTGCATTCGGGTATTTAAAAAATTTTAAATGAATAGTTCAGATCAGAACGATGGTACATATTATATATAAAACACTTATAAGATTGATATTGCTTCAAAGCCCAAAAAAAAAAAAAAATTATAATATATATATATATATATATATATATATATTTATCTCACCTTATGTAGACCACAGTGCCTGGCTCCACCCTCCTTTGCCAGCCAATAGGCACCTGGACCATTGGGACCCCTCCATAGTTATCTCCTCCTCCACTTTCACTGCCGCCATTCATTTTGTTCTCTCTTCTTTCTTGTACCTGTAAGGACAGGATGGCACAAAACATTACTTCAGGCAGTTTTAAAGTAAGCTGTACTATTCCAATATAGTACACCATATTGTGTAATCCATAAAAACAGCTTCAAAAAGTTACATCCACCCAAAACTGTTTTTTTTGGTTTAAAAAATGCTGGAGCGTTAAACCACCCAGCGGTCTTTTAGACTTTTCAGGAACTCTAGGAGCAGTATGTGCGCTCGAGTTTTCAGATGTCCACATTTGCTGCAACCATTTCTTTGTGTTGGACTTTAAAGGAGTTGCAAGATCAGGAATGGTTTTTATCTTAATGCTTTCTATGCATTAAGATAAAAAGCCTTCTGTGTGTAGCAGCACCCATTATACTTACCTGCGGTCATTCTCTGTCCAGCAGTCCCTCGAACATGCTTGGACTCTCCCTCCTGATTGGCTGAGATACAGCCGCAGCGCCATTGGCTCCTGTGGCTGTCAAAGTCAGTGAGCCAATCAGGAGAGAGAGGGGGTGGGGCCGAACGGCAGCTCCATGTCTGAATGGACACACGGAGCTGCAGCTCAGCTCGGGTGCCTCCATAGCAAGCTGCTTGCTGTAGGGGGCACTCTTATAGGAGGGAGCGGCAAGGAGCAGGAACGAGGGACCCGTGAAGAGGAGGATTAGGGGCTGCTCTGTGCAAAATCAACTACACAGATGAGGCAAGTATAGTATGTTTTTTTAAATAACAAAGAGACTTCACAATCACTTTAATTTGAGGAAACTCATAGGGAAGCTGGGTGGGGACCCTGAAAACATCAAATCCAGATACCTCTAGATGGTCTGGCCATCCACAATTTACAGGTATGTATATGCCTATAGAAAAAAAGGGCAAAATAATTTAAAGTTACACGATCATGAGAAAAATCTAAGAAATTATACTTCTGACTTCCTTCAAAAATGCTGGTAACCAGACTATATTATTGATACACCCTGGCTAAAATACTTTGTCACAGGCCCAGGACAAGTATGCAGATCAGAGTGTCACAAAGTCAAGACTTCTCATCTGCATACTTGTTCTGTGTCACTGACTTAAGGGGTTGAAGTCAGAGCATCAGCCAGGTAAACTAGGTTTCACAGAAGGAGAGCAAAGAAAATTATTACTATTACTGCTTCAATGGGTTAAAGAAGTAACTTATCGTAAAAAAATTCAGCTGTTACTGAAACAATATTTACTTATGGATGAAACTCTCCATTTGTTACCAGTTTTAGCTGCGCAGTAGAATTAAAGCTGGAATTAATTTGGTCTGTGCAGTCCAGTAATGTAGAATGGCTTGCTTTCTGTCAACACTGTTCTCAACATTTCAGTATCTGATGACTGCAAGTGTCATTGCAACCATGAAAGCTCCTGGAGTTCAATGTACCTGCTCATCGCGGCACAGTATAGGCGTTAGGTCTGTGTGAGATCCTCACGGCCCAACATGGTGTAGTCACAGCGTGTCAGGTTCCCGTGGTGGGAAGAGGCAGAGTTGATTGGTAATCACGGGCTCCTTGAGTATTCCTTTGGAGCTCTGAGAGATCTATCTACAGAGATTGATAGGGATCCATCTTGTCTGCAAAAATAAAAAGAGAAAAAATAGCGTATCATTGTACCCTGATTATATTAAGTGTGTTAGTCCAATTAAATGACAAAATACGTTTAAATGAGGCTTTAACTAAGTTACAAGCAGAAAGTACACAGTCAATAAAGTTAAGAGAAGGCCAAGAATGTATATACAGGTGGCGAACCAAATGTTATTATGATAGGTCCACTGTCCTTTACCAAAATAGAAAAATGGCATACATTTTCTGTAATACATCCAGGACTGGTTGATGTACTTTCCGGAATGCTGACAAATGTCTTATGTGAAAGCCTGGGGCCCTAGATGTTCACTGAGTTGTTCTGATAACTGTTTCACTGGGCAACCCAACAGTAAAGTACAACCAACACATTTTGGAGAAAACCTATATATTAGATTTATGTTCTGCTCAGACAAACCATTATACACAATGTAATTTAACCCGCCAGTGAACCACATATAATGTGCTGTCAACTTTAAGGAATTGATTTGGACCCCTCTAGTGCAGATACTGCTGCATCTAAAAAACCAGAACAAAAAAATACGATACCGACTGTCCACAACCTGATATTTCATACAATTCCATTTGATCTGTCCATTAAAGCTCTTCTTAAGACAATGCAATGAATATTTATTCAGTGCATTTATGGTTTTTCTTATTACATATTGGTAACTGTACAAATCGGATCATTTTGCTTTTACCAATAATACCATTTTCAATGTCTCAGAAAACAAATGTGTGTTAATGAGCAATATTACGGGCCATGTGACACACTCAGCATCAGTCAGAATTATTGCCTGCCAGACAGAAGTAGAATTTATAGCCAACCCTCTCCCTACACCCACCAGGCCGATTACTGACAGGTCTCCATTAAGTTCCCCCGTAGGACAGGCTGGACTCGGCGAGGGAGCCTAGGCCAGCGGAAGCTGCCATATTGGTGGTGTTTCTGATAAGACTGTAAGGTGTCTGTGTCAGTTTGCTCTGAGCCTGTATAGACAGACAGGGCAGGGAGTGGATGGGGGAAGGAAAAGATCATCCTCCACATTCTCTCGCCTCCAACCAAATGAAATAACCAGGACAAAGAGCCTGCCAGCCAGTAAATTGATATTTATTACCCTCAGGAAGAATAGCAGTCATTCCCACAAGACAGAAAAGGGCATTTACAGGAGGAGTCTGGAAGCAATGGTGGGGGGGTCCAGCCTGAATTAACCCTTGTACACCCAACTGAATTTATTACCCTTCTTTATGTATAGATAGATCAAGGCCTGAATCATGGATATCAGAAGGCTCAACAAAACACAGGCCCTGCCAATATATTTCCATCACCCACTTAGAAATGCATTACAAACGGTTTTCCTTAAGCAATGTCGATCTAAAATCACTTATTACCTGAATTTCTTTTAGGTTAGATCATACCAATGTACCATTGAGCCCCCGTTCACATTGGAGTGACTTGTCATGGGATTTGACAAGTCAAATTGCGTGACAAGTCGCACCCTATTTTTGGCAATGGCCATGTTCAAATTGATGGGACGCAGACTCTCGGTTGCTGCATCAATTTGAAAAAGTAGTTCATGAACTACTTTTGCCAATTTCAGATGGAGTCGCATGACTTCAAAGCCGCATTCAATGTGAACGACAGTGAAAGGGTGAATTTTCATAACAGCTATATCTTTTCATGAGCTGTCTAAAGCAGGGTGTATACACACTAGTAGAAAATCTGCCGAAAATTCCTGCCCGATGTGAAATCGTCCGATTTTCGCATAGTGTGTACACAACTTTCAGCAGCCGATGCCGACATTTTCAACTAAAAAAAAACGGAGGGACAAACACCAAAATTTTTTTCGTCTGTCCCCAGACGACCGATTTTCTTTCAATGTGTATGCAGTACGTGCGTGAAAAATCGGATACGAAAGACCGTGCATGATCTGAAGTTGCTGACAACCCGGAAGTCTAGGAACAAATGTGCCAAAAAAAAAGAAAAATCAGACGAGAAATTTCGTGAACATTTATGCACTGTCGACTAAAAACGGTAATGAACGCTGAGAAGACAGAGAAAAATCGGAGGATATTTCGTCCAGTTTATAAAAATGGGGATATTGCTGCGCTAAAATGTAAAGATAAAAACATACATGAATAAAAAGTCAACAGACCAAATGAAAGCAGCCAGCACCTGATCTAGAATCAGAAATACCAGATCTAAATAGCAATATAGAATGGGATTGGTGCAGCGCTAACACAATTGAATCCACAGTCCATACAAATGTTCAAATGGATCAAATACAAAAGTGCAGTAAACAAAAGTTCATCAGAGAGTGCTCCAATAAAGAAGGGAAACTGTCCACCACTTCAAACTTGGAAAAAGCCCCGAGTGCAGGAACCGCCACCAAGATAATAAATGGCCTCTTACCAAATTGCAATGACCCCCATTACAAGGATCAAAGACAGCCTGTGTGATCAAATCAGTGCCCAGATCGACATGTATCGATTCCCAGTGTTCCCTCAGCAGCTCCGACCGGAACAAGTGAACATAAGGAAAAGAGGGACAACTCCAATAGTGAAGTACGTTCACAGGTTTATTCAGTAAAAGCAGAGTGGCAACTCACGTTTGCATGAAGAAATCACAGCATGTCTCGGAGCTATACTCTCAGAACCTTTGTTTCCAACCAATAAAATGGCCGCCGTGTCTCCTTGCTGGCCTCAGCACGACGAACCGCAGGCTCCTCCTCCGACCGGTTTCATCAACACGTGACTTCGTCAGGGGGTCCACGTGTTGATGAAACCGGTCGGAGGAGGAGCCTGCGGTTCGTCGTGCTGAGGCCAGCAAGGAGACACGGCGGCCATTTTATTGGTTGGAAACAAAGGTTCTGAGAGTATAGCTCCGAGACATGCTGTGATTTCTTCATGCAAACGTGAGTTGCCACTCTGCTTTTACTGAATAAACCTGTGAACGTACTTCACTATTGGAGTTGTCCCTCTTTTCCTTATGTTCACTTGTTCCGGTCGGAGCTGCTGAGGGAACACTGGGAATCGATACATGTCGATCTGGGCACTGATTTGATCACACAGGCTGTCTTTGATCCTTGTAATGGGGGTCATTGCAATTTGGTAAGAGGCCATTTATTATCTTGGTGGCGGTTCCTGCACTCGGGGCTTTTTCCAAGTTTGAAGTGGTGGACAGTTTCCCTTCTTTATTGGAGCATTCGTCCAATTTATGTCAAGTATGTACGGCCTTTAAGGAAACTCATACACTTGGGGCAAAGGAATTTCAAGACTCAAGGCCAGTGCATGTTGGGAGCAGGATTTTCCATCCCTTAACTTGTTATACTTTTATGAATGGCTTTATTGGCTGAAGAAGTGTTCATTCTCTCACCCCTTTAAAACTTTGCAGTTCAATCTGAACACCTTATTGAGGAATCTGTCCCTGCCTGTAAGTACAGTAAAAAAAAAAGAAAAAAAAAAAAGAAAGAAAAGAATGCACCCTCTCATTCAATCAGCAAGCTCTCTGTGTTAGACTGACAGCACTGAGCATTGCAGAAGATCCCCGATTGGGCTACTCTCCCAGATAGATTCCGGCTGTGCAAGGGATTACAAAAGGATAAACAAAGACAGGTTTGATGTAATATTTGAAATATATAAGATTTGTTTTTTAACAAATAACTGTAAAAAAAAAAAAAAAAATGCAGTTCTTTGTTCTGCCGAAACTAAAGGCAAAACTTTTATTATTGGTTTGGATAGAGGGGAGAGGGACACTTGTCAGATTTTTACTGCGGTCTGTGCCCCCATTAGGGAGATTCTCCCCATTTGTCTGGTTTACTGTTATCATCAAAAGTAAAAGAAAATCCACAATTTTGGGTTGTTCCCAGAACGGCAATAGAGGGAAAATCTTCCATTGGGGACACTAGTTCCGTTAACACTGGTGACAACCAGGAATCCGCTCACATTGGAGTAATTACCTCTCACTTTTTTTTTTTTTTTTTTTCATATCGGATGAAGTAACAGTGGGTTATTACCCCCATCAGATTTTTTTTTCCATCTGTGTCCCATTGGGGTGATTTCCCTTTTTTATCTTACCCCACAGCCAAAACAGGGAGTGAGAGGAAATCCCTCCAAGTGAGGAAAACCTGGTGCATCATCAGGGTCACCAGAACCATTATTGTTCTGATGTCAACTCAAAAGTTGGGATATTCTTTTACTTTCACTTTCAATAATGGTAAACAGGACAGAATAAATCTCCTTAATAGTGGCACAGAAAGCAATAAAAAACGGACAGGTGTTCTAATCCCTCCCCACTCTTTACAAAAAAAAAAGTAAGGGTCCTTTCACACGGCCGCTCCGCTCCTTAAGTCCGCTGCAGGACTTTTTTTTTTTTTTTCACGGAGCGGATGACATTTGTGTCATCCGCTCCGTGTGCCCGCATATCATCCCATCCGTTTGCGGATGATATGCGGACATAATGTAAGTATATGGCATGCCATTGCGGATGTCAGCGGATGACACCGCTGACATCCGATTTTCCTTCCTTTCCATTTTTTACACGGATGAAAAAATAGGGTTCTGTTCCATTCGAAAAAACGGAACAGAACTGAAAGGAGGAAAATCGGATGTCAGCGGATGGTATTCTGCTGACATCCGCAATGCCATTCACTTACATTATGTCCGCAAATCATCCGCAAACGGATGGGATGATTTGCGGACACACGGAGCGGCCGTGTGAAAGGACCCTTACTTTGTAACTAATTTGTATACCTTTATCAGATTATGTAGAAACATATCAAATGCTTTGATGAAAACAAGACAAAACTATGTCCACAGAGCCACCCTGATCAAAAAAACATTGGTGATATTTAAAAAAATAAATAAATAAAGCGTGTTTTTCCCCCTACACTTCATATTCTTGATATGTGCCCACTGTTCCATGTACTTGTATGAGAAAGTATCCTGTTCTCTTTGTATTGCTTCCTTGAAATCCCTGGTGTTCCTGCTAGTTCCCTTGCTTTCCAATTAAAAACTGACCACACTAAGCAGGTCAGTTCTCTAGCTTCTATGCTGGGAACTCTGTGTACTCTCCTACAATGATCAGACTTGTCCTGACATATCCCAGCTGCACAGCCATTTACCGAGAAGATTATTATACTGCTTTTACCCCTTCCCCAGCTCTTAGGACCTGTTCACACCTGAGCGTATTTCAACTCGTAAAACACTCATCTCTGAAGTCTCAAAACGCCCAACAAGCAAAATCCCATTGATTTCAATGGCCCCTGTTCACATCTGAGCGTTTTGTCGCCTGAAGCAAAATGCCTGAAGCTCAAAAAAGTACATGAGCTTCTTTTTTGGCAGATTACAAGCATTTTTTGTTAGATGTCAATGCCTGCACCCAAACAACTGCAAAAAACGCCTGAAAAACGCCCGATAAATAAATAATGCACTGATACTGTAATAATGACACTGGCAGGGAAGGGGTTTACAGTGGGTGATCAAGGGGTTAAATGTAAGCCTAGGGGAGTGTTTCCAACTGTATGGGGGTTGGGCTTTTGAAATGATCATAGAGACCTGTGATACTATATAGAAGGATCACAGGTGCTCTGTGATCATTCCAGAGAGAACAACGGTCAGCTGTGTTTACAATAGCTGACTGTTCTCTCTCAGCAGGGAGCGATCACGGGTGGCCAGCGACAATCGGAGCCACTGGCCCCATGCAACGGAGTCCCTGCTGCCGAGTGGGGGTGGTAGCTCGCCCCCTGGCAGCAGGTGAGCGACTGATGTAGGGCTACTTCGGTTCACGCAGGAGGGCCAGCCTGCCGCAGTAAAACTGCGGAGGGCAGTCCTAAAGTGGTTAAATGACCATTGAGCCTTCTTCTTTAGGAGCGTATCGATTAATTTAACTAGGACAGCTCTTAAAAGATCATACTCAGGTGGCTGCATCACCGATTTCAGCTGCAGCTGTCCCCAGCCACCTCGAAGACCGAGAACTGAGTGATGAAACACCATTGATCAGTCTGCAGAGAGCTGGTGACTGTCAGTCCCTGGCTCTCTACTCTGCACCTCCATAACTCACTGAAGTGCTGGTCTGTGGAGGGGGCAGGAGCGACTGGCTCAGTCTCTAAGTGGCTCGCTGAGAGGCTAAGCCCGCTACCTGTCCAGGTTTCTGTGACGTCAGCCGAAAAAGGAACAGAAGTATAGCCAAAAAAAGCTTTGGCCACACTTTTCCTTTAAGCACTTCAATACCAGTCACTTTCACTCCCTCCCTGTCCAGGCCAATGGTCAGCTTTCAGCGCTGTCACACCATTTAGGACAATTGCACAATCATGCAACACTGTACCCAAATGAGATTTCTACTCACCAGCTACTCACTGGTTGGTTAGGATGCCGGCAGGCCCCTTTTAAAAAATTAAAGTTCTGGGCAGTTTAGGAGCTGTCAGCATTTTTTTCTGTCAAAACGCTACTGGTCCAAAATGCTGCTAAAATCCTATGTGTGCACCAGGAATACATAACATGCAGGGGAGTTTAGAGGCAGTCAAACAGAAACATCTGACACACTAACAGTAGCATCAAAAACATTCAGTGTGCACAATGTTCAAACTGTGCACTTCTGTCCTAATGCATACTCACTGCAGTATGTTTTTGTGATCATTATTCGTTTTAAATATAGGTTGAGACAATTTTTAAATATTGGTGTGTGACTAAGTGATGACGATTGGATCAAATGTAACCACCATTTGGGTCTGCTCAGCTTTAAACCCAATACATTTGTGGTGGTCGGGCTTGTGAGATAAAGGAAACTGACAGCTGTAAAAGCAGTACTCTAGTTTGTGTAAAGAGCCTACAATCCCATCTAATTAAAAAAAAAAAAAAAAAAAACTGTTGCAAAACTTGAGAGCTTGATTGAACACAAATTTGAGATTTAGCTATTGAGTTCTTAGGTTTTTTTTTTTTTGTTTCTTTTTAACAAAGCAGTTTTTTATAGGAAGCATTTTGTACGGACAAAGAAATTCATTATTTTTAGTCCAGAACTTGACACGTTTTAAAATATACACAAAAATGTTATTGATTCTATTTAAGACCCCGTTCAGACAGGGGCGACGCGACTTGCTGGGGTGACCTGTGAAGTCGCGGTGCAAAGCGTGCACCGCGACCTCAGCGCGACATGCATGGACTTCATATCATTGAAGGCAAGTCGCCCCAAAGTAGTACAGGACCATTTTTCTAAGTCGGAGCGACTTGTGTCGCTCCTATTAGAACGGGTCCTTTGCTAATCAATGGCAGGCGACCCACCGCGACTTGTCAGACGACCAAGTCGCCTGACAAGTCGCGCTAGTGTGAATGGGGTCTAAGAATAAGTGTTAAAACGGGGCTAAAATGGTAAAATCTATGCAAACCCAAAACAAAAATAATACGTCTGTGATAATGCCCAGTGGGAGGGCGAAACGCGTCAACGCAATTTCTGGCTCCACGCCTTCCGATACGTCACTTCCGGTAGCGGTGGAACGTACGCCGGAGCCACAGGGGCCCGCTGCACACCGCGATTGCTGATCACAATACCGGGTTACGATTTTACAACGCCTGTTTTTTAATCGCTAAATGTGAGTGTTTTATCTGTTCTTTTTACAATAAACAAGAAGTATTAGCAATATTACACTATTGGAGACCCCTTTTTTCTTTTATATACGATCTCGGTCCTGACTTGGTGGAAGTGTATAGGAGAATCTTGGTGGTCCCAGCTAAAACCAAAGAGTGTATTCCGGATCCCTAGCCGGACTCTGCCTGTGTGACCCTGACAATGTAAAGTTTCTAGGGTCCACTTGGTCCGGTAAGTTCAAAACCTTGGGGGAGAGGACTAGTCACTTACCACCTCACCATTGCAGCATGAATTTGCACAAGAACCTGAGCACCTGAGCACTTTATTTTTGGTTTCACAGCCCGTCTTTCACTGGCTACTTGCTGGAGTAGCATTGGACTGTTTTGTTATTTTATATTCATGAACTGTATTATTTATGAATTTTCACTTCACGGGGTGTTTTATTAAGTGATTGTTTTTTTTTTTTTTTTTTTTAAGTGATGTATTTCAAGTGATTGTATTTTCATTAGGTGCATCTATATTTATATGGAATTATTTATATGCCATTGACACATTTATATTCATTTGGCACGGTGGAATATTTTATATTTTATTTTTAGTAATTTCACCACATCAATTTGCGATGTATTTTTAAACTATCACGTTTTAAGATCCTTTTGATCTTTCACACAGCAACATTTTTTTGATACACTTTTATCACCATAGCGCAGCTTTAATTTTGTTTTTTCACCAAAACAAAAATGCAACATACTAACAGTACTGCTGGGTTACTGTTCTTTTTTTTCAGACTTTTACCCTTTATTGTGACATAGTAATCCAGTGAACAACACACTTCCTGTCCCTGGGTGGCAATGCTTACTTCTCCACGGTGTCTATGCCACCTTGGCAGGACTTTAAACAAGTCTGCCTTTGTTCATTTCCATTACATGTTGAGGATATGATTTGCAGAGTACCCAAGAAAGGTAACATTGTTTGTAAATGACAAAAACACAGTATTTCTGGCACGATCATGAAGTATTTTCTGTACTGAAAACATTTTCTAGGCCTGAAAAAAAGCAAACTAAGGCAGACACTACTTCTAAGGACTGTAAACTTTATTATAGTAACACTAGACCTAAAAACATTGCCATTAAGATTAGCAATGGTGAGAAAGTAAGGATTTTTTTGTTAATAAGCTGAATACAGGTTTAAGTATATTGTAGGAAAAAAAAAAAAAAAGATATAAAGTGTAAAAAATGGGCAAAAAAGAAGACGTAACCTGGCATAAGATAAAAATGTAATGACAGAAAATGCAGAAAAAGCTTTTGACTAGGATATAAAAAAAAAGACAGCAAAAGAAAGATTAAACTGTTTGGGCTCCTTGCTAAGGAGACATTTTCCGTATTCTAAAACCATTATAAAACCATTTGCCAGGTCAAACAACATTTACCAACATCTATTTTTCAGTGGAAAAGGTGCTCAAGGTAGAACAGCATTTCTCCTTTTTCGAATGCAGCAAATATCATATTTACAATAGTTCCTTATAGGGGACCTAATGCCCTGCTCATGTTGAGCTGAACCATGGATCTGGATTTTACACAGACTGGTTCTGCAGTTAGGGCTCTTTCACACGAACGATCCCGATCAGATCCGCCTGTCTGTTTTTTAGGCGGATCTGATCGGATCCTCCATGCATCCCTATGGGGCAGCGGATGACAGCGGTGACATGTCCGCTGACACCCGCTGCCATCCGCATCCGATCCTGCCCGTGAAACCCAGATGGATGGAAACCCTATTTTCTATCCGTCCAGGGGATAGGATGGGATCGGATGAGAATGGACAGGCGATCTGCTCTCATCCGATTCCCCATGGAGAGCAGCAGGGGCTCCGACACCTGTGTGCGGAGAGGGAGCTGTCACCTGCCTGCTCAGCAGGGATCAGTGTATCGATCTCCCGCTAAGCAGCACGGAGTCCGCCGACGGAGGCACACCGTGTGAAAGGAGCCTTAGAGGATTAAATTGCTTTTTTTTTGTCTTTCAATTATAATTTTAAAAAAAAGTCAAATTCTTGCCTCCTCTCCCCGCTGAGACACCCGGCACATAGAATGGTATGCCCCATAGCAAGCCCCATAGCAAGGAGTAGCGAAAAGGTGCCCAAAGTGAGTACCCCTCCCAAAGGACCAGCAGTCTAGGAGTGGTGCTGAAATGGTGGGGGGGGGGGGGGTAATATGTACAACCCATCCATGACTCCTTTGTGGGCAAGCAAGAGGCCACCCTCTCTCCCTGGTGAATTCAAAATGGTCCTTTAGACATCTGAACAATTATCTTGTGTCTGTGGGCATTTGAAGGGTTATAAAACAAAAATATAGCTAAAAAAAATATTGGGGCAATATTTTAGAAAATAGGGGGTTAATGCCATTGATTTCAGAGGAAACCCAAGACAGCTTCCATAGTGACCTAAGCCCTTAAAAAAGATCCTCCTTAATTCTCAGCTGGAGGCTTAGGTTTTGTTCTCCATAAGAGAAACCAGTAAAAGAACTGAAGAGGAGCCCAACCACATAACAAATTGGAACAGATTTGATTTAAGTTGACCTGGTAGACTTAAAAAAATTAACCATTCAGTGCTAAGCCAGTGTAAGAAAAGGCAAAACTTTTTTTTTTTTTTTTTTTTGATAGAGCAAGGTAGGGTTATAACCCGTCAGATTTTTTTTTTTTTTTTTTTTTTTTGACAACTCTGTCCCATTGCAGAGATTTTCCTTAAATTTCTTGTCCCATAGCCAAACAGAAAGTGAGAGGAAATTCCTGCAAATTCAGAGAATTCCTTGGGGAAACCCTCAGGTCATCAGATCTAGTGTCCCAATTGGAAGATTTACCCTCTATTACTTTTCTGGGGTCAATCCAAGATTTTTTCACTTTCAATGATATTGGTAAACAGGACAAATGGAAAGGTTGAATCTCCTTAACGGGGGCACAGAAAGCAAAAAAAAAAACATTTTTTTACATTTTTGGTTTTAATACCGCTTTAAAGATAAGGCATAATAAGAACTTTATACTGAAAAGATACTGGGAGACCACCAATGTTTTTCTTGATATGACAGCTTCTCCATAGGTGCCCAACCAAATATTTTTATAATTGTATAGTGTCTTATTCTGAAGAAGAATCTTAAAATTAGAGATGACGGCTAGGTGTATTTAATCAGATTGCCTTTATTTGGTCAGGGATTGTTAGTATTTTGTCTCACTCTACTGTTTAGAAACCAGATTTGCAAGACTCTCCAATCTATCCTCTTCGATAGTGATAGCATTGAAAGGGATATATTAAATTAAAACATTTTTCTAAATTCCAACTAGGTAGATGAGACTTTTGAAAGATGAAACTTACATACATAGAAAGCAAGGTAAAAGTGCAAAGACCAAAAATTATATAATTGCAGTTCAACAGAACTACAGCCTCCCAATAAAAATAAAAATGAAAATGTATTAGAGGTGCATCTGTACTTACAGTTTTCTCTTAGTTTCCCTGGAAATTAGTCTACCTAATGTAGGAAAAAAAGTCTACCTAATGCAGCATTCTGAGATTGGGTAGCAATGATGCTGCACAAGTGGAAGTGTAATTAAAAAAAATGTTGCATGGAGTGTGGCTATCAGCATCGTCAAAACTGATTCACAAACCCGTGTTAAAATCGGCACCTGGCCACACCTAGTCCCGCCCACTGTTTCTTGGATTGGCAGCACTGCCTCTGTTGTTGAAACCCTCCCACTGTAGGCTGCACTGTATGGGAGGGGGGGGACATACGAAGACCAAGGAGGATTTGGCATAGTTAGAGAAGGTAAAGGATTTTTTTGTTTACTTTATGAGACTTGTGCATCACATAGTAATGGATTTTAGGACTTTGAAATTTTGTTTAAAATGGTTTTGTGACTTGTTTAAAATTTCATAAAGAAGCTATTAGAAACACTTTAAATGTTGGGAGATGCACAGTCATTCATTTTTAATGTAAAGTAAGTCTGAAATTTGATCAAAGAAAATTGTAAGTTAGGTTATATACAACATTGTACTATAAGAGTGCAAGGTCATACATATCTCAAGCTTGTTTGCCAGACACGGGACTTTTAAATAGGATTCCTTGAACTGGTAGAGGAATAAAAGAGAAAGGGCTAAAAATGATCAAGTAGAAAATAAAAAATATACATTTATATTATACAACGTAGAAAGACATGAAAATATAGGATTATCACAAAAACTAAACTGTAAAATCCTTCTCTTGGAATACATTAAAAAGAGAGAGGAACTATATTCACCTTCTATCCAGGGCTGTGGTCCTGGTCATCTTTAGTTGGATCAGCTTCCAGGTATTGATCCTCAGCCATCCTCAGATCCTCAGCCATTTAGGACATTGCAAGGAGAAGGAGTTCATTTATCTCAGCATTTTCAAAATGTATATAGTGAGTGACGCATCTGCAGCTCAGTGTACAAAACTTACAGGCAGCTCATTTAATTTAACACAGGAGAGACATGGTATGTCTCTTCTGCATTGAAATCCTGCTTGCTTGCCAAATGTTTTTTTCCTGCTTAAAGTTCCACTTCATGGAAGACAGGAGAAAAACTTCAGATAAATTGGTTTATGCTGCTACCCTCAGGGGCAATGGCAAACAAATGCTGTAAGGACAGCCCAGTATAACCCCTCACACTCCTATTCTGTCTCAGTTTTTTATCAAAGCAATAGTATGAGTGGGTCAAAAGAACAGAGGGGAGGGTTGTGTCAAATAAACGATTTTACAGTATTTAAAAAATCCTATTTTCTAATTGTTTATTAGGAGCATTGATTATCCCATGGAGTCACCAGGGCATCCGCTGCAAAACCTGAACCTCTGAGCCAGAACTTAGGTCCACATCCAGCATCCCCCACCTGCGACAGAGGACTTTAAACACCTCAGGATGAAGATCTCATTCTCCGAAGTCTAGATATTGAGAACTTAGAAAGTCTGCTTGGCAATTTTCCACACCTGGCATGTACACAGCAGACATGTGATGTTTTGCCTAAGTGAGAGCCTGATCTTCCTCTCTCTCTGAGCTGCTTGACTTCTGGCTCCTCACCGATGGTTGATACTGTGGCATTGTCTGACTGAATCTTGGCCAGAGGACCTGGCAGTCAGGAGGTCCAGTGTTGAAGGGATAACCAAACTCCAAATTCAACATTACTGTTTAAGAGACGAGCTTCCTCTGGTAACCAAGTCTCTTGCGATGAGAGAGTATCTAGAACCTTCTCAGTCTGGCATCCATTGTGAGAATCTTTCAAATCAAAGGAAGAAAGGATTTCCCCAGCTCAAGCACTGGATTTATAGTCCACCAGGCCAGGACAAACAGTGGACCAGACTGAGCCTGCTTGTTCTGTGCTACCAAAATATTGAGTTACAATGGTCCAGAGCAGTGGTCTCCAAACTGGGGCCCTTTGCTTGATTTTTTACTGGCCCTTGAGGCATTATTTCCTCGACTGTCAGTGGGGCACTATTCCGCTCACTGACACCAGTGATGGTGCACTATTCCTCTCACTAACACCAATAATAGGGCACTAGTCCTCCCACTGACACCAACGATGGGGCACTATTCCTCCCACTGACACCAATGGTGGCACACTATTCCTTCTGTTAATACCAACGATGGGCCACTATTGCTCCCCCTAATACCAATTATGGGGCATTGTTTAATCACTCTGATGCCAGGACAATTTCTAATTCCACTGACCACATTGCAGACCCCCTAAAGTTTGAAGGACAGTAAACTGGCCCTTGGTTTAGAAAGTTTGGGAGACCCCTGGTCTAGAGTAAAATAAGAGTATATAGAACTACTTCAAAAGAGACAACTATTAAGTCCAGAACCCTCAAAGTGGTTGGCTTCTGAAATTTCGTGTATGAATGTGGGAGCTGAGAGTCCATAGTGTTGTACTGTGGAAGGAAAATCTTAGACATGGCTGCATCCAGGATAAGGCCTAGATGCTTCAAGCAAAGAGACGGTGATAACTGGAGATTCGGGACCATCCAAACCTCTGCAGGGTCTGAACAGTTCGAAGGACATTAGCTACTAGAGCCTGAGCTGAGTGTTCTCTCAGAAGGTCATCCAAATATTCCATAACAGGAACTCCCCATGAGTAAAGTAGAGCATTGGTGCAGTGGACACTCGAAAGGGAAGGGCAATGTGCTAGGGAAGGGCAATGTGCTGGAACGGTTGAGCCAACAAAAAAAGCACAGGATTCATAAACGCACCTAAAAAGACATAAATGTAGGAATCTTTTTTTGTCCACAGAAGGTCTCCTGGAAAGGAGGGAGGCAATGACTGACTTTTCTTGTGGGTAAAAATGTTTCCACATAAAACCTGCAGTGTTGTGAACCCTTAGGATCAAACATGGGGTGAATGCCGCCTTTTGCTGAGAAACTGAACAGATTTGCTTAAAACCCTGGAATCTTTATCCTTACCTGGAACAATGGTTATGACTCCTTGAGAACAGCAGTGCCAGAAAAAGTGTGGAGGACCGCTAGTCATGCAGGGATGAAGTTAGGTTAGAAAAACTGAAGTGGGGCCAAGAGATTGAAAATCTATCATGTAGTCCCAAGATACCACACTCTGGAACCAAGTGCCAGAAATGTCCTGGAACCAGGTGGTCACAATGGAGAACAAATGACCACTCCACTATAAGAAGTAGGGTTGTCCCATCCTTGCAAGAAGGACTTGTTAGCTTGTTTTGGGAGTCCAAAGACTTGTAGTGGAACTTAATCAAAAACAAGAACCTGAACTCAGAGTTCTGAAGGAATCAAAGAGAAGCTCATAACCTTTGGTGCACAGGGTTTCCCAGACCAAAGCAACCCACAGAGGATTCATTTTTTTTTTTTCGTTCAAGCAGCGGGTTGAATACAAAAAAAAAAAAATGGGGATTTGATTTCCTCATCCACACATTTGAAGTGGATGGAAGAAACCTCCCCTCTGGGCTACTGTATTCTGAAAGCGAGGAAGACACTGATTAGCGAGACTATAGCGGTGCTGATTGAGAGGTAAAAATCCTACAGGGCAGTAGTACAGAATTTGATCGGTAGATCCACTTCTGAACAACCATCCTGCCCATACATGGATCCAAATTCGGCCAGTCCCATTTAAACCAGACACATTTTGTTCCATGTATTGCCAGCTTAGATGTTAAAGTGGTTGTAAAGGCTCCAGGTTTTTTACCTTCATGTAGGAAGCCTGCTCGGATGACCCCATAGCAAGCACTAGGCAGGAGGGAGAGGCCTGGAGCACCGGCGGGAGAGAAGAGGAGGATTGAGGCTGCTCCATGCAAACCACTGCACAGAGCAGGTAAGTATAACTAGTGTTCATTATTTTAAAAAATAAAATAACCAAACTTTTATTATCACTTTAAAGGAAGATATAACTTAGCAGGACTGATTTTTGGCTGGCATTGACATTTGAAGCAATCAAACAGAACTGGTCTGAGTGCTGTTCAGGCCACCATTCACATGAAGCTTTGTATTTTATGAATGAATACAGGATTTCCTCTGATTTGCTGAGGTGGGAAGGGCAGGTGGATAATGTAAAAATTTCCACCTCAGCCAATCTATGAAATGTTTTCATAGAATACAAGGCTTCCTCTGGGTGGCTGAGCAGCGCATATTTGATTTTGTTCCGAGAACAGGACAGGAAGTCCCTGTACCACAGCCAGAATACAGCGCTACATACTGTATGTAGCTGATGCTACCATGCCATTTATACAGCACTCCTACCAGGCACATTCAGGGATTACCTGCGGATGATTAGTCAAAGACTTTCAATGAGGTTTCCTGCCCACAGCTAATTGCAGGTAACCTCCCCTGGGTCTACCACAGCTAATCACTTAATGTAAATAGTGTCTAATGCTAAAACCTAGTAAAACTTGAGCTGATCTTTTTACACTGAACAAAATTATAAAACTAAACATTTTTTGTTTTTGCCCCCATTTTTCATGAGCTGAACTCAAAGATCTAAGACTTTTTCTATGTACAAAAAGGCATATATTGTGTATCTCGGCAAAGGAGAAGTGCTCACAAACCCAGATTTAGACAAATTTGTGAATATTTGAAAGAAATAACGGAATTTTTGTAAAATCTTACCTGTAAAATTCCTTTCTCTGAGTCCTCCGACAGTCGCCGCCTCTCCATATTCGTCACTATGGGTTATTGACCTTTGCTCCGTAGGAGTAGCTAGGCAACAGAATATGTCAATATTAAAGCTTTTAGCATATCCCACCCCCAGGGGGTGGTCCCCTCAGTCAATACCCTCCTGCTTCCTGTATCCATACCTCAGTTTCAGTAGAATAGCAGTAGAGTACATAAACAAACCCCAAAAGAGGGGCGGGGGCGGCGACTGTCGGAGGACTCAGAGAAAGGAATTTTACAGGTAAGATTTTACAAAAATTCTGTTTTCTCTTACGTCCTCCGACAGTCGCCGCCTCTCCATATTCGTCACTATGGGGACGTCCCAAAGCAGTGCATACATGAGGGGTGGGAAACGCAGCCGCGCCTAAGGCAACGCAGTACCCACAGCAGAAAAAAAGGAACCTTACCAAAGGAAGGAAACCAGCTGGGCAGCATGAAAAAAAAACTTTGCTCAACAGGAGCAACAACCCAGGAAAAACAAATAACCCAGGGATAAAAACATCCCAAACAGCCAAGGGCCCAAAAATAAGGGACCCTAAGGCACTGCCGCACTAAGAACCTTGCGGCCAAAAGAAGCATCTGCCGATGCCTGAACATCCACTTTGTAGAACTTTGAGAAGGTGTGAACGGACGACCAAGTCGCCGCCTTACACACCTGGACCACAGAAGCCCGATGATGACAGGCCCAAGACGTACTCAGAGATCTGGTAGAGTGCGCCTTCACAGGCATAGGGGGAACTTTTCCCTTCAAAACATATGCCTGTTCAATAGTCTGTCTGATCCATTTGGCGATGGTAGAAGCCGACGCCGCCAAGCCCTTCCGAGGTCCCTCTGGAAGGACAAATAGAGAATCCGTCTTGCGAAAGGATTTTGTCGATGACAGGTAAACCCTGATCGCCCGAACAACATCCAAGGAGTGTAAATCCACCTCCTTCGGATGTCTAGGCTTCGCGCAAAGTGAAGGCAAGACAATGTCCTCAGATGAAATTCCTTGAGATGAAATTCCGAGATCCTCTTCGGGAGAAAAGAAGGGTTAGGTCGCAAGACCACCTTATCCAAGTGAATCACCAAATACGGAGACCTGCAGGACAAGGCTGCCAGCTCCGACACTCTGCGAGCCGAAGTGATCGCCACCAAAAAAGCGACCTTCTTGGACAACAGAGGCAACGAGATCTCCCTGATCTTTTCAAAGGGAGCATGTTGCAACACGGACAGAACGAGGTTCAAGTCCCATGGAGGCAAAGGCTCCCTCCTAGGAGGGACCAGGTGTCGCACCCCTTGAACAAAGGTGCTAACCAAAGAATTAGACACCACAGGGCGTTGAAAGAGAACGGCCAGTGCAGAAATCTGACCCTTAATCGTGGCCAACGCCAAACGCTGGTCCACACCCGTTTGAAGGAAAGACAACACCCTAGACACCGAGTATGAGCGAGGGGAAAACCCCCTGGACTCACACCAGGCAAAATAGGCCTTCCAAGTACGGTAGTAAACCTTCCCCGAAGAAGTCTTTCTAGAGTTGATCAAAAGTGTGAATGACCTCCGGGGAGAGACCCCTATCCCTCCGGATCACGGTTTCAACAGCCAGGCCGTCAAAGCCAGCGACTGTAAAGCAGGATGGAATATTGGTCCTTGAGACAGAAGATCTTCTCTAAGAGGCAGACGCCATGGAGCGTCGACCGCCAGATTCACGAGGTCTGCGTACCAAGACCGGCGAGGCCAGTCTGGCGCCACCAGAGTCACCGTGAGCGGTTCCGAGGACAACCTGCGAAGGAACCTGGATAGTAGCTGAATCGGTGGGAATGCATACATCAGTCGATAATGATGCCACGGAGCCACTAACGCGTCCGACGCGTCTGCCCGAGGATCGCGCGTCCTTGCCACGAACCTTCCCACCTTGTTGTTCAGACGAGACACGAACAGGTCCACATCTGGAAGACCCCACTTTGCGCACAACATCTGGAAGACATCCGGGTGGAGTGACCATTCCCCCTGGTCCAGGGTCTGGCGACTCAGATAATCCGCCTGCCAGTTCTCCACCCCCGGAATGTGAACTGCCGTGATCGCCGGGACGTGCGTCTCGGCCCAAGACAGAATGTCGGCCACCTCCCGAGCCGCTCGGGCACTCCTGGTGCCCCCCTGGTGGTTGATGTAGGCCACCGCTGTGGCATTGTCCGTCTGCACCCGAACCGGACGGCCCTGAAGCCTGTCCGTCCAACGTTGAAGGCAGAGATTTATCGCCCGCAATTCCAGAATGTTGATTGGAAGGGAGGATTCCCCCTCCGACCAAGTACCCTGGGTGGACAGAACGCCCAGAACACCACCCCAGCCCGACAGGCTGGCATCCGTGGTGACCACCGTCCATGAAAGAGGGCGAAAAGACTTGCCCCCCGACACCGCCGGGGACTGTAGCCACCACAGAAGATCCCTTCTAGTGCGAGGACTCAACGAGATCTGAAGATCCAGAGATCGAGGTCGCCCGTCTTACCTGGACAGGATCTCCGCTTGGAGACCCCTCGTGTGAAACTGGGCGAAGGGAATCGCCTCGAAAGCCGAGACCATCAATCCCAGACACCTCATGCCCGTCCGGAGGGACGAGCACGGAACGTCCCTAAGGGATCTGACTTCTTCCTGAAGTGTCCTGAGCTTGTCTTCCGGCAGGAAGACCTTCGCCTGAACAGAGTCCAGGATCATTCCCAGGTAGGAAAGACGAACCGACGGGCACAGCGTCGATTTTGGAAAGTTTATCGTCCAACCAAACTCCTGTAGAGTTTGCATCGTGACGGACAGGTCTTTCACCAGACCCTGACTGGTCGCAGACCGAACCAGAATGTCGTCCAGATACCCCAGGACCGAGATGCCCTGGGCTCTCAATAAAGCCAGAACCGGTGCAAGCACCTTGGTGAACACCCACGGAGCCGAAGCGAGACCAAAAGGCAGCGCCACGAATTGGTAATGATCCTCCGCAATGGCGAATCGAAGGTACCTCTGGTGACCCTCGAAAATGGGGATGTGAAGGTACGCATCCTTCAAATCGATGGATGCCATGCATTCTCCCGGAACTAGAGCAGCCACCACCGAGCGCAGGGATTCCATGCGGAACTTGCGAACCCGCACAAAGCGGTTCAGAGCTTTTAAGTCCAGAATCGGACGTACCTTGCCCTCCTTTCTGGGCACGGTGAACAGATTTGAATAAAACCCCCGAAATCTGTCCCGATGAGGCACCGGAACCACCACTCCCTGAGCCCGCAGGTCCCGCACCGCCAGGTGCAGATCCCGCAAACGCTCCGGAGACAGTCGAAGATTTGATGGAAAAAATCTGCTTGCCGGCCGAGAGAGAAACTCGATCTTGTAACCGGACCGAACGATCTCCTGAACCCACCTGTCCCGAACGCGGGCCAGCCAGGGTTGAAGAAAACCGAGCAAACGTCCCCCCACCCCAGAACAGGGTGAGGGCGCCCCGTCAGGCCGCATTGTTATGGGCAGCGGACCCGGACTGGCCGGACTTCTGCTTACCTGTCCACGGCTTCTTTTGGGAGCCTTGACCTTTGAAGGGTTTGCCCTTATAGTGCGACCGAAAGGCACGAAAGGACCCCTGAGAGGGTCTAAACGAAGCATGCTTCTTACCTTGAGCAACCTTAGCCTTGTGAGACTGGGGCAAGTGCGTGCTCTTACCCCCAGTGATCCCCTTTATCAGCGTATCCAAGGAGTCGCCAAAAAGGCGAGATCCCGTATAGGGTAGATTAGCTAAAGTTTTGCGAGAAGATTGGTCCACAGACCAACATTTCAGCCAAATCAAGCGGCGTGTCAACACCGCCACGCTGTGCACACGTGCAGCCAAAAGGGACTATATCCAAGTCCGCATCACACAAATACATGACACCCTGATGAATTTGATCCACCATAGCCAACGTTGTCGGCGGGGCAGAATCAGCCACCAGGACGCGCCTGAGCACCCGCGTCCAATCCGCGACAGCCTGAGCTGCCATAAGGGAAGCAAAAATAGCTTTTAGCATGGAACCGGTAACCGAGTAAGTATGGCGGGCAAGAGACTCCAGTCTCCTGTCCGTGGGATCCCGGAAAACCGGGGTATCTTCCGCCGGAATCGCAGTAGATTTATTCAAAACCGCCACCGCGTGATCCACCGGAGGCGGCACACACCAACGTTCATCAGTGGCGGGTGTGAAGGGATAACGCAGCTTGAACCTATTTGTCACAGCAAAAGGCTTCTTTAGATTGCGCCATTGTTCACTAACAGCGCGCTGAAAATCCTCAGTGCAAGGAAAAACCTGCGATGATTTGCGTCTCCACTGCGTCCCATAAGAGGCCAGGACGGCAGGAGGACATGGTTCATCCTGCAAATGCAGTGTTTGTTTGATAGAAGCAACCAATTCATCCATGATTGCAAGCTCTTCAGATGAGCCAGGGGGGGAATCATCAACCCCTTCAACCTCTGCCTCCCCTTCCGACCCTACAAGGTCCAGGGACGAACGGGATCCCGATAAGGGGACCCCAGCCATAGCAGCCCCATCACCATCGCCCTCTGAATCAGAGGAAATTTAAACTCTGGGCCGTTTTGTGGATTGAGCAGCCACAAGCATCTGCACCTGAGCAGCCAAGTTAGCCACAATGGTAGCCAAATCGCCCCCCTCGGGGAAGCAGCAGACCCTTGGCCCCCCACTAAAGTGGGAGGAAATTTGCTTTCCTGAGAATCCATGCCCCAAAAGTTTGCAGGAAAAAAGGGGTACTGCCCCTTTAAGAGTGCGGCGAGCGTAGCCCACCGCACACACACAGCACACACCGACCCCCACAGGGAGAAGTACAAAACTCAGGCAAGGAATACAGGAATAAGGAAGGTAAACCTGGAGAGATCACTCAGGCTGCTGCATCGATCACTGTTCTCAGGGCAAAGGAAGTGATGCAATACAGACCACTCCTATAAACCCTATGGAAGGCTCCACAAACATGGCCGCCGGTGGGGGATTGCAAAGGCAGAGCATGCAGCACTGACATGTGGCCTGAGCGATCGCCGCCAAAATGGCGGCGCTTGGCGCCAAAAACGCCGCTCTCCTCATACAGTAATGGCCATCATACGCCTGCAGTAATAATAAAAATATGGCGGACCGCAGCAGCGGCCGCCGCATGTATGCACAAACATGTCTCACATCATGCCCCACAGCATACAGCATGTCACACAGAAAAACACACAGCCTGTAACACAGAACAGTGCAGGATAGCCCCCCTCCTTGCAGCCCACAGAAGGCAGCAAACCAGACAGGGAGCCCAATAGTGTGTACAGAAATGCAGGGTTACACAGTCCCAGACTGACACCCACTAAACAGACAGGTCCCCACACAGAGTACACTTACCTTCTGAATGGCGTGGGGAGCCCGCACAAGCGATCAAGCCACTGCACAGAGGACAGGGAGAGTCGCAGCCAGGACGTAGTAGAACTGCGGTGCGAAACCGCATGGCGTCCAGTGAGGTAGCCACCTCACCGCAGCATCCCTGCAGCGAACAGGGATGGGTCGTTCACACATGCCAGGAAAAAACCTGACTGAACGCTCGATGGCAGGCTGGGAAGCCACTGGCCCACAACCTGCGACCAGGGGGGCCAGCCCGAGACCCAGCCCGCAACGATCCTCTTCATCAGAAGAACTAACTAATGCTGAAAAAATTAACAGCTAAGTAAAGAGAGAGAAAAACACTCAAATAAAATCAAAAAGAAGATAAAGGCTGAGACAAAAAGCCCCAGCACAGAAACAGCCTGCTACTCCTGATAGCTAGACAATGAAACTGAGGTATGGATACAGGAAGCAGGAGGGTATTGACTGAGGGGACCACCCCCTGGGGGTGGGATATGCTAAAAGCTTTAATATTGACATATTCTGTTGCCTAGCTACTCCTACGGAGAAAAGGTCAATAACCCATAGTGACGAATATGGAGAGGCGGCGACTGTCGGAGGACGTAAGAGAAAGTCTTTTTGTGTACATAGAAAAAGTCTTAGATCTTTGAGTTCACCTCATGAAAAATGGGGGAACAAAAGTGTTGAGTTTATAATTTTGTTCAATGTAGATATGGGCACAAAGGGCTCACAGGAAATGTCAGCTACAGACTCCTGTATCCACCTTCCTGGTCTACCAAGTACTAGGGCATGGCTGTTACTCTAAACTGTACTTGGCCGTTCAGAAACAAAATTGTGCGCACGAGAACTTGCGGTATGAACTGACATTTTAGGAAACAAGGCACTTTGCCTTGCTGCATTGGGACTGTGTTGGGCAACACTGTCCAGAGCATCCCAATGCATGGGTTCCAGAGCTCGACAAACCCTCAGCGCCAGGACGATAGGACCTGAAGTTTCAATCTGGCGCCTGAGCTGCTGTCCAAATGCTCCCCACGCCCCGTGTGGGCCTCCCTGCTACATGTCCCAGGCTCTGCGCGCACATCTGTGGGCCCGGGACCGGCATAGCAGATGCCGCTGGGTAGTTTCCACACAGTAGTTAATGACAGCAAGCCGGGACACCACAGAAATAAATGTATGCAATTTATACAATTTATACTGTAAATTATATTCTTTGCTGACAACATGCTAAAGATTCACCCTGTCACTACTGAGACACAATAGGCTAGGTGGGACTTTAAGTGAGACCCCAGCAGGTAGTGCCCGGCGTCTCCATCCCTATATCAAGAAAAAAAATGAGGTTGAAGGATTATAAGAGGTGCATGAAAGTCAGCCAGCCCACAGTCTGATGTACTGTCACTACTGAGAAAATGTGCCAAACACCTTCGTACACAGAAAGCCACAATGTGGTTACATAATAAAGTCTTATCAGGAAGAAAAGTAATAGCCAAGTTAACCTACACAAAAAAAAACGAAAAACAAAAACAGAAGATTTCTTTGGAGTTCCCTATAGTAACTAGTCAGAAGTCCTATGTTACCTTTTCTTTTACATTATAAAAAGTCTACTGCAGGTATATGTAAACTGTGGCCCTCCAGATGTTGCAGAACTAAGTCCCATGAGGGATAGCAAGACTCTGACAACCACAAGCATGACACCCAGAGGCATGATGGGACTTGTAGTTTTGCAACAGCTGAAGGGCCACAGTTTGCATATCCCTGGTCTATGGGAATGCTTGAAGCAGGGCAAATGCAGGTCGGAAAAGGTCAACAGCAGGCCAAAGGCACCTGTCACCAAATTCAAAATTATATTATTAGAAGCATGCCAAACTGATGTCAAATTGGCACAACTGACAAGCCCAAAGCCTGATAATAAAGGGCCTTAACCCTTTCGCTGCCAGGCCCTGTTCTCCACTTTTAAAAATTTAGCTGGCCAGGCCATCTTTGCAATTTTTCCATTGCTTTTTTATTTTTCCCTTACAGCTTTCAGAGTTTGTTAAAGACCCCCCAAACCATATATTTTCTGAAAGCAATTGACCAGTAGAAAAAAAAAAAAAAAAAGGTGCTACTGATTTTTAGGGCACAAGAATATTTCCGCAAATGTTTATCAAAACAATTTTTTCGCTAAAAATACACTAAAATCATTATTAGCACATGACCTGTAGGATAAAAGAAAAGTGCTACTGATTTTAAACACCTAAACACCCTGCGATATTTGCGCAAATGTTTATCAAAACTATATTATATATTCGCTAAAAATTCAAATCATTTTTAGCAGATATAAGCTATTTGTTACAAAATTCCTGCTAAATTCCTACTAAATATAAAAGCCTAACCTGTATTGAGTTTATAAATATCAAGTATTTGTAATTTTTAAATAACGCCTTTTTGCAAAATGGTGAAAGCTAAACATACGCAAATATGTAAATAACCACATTTCTCTAAAATCTGAAGGTTTTTATTGTTCCCTTACAGCTTTCACAGTTTGTTAAAACAAAAAAACCCAAACCATATATTTTCTGAAAGCATAGGACCAGTAGAGGAACAAAAAAAAAAAAAAAAGGTGCTACTGATTTTTAATGCCCCACGATATTTGCACAAATGCTTACCAAAGCAATATTTTCGCAAAAAATGCACTAAAATCATTATTAGCAGATACAAACACAGCAACTTTTTCAAAATTCCTGCTAAATTCCTACTAAATATAAAAGCTTAACCTGCATTGAGTTAATAAATAAAGATTTGTAAATTTTAAATTGCACCTTTTTGAGAAATAGTGAAAAATCGGGAATACGCAAAAATTTCTCTGAAAATCTGGAGGATTTCCTTTTGCAGCCTGCAGAGTTTGTAAAAGACCCCCCAAAACATATTTTCTGAAAGCACATGGCCAGTAGAATAAAAAGAAGGTGCTACGGATTTTAAGGCAACGGTTTATAAAAACAATATTTTCGCTAAAATAATTAATAGGGGATTCATACATGGCAAAAATGTACAAAATTCTGCTAAATTCCTAGTAAATATAAAAGTTAAAACAGTATTAAGTTAATAAATAAATTGCAACTTTTTGTGAAATGGAGAAAACTGAAGGTACACGAAAATGTAAATAAAAACAATTTACACTAAAAATCTGGAGGTTACCATTTTTCACTTACAGCTTTCTGAATTTGGAAAGATCCCTCAAACAGACATTTTATGAAAGCACATTACCTGTAGAATAAAAAAAGGGCTACTGATATTTTTCGCCCCGCAAGAATTGCACAAATGTTCATCATATAGCTATTTTCACAAAAAATACACCAACATTATTAATAGTGCACATAAACACAACATAAATTCCTGCTAAATTACTACTAAAGCATCGGTCACAAAAGGCATACTAAAGTGTACGCCCATGGAGGGCCATGTTTACTCACACAGGGATGCACAGGTGTTCTGTGCATCCCCCTACAAGCAGTCCCATTTATGTCAACAGGGATGCAACAGCTGCACAGGCATAGCTGCTGTTCCCAATCTGACATCTGTTTGGGTAGACGACCCGAACGCAGACAGTGTAAGCTCAGAGACATGCACGTGGACCTACATGGATGTCAAGCTGCTACATCCAAAATTACATCAATGGGACTGCCTTCACAGAGATGCACGGAACACCTGTGCATTCCTGTAAAGGAACGCTGTGTATATCTTGTGTGACCAAGGCCTTAGGCACACCGACTGGGCCCGTCTGAAAAATGGACAGGCAGACCCAATCAGACCAAACGTTGTTCTCTATGGATAGAAACATAGAATGTGTCGGCAGATAAGAACCATTTGGCCCATCTAGTCTGCCCAATATATCTGAATCCTATGAATAGTCCCTGGCCCTATCTTGTATGAAGGATAGCCTTATGCCTATCCCATGCATGCTTAAACTCCTTCACTGTATTTGCAGCTACCACTACTCTCTCAGTAAAGTAATACTTCCTCATATTACTTTTAAACCTTTGCCCCTCTAATTTAAAACTGTGTCCTCTTGTGGTAGTTTTTCTTCTTTTAAATATGCTCTCCTCCTTTACCGAGTTGATTCCCTTTATGTATTTAAAAGTTTCTATCATATCCCCTCTGTCTCTTCTTTCTTCCAAGCTATACATGTTAAGGTCCTTTAACCTTTCCTGGTAAGTTTTTTCCTGCAATCCATGTACTGGTTTAGTAGCTCTTCTCTGAACTCTCTCTAGAGTATCTATATCCTTCTGGAGATATGGCCTCCAGTACTGCGCACAATACTCCAAGTGAGGTCTCACCAGTGTTCTGTACAGCGGCATAAGCACTACTCTCTTTCTACTGCTTATACCTCTCCCTATACATCCAAGCATTCTGCTGGCATTTCGTGCTGCTCTATTACATTGTCTTCCCACCTTTAAGTCTTCTGAAATAATTACTCCTAAATCCCTTTCCTCAGATACTGAGGTCAGGACTGTGTCAAATATTCTATATTCTGCCCTTGGGTTTTTACGCCCCAGGTGCATTATCTTGCACTTATCCACATTAAATTTCAGTTGCCAGAGTTCTGACCATTCTTCTAGTTTTCCTAAATCCTTTTCCATTTGGCGTTTCCCTCCAGGAACATCAACCCTGTTACATATCTTTGTGTCATCGGCAAAAAGACAAACCTTACCATTGAGGCCTTTTGCAATATCACTTATGAAGATATTAAACAAAATTGGTCCCAGTACAGATCCCTGAGGTACCCCACTGGTAACATGACCTTGTTCTGAATGTTCTCCATTGACTACAACCCTTTGTTGTCTGTCACTCAGCCACTGCCTAATCCACTCAACAATATGGGAGTCCATGCTCAATGACTGCAGTTTATTGATAAGTCTTCTATGTGGGACAGTGTCAAAAGCCTTACTAAAATCTAGATATGCAATGTCTACTGCACCTCCACCGTCTATTATTTTAGTCACCTAGTCAAAAAAATCTATAAGATTTGTTTGACATGATCTCCCTGAAGTAAACCCATGTTGTTTTTCATCTTGCAATCCATGGGATTTAAGATGTTCCACAATCCTATCCTTTAATAGGGTTTCCATTAATTAGCCTACTATTGATGTCAAACTCACTGGTCTATAGTTGCTCGATTCCTCCCTACTACCTTTCTTGTGAATGGGCACGACATTTGCCAATTTCCAATCTTCCGGGACGACTCCTGTTACTAATGATTAGTTAAATAAATCTGTTAATGGTTTTGCCAGCTCACCACTACATAGGCTTATGTAAATGGATGTGTTCGTTTGCAGCTACCTGCATCCGATCCGATCTGCTAAAAACAGACATATAAAGATCCCATTCCCCATCCATCTAGATCAGATCAGATCAGATGGAAATGGACAGGCGGTCTGTTTCCATCTGACCGCCACATAGAGAGCAGTGGACTGTGTCTGTGTCCGCTCTGCATCAGCGGAGCGGATGCAGACCTTTCATCCGCCTGCTCAGCAGGGATCAGCAGACAGATCCCCCACTGAGCAGGCAGATCTGCTTGACAGAGTCAGTTCCATGTGAAATGGGTCTTACCAGGAGCGGGCGGTCCATTAGGGGCGCTGCCCTACTACAGGGCCATACAAACTCTATGGTTGAAATTGCATTTGCACCAAATGGTGCAGGACCCTTTTTCTGGCTCGCACTAGAATCGGATGGGAGATGGCTGCGATGGCTGCCTATGTCCACTGTACTACAGGGAGGGGGCTGGTAAACACACTCACCAAGCCCCCCTCTACCCGTGCTCTTAGCCTGACAGCTTGCCAGACCACAGTGCGGGCAGCAGCTGCAGACAGCCGGGAGGGCAAGGAGGGATGCCCCTGGAGCAGCCACAGATCGGGGGTGGGGGGGGGACCGGTAACAAAATGTTGATGGGGGGGGGGGGATACATCTGGATCCTCTCTAAGCCCCATGCAGCACCTGAAGCCGGCGGGAGTGGTAGGAGGGATGCCAGCTTATGAAGGTAGCTGAAGGGGGATCAGGTTTGCAGGGGTTGGATCGGATCAATGCTGGGGGGCAGGAAGGGGGGGTAAAGGGGATAGCAAAGGAGAGGGGGGTGTAGTTTTAGGTGACAGGCAGCGGCGAGAGGTGAAGAGGCTAGAAGAGTTAAAGAATTTTTCTGCAGAGTCTGCTTAACAATTCTGTTATAAGTTCATGGTCATTGAAGTGACCAGAAGCTTAAAGGAGAGGGAGAAATAGGGTCCGTACGGCATACGGACATGGCCAGCTACAAGCAGTGCTGTAGGTGCGTACGGCGTACAGACCTGGCAGTGAAAGAGTTAAAGCTAAATAAACCTCTGCTTTTAGCCATAATGTGATCAGCATAGTAGCACATTATGGTAGTCTTACATGGCAAGCGGTCCTCTCCAGTGTTGTGGTGCAAGTGCTCCCATCTATTATGGGAGCTTCCTTTTTCTTCCTCACTCTGCCATAGCTCAATTGTCTGGGGCACGATGTGCGAGTCATGCGCATGCACACGGGAGACACATTATCACAGAACGGACATGCCGTAAATGTACGCTGAGCTGCACATGCGTGGCTCAGTGTACACAAATGCTGACAGAGACAAGGATTTAAGAAAGAGAAGACCAATAGGGTTTCTTCGGTCATAGAAATCTTAGCTGTGAGAAGTTTGTTTAATTTTTATGTTTAATTCCACAGGGCCAGCCACTGATGAGTTTTGTCCAATTTTTCAATCCCTATATGGCCCTGCATGTTTCATATGTCAGCTACATGTGGTCTTTTTGTGAAATACATACACAGAATGGGTAACCAATCAAGGCACACGTGTTCACTCCTACGCTATTATACACCGAAAAGGTCATAACCTTATGATGACCCATCTAATAAGGAGTAGGACCCCATTTTGCTAAAAAACAGCTCTGACTTGCTGCGGCATGGACACCACTAGACCTCTGAAGGTATGCTGTGGTACCTAGCACCATACCTTCAGTAGCAGACCCTTTAAAAGATAAGTTCACCATAAAATAAAAATATAATTTTTTTTTATTTTTTTTTTTTTTAGGAGCCTGTAAAGCATTGCACCCCAAATCAGCAGATCATGGGTGTAATGTCAGGCTCCTACAGACTGTCTATGCAGCTGTCTGCCCGTACTGCCTATGGGATGAGAGAGCAGGAAAATTTAACCACTTAAGCCCCGGAAGATTTTACCCCCTTCCTGACCAGGGGGTTTTTTGCGATTTTTTTTACTGCGTGACTTTAACGGACAATTGCACGGTCATGCGACGCTGTACCTAAACGAATTTGACGTCCTTTTTTTTCCCACAAACAGAGCTTTCTTTGGTGGTATTTGATCACCTGTGCGACTTTTACTTTTTGCGCTATAAGCAAAAAAAAAAGAGCGTAAATTTTGCAAAAATAACAATATTTTTCACATTTTTTTTTATATGAAATTCCCCCCAAAAAAAATGTCAAAATCAAAATTTTTTTACATTTTTGGCCAATTTGTTTTCTGCTACATATGTTTGGTAAAAAAAAAAAAAAAAAAAAAAAAAAAAAAAAAAAAATCGCAAAAAGCGTATTTTGATTGGTTTGCGCAAAAGTTATTGCATTTACTAACTAAGGGAAAGATTTCTGTCATTTTGGACGGATCGGACCCTTGACTGACATTTTTGACACTTTTGGGGTTACCAGTGACATTACTGCAGTAATCAGTGCTATACATATGCACTGTTACTGCAAAATGCACTGGCAGGGAAGGGGTTAACTTTATTGGGGAAGGAGGGGTTAAGTGTGTCCCTAGGGGTGTGCTTTTTGCTGTTATTGGACATGGCTACTAGTGTAGGAACAGTGATCAATGGTCCTACATAGTAGAACCGTATGATCACCATTCCTACACAGGGGAGATTGACAGGCGGCTTGTTTACATTAGCCGCCTGCCTTTCTCCCTCTCCACCGACGATCGCCGAGTGACCGGCGGACATCGGGTCCGCCGGTCACACGCACGGACTTCCTAGGGAACGAGCCAGGGCGGGCGCGCGCTCGCCCGCTATTGGCTCACAAGGAAGTGACAGGCTAGTGACGTATATATACGTCACTTTGCCTGGCCGGGGCTGACCGCCGCCGTATATAGTCGTGCGGCGGTCGGCAACCGGTTAAGGATAAGTTTATCTTTTGTAACTTGTTCCACCCATATTTAGTGGTAGTTCATTGATGCTTGCAATCAGTGTACAAGGTACGAGCAGAAATCTTACACTGACAGTTTGCAGGCTCCTAGCAAAAAAATATTAACTGCACATTTTTTTTTTATCTACAAAAAGATGTGCATTTATTTATTTATTTTTTAACAAAGGTGAACTTATCCTTAGACCCAAAAGCAAACATCATATTGCAGCTTACCACTTCTTACGTGTGATGACTGTATTCGTTTTCTTTGTTAGGCATTCTTTCCTTTATTTTCATCTGGTAATCCAGCCAGTAAGGCCGGCGGTAACGGTACAAATAGCAGCCTGTTCAGCAGGAACCAGGCAAGATTTGAACCGTTAATGGACAGGCTGAATGTACCAAGTTGGTCAATCGATCAACTTGGATACAATCAGCCTGATGGATTATCTTACGATTATCACTAGCAGCTGCTATAGCCGCTAGCAATAATCACTGTTTTCTACCGGCGGGGACGGCTTCTGCAGCAATCAATTGCTCGGCAGCAGGGCAATCCATGGTTGCAGGAAAGAAAATTTGCACCATATATAGCCTGCCTAAGTTTGATGTTTTTCAAAAGAATAAGCGCTCCAGCAGAATGCATCAGTTACAGAAGACATAAGGCAAATCATTTAACACTAGCAGGGGTGCTTATAATAATAGTTTTGTTTTTTAGGTAAAACATTTTTTTTTTTTAAAAGAATAAACTGTTTGCTGTAACTGCTTTTAGAGTATTAGTTGGAATTTGGCTTTAATTTGTTAGTGTATTTAAAAATAATAGTACATCTAAACCCCCCCCCCCCCCCCGACAATGCTGCTTGTCCAAAGGTGCCCCCCCCTTCTCCTTCATCCAGAGTGGGGGCACTATAATACTGGCCAAATCACCTGGTAACAGAGAGAAAAAAGCCACCACATCTAGTGGTTGGTAAGGTGCAAAATATTACATTTTTGGTTTTGGGTTTAATACCTATTTAAGGCTCGGTTCACATATGTCTGGCCACGGTTTCCCTGCATTTTTTTATACAAAAATTAGTCTGGTGCAGTTTTGTTCACTGGTTTTGGTGCGACTGAAGTGCAAATTTTTACTTGAAATCTCACCTGAACCAGACTGAAAAGGCACAGGACTCTTTTTAGAAAATGAACCACAGTCGGCCCTCAGATATGCAACCGGCTCCACAGAGAAGGCTGCCGGTTCACATGTCATGCAAATTTAAAGCGGTTCAAAACACATCCAATTTGCATAAATGTCAACCAAGCCTCAGAGTGAAATGAGAGTTTCCTAGCATCCAGTGATGCTGACACTGGGAGGGGGCTATGCTGACACTGGGAGGAGTCTAGAGGTGAAGCTGTCAACTAGTGAACACTAGTTCCCCATTAGGTCTGCTCTCTCCTTGTGATTGACCTCAGGCAGTGGGCAGATTCTATAGTCAAAAACAGGCTGTGTATTGGCTATGGATCTGCCCATTGCCTGCTGTGAATCACAAGGTGAAGAGACCAGATGGGAAACTATCACCCCTGAATCCCCAATATGCTCCCCCAACCCAGCTTCAAAAATCCTCAGAGGGGTGGGAGCTCGGCTGTACTGAGCACAGTGTTTGCATATGGAGACTCTGGTCTCAGTGCACCTCGGCACGCTGTGTGTACCCCAAATTCATATACTTGTTTGCAACAGGTACATTAATTTGTTCCCCACACCAACAGTTGTTGTGTGGAAGCACATCAGAATTCCCCCGTGTTTTTTGTGTCCATGTTCATGAGCCATAATAATGGCCAGAAAATTACAGCATCTCCTTAGTTTTCACTGCAAAAGTGTTCCCTCACATTGGCAGTCAATAGAGAAAAGCCCTTTTAACCCTTTCCTGCCCAGCATATAGCAGAATGAAGGCTGGGCGGGGGCTTTCCCATTGTGACTGGACGTCACATGACGTCCTTCTGAACGGGCCGCTCGTGAGCGCCCCTGGGTGGACACACCGCATCACCAATCTCGGTAAGGAGCCTATGACATAGGCTTTTTACCATGTGATCAGCTGTGTCCAATCACAGCTGATTACAGTGTAAATGGGAAATACCAGTTATCGCCTTTCCTTTTCTCACACTGACAGAGCATGAGGAGAGCCGATAAGCAGCGTTCCTCATAGGGGAGATCTTCCCTATTGGTAATGCCTGTCAGTGCCCACCAGTGATGCTCACGAGTGCTGCCCATCAGTGCTGCATAAAAGTGCCGCCTATCCATGCTGCATTATAGTGCCTCCTCATTAGTGCAGCCTACCAGTGCCCGCCAGTGCAGCCTCATCAGTGCACATCGGTAAAGGAGAAAAATTACTTATTTACAAAATTTTATAACAGAAACTAAGAAAAACATCAACATTTTAGGTTTTTTTTTTTTGTTTGTTTAGCAAAAAATAAAAAACACAGTGGTGATAACATTGAAGTCTATGGCGGTCGCCTCCTGGTCGCCCCAAAGAAGCTCCGGACCCTTTTTTTAGGTCGGAGCGACTTGTGTCGCTCCTATTAGAACGGGTCCGTAGCTTCCCTATGGGAGGCGACCTGTGAGGCGACCAGGTCGCCTCACAGGTCGCCCTAGTGTGAACCGGGACTAAACAAAACCATAAGAAAGCTCTGTCTTAAAAAAAATGATAAAAATGTTGTTTGGGTACAGGGCTGCATGACCGTGCAATTGTCATTCAAAGTGCAACAGCTCTGAAAGCTAAAAGTTTGCTTGGGCAGGAAGTGGTGAAAGCGCCCAGTATTGAAATAGTTAAATTGATTTTCAAAGTGGGAGTGGCCTCCTACATCGTCAGTGGGCACTGCCTCCTTCCATTGGTGGTCACCGTAGGTGGGAGACAAATCTGTCATTGCTCACTTGTCTCAACATCTGGAGGAGCCCTAGGTTTCCACAGAACCTTGGTAGAAAAAGCCTGACATACAGCAGCGTACTGTCAACAAGATGGGTAGAATTTACACAATGTTCCAATGTCTACTCTATTACAACAAGCTGAAACACCCGCGCCAGTACAAAACTTTTTCAAAGAAAGATACATACATCAAGTTCACAAAGCAAAAGTGAAATAACATGCATTCTGCCACATTCAGCATAATCAAAAGGCTTCTGTATTTCTGAAAAAAGGGAATTGTGGAAAAGCATTTAGATAAAAAAAAAAAAAAAAACACCAAAAACCATGGTATTAAAGACTTTGTGAAGTGAATTCTAGCAGCAGAACATTTGAGTTTTGGTCACCCGTGTTAATTTAATCTACGGAAATATTTTTCTCATAGTTTTCATCAGCTGCATGTTTTCAAATGGAAACAAAAATTAGAATTGAGTCGATTCCAATTCTCATCAATAAATGAAAACAGAATGAAAATGTGAGAGTGGGACGTTTAGCCGCTGAACTTCCACTTTCCTAGGAGCTCCGCCTATATGTTAAAGCCCCAAGCCCCTGACTAATCTGCAAGCTGTACTGGCTGAGAGACGCAGGGTCCTTCTGTCTGGCCGTCCCTCACCCTCATTTATTTCCCCATTCCCCACGTTCAGTTAATCTCCCCATCCCATAAAGTATACTGCACACTCCCATCTAAATTTTCTAAAGCTACTCCCTCCCCCCTCATCACACATTCCTGCTCTGCTGAGTCAGCACTTTAATCTCTAATAAACTGGATCATCAATCCTTTCCCTTTCCTATGCAGTTCCACACATTACACTTATTCACACTATTTGGCACCCTCTGCCGGCCTTTTCAAAATTGGCAATACAATTCCATCCCCAGCCTAAAATAAACATGTATTGCACTACCACATAAGTATGTAGTAAGTGGCATCGACTAAAGCCCTGTACACACGCACCGATTGTTGGCCGACCGATCGGCCGTCTTTTGTCCAGTGTTGTTTTGTTGGTTGAAATGTGCTCTAGACTGCACACGAATTTTGTCGGCCAACAACAACCAACTGCAGAAGTGATGTCATGTTCTGGTCTACTTTTCGTGTATTTTTTCTTCTCTGAGCATGCCCAGTCTTGCTCATCTGACTTTTGTCGGCCGAAATCTGTACTGACTGACGAACAATCGGCCGTTCTGGTGACGGCCAACAAAAATTTTATAGCATGCACACCAGATTTTGTTCGGCCGAAAAGTCGCAGTCGGTTGTCGGAAGCATCATACTAACAAGCCGACAATCGGACGATAATTTACGGCCAACAATCGGTGCGTGTGTACGGGGCTTTAGCTGCTGAAAAAAAATAAATAAATAAAAAAAGGCTTTTTTTATTATTATTTAACCACTTGCAGACCAGTCACGTTGACTGTACTGCGGCAAAGTGGTTCGTTATCGTCTGGCGACGTAGACCTACGTCAGCAGACACTCCCCTCTCTCGGCGGCGCACGCGCGCCACCGGAGGCTCGCTCCCGCTGTATTCAGTTACAGCGGGAGTCGGGCCAGGGGATGAGCAGCGGTGATCACCGCCATTCTTCCCCGATCGTCGGGGAATCGAGTGTGGAGATCCGCCCGCTTGTGTAAACAAAGCGGGCGGATCTCCTAAGTGACAGGCAGGGTCAGATTGCAGGGCTCAGCATAGCTGAACCTGCGATCTGTCCCTGTGTCACATAGTCCCCTCCCCCCACACACGTCAGTAAGCACCAGGCATACATTAACCCCTCCCTCTCCAATAAAATTAACCCCTTCCCTGCCAGTGTCATTTTTACAGTAACAGTGCATATATATAGCACTGATTACTGTAGTAATGTCACTGGTACCCCCAAAAGTGTCAAAAATGTCAGTCAAGGGTCCGATCTGTCCGCCGCAATGTCACAGTCCCGCAAAAAAAAAAAAAAAAAAAAATCGCAGATCGCCGCCATTACTCGTTTAAAAAAAAAAAAAAACACCAAAAATGAAAGAAATCTTTCCCTTAGTTAGTAAACGCAATAACTTTTGCGCAAATCAATCAAAATACGCTTATTGCAATTTTTTTTACCAAAAATATGTAGCAGAAAACAAATTGGCCAAAAATTAAAAAAATTTTGATTTTTACATTTTTTGGGGGGAATTTCATATAAAAAAAATGTGAAAAATATTGTTATTTTTTCAAAATTTTCGTTTTATTTTTTGTTTATAGCGCAAAAAGTAAAAAAAAAAATCGCACAGGTGATCAAATACCACCAAAAGAAAGCTCTGTTTGTGGGAGGAAAAAAAAGGATGTAAATGTAGTTTGGGTACGGCGTTGCATGACCGCGCAATTGTCAGTTAAAGTCGCACAGCGCCGAATCGCAAAAAGTGGCCTGGACGTAAGACAGCAAAATCCTCCGGTGGTAAAGTGGTTAATGTTGGTAATACATTCAGGTAATATGTGCAATGGCATTAAAGCCAATGGAGTTTACAGTTTTTTGTTTTGTTAATATTTTAAAGTTGCACGTCTGCTTGTCAAACGCAATATTTTTGTTTGTTTATGAAACTTGGTTTATTTATAAAGATGTTATCAAATTGACCTCTGGAAGATTTACCCCTCTTCATGACTAGGCCATTTTTTTGCTATACAGCACTGAGTTACTTTAACTGATAATTGCTCGGTCATGCAACTTTGTACATAAATTACCTTTTTTTCCCCACAAATAGAGCTTTCCTTTGCTGGTCTTTGATCACCACTGAGTTTTTCAGTTTTTGCATTATAAACAAAAAAGTCAGACCATTTTGAAAAAAAAAACAAAAACAATACTTTTTACTTTCTGCTATAAAACATATCCAATAAAAAAAATGTCAAAAATCAAATTTCTTCCTAAAATATAGGAAAATTTGTATTTGGGTATATATTTCTGGTTAAAAAAAAAATCTCAATAAGTGTATATTGATTGGCTTGCGTAAAATTTATAGCATGTACAAATTATGGTATATATACTGGGTTTTTTTTCTTGACTTGTAATCGCGTCGATCAGCGACTTCAGCAAGACTGCGATATTGCAGCGGACAATCTGACACCAAGCCTAGGTCCATACTAACTGCCGTTTTGAACTCGCACAATTTCAAACCGACATTTCAGTCCGACTTCGGGGGCGATTTGAGAGACATTTGAGTTCATGCACAGATGTCTATTCAAAACACCCCTGAAGTCGCCAAAAGCAGTGCAGGAACTACTTTTAGTAAATGGTGCAATGCTGCAAAGTTGGCGTTGCACCGATTCAGACAGTGCTGTTGCCAGCAATAGGCTCTGATTTGACATGTTAAATTGGCCCGATGTGACCGGGGGCTAACTGACACTTTGTGGAAACTAGTGACACTAATACAGTAATCAGTATTAAAAATATGCAGTGTCACTGTACTAATGACATTGGCTGGGAAGGGGTTAAACATCTAGGGCAATCAAAGTGTTAAATGTGTGCCTAGCCAGTGTTTTTGTGTGTTCAGTGTGCTGCTTTCACTAAGGGATGTGCTGAATTTTATTCCCTGCTTTGCAGGGAAACAAAATCAAGCACATCCCTGCTGAAAGGATGCAGCTGTGCATCGTTTACATATGCAGAGCTCGGTCCAGTCTGTCTCCTCACCGATCAGCAGGTGCTGCCGGACATCCCTTGGCCAGCACACGCTGATGACTAATCCAGGCAGAAGCGGCACACCCCCTACTGGGAAGAGCAGAGTCACATACACACACACATATATATATATATATATATATATATATATGTGTGTGTGTGTGTGTGTGTGTGTGAATCTGTGCAGCTGGTCTGCACTGTCGCAGTAAATGCAGTCCGCAAGTGGTTATTTATCCAGGCCTGGTTCACACTCATGCGTTTTTTTAGTGCTTTTTGCAAATACACACTGCAGTACATTAAACATGGTCTTTTATGGAACACACTCACATCTATGCTTTTTTCAACCGCTGCATTTTTGGAAAGAATCAGGGACTTTTTTAGTTGCAAAATGGTTTGGTTCAAGAGACTTAAATGGAGAAGCTGCAGAAAAGCATATACTATTTTTGCTGCGATTTGCATTTGGTGTTTTTTAAATCTGCCAACCAACAAATTGTCCAAGAAAAAAAAAAAAAAGCCTGCAAAATGCATAAAAAAAAAAAACGTGTGTGCAAAAACACAAAACACAATGCAGAAACGGATGAAAAGCAAACTGCATAAGTGTGAACCAGGCCTTATTCTGTGTCTGTAGTGCATGTTCAAACCTTAATACCATAAATAATAACATGGTATTAGATTTTTACTCCAGGAGTATGAGTTTGGCAATTCTAGAGTAATGCTTAAAGAGGAGCTCCAGGCTCCCGCAGGAAAAATTAAAAGTCAGCAGCTACAAATACTGTACTTTTAATATTAGGACACTTACCTGTCCAGGGATCCAGTGCTGTAATTTTTACATTAACAGTGCATATTTTTAGCACTGATTACTGTAGTAATGTCACTGGTACCCCCAAAAGTGTCAAAAATGTCAGTTAAGGGTCCGATCTGTCCGCCGCCATGTCGCAGTCCCGCAGAAAAACGCAGATCGCCGCCATTACTAGTAAAAAAAATAAAACAATAAAAATGACGTAAATCTTTCCCGTAGTTAGTAAACGCAATAACTTTTGCGCAAACCAATCAAAATACGCTTATTGCGTATTTTTATTCATTTATGTATTCTTATTTTATTTTTTTTACCGAAAATATGTAGCAGAAAACAAATTGGCCTAAAATGTTAAAAAATTTTGATTTTTAAATTTTTTTTTTTTTTGAGAATTTCATACAAATGTGAAATGTGAAAAATAGTTATTTTTTCAAAATTGGCACTCTATTTTTTTGTTTATGGCGCAAAAAAAAAAAAAAAAAAAAAAAAAAAAAAAAAAAAATCGCACAGGTGAACAAATGCCACCAAAAGAAAGCTCTATTTGTGGGAAAAAAAGGACGTCAATTTTGTTTGGGTACAGCGTGGCATGAAAGCGCAATTTTCCGTTAAAGTCACTCAGTGCCGAATCACAAAATAGGGCCTGGTCATTGAGCAGCCAAATCCTCTGGTCTGAAAGTAGTTAATCAAAAGACTGACTAAAACTAAATTGAAATTTGACATTGAAATTAACACTGTTGGTCACCTGCTAAACTCTGATGCAACATACTGTACTTACTGTTCAGTTAGGACTGGAAATAAGGAGTATAGGCTAACAGCAATATCTAGAAAGGTATTCCAAATCCAATCACTGGACCTCATAAAGAGTGTGGTAGATACTCTTTAGAAATCTGTTGCTGGTAAGGCAGGCCATATAGATGATACTTCTTTTTTTCCTGCAACCAACAATCATTGTTGATGAGGAAATCCCTCCTGTGGGGCTACTACATTCTCCCTGGGGGGGGGGGGGGGAGCAGGGAGCTGTCCCTTCCGGCAGAACACAGTGATTATTGCTATCGGCTATAATCACATGCTGAAAATCCAACGTGCTAGTCGTACCCAAGTCAATCGATGGATCGACTTAAGTACAATCAGCCTGCTCAAAGACCCGCTGAACCAGACGAGATTCAAATCATCTATGGCCGGCTTTAGGTGCATATGAATCTTTGGCAACTAGAACAAATATCTCTCCTGCGAAGTAGCAGAAAAGATATTTGGAGAGGTAGAGTAATGGAAAGTATATCAGTTCAAGAGTAACGTCAACACTTATTTTGTGGCAGAATTGTTTCAAAGATGTGACAATAATTACACATGCAATGTCCTATTTACCTCCAGATTCCTTATTACTGAGATAGTAGGATTTCTTTATAAATTTTTGCAAGAATAGCACATAAAGTAAAAAAGTTTCCCAAAGAGGATCCACTGGAATTTGAAGTGTCAGTACTAAATAAATGCTGCAGGATTTCCATGAATTTTGTGCAGGGCTTCCAACTACATACCACCAGAAATATTATACAAATACCTTTGTGACTTGCCCACCAAAGTGTGCAAACTTTTAAAAATCTGACTAAAAAAACATTAATGTAAAGGGTATTCAAACCCAAAAAATAGAATAGACTGTACCTTATCAGCCCTTAGATGTAGTAATTGCATTCATTTTCACCTGGTAATGCATCAGGAACACACTTCCTGCCCTCGGGTGACAACACTCACTCACTGTACGGTTTCAATGGAGCAGCAGTATTATCATTTGGACTACAAACACCTCCCCCTCTCCTCATCTACACATCACAAAGGCTAGTTACTTTATAGATCCCCTCCCAGAAGATAGCGGAGAAGGCTTTGACTGTTTAGTTCAATGCACAGAAATTTACAAAGACACTGGATTTCGGGCAGGATCAATTGTCATTTTTCTGTACTTGCAGAAAATGTTCTTAAACTTAAAAAAGGAAACTTATTCAGCCACCACATTGGACTGCATTTCAATATCCTTTTATCCTCACTCCAATGGTAACATGACTGCTCTTATTCTCAGAATCCTGTGCACAGCCAGGCCTGTGATCCTGTGCAGCAGCGAATCTTTGCAATATACATCCCTACTCTGTACTCCACATCTGTGTCATGATGTCACTGCTCTGCACTCCTGTTCCACATCTGTGTCATGATGTCACTGCTCTAAACTCCTATTCCACATCTGTGTCAATGAGGTCACTACTCTGCACTCCTATTCCACATCTGTGTCAATGAGGTCACTGCTCTGCACTCCTATTCCACATCTGTGTCAATGATGTCACTACTCTATAGTCCTATTTCACATCTGTGTCAATGATGTCATTCCTCTGTACTCCTGTTCCACATCTGTATCAATGAGGTCACTGCTCTGCACTCCTACTCCACATCTGTGTCAATGAGGTCACTGCTCTGTACTCCTATTCCACATCTGTGTCAATGATGTCACTGCTCTGCACTCCTATTCCACATCTGTGTCAATGAGGTCACTACTCTGCACTCCTATTCCACATCTGTGTCAATGAGGTCACTGCTCTGCACTCCTACTCCACATCTGTGTCAATGAGGTCACTGCTCTGTACTCCTGTTCCACATCTGTGTCAATGAGGTCACTACTCTGCACTCCTATTCCACATCTGTGTCAATGAGGTCACTGCTCTGCACTCCTACTCCACATCTGTGTCAATGAGGTCACTGCTCTGCACTCCTATTCCACATCTGTGTCAATGATGTCACTGCTCTGCACTCCTATTCCACATCTGTGTCAATTATGTCACTGCTCTGCACTCCTATTCCACATCTGTGTCAATGAGGGCAATACTCTGTGCTCCTATTCCACATCTGTGTCAATGAGGTCACTGCTCTGCACTCCTATTCCACATCTGTGTCAATGAGGTCACTGCTCTGCACTCCTATTCCACATCTGTGTCAATGATGTCACTGCTCTGCACTCCTATTCCACATCTGTGTCAATGAGGGCAATACTCTGCACTCCTATTCCACATCTGTGTCAATGAGGTCACTGCTCTGCACTCCTATTCCACATCTGTGTCAATGAGGTCACTGCTCTGCACTCCTATTCCACATCTGTGTCAATGAGGTCACTGCTCTGCACTCCTATTCCACATCTGTGTCATGATGTCACTGCTCTGCACTCCTGTTCCACATCTGTGTCATGATGTCACTGCTCTACACTCCTATTCCACATGCGCGATTACGTCACTCGGCGATTCACAAGGGTATCCCAGCAACCCTTGCGAATCGCCTAGTGACGAAATCTTGCATTATTATACCGGCACCAAAAACAAGAGAAGCGCACCAACCAAGTGCAATCCCATTAAAACATTTATTGAAAAATAAAAAGGATCATACATCATACTCATAAACAGATGTAGTAAATACGCATGTCAAAGTGCTATATAGACAGATCGCCTCCAGGACATGGACTATTCCAATGCTCCGGGAAGGCCAGATGGCATCCGTAATGGCTAGGCTGATAAGTTTCAAGGGAGAACCCTCTTCCTCAGAGCCAGAGAAGCAAATGACCCACTACACATATATACCTACAAACTGGATCGCCCTTATTAGTCGGACCCACCCCTCAAACATCATTAGTGGTGTATATTTTAATCAAGGATCCAATTGCTGAGCAAAAGTCACCATTTGTAAAAGGATGCACTCTGCAATATGCCTCGACATAATTTACAGTGCAATGCAACATAAAAGTTAACATAAGGCATATAGGCATTAAGGCAGTAGTCTACCATCAGTGTACCCACCGTTGCCTTCTTGGACCATATCTGGACTCTCTGTAAAAGTGGATTCACATAGAGGAGTCTTACTAACACTGCCACTGATCACCAGCATGTTTAAGTTGCGAGTGTGTGAAGCTACCTCTGCCGATATTCCAGGCCGCTTCTACCATTGTTGGAACGCACGCTATACTCGTGAACCTGGAAGTGCGGGTGAATATGTGTTCCACCAGCCTAAAGCGTCACTTCCGGCATCTAACACCATCACATCTAGCCCTATCTAGAAGCTAAGTCGTGATGGGTAGTGTGAACAGCGAGCGGCAAAGGCGGATTCGCTGTTGGTAAACCCTTGCCTTACCTACTTAGTGAAAACATATACCTAATGAGGCTAATTAAAGAGAAGGTCCATAACAGGCTCAATGTATTAATATAAAACCATAGTTTGTCGGGGTCTTTATAGCCCAAGCTGAAAAAAAGGAGAAAGTTGCAATTACATGGCGCATACAAAGACAAATGTCCCTCAGTAACATGACAAGGTTCGCATCTCTGGAGACTTGATTTTCTTTGGCTCTGAGGAAAAGAGTTCTCCCTTGAAACGCGTCAGTATAGCCATTACGGATGCCATCTGGCCTTCCCGGAGCATTGGAATAGTCCATGTCCTGGGGGGCGATCGGTCTATATAGCACTTTGACGTGCGTATTTACTACATCTGATTGTGAGTATGATACTTTTTATTTTTCAATAAAAGTTTTACAGCCCATTCAGACTGGCGCGACATGACTTTGTGGGGCGACCTGTGAAGTCGCAGCGCGACTTGCAGGGACTTCATATAATTGAAGTCAATGCAAGTCGCCTCCAGGTCGCCCCAAAGTAGTACAGAACCCTTTTTCTAAGTCGGAGCGACTTGTGTCGCTCCTATTAGAACGGGTCCTGTACTACTCAATGGCGAGCGACCGACCGCGACTTGTCAGGCGACCAAGTCGCCTGACAAGTCGCGCTAGTCTGAATGGACTCTTAATGGCATGGCACTAGGTTGGTGCGCCTTTCTCTTGTTTTTGTTGTACCCCATCTACACTACCTGTGCTGACCGTAGGATAAAGAGGTAAAATTCAACACATAGCAAATGAAAAAAGTTATAAAAGATTATCCAATGAAACCGTAAAAGGGGCAATCCTATACAAAAAGGAGAATTTTGGGTTAACATACTGTTTAAACATGATCAATATTGGTACCAAAGCCATGCTGGTAGGATACTGGCCCTTGTATGTGTTTGTATGTGTGTGACATAGAGATCTAAAGATAAAAAACTCCCAGCAGGCAGCTGTTTATTGCATTAAAGGCATGAAATGTCTCTTCAGCAAAAAAACATACCTACTCACAGTTTTCTATTGAATACACATTGAGCTGTGCATGCGCAGCTCAGTGTGCATTCTCAGCATACTCCGGCTGTGCCAGGATGATGGACTGCTATGCGAATGCATGGGATGATGTCATTCCACCACAGGCCGCCAATCAAGAGGCCGAAAGTTGCCAGGGAGAGATGACAGCAGGCGGTGAGGAATTTCACTGTCGCGTTGCTGGAATGAGGTGGTGAGCTTTCCTTTTAGTTTTGTTCTGCTTTAAAGCGGCATGAAATACAAAACTAAAAAAATAATATATCGCAGCTTACCGATCACTAGATGGGATGGCTGCATTCGTTTTCTTTTTTAGGCTTTTTTTTCCCCCTTTCTGTTTTCACCTGATGATCTGGCCAGTAACACACCTCCTGTATTAGATGGACACCGCTCTGCATGAAGGAGCAACAGAGACACCTTTGAAAAGCAGCACTGAAAAATGAGGGGAGGGGGGAGGGGAGTATTAGATGTAGTAGCAGATTTAGATACACTAACAAGTTGAAGCCAAACTTCAGCTTATGCTTTATATTCAGTTAAAGTGGTTGTAAACATCAGACATGAAATTGAAGAAAGCATATCTCTATAGTGTGTACTGAAAAGTTTTCCTGATACCAAGAGAATAAAGGTGACAAGGGAGGGACCTCCAGCACACAGCCTGTGATTGATAGCCTCAGCTCTGTTCCTTTGTGGAGGGGGGGGTGTGTCCCTTCCCTCCAAAAAGCTCTCAGTGAAACCTTCACTGAGCTATGCAGAGGGTAACCTTCAGCTCTCCACCCCCTTTTTTCTGAACTCTCAAATAACCTTAATAAATTCTAGACTTTAACAGATGTAACAAAGAGAAGACTGCACATTAAGGCCCCTTTCACACATGCTGTCTGTTTTTCATCCATCTCTTGACGGATGAAAAACAGACATCAATGCATTTCTATGGAAACACTGATGTAAATGGATGATCATCAGTTTACATCATCATCCATTTTTTTTCATTTTTTCCATTAAAAAAACAGATTCGACGAAAAACTGATGTAAACTGACAAATGGTCAGTTTTTCATCTGTTTTCATCTGTTTTTGCATTGGTAGTGGATGTAAAAAACTCTGATGAAAAACTTCATCCATTTTGACGTGACTGAAATGAATGGACCGCATGTGAGAAAGGGGCCTAAGGCCGCTTTCACACGGGCGTTCCGTATGTCCGTATATCACCCCATCCGTTTGCGGGTGATATACGGACATAATGTATGTCAATGGGATTGCGGATATCAGTGGATGACCATCCGCTGACATCCGATTTGCGTCCTTTCAGTTCTGGTCCGTTTTTTGGAACGGAACAGAACCCTATTTTTCTTCCGTTTAAAAAACGGAAAGGACGCAAAATCGGATGTCAGCGGTGTCATCACATAGACATACATTATGTCCGTATATCATCCGCAAACGGATGGGATGATATGCGGACATACGGACCGGATGACACAAGTGTCATCCGTGTTCGTAAAGAAAAAAAAAAAGTGCCACAGTGGACGAAATAAACTGATCGGCCGTGTGAAAGAAGCCTAAGGGTCCTTTCACACGGGCAGGACGCCCGGCGGACTCCGTTTTTCTCAGCGGGGATCGATCCGCCAATCCCTGCTGAGCAGGCGGATGACAGCTTCGTCTCCACTTACTTTGCAGAGACGGAGCTGTCAGATCCCCGCTCTCCTCTATAGGAAATCGGATGATAATGTATGTATATGTATTGTTGTATTCGATCCGATCCTCCAGACGGATGTAAAATAGGGTTTCCGTCGGGATTTCACGGACAGGATCGGATAGCAGCGAGTGTCAGTGGAGATGTCTCCGCTGACATCCACTGCTCTTTGGGGCTGCATGGAGCATCCGATCAGGTCCTGAAAAACTGATAGGCGGACCGGATCGGATGGCCCATGTGAAAGTGGCCTAACAAGTAAAACTTATGTAGGAGGATTTGTTTCATATCAGTGCATCACCTGAGGACAGTCACTTCTCTGGGTATATGTATGGCTCCATTCACACCTGATCGCGGGCGAAATCGCGATTTCAATCGCTGCAAAACGTGGGACGCGTTTCTTCTAATAGAACCCCAATTGTGGGTGTAAATCTCGCTGCACTTGTGGCAAATTGCTATCGCCCAAAAGAAGCTCATGTTCCTTTTTTTTTGCAACAAGCGTGGAGATTTGCGGCGTGATTCGGGTGCAATTAGAAGTAATGACATTGCACGTTTTGCAGTGATTTGAAGTGCGTTTTGGCCGCGTTTTTTTCGGTGTGTTGTCTGGTTGCCTTACATCAGCCTGCATCTGTGACAAAAAAAGGCATGCGACAAAAAAATGCACAAAAAACGCAACAGCAGGTGCACTTTTGACATGTTTTCTATTCATTTTAAGAGCCGGTTCACACTGGGGCGACTTGTCAGGCGACCTGGTCGCCTGACAAGCCGCCTGCCATAGATTAGCACAGGACCGTTCTAATAGGAGCGACACAAGTCGCTCCGACTTAGAAAAAGGGTCCTGTACTACTTTGGGGCGACCTGGAGTGACCTGCATTGACTTCAATGATATGAAGTCTGTGCATGTCGCTCCGAGGTCGCGGTGCGCGCTGTGCACCGCGACTTTACAGGTCGCCCCGGCAAGTCAGATCGCCTCAGTGTGAACCGGCTCTAAAAGGGAGATGCGTTCTTGTTTTTGTTTTTTTTAACCCCACCAGAAATGCAGCATGCAGGATTTTTAAAAACGCAACTGACTGGTGTAAAGCGGTATATTGGATTTAATTGTCATCTATTTATCTTCCGCTCTTTGTAAGGCAAAAACAGCAGAAAAACTTATCAGTGTAAAGGGCCCTAACTGTTACATCTGCAGGAGAGCTTGCTCTGATGAAAAACAACAGACTTAGTGGCCGGATCAACAGATGAAAACAAACGAAAGAAAGCCTAAAAAAGAAAACGAACGCAGCCATCACATTTAGGAATTGGTAAACTGAAATCTAATATGCTTCTTGGTTTAGTACCACTTTAAGCTGGCTCTACACTGTACAATCAGATCACACAATCTCCATCAGGTCAAAACTAGGCAGGCCCTTGCACTACATACGCAAGATTGTACAATCAGGTTGTATATCGTACTGCCAACTTTCCACTGTGAATGGACAACTGTCAGCGCCCCTGAAATACATAAAATACAATTCTCCATCACTTCTGTACAGAACAGACACACATGTTAGAATATAAAGCTACTGATCCCCCTTAGTAAAGGTTAGTAAATACAATTCTGCATCCCTTCTGTACAGAACAGACACACATGTTAGAATATAAAGCTACTGATCCCCCTTAGTAAAGGTTAGTATTCAGACACAGATGACAGAAGACAGGGTACTTCATGTGTCACCCTCCCCCCCAACACCTGAAGATGTGACATGGTGTTGTCATCTGGGTTACAGACAGACACCAGCTGCTATCTCTCTCTCTCACACACACTCACACAGGCCATGCCATGTGGATAGAGGCGGCTGTGTGCAGAGCAGGGTGCAGGCTTACCTCCAGCAGATGAAGTTTGTTGGTAGGAAGTGAAGTGGAGGGATGACAGGCCAGGCTTCCCAGGTCAGGGATGTCCCTCCAGCACAAGCAGCTGCCCCCTTCCTCGCAGGCCTTTTGTGGCAGGAAGGTAAATAAATGAAAAGACAAAGAGCAATAAAGCCTGCCCCTGTTTTATTGCTTCTCTTTCATTCTTGTTATTGTTTTGTTTGCTGAATGTTGTTGTTGTTGTTCTTGCAGCAGCAGCTGCCCCTCCTTAGGCTCCTCTGGGCAGGCAGTGGGGGGTTGCTCTTGTCTTCTGCTCTGTGTCTGGATGCATAAGGACAACGCTTGACCAGCGAGTGCCCAGGGAACCTGTGTGAGGGCCCCCGGGGGGTCCCTTTACCTGAGGAGATAAGGGTCAGCTTGTACACTTAGCTGGCTCAGGCCTGTGCTTGCTAGTAGATTTCCCAGCTCCCCCTGCCCTCTCTCTTCTCAGTGGCTGTTTTCCTTCCCTGGGCTCCAGAGCCAGATCATGGAGTTTCCTGTTGCGCATGCGCCGTCGGGCAACCCTGGGGATTCCGTGCCCACATTGCACAAGCCTGCGCTACGGGAGCCGAGATGACAGTGCGGCGGCCATCTTGGTTGTGGGCAAGCAGATACGTCGCCGTTTCGAAACGTTTTTGGTTGCCCCCTCCTTTTAGGTGTTTGTGCGAGGCAATAAAATGACAGGCGGTGCTGAGATGTTTTGATATGGTTTATCCGTTTAGCGAACGTTTCCGAGCCCTCTGGTCCCGTGGCTGGTTGCAGGGAGCTGAGAGTTCACAAGATGGCTGGTTACATAGGCATGTTTTACAAGTGTGTAGGGTTCGTGGCATGAAGAACATGTATGATACATGGGGGGAGTGACAGGCGGGAGAACGTCTGCTCTGCTCAGGAGCCAACCAAACATGGAGCTGTGAGGAGCCCAGTCATATTCATCATTCCTGTCAGGAGGGAGGTGGGAGAAGTGCCTGCCACTGCTGAGTACTAATAAAGAAATGTGACAAAAACAAATCACCAATATAACATTTTAGTCACAGAAAGATGGAATTAAATAAAAAGTGGAAAATGGCAGTTTTCTGTATGGTTACCAGAAACAGGTATTTTCTGCTATGAGTGGCCATAAAAAAACGCCAATTGGTCCTGATATCAGTTTTCGAGTCCTAGTACAGTACACCGTCAATATACATGGTCACTGCCATTTCTTTACTCCTAAAAATGCTAAACGTCTGGCTCTTATGCCGACTTAGCTCCAGTGCTCTCCTAAAGGCCTGTTTGCAGTTGGTTTGGGAGCATCTGACAGGGTGGTGAGGACTTGGAGGCATTATATCCTCTCCCCACCACCTGTTTTACCCCCCTAAGGGTGAATTCACACTGACAGACGTCTTACAGAATGTCACCACATGGACACACAGGAAGCAATTGTTTCCTATGTGTCCCATTCACACAGCAATGCAGCCCTGGGCTGCGCTGCAGCGTGCTGCAATAAAAAGCAGATACAGTGGATATACAAAGTCTACACACCCCTGTTAAAATTTCAGGTTTCTGTGATGAAAAAAAATGAGACAAAGATAAATCATTGTAGTATCTAAAGAGCAAGAATGGGGCTTTCACGGTGTTGACTTTCCCTTTCAGAGGAAATTCAAATACACAAATCTTAAAAATGTTCTACTTTATTCATTACCTTTAAAAATAATTTGTCGAAAGATCACAGATAAAATCAATACAAGTATATTGCACAAACTGTTGAACAATCCAAGATTATCACCACCCTCAGACTAGGAAGTTCAACCCCTCCCACAGATCTGTTGTATATACAGTATGACCAGTGTGAATGAAGGAAGGTGACAAACACCTACCAACGCGTTTCGCCTTTCTGGCTTCCTCAGGGGTATTTAGTTGTAACCCTGTGGAGTTATACAGGCTGTGTTATCTGAAATGCCCAGTAGATGGACTCAGTATGCTGTTAATAAAACATTGAGCATTGATCACATGACTGGCTGCCTTTCCAGTCTCATGATTGTGGCATCATCGCAGGTCCTGTTAGGACTTCCGGGCACAGCTCTGGGGAAGGAGGTCCTGTAAGACTTCAAAAAGTTACCACATGCTCAGCCAGAGAGAGGACAGGCTACTAGCCGTGAAAGACTGCAGCACAGAGACAGAACCCTGCTGAGAGAACTTGCTTCACCCAAGACCACACCAGCTGAGAGAGGGACCCGCTGGCAAAGACAAGCACTGAGTCCAGACGTCTGGTGAATTCCGTGAGAGGAGACTGCCGCGGACTGATCTGGTTAATCGTGTTGTGAGGGTAAGCCAAGCCTCTCCCTGTATCACCACAGGGCACCTGTCTCCTCACTCATAGTAAAGACTCTGAGGTTCAGAGTGGACATTGCACATTTCAGGCTGTTTCAGTGACTCTGCGGAACAGGACTTATAAGGGCCCCAACTCTCCCATGTGCACCAACAGCCACTAGGGCGAAGATAAGGGGGTGGGACGCAGGTGTGCTAGTGGGTGGGTGAGGAAAATCCACATTGCATTGTTATCTACGTTACTCTACGATCTACGATCTTGAATCGTGAAATGCGTCAACTGTCTGTGGCTCGATTGTCTTGTCTTGTTAGATTTACAATCTTAATAAAGGATCATTTTATCTTCATCCACTGGAGTGCAGTGAAACCTCTTTTCGTTTACATTGAGTGGATCCAGACCACAGACTGGACTTGAACCTAGTTGCTTGAGGGTTGGATTGTCCTCACCTGGAGCGGTGTACATTTTCTTTCAGTGATCCATATTTAGTAAAGAGGGTTCAGATAGGTGAAAAGTCAAATTGTAGTCTCAGAGCGAGTTTGGACATTCGCCTCAACCGATCAAATGCTCTGCCAATATTCCAAAAAGGAGAGATAAAGGGAGAGAAAAAGGTGAAGCAACATGCGTCCACATCCAAAGGAGAAAATCCACCCAAACCGAGGCATCCGACCCAGTCAGGGGAGGGAAGGGGGGACAGGTACCCAACCTATCACAGATAACCTCAGTCCCAATGGCCTCAATCCCGCTGGTTCTGTGATGGAGGAAACAGAGTTAGCTGGGATCCAGGAAAGGATCTGTGTCCTGGTGTTCGTATTAAGCTGAAGCATCGGAAGTCATCTTTTTGGACCCAATACTTTCATAGGTGTGGGACTTGGCAGTTTGTACTTTTACCCCCAAACCGGATGAAGAGACATCTGTTTCCTCCATCACAGAACCAGTGGGATTGAGGCCATTGGGACTGAGGTTATCTGTCGGGAGGAGAACGTCACCCTCCTTCATTCACACCGGTCATACTGTATATACAGCAGATCTGTGGGAGGGGTTGAACTTCCTAATCTGAGGGTGGTGATAATCTTGGATTGTTCAACAATTTGTGCAATATACTTGTATTGATTTTATCTGTGATCTTTTGACAAATTATTTTTATTGGTAATGAAGAAAGTAAAAATGTTTTAACCGGTTGCCGACCGCCACACGACTATATACTGCGGCGGTCAGCCCCGGCCAGGCAGAGTGACGTATCAATACGTCACTCGCCTGTCACTGACTTGCGAGCCTACTGCGGGCGGGCGCGCGCCCGCCGAGGCGCGCGCCCGCCGCGGCTCGTTCACAGACAAGTCAGGGCGTGTGACCGGCGGACTCGATGTCCGCCAGTCACACTACGATCGCTCCTGTGAAGGGAGAAAGACAGAGCGGCTTGTGTAAACAAGCTGCCTGTCAGTTCTCCCTGTGTAAAAGTGAAGATCTGACCGTTCTACTATGTAGAACTGTTGATCTTTGCTTTTACACCAATAGCAATGTCCCTGCAAAGTTAGAATCACGCCCCTAGGACACACTTAACCCCTCCCTGTCCAATAAAGTTAACCCCTTCCCTGCCAGTGTCATTTTTGCAGTAACAGTGCATATGTATAGCACTGATTACTGCAGTAATGTCACTGGTACCCCCAAAAAAGTCAAAAATGTCAGTCAAGGGTCCGATCTGTCCGCCGCAATGTCGCAGTACCGAAAAAAAAATCGCAGATCGCCGCCATTACGCGTTAAAAAAAAAACCACCAAAAATGACAAACATCTTTCCCTTTGTTAGTAAACGCGATAACTTTTGCGCAAACCAATCAAAATACGCTTTTTGCGATTTTTTTTACCAAACATAGGTAGCATAAAACAAATTGGCCGAAAAATGTTAAAAAATTTTGATTTTTACATTTTTTTGGGGGAATTTCATATAAAAAAATGTGAAAAATATTGTTATTTTTGCAAAATTTACGCTCTTTTTTTGTTTATAGCGCGTGATCAAAAAATCGCACAGGTGATCAAATACCACCAAAAGAAAGCTCTGTTTGTGGGAAAAAAAGGACGTCAAATTCGTTTAGGTACAGCGTCGCACGACCGCGCAATTGTCCGTTAAAGTCACGCAGTAAAAAAATCGCAAAAAAAACCCTGGTCCTTTAGCAGCCAAATCCTCCGGGGCTTAAGTGGTTAATATGTGTGTATTTGAATTTCTTCTGAAAGGGGAAGTCAACACAGTGAAAGCCCCATTCTTGCTCTTTTGATACTACCTTTATATCTTGGGGTGTGGTGTTGACGTGATTGGCTAGGTCTTTATATAAATTAAAAAAGATAAATAATTTCAGAACTTTTCCACCTTAAAAGCGGTTGTATATTTTGTTATTTTTACCTACAGGTAAGTCTATAAAAGGCTTACCTATAGGTAAAATAAATATCTCCTAAATGCACCGTTTAGGAGATATTCACCCTGCATGCAACCGCTGATGCCAGCGGCACATGCGCTCTAAAGGTCCGGCATATCGTGCCGGGAACTTCAGAGCTTCTTGCCGGAACCGAGGGCTCCCACCCAAGGGAGTAATGTCATTGCGGCTCTTGCCACTCACAGCGCCGGAGCCTGCGAACCCGGAAGAAACGCCAGGAGAACATGTCAGCTCCCTCAGCGGTGACCGGGCGCCGCTGCGGGGGCTTCGTTCTAAGGTAAGTATTTCATAATGTGTGCGTTTTTTTTTTTTTTTTAAGGGTATACATCAGCTTTAATGTGACCTATAAACTGTACAACTCAGTTTAACAACAAACTGAAATCTTTTAGGTGGGGGGAAGCAGGGCTGTCTTTAACACAGGGCAAAAGGGGCGGCTGCCCTGGGCCCATTCATTGTTGTGGGTCCCAAAGCAGCTTCCCCTTGAGCCCGCACTGCCTGCAAATAGTTGATAAGTGGATTTGGGAGGGCCCAAGAAAATATTTGCCCAGGGTCCAATCAATATTAAAGACGGCCCTGGGGGGAAGTACAAATAAACTAAAATAATATGGTTGCATAAGTGTGCACACCCTTAAACTAATACTTTGTTGAAGCATCTTTTGAGTTTATTACAGCACTCAGTCTTTTTGGGTATGAGTCTATCAGCATGGCACATCTTGACTTGACAATATTTGCCCACTCTTCTTTGCAAAAACACTCCAAATCTGTCAGATTGTGAGGACATCTCCAATGTACAGCCCTCTTCAGATCACCCCACAGATTTTCAATCGGATTCAGGTCTGGGCTCTGGCTGGGCCATTCGAAAACTTTCATCTTCTTCTGGTGAAGCCATTCCTTTGTTGATTTGGATGTTTGCTTTGGGTCGTTGTTGTGCTTCATGAAAGATGAAGTTCCTCTCCATGTTCAGCTTTCTAGCAGAAGCCTGAAGATTTTGTGCCAATATTGACTGGTATTTGGAACTGTTCATAATTCCCTCTACCTTGACTAGGGTCCTTGTTCCAGCTGAAGAAAAACAGCTTCAAAGCAAGATGCTGTCACCACCATGCTTCCCTGTAGGTATGGTGTTCTTTTGCTGATGTGCAGTGTTTTTTTGCACCAAACATATCTTTTGGAATTATGGCCAAAAAGTTTAACCTTGGTTTCATCCAGACCATAACACATTTTTCCACATGCTTTTGGGAGACTTCAGATTTGGTTTTGCAAAATTTAGCCAGGCTTGGATGTTTTTCTTTATAAGGAAAGGCTTCCATCTTGCCACTCTACCCCATAGCCCAGACATATGAAGAATATGGGAGATTGTTGTCACATGTACCACACAGACAGTGCTTGCCAGATATTTCTGCAGCTCCTTTAAGGTTTCTGTAGGCCTCTTGGCAGCCTCCCTGACCAGTTTTCTTCTCGTCTTTTCATCAATTTTGGAGGGACGTCCAGTTCTTGGTAATGTCATTGTTGTGCCATATTTTCTACACTTGATGATGACTTTCTTCACTGTGTTCTATGGTATAACTAATGCCTTGGAGATTGTTTGTACCCTTCTCCTGACTGATACCTTTTACCAATGAGATCCCTCTGATGCTTTGGAAGCTCCCTGTGGACCATGGCTGTTGCTGTAGGATGCGACTAAGAACATGTCAGGAAAGACCTACTAGAACAGCTGAACTTTATTTGGGGTTAATCAGAGGCACTTTAAATGATGGCAAGTTTGCACTTACTCCTATTTAACATGAGTTTGAATGAAATTGCTTAATTCTGAACACAGCTACATCCCCAGCTATAAGAGGGTGTGCACACTTATGCAACCACATTATTTTCATTTTTGTTTTTTACTCCCCCCCCCCCCCCCCTAAAATATTTCAGTTTGTTTTTCAATCGAGTTGTACAGTTTATAGGTCACATTAAAGGTTGAAAAAGTTCTGAAATGATTTGTCTTTGTCTCATTTTTTTACATCACAGAAACCTGACATTTCAACAGGGGTTTGTAGACTTTTTATATTCACTGTATACTGCATTTTATCACAGCACACCGTGGCAAATGCTCCCCATTCATTTGAAAGTTTTGCATTCTGAGGGCGGTACCACCCGCCAAGCGCAGCACAGGGTATAATTCCTGCTGTGGCAACAACATGTGTAGAACTCCGCCTGCTGCCCTTACAGCAAAAGGGGCTTTGGAAAGGAGTTCCCCTTGGGGTGGGACTTTTAAGGCACAGGTAGTAATATTGGAGTGATCTCACATGAGCATACTATATGTTACAGCAAAAGGGGAAGCAGTTGAGGGGTGGTAGGTCTCACCAAGTTGCATTTGTATATTATAATCAATACACTTAGGGGGAGATTTACTAAAACTGGAGAGTGCAAAATCTGGTGCAGCTCTGCATAGTAACCAATCCGCTTCCAGGTTTTATTGCTAAAGCTTAATTAAACAAGCTGAAGTTATAGGCTGATTGGCTACCATACACAGCTGCACCAAATTCTGAGTGCTCCAGTTTTAGTAAATCTCCCCCTTAGTTTCACATGTGGATTCTTTCAATTCAGCTGTGCAGGTCACTTTCACCACTCCTAATTATACCATGTGGTTGCTTTTGGCTATTCAATCATTATTTAAAAAAATTAAAACATTTTTACCTTTCCATCATTTTTAATTTTATTTATTTTAAATGGTGCACATCACCAGCCATTTACACTTCTTTTTTTCTAGCCACCATCCTGGCAGATTATGTTGGACAGTTCTGTTTGCCTGTTTTTCCATCTGTTCTGTTTTGCGCTGCCGGCCCATTTTGGAACCTTTACCTTGTGATTTTGGCATGCAGCATCCTGCATTTTTGTAAGTATGAATCCCTTAGTCTGATTCCCACATTCCATTATACCTAATACATTTCCATGTTCATTACTATGTTATATATATATAAATATATATATTTTTTTTTATCACTTTACTTTATAGATTATGTCTATGCATCAACCCCTGAAGAGTGAGACTTTACTCACGAAACGCGTCAGTTCACCACAGATGCCATGACACATTTACTATGTACTATTTGATTACTCTATGTACCAATGTAATGGATTTGTATACTACGGCCTAGTAATCGACTGATATTGTTTTTTCGTTGCCGATACCGATATTTTGCCGATCGCATATCGGTATCGGCCGATATTGGCTGAAATTTTCACACATGTAAAAATTACCCAAAAAAACATAAAAATCGACAGAAATCTCTTAATAAACATGTTAATCTTTACTTATTAACATTTTTAACATTAAGTGCTCGTTCTTTACACCTTAACTGCATAAAAACTGATATGAAAACTTCAATTCCAGGGACATTTGCTTTGCATTTCACATCCTGATTGTGCATTAATGCATAAAACTGACTGCACTGCAGTAACATATTGCAGTGTGTGAGTCCACTACTGCAGCACTTTTATGATAAAAGTGCTGCAATAGTGGACTCACACACTGCAATATGTTACTGCAGTGTAGTCAGTGCAAAACAGCTAGAAAAAAACTAGGCAACAACAGATACACAAAATACACATACAGTGGATTGGATGGACTGGAGTCAGTGGAAGAGGACTACCTCTGCAGTAAGGCACTGACTGCAACTAATGCAGTGCAGTCAGTGCAAAACTGCTAGAAAAAGAGCAAGGCAACAGCTACACATTTCACAGTGTATTGGACTGGACTGGAGTCAGTGGAGGACTACTACCCTCTGCAGTAAGAAACTGACTGCAACTAATGCAGTGCAGTCAGTGCAAACCTGCTGGAAAAAGAGCAAGGCAACAGATACACAATGTCACAGTGGATTGGACTGGACTGGAGTCAGTGGAGGACTACCCTCTGCAGTAAGGCACTGACTGCAACTAATACAGTTCAGTCAGTGCAAAACTGTTAGTAAAAAGCTAAGCAACAGCTAGATAGTGGATTGGATTGGACTCTTAGCAGTAGGGCACTCACTGCAACTACAGCAGTCAGTGCTAAACTGCTAGAAAAAATCTAGGCAACAGCTAGACAGTGGATTGGATTGGAGTCAGTGGACTACCTCTGCAGTAGGGCACTCACTGCAACTACAGCAGTCAGTGCAAAACTGGTAGAAAAAGAGCAAGGCAACAGCTACACAATGTCACAGTGGATTGGACTGGACTGGAGTCAGTGGAGGACTACCCTCTGCAGTAAGGCACTTACTGCAACTAATGCAGTTCAGTCAGTGCAAAACTACTAGAAAAAAAAAGCTAGGCAACAGCTAGACAGTGGATTGGATTGCAGCCAGTGGACTACCTCTGCAGTAGGGCACTCACTGCAACTAATGCAGTTCAGTCAGTGCAAAACTGCTAGAAAAAAGCTAGGCAACAGCTAGACAGTGGATTGAATTGGACTCTTAGCAGTAGGGCACTTACTGCAACTACAGAAGTCAGTGCAAAACTGCTAGAAAAAAAAGGTAGGCAACAGCTAGACAGTGGATTGGAGTGCAGTGGAGTGGACACTTCTCTTTTCAACACTCCCAGTTAAGTAGAACTATATTATAATGCAGAAAGCGGAACATTTCAGCATGTCCATGGTCACCTGTTAAAGGTCTTCTGTTTTGTTGAAACAATCAGTGTTGGGGGTAACTAGTTACAAAGTAACTGATTACAGTAACTACATTACTTTTTTTGGTAACTAAGTAAAGTAACTAGTTACAATACTAATATTGGTAACTACACTACTTTACTAGGCTATAGGAGGTAACTACACTACTTTACTAGGCTGTAGGAACGCGCTTTCCTGCGTTACCCAAGCCGTGCGATAAAATCGTTATTTCGAAGAATAGAGAGGGATGAAGTTTATGACTTTTTGTTGCACTTTATGTTTTATTCTGTTTTTTCAGGTTTTGTTCTCATGTTTCCCAAAGCCTGTGTTTATACAATAAACTCTATGCAGAAAGAGTGTCATGTATCTTCTTCTACACGGTCAATTAAGAAAGAGGAAAGTAAAGTAATAAGTAGTGAAGTTACTTTTCAAATGCAGTAACTAGTAAAGTAATCTCATTACAATTTACAGAAGTAACTAGTAACTAGTTAAATTTTTTGAGTAACTACCCCAACACTGGAAACAATGCTGCAACTTCGTAAACATGCTCAGGAGTGGAGGACAGAGGAGCAGAGAGAGAGAGCGATAGGTATCTTCTAGCATGGGAAGCAAGTCTTTTGTAGCGTGCCTCATTTTCTCTCCCCCACTGAAGAGGATGACTTCTTCTGTCAATTACGGCTTCTTTCAAATAGAGATGAAGTTCATCATCCAAGCTCATCGTTGCAGATTCAGAAGAAATTGAATCCTCCGCATGAGGCCCCAAAAAAACACAGAAAATGTCATGATCAATTTGACGACGATGAAGCAGATTCTCTTCTGTTCATTGACGTATTTTTGGACATTTGTCTGTTTTTTCAGCATGCTGCTCTTCATAAAAGTAGTGTTCTGGACTTTTCTTTTCGGCAGGAACCTCCTGCACTTCCATATCTTCTGTCAGCCATTGTTTCGCCTTAGCCAATACATCATCAGAAGAGAAAGCATGGTTCTTGTATCGAGGATTCAAAAGACTTGCAAGCACAACATGTTTAATCTCTTCATGCTTCTCAAAACATATATCAAGCAAAGCTCTTTGGCTTGACAGACCATCATTTGAAAGTTGGAGGGTGTTGTGTGCCATGATTACACAGAGGTCTGACATATCAGCAAGCCTCACTCCTTTAGGCATGTTTGCTCCACTGTCTCTAAGTTGCGCAAGCATCACTCAGTCTTTGTTGATTCCCCATTCTTCAAGCATGCCTAGAAACATTTCTCTACTGTACTCAGCTGTGTGGGATCCTTGCATCACTTTTGTATTCAACACCAATTGCCTTTTTGTCCATCCGCTGTCAATGAAGTGGCATGTAAGAATGAGTAGTGACTCGGACTCTGTTTGTGACCAGCAGTCCGTCGTGAATGAGAGTGAGTTGCCAGCATTCTCTGGTTGCAGCATAGCCTTTACTTTGTCAACTACCTTTTGGTGTAGCTTTGCCAGCATTTTGGTTCAATAATACTTCTCACTCTTCAGTGTGTAGCTTGGCTCAAGCATGGATATCAACCGCTTAAATCCTGATTCAGACACCATTGTAAATGGCTGGTTATCAGTGACAAATCATCTCTGTGATTACTCTGTCCAGCAGTTGGGATCTTCCATCTGAATCTATGTATCAATGTAATGTGCTGGGCTGCTTGGATGTAATGGTCCTTGCTACCCTTGTGTACTGTGCCCTCCTAACCCCCTGTGCTCTGTCCTGCTGACCACCTGTACACTACTCTACTGACCCTTGTACCCTGCCCTGTTGACCCCCTCTACTTTGCCTGACCCCTGTACTTTTTTTGTACTGACCCCCTGTGCTCTGTCCTGCTGACCCCCTGTGCTCTGTCCTGCTGAACCCCTGTGCTCTGTCCTGCTGACCCCCTGTGCTGTGCTCTGCTCTGCTAAACCCCTGTGCTGTGCACTGCTGACCTCCAGAGCTCTGTCCTGCTGACCTGCTGAGCTCTGTCCTGTTAAACCTCTTGTGCTCTGCCCTGCTGACCCTCTGTACCCTGCCCTGCTATCCCCTGTATACTGCCTTCTTTTTGGATAAAGGTTTTATACAAATGAATAAAAGGGGATCATTGTAAGCACCCCTAGTGGTAATGGTGGGGATAGTGGTAAATGGTTTGTGTCATCCCTCTAACAGCCACTTTTGCTGGACAGCTTGTTATGTTAAAGGAATTTGAAAAATAAAAATCCTTACTGGCAGAATCACCAGATGAAAAAAAGAGAAAAAGCCTAAAAAAAAAAGCGAATGCAGCCACCACATCTGAATTACAACCCAAATTCCAAAAACCCATATTTTATTCACAATAGAAAATATATCAAATATCAAATTGTTAAACTGAGAAAATCTACTATTTTAGGGAAAGAATAAGGTAATGTTGAAATTAATGGCAGTGATACATGTCAAGAAAGTTGGGACAAGGCTATGTTTATCACAATGTAACATCCCCTCTTTTTTTAGCAACACTATAAATGTATCAGAACAGAGGAAAGCAGTTGCTGAAATTTTTTGTTCTACAACCTCAATATACACTGCGGTGCAAAAGTTTTAGGCAGGTGTGAAAAAAGGTGTAAATTAAGAATGTTATCAGAAATAGAAGTAGTTTACTCTTTTTTTGAAAGTCAATGAACAGAAATGTAATCCAATTCAAATCAATATTTGGTTTGACCACCTTTGCCTTCAAAACATCATCAATTCTTCTAGGTACATTTACACACAGTTTTTGAAGGAATTTGACAGGTTGGTTGTTCCAGACATCTTGGAGAACTAACCACAGATCTTCTGTGGATGTAGGTTGCCTCAAATCCTTCTGTCTCTTCACGTAATCCCAGATAGACTCGATGATGTTGAGATCGGGCTTCTGTGGGGGCCAAACCATCACTTCCAGGACTTCTTGTTCTTCTTTACGCAGAAGATAGTTCTTAATTACATTGTATGTTTGGGGTCATTGTCCTGCTGCAGAATAAATTTGGAGCTAATCACACACCTCCCTGATGGTATGGCACAATGATGAGTATTCGTCTGTATTTCTCAGCATTGAATACACCATTGATCCTGACTAATTGTCCAACTCTATTTGCAGAAGTGCAACCCCAAACTTGCAAGGAACCTCCATTATGCTTCATTGTTGCCTGCAGATACTCATTTTTGTATCAATGTCCAGCTCTTCAGCAAACAGCCTCCTGCTACAGCCAAATATTTAAAATTTTGACTCATCAAACCAGAACACCTGCTGCTATTTTTCTGCACCGCAGTTCCTCTATTTTCGTGCATAGCTGAGTTGCTTAGCCTTGTTTCAACATCTGAGGTAAGTTTTTTGGCTGCAATTCTTCCATGAAGACCACTTGTGGCCAGACTTCTTCAGACAGTAGATGGGTGCAGTGGCGTAGCGTGGGGGGGTGCAGGGGGGGCCGGCCGCACCGGGCGCAACATCTGGGGGGGGGGGGCGCGCTTGCACTCGCAGCTCTCTGCCCCTGCCTGGCTCACTCACTCACTCTCTCTCACTGCGGTGCTGGCTGTGCGAATCCGATCCGAGCCGCCGGGTCGCCGCCCACTGTGGAAGGGGGAGGTGCCAGGCGTGCGGAGAGCGAGGGACTATCTGGGGGATGGACAGTGCACTGCAGCGGCCGCCCAGCGCAGCGCTGAGCGCGGGAGAGAGCCACACCAGACCAGCCCAGGCAGCAGCAAGAAGAAGCTGGCAGCGGCAGCAGGTGACACAGGCCAGAGAGGAGAGAGCCAGTGGTGACAGACGCTGCAGGAGGAAAACTCACCTCACCCTGGCCTGCTGTAAGGGGGAGATCTATATGGGGGATGGGACCTCTCCTCACCCTGGCTTGCTGTAAGGGGGGATCTATATGGGGGAACTCACCCTGGCCTGCTGTAAGAGGGGATCTATATGGGGGACCTCACCCTGGCCTGCTGTAAAGGAGGATCTATGGGGGACCTGCCCAGGCCTGCTCTAAAGGGGGATCTATAGGGACCCTGCTCTTAAGGGGATCTATGCCATAGATTCCCCCCTTTAGAGCAGGATCCCCCTAGATCCCCTTTAGAGCAGGCCAGGGCCCCCATAGATCCCCTTTAGAGCAGGCCAGGGTCCCCATAGATCCCCTTTTAGAGCAGGGTCCCCATAGATTCCCCACTTTAGAGAAATATCCCCATAGATTATATGGGGACCATTCTCTAAAGGGGGATCAAAGGGGGACCCTGCTCTAAAAGGAGATCTATGGGGACCCTGGCCTGCTCTAAAGGGGATCTATGGGGGCCCTGGCCTGCTCTAAAGTGCTTAGGGGGTAAGGGTTTCTTTAACTAATCTAGTGGAAGAGACTCAAGTGCTAAAATCCCGCAGGTTAGGGGGCGCAAATTACTTGCCTTGCCCCGGGTGCTGACAACCCACGCTACGCCACTGGATGGGTGTACCTGGGTCCCACTGGTCAAGTTTCAATGGCTGACCACTGTGTCTACGGTCCTTAACGTTGCCCGTTATTTTGTGCCTGTTATGAGGCAGGTGGAAGCCTGTCGTGCAGAGAAGGCTTACCGTTGCCGGTGGGCGGAGCTTGGTTGGAAACCCGAGGTGAGTAGCACAGGCTAACCTAAGGTGCGGGGTCTAAGCATCCACTGGTCTTCACCAGGGCCTCTGATGGTGAGGATGGATTTGGCTGCAGGTGGATACCAGGTCGCGGTCCCCAGGGTCGCCCCACCAGGGGGTAACCGGTCAAGGTCCGAAGGTAGATGAGCCGACAAGGAGAATCCAGAAGAGTAGTCAAAACGAGCCGGGATCAGGACAGGCAGCAAACAAGCGAAGTCAGGGACGAGCCAAAGGTCAACAGGTATCAGACAGGAAATCAACAGGAAGCAGGTTCAGAACACAGGAGAGCTGAAGACAACACAGCCAAGTGCAGTGCTGCTGAGCTGTTTAAATAAGGCAGTCTATTTGCCAATTATTGCAATTAGTCTGCTCTGGGTTAACCCTTTAGGTTGCAGACTCATGAAAGCACATCAGTGTGCTCAGGAAGCGTTCCTAACAGTGCCTCTTGAAAACCGCATGAACAGCACATCTTGAAACTCCAGTCTACTTTGAAATCTTTGCCTGTGAGACACCTTGCTGATGCTTTATAATTACCTTGTGTCTTGTTGCTGTGCTTAGGCTTGTCATGGTGTATGACCTGTTTCATGAAACGGTCTTCTATGACCTCACCTTAGTAGCATAGTTTGGCTGCTCTTAACCCAGCTGTTTCTGTTTCAGTTATTGACTGTGTTTCACCCTATATATGAAATTCATCATTAGCACCTGCTTGGTATATTTTATTAATCATATACCTGACTTCAATTTCCTACAAAGTGGTTTACTTTGTGCAAGTGTACAAATGTGCAAGTGTAAGAATTGATTCTGGTTTGAAGTCAAAGGGTAGTCTCAGCAGATATTGATTTGACTTAGATATTTCTTCTGTTCATTAATTTTGCATTTTGTAAATTGATAAAATAAACAATTAAAATCTATATTTTTGAAAGCCTTCCTACTTTACATCATTTCCTCACACCTGCCTAAAACTTTTACTCAGTAATCTGTATCTTTTAGCATTGATGTTGCCTTTCCAGATGTGCAAGCTGCCCATTACGTACTCGCTAATGCACCCTCGTAACTTTGGAGATGCAGGCTTTTCAACTGAGCACTGATAACAAGCCGGAAGGACCCTCTCCTTTCCAGTTTGGAGGATGCGGTGCCTATTGTTGCCAAAACAAATGTCAAATTTTGATTTGTCTGACCACAGAACAGTTTTCCACTTTGCAGCAGACCATTTTAAATAAGCTTTGGCCCAGAGAAGATGGTGGTGTTTCTGGGTCATGTTCAGATATGGCTTCTTCTTTACACAATAGAGCTTTAACTTGCATTTTTGAATGACACTGCAAATTGTCCTCATGGACAGTGATTTTTGGAAGTAATCCTGAGCCCATGTAGTAATATCCATCACAGAATAATGCCTGTTTTTAATGCAGTGCCGCCTGAGGGCCTGAAGATCACAAGCATCAATTTTTGGGTTTCAGTCTCATCCCTTGTGCACAGAGATCTCTCCAGATTCTCTAAATTTTTGTTCCTAAAATGGTAAATTTTCTCAGTTGAAATATTTGATATGTTTTCTGGAATCTATTGTGAATAAATTATGGATTTATGAGATTTGAAAATCATTGCATTCTGTTTTTTTGTAGATTTTACCCAGCGTCACAGCTTTTTTGTTATTGGGGTTGTATAAGACATTTTTGCTTTTGGGTTTAGATACACTTTATTTTTCCAAGTCATAATTTTATAATTCTACCTTTTAAGGACACCCCCTCTTTTAAAGGAGCTGGATCTGAAATAAACAAGAAAATGGACTGTATTGGAAAAGGAATAATTATTCCAATTCAGTGTATATTTGGAAAAAAACTCAGTTTCAACATAAATCTAGAAAACCATCTGTAACGGTGAACAAAGGGAAACATGTCAGTGTCTCTGACATGGACACCAAAGTCTTGGATTACACTCTAGCCTATTCTGAATCAGATTCGTCTTCGGATGAGAATCGCAAGGGAACTGTCCAAAACCCTGCAGAGCTATGTTTAAACTTTCCCCACAACCTCCCACAGAAAAGAAAGAAAAGATGGAAAGGAAATGCAAATCCCCCAAGAAAGTCCAAGAGGAGGGAGAAAGAACAAAAAGTAATTACAATCTAAGAGGTCAGCAACCAAGGATATCTCAAGCATCCTAAATTTGTCTAAAAGAGAGTTAACGGCAGCGAAGTCGTCATTACTGGCTAAAGGTTTGAATTGTTGTCTCATTAGACACTTTAATTTGTTTGAAACCATTCTTGATGTTAATAAGTTTACCTGGAAATTGACACTCCGTAAGCATTATTATCAGGACACACAGGATGTTTCTCAAAATGAGGTTAACAATTCAATTGGATCAGAATTGTCCATGTGTATGTTTTGTTCCAGGACTTATGTGCTTTACAAGATTTTGAGGAATTACAGGGAGAATCTGCTGGTGGCCAGAAGGGGGCTGACAATCTCCCAGTGGAGGCCTCCTTCGGGCTGAGATCAGATTTTTTACCCAGTGAACTCCAAAGGCAAATCTTTGGATTTGTTTTAAAAGACCATTGAGAAAGAACTTACTAGGTTAGCATTATGTATGAGTAACAAAGAATACATACTGTATATAAAACCTCACTGGGGAGGAACGTGATGCTCCTAAGACTCTGAGTCAGGACACTTTTATTGTCATTAGTAGTTCAGATAAAGGTGGTCTGGTGGTCATTCAAGATGCTTCAATGTATCAGGAGGAGGCCATCTGATAATTATCTGATGAGAGCACTTATACCAAACATAAAGGAAACCCCACTAGTAAATTTATGAAGTTCTGAGTGAACATGTGTATAAAGGGGTTAATTTGGGTGTTCTCTCCGAGAAAAAAGGTGAAGCTATGGCCCCAATTTTCCTATTACCCCGGTGTTCCAACACCTCCCTAAGACCCATATGGGTTTAACTCCCCTGAGGGGTAGTCCCATAGTGGCTGGGATTGGTTCTTTAAATGAAGGTCTTTGGGTGGCTTGCCAACTACAGCTATTAGTCAGAAAACGACCCAGCTATCTAAAGGACACTAAATAACTTTTAAACCTATGTGATCAAATGAAATGGGTAGATGGAGATGTATGGATCACATGTGATGTGTCCAGTCTATACTCTTCCATACCATACACATTGGGGTTGCGGGCTGTCGAGTTCTTTCTGGACAATCACAGAGGGTATTCACCCATACACAAAGAGTACATCTTTGAGTGCCTTATTTATCTTCTTGCACACAATTTTATCTCCAGAGATGTGGAGCATCCATGGATGCTTGGTTTTTTCACCCTCTCTCACCAACCTATACATGGGTTGGTGGGAGAGGGTAAGCATCTTTGGGGATACCAACCAGTTTTATTTGGCCATTAGAGTCATTCGTCACTACATTGATGATCTGCTGTTCATTTGCTCAAGTTCTGTGGGGACTTTAGAAATTTTTTTACAATATTTGAACACAAATGATTTAAACCTGCGGTTCACGGGACATTTTCACATCAGATCAGTTCCATTTCTTGATGTCGTTTTATCCAATCTTAATAGGAAACCTGATGGGCAATACCCTTCTTCGCGCAGATTCTGGGTACCCAAGCCATGTGACTCGTGGGATATCAGTAGGGCAATTTTTGAGGTTGCGCAGAATCTGCAGCGAGGAAAGTGATTTCCAACTGGAAAAAAATGAGATGTATAACAGATTTTATGCACGGGGATATAAATGTCCTTTCTAGGACTATAAATATTGCAGAGGTTACACCCAGGGAAAAACTGTTGAAAGACAAAAAATGTATGTTCAATTTGTCTGATATACCCATCTTTTCCACTCCTTATAGTATGGAATTCAGTAAGATCAGGAGGATTATAGAACGTCATATACCTATTTTATATGGAGATGATTAATATGCAATAATTCTATCTAATGGCCTTAAAACAGCAGGCTCCGTCCTTAACTAATTTCCTATCTCCTGGTAAATATAGTTCCTGTGCCCGCAGCAGAACATGGCTGTATTTTATAGGGAAATTTAAATGTGGAGCAACAAATTGTCCATGTTGCCCCCGACTGATATAATCTGACCAGTTTCGATCTACTGCGAATCACAGGACCTTCATAAATAAATCTTTCACAAATTGCAACACTAAAAATGTGATTTACTTGATAACTTGCAAGGTGTGTGCGACCAGGAGACTTCGAGATAGATTGCACGATCATGTCTATGACATCGAGAAAGAACATGGCAACAATGTAGCTAGACATTTTCTATTGCAGATTCAGGGTATAGAGAAAGTCATCACCCCTAGAAGGTGGAGATAAATTCAGAATCTTATGCAAACAAGAGGTGTTCTGGATATTTTATCTACATATTAGAATTTCAGTGGGCTTGAATCTTGAATGGGATTGGATCCACTTTTATGAATAATTCCCTTATTTCAATTTTAGGTGACTCATTTAGTATAGATGGTATTACTAATGGGATAGTTTTGCCTTGTCCATCCATTGTGTTCTTGTTCCTATAATCAGGAACATATGCTATATCTTTATTATCTTTATTTTTCTTTGTTTCACTCTTTGTTTTTTAGGATTTTTTTGCTCCTTTTCAGGTATATTGTTGTTTATAGAGGCATTTAGATGTATCTTTTTTCTTTTACAGATATAACTTTTAATTGAAAGGTATATCTCCTGTTGACAGATATGTCTCTTAAATAGGAACAAGGATAGAACCGAGCCAGCCTGACCACTCAATCAATTAATTACACCTGTATAATCATGTGATGTTTGATATATATACATGTATTGTGCTTGTGTCTTGCATGGTTTTGACAAAGCACACTAGTCGTGTGAAATGCGTTACCTTACCTCTCCCTTCCTGTACACCATTGTGTGTTTTTTGCTTTTATTTGTCTCCTGAATAAATGAAATTGCATCATCTATGGGAGTGTGGCCATCCTTTGTTTTTATCTGCATAATTGTAAAGCTTGTGTGGCCTCTCTCCAGTCTGCCCACAAAACTGCCAGAGTGGATGACCTTTCCTGTTCTCCCCAACTGGTAGGATAGGCCAGCCATCGGACAGGTGGCCTCATCAGAGCAGGAATGAGCACACTACATTGTTTAAAACTCGTGCATTCATAGTGTGTTCTCTCCTTTTCTTTGCATCAGTGACTTAGCTCAGTGTTGTGCATTGGAGGGAGAGGGAGAGAACGCTGCACATGTGCAGGTTTTGAAGAAAGCAGACTGCACTCTGACATGTGCATAAAAACATGTTAGGGTGAGTGCTCTGTCAAGGTATGGTTGTATTTCCCGAACACTTTAGCTAAGTAATGGGTCAATGTCCTTCATTCATTACAAGGTAAGCTGGTATAGGGTAGTGTACATGTTCATAATGCCTTATGAGTGGCACCATACCTGAAAGAAATTTTAAAACGGAATGTGATCTAAATGTATCTTCTGCAGACAGCCATAAGGAAGGTAGAAGTGCTTTCACACCATCTGGGCACTTATCTTGGTGGTCTGATTGCAGGTTGATACTGCTACCGTAAACTTGGTAAAGTGGCTTGCCACAACTGTAATATAATGTATCCATCTTCTAACATGTCAAAAGTCAGCGGTTAATAGTTCCAGTGGGGCAAACATGTGCAAAGTCAGAGGTGGAATTCGGGCCTCAGCACTCTTTGACACTAAACAAATCACACAGTGTCAATAGACTTGTTTAACCAACTGGAACAAATCAGAGATGATGGAGGAACGTTATTCTGCAAACAGTATACCCTCCCTTAGGGCAATATGGGAGCGATCACTCAGCAACTTGTTGGTTTCTGGTAGTCGCTTTGATCTTTCTTTAGAAATGGGTCACCACTGGATCCCATCTCTGTTTCTTTGCCCAGTACATAGATGACATTTACCTGAGGCCTACACGTAGGCCTTCCTCCATTGATTCAGCAGCTTCCTCATCCACATCTTCAATTCTTGGATGGGAAGTCATTACACTTTGGTGCCCCACTGCGTGACTCCTTGCAGTACAAGCTATCGGATGCGGAACTATCTATTTTACAAAAGGGCCTAAATTTTTGCCCAACATCCAACATTAAAAAATTTGATTTCATCAAAGACCTTCACCTGTTTGCCCGAAAACTCAACTTCAAATATATCTATCATAAGGATAACAAGAAATTGGACAAACACGACCCAGCTTTAGAGACTTTGATTTCTCTACTTGAGGAGAACGAAGATCTTATAGATCGCGTTGACCTTACTTCCCTACTTGCGGGCATCTCCTCTGAACCATTAGAACAGCAAAAGATAGCAGGCACTGATCTTCGTAAGAAATCAGATGCCTACCCTGCAATCCAGAATGCAAACATCAACGCATTCCTTAAAGTTGTATCCAATGATATTGAAAAGTTGAATTCACGCTCTATGTCCCAATCCAATATCTCTCAAGTTCAAAGAGAGGCAATAAATAAATTAGCCACCAATAAACTTATTACCATCAAGCAGGCTGACAAAGGTGGCAACATCGTGATAATGGACAATTCTCATTATATACGTATGTGTAATAACATCTTAAAAAATACCGATTGGTATAGGCGCATCACTCCTGATATAGTTGCCAAATATAACTTGGAGTTTTACCAGCTAGTCGATACAGCCTACTTAAATAATGTCTTTACCAAGCAAATATGGGACTATATCCGTACCAAATTCCCTATCACCCCGACTTTTTATGGGCTTCCCAAAGTGCACAAAAGCACTACAGATCCACCTGGAAGACCCATCATCTCGGGATGTGGGGCATTGACGGATAACGCAAGCAAACTTGTGGATGCCTATCTCCAGCCCCTAGTTCATAGGCTACCTTCATTTACTAAGGACACTATTCATTTTTTAAATAAAATTGAGAATTTGTGGGTCCCTCCTACTGCGTCTTTGGTAACCATCGACGTTGAGGCCCTCTACAGCTCAATTCCCCACTCCAGGGGAACATATCATGTCCTGCCAAAATTTACTCGATGGCTATGGTGAATTTATTTTGGACCTGTTACTGTATATCCTTACTCACAATGTGTTTACTTTTAATGGGTCCCACTACCTCCAGGTACAGGGAGTAGCGATGGGCACATGCTGTGCTCCGTCCTACGCTAACCTGTACCTGGGGGAGTGGGAGCAATTCTTTTTGACCGATGACACATTGTCGGTGTATACCGACCACATTATTTTTTGGACGCGATACATCGACGATGTGTTCCTCATTTGGGATGGCCCTAGGGAATCTCTTGAAGCTTGTTTGGTCCACATAAACAAAAACGATTTCAATCTCTCATTTACCATGAATTTTGATTCTCAGCGTATTACCTTCTTGGATATTGAAATCACACGCAGTGACAATGGGACCCTTCAGAGTAACCTTTTTCGCAAGCCCACAGCAGGAAACACCATCTTGCATGGGTCTAGTTTTCATCCCACTCCCTTACTTCGGTCCATTCCCACCAGCCAGTACCTGAGACTCAGACGTAATTATTCCACTCTGAAAACTTTTCAAGAGGCAGCCAATGGACTTCAAAAACGACTCCAACATAGAGGTTACTCTAATAAATCCCTCAAACAAGCCTACCGGAGAGCGTTGTCAAGTGATAGGGATAAATTACTGGCTCCAAAAATAGTCAATACATCTGACACTAAGGACACCCTCAGGATCATCACCCCCTATATGCAGCAACACCATAAAATAAGACGCATTGTGTCCAGGCACTGGCATCTTTTGTCTTCTGATCCGGTCCTTGGCCAGTATGTGTCTGATTCCCCCAATTTTGTCTTCAAAAGGGCTCCTGCCTTAAGAGACAAAATTGTGCGTAGTGAATTCATTGACACCTCATCGTCCACTTGCTGCAAATATAAGGGGACTTACATATGTGGCAGTTGTAGTTATTGTGGCTACATGCTTACACAAAAATGCCCTGTACTTCCCAATGGCAATATTCACCAAGCAAAACATTTTGCGAATTGCCGGACGATAGGCGTAGTCTATCTCCTGCTCTGTACTTGCCAATGTTTTTACATTGGCAAAACCAAACAAGAATTTTGGCGACGTGCTTATCGCCATATCCTGAGCATGCGTAAATCAGACCCTGATCTACCTTTGGGCAGACATGTGGCCACGGTACATGCAGGCAAGATGCCTAAAGTCAAGTTTCTTATCCTAGATCGAATCCACCCGGGCCCTAGAGGAGGGGACTGGAATAAGTCCCTCCTCCAGCTTGAGCTCAGGTGGATTTATCTCCTAAAGGCCACCGAACCACCAGGACTAAATGGGACCTTATCATTTAAACCATACCTTGAAGGTTTCAATTCTGGAGGGATGGAAACTTGATGTTTTGGCATTTTCCATATGTACTACATATGCTATTTCTTAAATTATTCTTTCCTATCTTTGAATTAATTATATCTTTGTCCTCACTTGATGCCTCTTTTGTCTCTTTTGCCTCATGCCTGTTATATCCTTTGCAGGCACCATTTTTTTCTTCATTTTCCTGTTGGTTTAGTTTTGCATAATTTACTGTATACAATTCTATTCATTGAAGTATTATTATATATAATTTTTTTTCTCTTTTTGTGTTCTAGTCTGTTCTATCATATAACTTTTTTTGTATACCTATACATCAATTGTCATTTTTTGTATTATAACTTTTGTATTATAATATGCTGTTCTCTCTTCCTTGCCTCTGTTCTGTCGATTATTTGTTGTGAATATATGGCTGCCCACTACCAGTGACTAACATGTTAATCACACCTGGTGATCGATTCCAAATCTGGCAACATGTAGCTAGCTTTGATATTTAGTATTTAAAAGCATCAATATTTTCTTCATTTATATCTATATAGTTCCAGCATGTTTTTATTCCGGACTGTGTTCTTCTTTTCTCTCTGTGCATCCCGGCACGGTGAGACACACACCGCAGCCTGCGGTGTGTCTCTTTGGTCCTGTTTTCAACTACCCTGGTCTCTGCACGGTCCAGTGGTGACCAACAAGCAGCCGTGGTGGTTTCCTTCCACTTCCGGTTGCGATCTCCGTGCCGGTGGAACGCAGGTGCCGGCTCCGCCCACACCTTGTCACGCCAGCGCGTGACGTGTGGGGGCGTGCCTGGCATCTGCGCTCCAGGGAGCCCTCCTTGCGAAGCCAGCTTAATTGTTTCTATACCTCGTCACGCCGACGCGTGACGCATGGGGGCGGGCTCGGTATCTGGGTTTCAGGAAGTCCTGTGAAGCCAGCTGAATTACATTTCAACCAATTAGCCTGCATATATTAGGGCACCTCTCCTAGCACTCAGCCAGCGTTTTGGTTGCTGGCTGCAGTGTGGAGAGGACGTTTTTATCTCATTACAACCTGTGTCATTATCAAGGTATGTGCATTCCCCTTGCCCCAAATCTTCAAAGGATGATATCTATCCATCTAATTGTTTTTTGCTATTATTTTTTAATTTTATGACACCTTGTACTCCCTGATACGGGCATTTGTTTCCCCTGACATTACCTTTAAATATACTTTGTCCCCTAAATACATACCGTTTTTTGCATAATCTCTTTGATATGCTTAAACCGCTTTCTAATCAGTTGTTGTCTGCCTATCTTTCAGACCGGCTGTACCTATATTCCTTTCAAGAAATTGCACCTTGGTAGATGGAAAAGGTGCAGGAGATAACAGTACTCGTGGCAACATCCAGGTAGGTCTGGTACTACTGGTTCTTTCTGTTCTCCTCTGCCTGAGCCTACAATCAAGTTGGATAACGAGACCAATGAGGCCAAGGGAAACCAGCATACCCACTCTGGCAAGTTCGTCTTTAGGGCCTTCAGACAAGCCAAGGCGAAATTGATGCTATAGGGCTGCATTATTCCAGCCGGTATCGGAGGCCCGCTTGAAGAATTCTGTGACATAGTCTTTGACAGGGCGGCGACCTTGCTGCAGTGCATGTAGGATGGATTTTACTGTGGCGGATTGCTGGGGCTCGTCAAAGAGCTGGTCCATCGCTTCAAAGAACGATGTGATAGTGTTCAGGACTGCACTGTTCTGTTCTAGAAGGCCCATGACTGTGGTTCTCTGAGAAGCAGGGAGATCGCAAACCCCAGCTTGGTGGATTCAAGTGAGAAAGTTCGTGGCTGCAGAGCGAAATATAGATCACATGAGTTCCTGAATGCCCGGAACTTGTGCCAATCACCTGAGAATCATTTCTGGGGCAGGTACTCGGGGTTCTGGTGGTGGTATAATCACTGTAGGTGCAGATGAGGTCCGTTCAGGCATGGAGGGTCCAGGAGCCACAACAGGTGCAGGGATTGCTGAGGCCATGGATTGGATGTGACCCTCATGCTGGAAATAACCCTCTCTCAGGGTTCTAACTGCTTGGGTAAGCGAGGTAAGTTGCTGGCATAGCGTCTCCAGAACCGAAGCCCCTCTCTCGGTCTACGACATCTGGCTGAGTGGTACTATCACGTACCTGGTGGAGATTGAGCTGTAGAGGGAGCTTCTCTTTCACCTTCTGTCCAACACCCCAGGTAGAGTTGACAGGTAGTGTGGGACAAAGAGTGGCACGAGGGTCGGTATAGCAGATGGCACCAGCTGAGGCTTGACAGGAAACGGATGGCCATGGATCAACAGATGGACACCTGAAACTGGAACTCCGTGATGCTGGATGAGAAGGCAGGAGCATAGCCGGAACAAAAGCCAAGAGGTCGTCAACATGAACATGAGACAAGAGCAGGATCAGGATACAAGCCGGAGTCGGTACACAGTCGGGCAACGAGGCACAAGAGCATGAGACAGGAGCAGGTTCAAAGCACAGGCCAAGGTAGCACGTAGGCAGGCGGGAATCCAGAGGAGAGTCAAGGTCAAGCCCGAGCAAACACAGGTAGGCAGAAAGAAGATCAGGGCGAAGGTAAACAGGAAGCTTAAAGACCACTCAGCAATGTGCTCCTGTTATTTCTCAGCCTAAATAGGCTGTTTGGCGCCAGTGCATGCATGTGCGCACGTTCAGGCATGTGCATATGTACATTTCTTCTTGTGCACACACTAATGTGCTGGCACATGCGCCCCAATACCTGTTTGGTTCCAACTGAACTTCTACTACACTGGCCCAACCACTATCCCTCTGCCCCTGACCGCACCCCCCACCATCCCTCTGCCCCTAATACCATCCCTCTTCCACCATTCCTCTGCCACTGATCCCATCCCTCCTCTACCACCATCCCTCTGCCCCTGATCCTATCCCCCCTCCACCACCATCCCTCTGCCCCTGATCCTATCCCATCTCCCCCACCATCCCTCTGCACCTGATCCCATCCCACCACCACCATCCCTATGCCACTGATCCCATCCCCCCTCCACCACCATCCCTCTCCCCTGATCCCATCCCCCCCTCCACCACCATCCCTCTGCCCCTGATCCCATCCCCCTGCCCCTGATCCCATTCCCCCACCATCACTATCCCTCTGCCCCTGATCCTATCCCCCACCACCAACACCCCTCTGCCCCTGATCCCACCCCACCTCCACCACCATCCCTCTGCCCCTGATCCCATCCTCCCACCGCCATCCCTCTATCCCTCTGCCTCTGATCCCATCCCCCCTCCACCACCATCCCTTTGCCCCTGATCACACCCCCCCCCCCACCACGACCCCTCTGCCCCTGATCCCATTCCCCCACCATCACTATCCCTCTGCTCCTGAAACCATCCCCCCACCACCAACATCCCTCTGTCCCTGATCCCACCCCCCCTCCACCACCATCCCTCTGCCCCTGATCCCATCCCCCACCACCATCCCTCTGCCTCTGATCCCATCCCCCCTTTATGACCACCACTACTGCCACTGATCCCTCCCCCCCTCCACTGCTACTGCCACTAATCTCATCCCCCCACAACCACTACTGCCACTGATCTTCATCACCCCTACCACCTCTACTGCCACTGATCCCAAGGGGGCACTCAGGAGGATATAAGAGGGCACTCTGAAGGCATTAAGGGGGCATTCTGGAGGTATTGTTTTATTGCCTCCAGAGTACCCGCTTATATCTTCCGGAGTGCTCCTTTAAATCCTCTAAAATACCCCCTAGTATTAGTAGGGTCGGTGGCAGAACTACCAGGGTCTCAAAGATCGCACTTGCGACTGGGCCCTGGCATTCCACCACCATGTGGGGGCTCCAAGATGGCAGGAGTTGGCACGCTGCAGAACATGAGAAAGGGCCCCGTGATGGAGTCAGTGGGGGCCTTAATGGTTTCTTGCATGGAAGCCCTGAAGGTTGTAGTTAACGCCTCTGAGAATGATCACATCACAGAAGACATAGTGCAAGGTTTTGGAGCTGCGCAGGACCCTTTTATCAGGCATGTGATGATCTCTCTGGAGAGGACCCAAGGTAACAGCCCCAGCACAAAAACAATGACCTTGCCTTCCTTGGCCTCCTTTGAGGCAGAGTTTGCATTCTACATGAGGGGCATCCCCTTCTTGCCCCTTTGCGCAGTATTCCTATTGTCAGGGTCCGGACTAGCGACAGGTGACTGCACTGGAGGTGTATCCTCTGTGTCAGTGAGGGATTGGCGTGGACCGTACCATGGGACCGGTTCTAAGTTACTACCGGTTTTCACCAGAGCCCGCCGCAAGGCGGGATGGACTTGCTGCGGCGGTAGCAACCAGGTCGTATCCTCCGGTAACGGCTCAACCTCAAAGACAGCTGATTCAGGCGCGGTACAGAAGGACAAGACAAAGGCAAGATCAGACGGAGCAAAAGGTCAAGGCAGGCGGCAAGATTCGTAGTCAGGGGCAACAGCAGAAGGTCAGATACACAGGCAGGGAAAGATACACCCAAAGCTTTCTCAAGGCACAAAAGGCAACAAGATCCGGCAAGGACAGGAAGGGGAAGTGGGTTTTTATACGTTTTGGCTGATTTGGGCCAGGCACCAATTAGTGGTGCACTGGCCCTTTAAATTTCAGAGCACCGGCGCACGCGCGCCCTAGGGAGCGGGACCGCGCGCGCGCCCTAGGGAGCGGGACCGCGCGCACCGGGAGGAAGACAGAGCGAGGGCCGAGCAGGAGGTGAGTGTGCGGCACGGACGGGAACGTCCCGCCGCACGGGAAGACCGTAAAGAAGATGCGGGGGAGCGGTGCTCACGGTCGGGGAAGGTGACCGGAGCGCCGCTACCCGCAGCACGCCTCGAGTGCTCCGGGGACGCTGCAGGACCCGGAGCGCTCGGCGTGACAGTACCCCCCCTTTGGTCTCCCCCTCTTTTTGGAACCCAGGAATCTGTGGATGAGCTCTTTATCGAAGATATTGGACTCAGGCTCCCATGACCTCTCCTCGGGACCACAATTCTCCCAGTCAACAAGAAATTTTTTTTTACCTCTGACGACTTTGGAGGCGAGGATCTCTTTCACTGAGAAGACGTCAGAGGACCCAGAAACAGGAGCAGGAACGGTGACCTTGGGGGAAAACCGGTTGAGAATGAGGGGTTTGAGAAGGGATACATGAAAGGAGTTAGGAATACGGAGAGAGGGAGGAAGATGGAGTTTGTAAGAGACAGCATTAATCTGGCTTTTGATTTTAAAAGGCCCGAGATAACGCGGACCCAGTTTGTAGCTGGGGATCCGAAACCGGATGTATTTGGCAGAGAGCCACACTCTGTCCCCAGGGGCAAAGACAGGAGGAATTCTTCTTTTCCTATCTGCATGTCTCTTCATGCGAGAAGAAGCCAAGGTGAGTGACTTTTGAGTCTCTTTCCATATGGAGGAGAAGTCCAGGGTCAAGTCATCAACGGCAGGAACTCCAGAAGAAGTGGGAATGGGGAGGGGGGGGCAGCGTGTGACGGCTGTACACCACAAAAAACGGAGATTTGGTGGAAGACTCAGAGTCTCTAAAGTTGTAAGAAAATTCGGCCCAGGGCAACAGGTCGACCCAATCATCCTGCCGGGAGGAGGCGAAATGTCGCAGATAGTCACCAAGGATCTGGTTAACCCTCTCCACTTGTCCATTGGACAGAGGGTGGTAGGCAGAAGAAAAGTTCAATTTGATCTTTAATTGGGTGCAGAGAGCTCTCCAAAACTTTGAGATAAACTGAACGCCTCTATCGGAGACGATATGTGTTGGGAGACCATGGAGACGAAAAATGTGCAAAAAGAATTGCTTCGCCAGCTGTGGCGCAGAAGGGAGACCAGGAAGCGGGACAAAATGTGCCATTTTTGAAAACCTGTCAACCACCACCCATATGACTGTGTTGCCATGGGATACGGGAAGATCCGTGACGAAGTCCATTGCTATGTGGGACCAAGGCTGTTCCGGAACTGGCAGAGGGAGGAGAAGACCTGCAGGCTTCTGGCGGGGAGTTTTATCACGTGCGCAGACAGTGCAGGCCTGAACGAACTCTGTTACGTCTTTCTCAAAGGAGGGCCACCAATAGTGTCGGGCAATTAGCTGAGTTGTTTTTTTAATTCCGGCGTGACCCGCCAGGTGAGAGGAGTGACCCCATTTGAGAGTCCGTAGGCGAAGACATGGAGGAACAAATGTTTTCCCTGGAGGGACTGATACCAGCGAAGCAGGGGAAGTTGAAATCAGACACTCAGGAGGAATGATGTGTTGCGGAACGGTTTCGTCTTCAGAGGCATCGGTGGAGCGTGATAGGGCATCCGCCCTAATGTTCTTATCAGCAGGACGAAAATGGATTTGGAAAGTGAATCGGGCAAAGAACAAAGACCACCTGGCCTGGCGCGGATTAAGGCGCTGGGCAGACTGAAGGTATGAGAGATTTTTGTGGTCAGTGTAGATAGTGATCGGATGAGGGGATCCTTCCAGAAGATGTCTCCATTCTTCTAGTGCCAACTTAATGGCTAGTAGTTCACGATCTCCGATGGCATAATTCTTTTCAGGAGGAGAAAACGTTTTTGAGAAGAAGCCGCAGGTGACGTTTTTTCCTTTCGCAGACTTTTGAAGAAGAACCGCTCCGGCTCCAACAGAGGAGGCATCCACCTCCAGGAAGAAAGGTTTCAGAGGATCGGGCCTATTCAAGACTGGAGCGGAGGCGAAGGTGGCTTTAAGGCGAGTAAAGGCTTCTTCAGCTTGGGGAGGCCAGGATTTCGGATTCGCTTCTTTCTTGGTGAGTGCCACTATAGGCGCCACAATAGTGGAGAAGTGGGGAACAAACTGGCGGTAATAGTTGGCGAATCCAAGGAAGCGCTGAATAGAGCGAAGTCCAGAGGGGCGTGGCCAATTCAAAACTGCAGAGAGTTTGTCGGGGTCCATTTGAAGACCTTGTCCAGAAACTAGGTATCCCAGAAACGGAAGACAGCTGCGTTCAAAAAGACATTTTTCCATTTTGGCGTAAAGATGGTTGGCCCGAAGGCGCTGGAGGACTTGACGAATATGGCGACGGTGTTCTTCCAGGGTGGAGGAGAAGATTAGAATGTCGTCAAGATAGACCACTATGTATACAACATGTCCCGGAAGATCTCGTTGACAAAGTCTTGAAAGACTGCAGGAGCGTTGCACAGGCTGAAGGGCATGACTGTAATGTTCTGGTACCTTTGGGTACCCTAATTACTCTTTCATAAGTGTATGCGCCCCACCATTCTATTTTGGTAAGGTGCGCATACACCTTTAAGACTGATGCTGTCATCACTGAGCGCCGGACTGGATGGCTATTTAGATCGCCGGCTCTCACTCACATGTGTTCGTTCAAACTGCTTTGTGCCTTGATGCTAACCTGTCTTGAAGCTCATATTCTTGCAAGCATACCTCGCTTTCGGAACCACGCTGCGCTGATCCCTGTATCCCGCTACCGGATCATCCGCTCTTGCCGAACCTCTCCTCTGCTACATTGCTATTAGTGATACGTACCCCACAGGGGTAACCTCTATAACCTTTATACTAAAGCTTACACTATCTAGCTCTGCATACTAAGGACTATTACTACATCTGCATTATCTAAGATTGCTAGCTCTTGAGCCTACTACCACCTGTTCTTGCACTGGGTTGATCTCTCTTGTATGTCCACCTGCTACTCTGTCATCTGCTACCATACATGATTGCTAAACCTATCTGCATCCCATCTGCTACTATCTTACTTTCAAGAACATTTCCTTTCAAGTGTCTGTCATCTACCATCTCTACCCAACCTGTCTCTTCAGCCTATCATCACTGTGTTACTATATACATAAGTCACTCTAGGAAACATCTTATTGAGTGTGTGTATTTACTTGCTGAATTGAGATCATCCACACATGATGAGTCATTGAGAGTTGGGAATGGTGTCTCAGCGTTTCTCTACATGACTTCTGAAGTGGAATATTTCTGCAGCTGAAAATCCACATCATACGTAAAACGCAGGAGCGTTACAGATTGAACGAACCACAAATGGATTCAGCAGATGACACAATTAAAACAGCAAGTACCTGCGTTAATACACGCACTTGCTGAATTAAAAGAAGACAATCAGGCTCTGTCGCAGCAGGTAATTAGACTGACACAACTTACCACTGCTCAGTCCCCTGAACCCAAAATAAATCCTCCTTTGGTATTTACAGGCGATCGCAAAAAATTTCGCGAATTTAAAAACGCATGTGAGTTACTTTTCTTGCTAAAACCCCGTACCTACCTTACTGATCACATTAAGGTTTGTACTATTATTTCTTACCTAACAGGCGATCCTCGGGCCTGGGCAGACTCTCTTTTTGAGAAAAGCGACCAGCTTCTCAACTCCTATGCCTTGTTCCTAGCAGAACTCACTAGCCTATATGATGATCCCAATAGGCAGAGTACTGCCGATCTTCAATTAAGATCCTTGAAACAAGGTGGGAGACCTGTAGAAGACTTTGTCGCAGAATTCAAGAGATGGACCCTTGATTCAGAATGGAATGATGCATCTCTGAAATCCCAATTTAGGCTTGGCCTATCAGAGGCCGTTAAAGACGAGCTCGCCCGAGCGGATCTGCCAAAAACCCTGGATGCATTGATACAACTCAGTATCACCATAGATAGAAGACTACGAGAAAGAAAGGCTGAGAAAATGGGAATGCCATTATCCAGTTCTTCTCGGATTTCGGCCGTTGACCTCGTTCCTATGGAGGTAGGAACCATACGCCCACCTCTATCAACTATGGAAAGAGCCAGAAGACGATCTGGTAATCTCTGCTTGTACTGTGCATCCCCGGATCACAAGATAAATGTCTGTCCCCTAGTCTACAAAAAGAAGGGTGAGTGTTCACATGTCCTCCTAGGGGGATTGACAACTTCAATCACTAACCCTTACCTTTCTGTTTGCTTAACATTACAGTGGGACCAGAACAGGATTACTACTAAGGCCATGATTGACACAGGATCTTGTGGAAATTATATTGACATACGTTTTGCTGCTTTAAATAAAGTTCCTATTATTTCTAAACTTAAACCTGTCTCAGTGAGTCTTATTAATGGTGTTCCTTTATCCTCTGGCCCGATCACTGATCAGACACAGGCACTCCTAGTCACTACTAACGGGTCTCATATGGAGACCACTACCTTCGATCTAATACCTTCACCCCACTTTCCCATTGTTTTGGGACTTCCCTGGTTGCACACACATCAACCAACCATAGATTGGAAGGAACGGACCCTGACCTTCCTCTCTTGCTATTGCGAGGGTACGTGTAACCTCCCGTCTTTCGGGAAGATCCTGTCTGTGGTGACAGATGAGATTGCACCACTATGTTATCAGGATCTCTCTGAGGTTTTTCTTGAGAAAAATGCTCAAGCACTACCTCCCCATCGAGACTATGATTGTAGCATTGATCTACTCCCAAATAGCAAATTGCCGTTCGGTCATGTTTATCCTCTTTCACAGGATGAACTTTCCCATCTCAAAGACTATTTGGATGAGAATTTGGAAAAAGGTTTTATTAGACCTTCCATTTCTTCCACAGCAGCAGGACTCTTTTTTGTCCGCAATAAGGACTCAAGTCTCAGGCCTATCATCGACCAGGGGTGTAACTACAGGGGTTGCAATCGCTACCGGGCCCCATGCTCCAGGGGGCCCGGTAGCAAACCAGTGGGTGAACTTCCAGAATCGCAAAGGTCACACTTGCGACCGGACCCTGGCATTGCACCACTGTGGGGAGGCCCCAAGATTGCAGGGAGGGGGCCCACAAGATTGCAGGAAGGGGGCCCACTGCAGAACTTGTGAAAGAATCCTGCTGTGGGACCGTAATAAAAGGCCATGCAACAAGTGTAAAGAGCCCCAGGATTAGTGGGAAGAGCCCTGGGCTTGAAGGTAAGGGCCCCGGCCAGGGGTCTGGGGGGCCCTTCATGGTTTCTTGCATCAGGGCCCTGAAGGTTCTAGTTACGTCTCTGTCATCGACTATAGGCAATTGAATGCTATTACAATAAAAAATCGCTATCCTCTACCGCTTATCCCTGAGCTCATTGAGCAGGTGCGTGGAGCTACCTATTTTTCAAAATTGGACCTGAAAGGAGCATACAATCTCATTCGAATCCGTGATGGACACGAGTGGAAGACTGCATTCAGAACCAGATACGGATTGTTCGAATATCTTGTAATGCCATTCGGGCTATGCAACGCCCCTGCAGTTTTTCAACGATTTATAAACAATATTTTCAGAGACTTACTAGATGTCTGTGTTGTGGTATATCTGGACGATATACTTATATATTCACGATCCCTGTCTGAACACATAAGACATGTAAGACTAGTATTATCGAGATTGCTTGCACACAACCTTTATGTGAAACTGAAAAAATGCTTGTTTCTTAAAGAAGAGGTACTGTTTCTAGGCTACATCATATCCAAAACAGGAATCGAGATGGACATGAGTAAGATATCCTGCATTCAGGATTGGCCTACACCAACCACACGCAAGGCGCTACAGCGATTCCTTGGATTTTCGAATTTCTACAGGAAGTTCATTAGAAACTTCTCTGCCATTGTGAGACCCCTCACACAGCTCACTAGCATTAAAAAACCATTCAAATGGTCAGATGAAGCAAATAAAGCTTTTCACCTGTTAAAGACAAGGTTTACTTCTGCTCCCATACTACGCCATCCAGACCCATCCCTCCAATACATTCTGGAAGTAGATGCGTCAAACATGGCAGTAGGAGCAATACTCTCCCAACGACCAACTCACACTTCACCACTTCATCCAGTCGCCTTTTTTTCTAAATCCCTAAGCAGTCCAGAGATAAATTACCCCGTGGGTGAAAAGGAACTGCTTGCTATAAAATTGGCTCTGGAGAATTGGCGACATCTACTCGAAGGCACCCAATTACAAATACTTATATACACGGACCATAAAAATCTCCAATATCTTCAGACTAACAAAACTCTCTCGCACCGACAGGTACGATGGTCACTATTCTTTCTAAGGTTTAACTTCCTAGTGACCTACACACCTGCAGATAAGAACAAAAAGGCGGATGCACTATCACGACTAACTGAAGAAAACTACTTCGAAATCCCTTCCGTTCCTATAATACCTCACAAACGCATTATTGGAGTTGTCCGTTCCTTGAAGGAAGAGGTTTTGCATGGTATAAGTTTGGATTCACCCCCACCACAACTAAATACTGATGTAGAAGGCTTCCTCTACTACAACGACAAACTTTACATACCACCTACCATACGCACCAAGATCTTGGAATTATCGCATGATGTGCCTATGGCAGGACATATGGGTATGACAAAGACTCTTAATCTGATTACCAGGCAATTCTGGTGGCCTGACATGAAAACATCTATACAAAAATTCGTCTCTTCATGCAATGTCTGTGCCAGGTCCAAAATTGACACTACGAGACCATCCGGTCTACTATGCAGTCTACCAATACCCCAAACTCCATGGGAAGTTGTGTCCTTGGACTTTATAGTGGAATTGCCTCCTTCCAAAGGATTTAATACCATCTTAGTGTCAGTGGACCATCTGACAAAAATGGCACATTTCATTGCTATTCGCAGACTACCTTCGTCCAAACAAACGGCAGAATTCCTGATGAAACATGTCTTTAAGTTACATGGTATCCCAAAAACTCTTCTGTCTGACCGTGGATCACAATTTATTTCCAAGTTCTGGCAAGAACTATGTCACATACTACGGATCGAGCGGAAGCTCACTTCTCCTTACCATCCGCAAACCAACGGACAGACTGAAAGAGTCAACCAATGCATCGAGCAATATTTACGTTGTTACACTTCTTACCAACAGGATGATTGGGTGGATCTTCTCCCTCTGGCAGAATTTGCCTACAACAACGCAACCCACAGTACGACCAAGCAGAGTCCGTTCTACTTGAACTATGGGTTTCATCCCTCTATTCTTCCACCACGCATCCTTCCTTCAAATAACCCAGTAGCTTCAGACTATCTTACCCAAATAAAGGACTCTCTGGGTTTGCTTAATACTACCATTGCACACGCTCATAGTCAACAAAAGAAGTACTATGATCTTCGCAGAAGACCTTCTCCTCAGTACGCTATCGGGGACCTCGTTTGGCTCTCAACAAAAAATTTAAGACTGAAAATCCCTAGCAAAAAGCTTGGACCTCTGTTCTTGGGACCTTTCCCAATCAAGAAACTTATTGGAAAAGCTGCAGTACAGCTTACATTGCCAATAGACCTCAAAATACATCCCATTTTCCATGTGTCGCTACTGAAGCCCCATGTTCCTGACCAAGGAATAAGGCCTACTATCCCTCCTCCTCCTCCTGTACAAGTTGAAGGTGGAGAAGAATATGAGATAAAAGACTATTTGGACTATTTCATTTTAATATTTATATCTGAAGGATCGCAATTGAATTATTCACAGATATTTTTTCTAGCACCATTTTAATAGAAAATTGCATGGAGCACTTTATTTTGAGCACAATATATATGTGTTTTATTGTTTATGAATCAGATTGAAGACCAACACTGAATTTATTTATTTATTGATATCACTGGTAAAGAAGTAGCACTCCGATTGTTATTTATTTATTTATTCATTTATACACACCGTACTCATATATTTATTTATTTTAAGATATTCTCGACATTGATTGATTTTATTAATACATTTGCACTTTTATCACCTAATTATTTAAAAACATAAATTTCATATTTATCACGTGGAGCACTTTGATAGCAAGAATTGTACACATCACTGCCACCAACCCAAATAGAAATTCATTAGAGCCTATCCCTGAAGCGCACCACTACCCTTAGAATTATGAGATAAAAGAGATTCTGGATTCTCGTATCCACAGAGGAAGACTTCAGTACTTGGTTCGATGGAAGAACTATGGGCCCCAAGACGACACCTGGCTAAACACCTCTGACATACATGCCTCTAGATTAATCCGCAATTTTCATGCAAAGTACCCAGACAAACCAGCTCCAGAGGCCTTCAGGAGCCGGCCTTAAGGGGGGGGGGGGGGTACTGTAATGTTCTGGTACCTTTGGGTACCCTAATTACTCTTTCATAAGTGTATGCGCCCCACCATTCTCTTTTGGTAAGGTGCGCATACACCTTTAAGACTGATGCTGTCATCACTGAGCGCCGGACTGGATGGCTATTTAGATCGCCGGCTCTCACTCACATGTGTTCGTTCAAACTGCTTTGTGCCTTGATGCTAACCTGTCTTGAAGCTCATATGCTTGCAAGCATACCTCGCTGTCGGAACCACGCTGCGCTGATCCCTGTATCCCGCTACCGGATCATCCGCTCTTGCCGAACCTCTCCTCTGCTACATTGCTATTAGTGATAAGTACCCCACAGGGGAAACCTCTATAACCTCTATAAAAAAAATCGCAAAAAGCGTATTTTGATTGGTTTGCGCAAAAGTTATCGCGTTTACTAACAAAGGGAAAGATTTTTGTCATTTTTGTTGTTTTTTTTTTAACGCGTAATGGCGGCGATCTGCGATTTTTTTGCGGTACTGCGACATTTCGGCGGACAGATCGGACCCTTCACTGAAATTTTTGACACTTTTGGGGTTACCAGTGACATTTCTACAGTAATCAGTGCTATATATATGCACTGTTACTGTAAAAAAACACTGGTAGTGAAGGGGTTAACTTTATTTGGGAGGGAGGGGCTGTGTGTGTCTCTAGGGGCGTGCTTTCTACTGTGATTGGCTGTGGCTTGAGGTGAAAGGACACTGATCAACGGATCTACATAGTAGATCTGTCTGATCAGTGTTTTAACACCGAGGAGAATGACAGGCAGCTTGTTTACACAAGCTGCCTGACTTTCTCCCTCTCCCCCGACGATCGCCGAGTGAGCGGCGGACATCGGGTCCGCCGGTCACACGCGCGGGGGGGTCCGTGACCGCGCGGGAGCGGGAGCGCGCCTCCGGCGGCGCGCGCTCGCTCCCCAGACCCTCCCAGGCTAGTGACGTTAATTAACGTCACTCTGCCTGGCAGGGGCTGACCGCCGCAGTAAATCTACTTGCGGCGGTCGGCAAGCGGTTAATATTAGGCAGGCGTTTTGACCAGGCCACTTTTTTCAACTTGGCACTGCGTGACTTTAACTGACAATTGCGTGGTCATGCAATGCTGTACCCAAACAAAATCTACATCCTTTTTTTCCCTTTCTTTTGGTGGTATTTGATCACCTCTGTGCTTCTTATTTTTTGCGATGTTAATAAAAAAAAGAGCAAAAAATAAAATAAATTTTGCAAAAAATTGACATTTTCTACTTTGTCTTTTAAAAAATATCCAATATATCCAATATATTACATTTTTGTCATATATTTAGGCCAAAATGTATTTAGCTACATGTCTTTGACAAAAAAATCTCAATAAGCGTGTTTTTATTGGTTTGCGCAAAAGTTATAGCGTCTACAAACTATGATGTAAATACTGGAATTTATGCAGCTTTTTTGTCACAGGCGTTTGAAAAATGACTAACAAAACCAAAATTATTTTTTTTTATAATGATATATTGCTCATGCATGCCATGGGTATATGTGTAATTACACCCCAAAATATATTCTGCTGCTTCTCCTGAGTACAGGGATACCACATGTGTGAGACTTTTTAGGAGCCTAGCTGTGTACGCGACCCCGAAAACCAATCACCACCTTCAGAATTTCAAAGGGCGTAAATTGCTCATTGCACTTTCTCACTACCTATCACGGTTTCGGAGGCCCTGAAATGTCAAGATATCACAAACCCCCCCCCCCCCCCAAATGACCCCATTTTGCAAAGTAGACAGTCCAAGATATTTGCTGAGAGGCATGGTGAGTCCATGGAATCTTTTATATTTTGCCACAAGTTTTGGGAAAATTACACTTTTTTTTTAAACACAAAGTTGTCACTAAAAGATAAATTGCTCACACATGCCATGGGTATATGTGGAATGACACCCACAAATACATTCTGCTGCTTCTCCTGAGTACAGGGATACCACATGTGTGAGACTTTTACGGAGCCTAGCTGTGTACGGGACCCCAAAAACCAATCACCGCCTGAAGCTTTCTAAGGGCGTAAATTGCACATTTTACTTCCTCACCGCCTATCACAGTTTTGGAGGCTCTGAAATTTCAAGATAGCACAAAACCCCCCTAAATGACCCCATTTTGCAAAGTAGACACTCCAAGCTATTTGCTGAGAGGCATGGTGAGTCCATGGAATATTTTTTATTTTGCCACAAGTTCTGGAAAAATTATTATTTTTTTTTTTCTTTTTACACAAAGTTGTCACTAAATGATATATTTCTCCCACATGCCATGGCTATATGTGAAATGACACCCCAAAATACATTCTGCTGCTTCTACTGAGTATGGGGATACCCCATGCGTGAGACTTTTTGGCAGCGTAGCCGCGTACAGGACCCCGAAATCCAATCACCGCCTTCAGGCTTTCAAAGGGCTTAAATTGTTGATTTCACTCCTCACTACCTATCACAGTTTCAGAGGCCATGAAATACCAAGACAGCACAAACCCCCCCTAAATGACCCCTTTTCGGAAAGTAGACATGGTATGCGTGAGCAATATATCACTTAGTGACAACTTTGTGTAAAAAAATAAAATAAAAAAATAAATTTCCCGAAACTTGTGGCAAAATATAAAATATTCCATGGACTCAACATGCCTCTCAGCAAATAGCTTGGAGTGTCTTCTTTTCAAAATGGGGTCATTTGGGGGGGTTTTGTGCTATCTTGAAATTTCAGAGCCTCCGAAACTGTGACAGGTAGTGAGGACGTTAAATAAGCAATTTATGCCATTAGAAAACCTGAAGGTGGGGATTGGCTTTTGGGCTTCCGTACACAGCTAGGCTCCCAAAAGTCTCACACATGTGGTATCCCTGTACTCAGGAGAAGCAGCAGAATGTATTTTGGGGTGTCATTTCACATATGCCCATGGCATGCGTGAGCAATATATCATTTAGTGACAACTCTTCTAACCACTTGAAAACCAAGCCTTTTCTGTGACTTTTTGTTTACATGAAAATTTTTTTTTTTTTTTTTTACTAGAAAACTACTTTAAACCTCCAAACATTATATATTTTTTTTAAAGCAGAGGCCCTAACAGAACAAAATGGTGGATGTTGCAATTTTTTTGTCACAGTATTTATGCACAGATTTTCTAAACGCAATTTTTGCGAAAAAAAAATATATTTTTTTTAAATTTAATGCACAAATACATTATATATTTCCTAATTGTTTGGTAAAATTTAAAAGATGATCTAATGCCGAGTACATAGATACCAAACATGACATGCTTTAACCGGTTGCCGACTGCGCACAGTATATTTACTGCGGCAGTCGGCCCCGGCCAGGCAGAGTGACGTAGGTCTACGTCGCTCGCCTGTCACTCCTTCAAGAGCCAATAGCGGGCGGGCGCGCGCCCGCTGAGGCGCGCGCCCGCCGAGGCTCGTTCACGGAGGAGTGCGGGAGTGTGACTGGCGGACCCGATGTCCGCCGGTCACACTACGATCGCCGGTACAGCGGGAGAAAAACAGAGCGGCTTATGTAAACAAGCCGCCTGTCAGTTCTCCCTGTGTAAAAGTGAAGATCACACAGTTCTACTATGTAGAACTGTTGATCTTTGTTTTTACACTAGTAGACCTGTCCCTGCACAGTTAGAATCACGCCCCTAGGACACACTTAACCCCTCCCTGTCCAATACTGTTAACCCCTTCCCTGCCAGTGTCATTTTTGCAGTAACAGTGCATATATATAGCACTGATTACTGCAGTAATGTCACTGGTACCCCCAAAAGTGTCAAAAATGTCAGTCAAGGGTCCGATCTGTCCGCCGCAATGTCGCAGTACCGCAAAAAAAATCGCAGATCGCCGCCATTACTCGTTAAAAAAAAAAACACCAAAAATTACAAAAATCTTTCCCTTTGTTAGTAAACGCGATAACTTTTGCGCAAACCAATCAAAATACGCTTTTTGCGATTTTTTTTACCAAACATAGGTAGCAGAAAACAAATTGGCCGAAAATGTTAAAAAATTTTGATTTTTACATTTTTTTTGGGGGGAATTTCATATAAAAAAAAGTGAAAAATATTGTTGTTTTTGCAAAAATTACGCTCTTTTTTTGTTTATAGCGCGTGATCAAAAAATCGCACAGGTGATCAAATACCACCAAAAGAAAGCTCTGTTTGTGGGAAAAAAAGGACGTGAAATTCGTTTAGGTACAGCGTCGCACGACAGCGCAATTGTCCGTTAAAGTCACGCAGTAAAAAATCGCAAAAAAACCCCTGGTCTTTTAGCAGGAAAATCCTCCGGTGGTAAAGTGGTTAAAACTGTGCACCCCTATGCAGCGGCAACAAACTACGTACATTTTTAAAAGCCTTTAAATGTCTTTACAGGTTACCACTTTAGACTTACAGAGGAGGTCTACTGCAAGAATTACTGCCCAAAACCTGGCGTTCATGGCGATAAATGCATGCTGCAATTGGGGTTTACATATGAAACTAGACCAACACTTGCATGCGCCTTTGCGCGCAAGCACAGGGGGACCGGGGGGCTTGAATTTTTTTTTTTTTTTATTTTGCTTTTTTATGTTATTTTGACACCTTCCCTTTCATTTTTTTTCAATCATTTTTATTGTTATCACAGTGAATTTAAATATACCCTATGATAGCAATCTGTAGTAACAGGTACTCTTTTTTTTAAAAAAATTGGGGTCTATTAGACTCTAGATCTCTCCTCTGACCTTAAAGCATCTGAACACACCAAGATCATGACCAAAGTCATGAAATTCTCATAGCTTCCGGTATTTTAGGCCATAGAGATGATTGGAGCCATTCTCGTCTCCAATCAGCTCTATGGTCAGATATTGGAACCACCGGCTTCACTCTCAGGTTAACCGGTGGGACAGGAGAGCCCGAGAAAAACCGCGGAATGCGACGGGAGAGGGGGAAGTCCCCTGCCACTGCTTGTAAAAGCAGTCTAGCAGCTAGTTATAGATTGCTTTTACATGTAAGCCGACCGCTGGCTGTAAAAAAATGATACCAAGATGATGTTTAACTCTGCAGGCATCATCCTGGTATAACCACTCAAAGTCCAGCAACATACCAGTTTATTGCTGGTCCTTGTTTGACATATATTGTAGGCTTTTTTTTCTTAATGCAGCCTGTGGGCTGAACGAAAAAAAAGAGAACCTAACAGATTCCTTCATCCACATCGATCGATGTGGATGAAGAAATCTCCGCCAGAAAATGTGTAGTATACCCATCATTAGCCGCCCAAAACATTCAACCCACTTTTCTAATGATGGGTATACATGTATAGATCATAGATTTCCAATTTCCGCTGTTTGCAGAATATATATAAATCAGTGTGGCAGCTGATGTGTGTACCTGCAAGACAAACTGGTTAATAGAACAGTAAACATAAAACATTCCATTGGTACCTGAAAAGTAAAAAATGGCTACCAATGAAAAACAGTAAAAGTAGAAAGAGAAGAAGTAGACGTAGAAGAGCAGAGTAAGAACAGAAAAATAACTCAAAGGACAACTATTTTTGGCTTTTTTATTTTATGTTTTTTTTTGTAACTTTTTTGTAATTTTTTTTTACACTTTTTTTTTTCTTCAACTGTAACATTCCAGCTTAGGGTCTCTCAAAATTACGATAGCCATCGAACATCTTTCGAGACCCTGTGTAAGTGTGCCCTAGACTGTGCCGTGCTGTACCCTATGCTAATACTCCACTAGTGTGTGGTAGCATTGGAAACATTCCCCGATGTAGAGACCACGTTGGTCAGGACAGAAGGGACAATAAGTGCAGGTGTCACGCCTAAATCTGCGCTTACGACAGACACGACATCTTCTTTGGGGTGCTCTTTGGGTAGGGGTACTCGGGAGGACTTGTGCAAAATGCCTCTTATGCAGCCGGCTCACTGCATCTGGTAGGGGAAGTTGGGCAGGAGCACCTCCTGGATACAGGTAGGCACCGATGCTCTCTTCCTGGAATTGGAGGAAGGAGCCAGTTCGTCCTGACGCTTTGTATAGCTCAAAAGCGTTCAGCAAAGCCAATTGGAATAAATAAACAGACACTTTTTTGTGCCAGCGTCTGGCCTTACGGGCAACTAAGTACGGTGACAAAAGCTGGTCGTTCAGGTCCACCCCTCCCATATTAAGGTTATATTCGTGGACACAAAGGGGCTTCTCCAAAACACCAGTTGCCGTATGAATTTGGACCGTCTTGTCTGCGTGAAGGGAGGACAGAATGAAAACATTCCGTGTATCCCTCCACTTCACTGCAAGCAATTTGTCAGTTTTCAAGCAGGCTCTCTCCCCCCGACTAAGTTGGGAATCTACAAGCCGTTGGGGGAAGCCCCGGCGATTAGGTCGCACGGTGCCACATGCGTCAATTTCAAATTCGAGCAGATGACTAAAAAGTGGCACGCTTGAATAAAAATTTTCCACACACAAATAGTACCCCTTTCTGAATAAGGGTGACATCAAGTCCCAAACTATCTTGCCGCTGCTCCCTATGTAGTCTAGGCAGTTGGGGGGCTCCACAGTGCTATATTTACCCTAGTAAACACAAAAATGAACTGTATAGCCTGTGGCCCTGTCACACAGCTTATACAGCTTGACCCCGTATCTGGCACGCTTGCTGGGGAGAAACTGCTTGATAGCCAGGCGGCCAGAAAACTTAATCAGGCACTCATCAACGCAGACAACTTGTTGGGGCATAACCAAGGCTGCAAACTGCTGATTGAAGTGGTTTACGAGGGGCCGAATTTTGTGGGTCTTCAGGGTCTCCCCGAGGACGACAGAGTTCATTGTCATTGAAGTGCATGAACCGCAGAATTTGCTCGTATCTCGCCCTGGCCATGGAAGCAGAGAACACGCGCATATGGTGAATTGGGTTAGTGGACCAATATAACCGCAACTCACTCTTTTTTGTTATGCCCATGTTGAGGGATAGGCCCAGAAAAGTTTTAAACTCGGAACCGTTATAGGTTTCCAGCCGAATGGTCTGGCAAGGGGCGAATTTGGATTGGCGGCGATGAATTGACCAGCATATAAATTTCTTTGGTCCACGATAGATCTGTAAAGATCTTCTGTGAAAAACAGCTCGTAAAAATCAAGGGGAGTAAAATTAGCTGTTTCCACCTGAATTCCAGGTTGGGCAGTGAATGGGGGGAAGTACGGGCGCTGTAGAATCTAGGGGCTGCCAGTTAGGATATGCCAGCGCATCAGGGAGGGCACTATGGGCTCTACGGGCCTCTCTTTGAATTCTCGGTGGCTGCAGCCCAATACTTGTGCTAGCCACCGCACCAGCTTCAACTGCACTTATGGGACTCGCCACGTCACCAAGTGTTTCTGCAGTGCTGGTTTGTCTACAACCAGGGTGTACTAGGCTGCTGGTGCTTGCCAGTTCACCCAAAGTTTGAGCGGCACTAGTACCAACACTCTGCTCCATACGAGCACGCTGCGATCTCTGTACCTCAGAAACTCCAGAACGGGGTCAGGTACGCCTGACCTTAGCAGGGACCCCTCCGTTGTCAGAGCTATCTGTCAGGGAGCCACTGCTGTCTACAGGTTTGTATACAGACCCTGATTCTGCCAGTGAGGCTTCCCTATCGCTCTCATCTGACATGGTCAGTATCCTGTAGGCCTCTTTACTAGTGTACCTCCGTTTGGACATTTTAGCCACTAAATTTACAGGTACCTAGTGTGAATCACAGGTAAAAAAGCACCTGGTTGTCGAGGACTATTTCAACCGCTGCAAAAAAAAACTGCTAGTGCTAGCAGAGATCAGGCCTGACTCTGCTAACGCTGCAGTTTTGTGTGATGTGTTTTTGGAAGTGACAGTAATCTATTGATTACTGCACTTGCCTGGGTGGGGTGGGGTGGGGTGGGAGGAGGGGCTAAACGCAGGTGCTGGAAGGTGTCGTGACCGATCCTGCTAACACTGCGTTTTGGGAACCCTAAACTATTGGGAACGCTAGTATAGTTCTGATCAGATCAAAGATATTGATCTGTTCAGATACTATACTAGTAATGGAGGTGTTTACTGGCAATCAAAGGATTAACTAATATTTCTAACTATGCTGCGGGTATCTGCGCTGTCCTTGACTGATGCTAACTAGCGTTAATGCTAAGTAATGTCACCTGTGACACTAATAATAGTGATCAGAAAAAAAACTGTACACTATAGAAGTGACACTATGACAGTGCAATGAAGGGGTTAACTGTGGGGTATCAGGGGGTTAAATATTTATTGGGTGGGATGGCGGGTACCCTAAACCTATTTGGATAAGAAACTAACTGTCGCTAGCGCTAAATGAAGTCACAAGGCACACTATTACAGAAATACAGAAAACCGCTATATACTGTATATAGTGTGCAATGTGACAGGGGGTGAAAGGGTTAACTGTGGGTGATCGGGGGGGGGGGTAATCAGGGGTTAAATCTTTATTGGGGGGTGGCGGGTACCCTAAACCTACTTGGGACAGAAACTAACTCGCTAGCGCTAAATCAAGTCACAAGGCACACTATTACAGAAATACAGAAAACCGCTATATACCTGTATATAGTGTGCAATGTGACAGGGGGTGAAGGGATTAACTGGGGGTGATCAGGGGGTTAAATCTTTATTGGGGGGTGGCGGGTACCCTAAACTTAAAACTAACGTGTGTGTGTGTGTTTGTGTGTGCTGTTTAGTGTACTCACATTTGATCCTCTCTTCTCTGTATTGCAATGTACAGAGGTCAGTAGGATGTATTGCATTTACAGAGGTCATTAGTATGTAGGGCAGTGTACAGAGGTCAGTAGTGTGTAGGGCAGTGTACAGAGGTCATTAGTATGTAGGGCAGTGTACAGAGGTCCTTAGTATGTAGGGCAGTGTACAGAGATCAGTAGTATGTAGAGCAGTGTACAGAGGTCAGTAGGATGCAGAGCAATGTACAGAGGTCAGTAGTATGTAAAACAGTGTACGGAGGTCAGTAGGATGTAGAGCAGTGTACAGAGGTCAGTAGGATGTGGAGCAGTGTACAGAGGTCAGTAGTATGCAGGGTAGTGTACAGGGGTCAGTAGTATGTAGAGAAGTGTACAGAGGTCAGTATTGTGTAGGGCAGTGTACAGGGGGTCATTAGTATGAAGGGCAGTGTACAGAGGTCCTTAGTATGTAGGGCAGTATACAGGGGTCAGTAGGATGTAGGGAAGTGTACAGAGGTCAGTAGAATGTAGGGTAGTGTACAGAGGTCAGTAGTAGGTAGAGCAGTGTGCAGAGGTCAGTAAGATGTAAGGCAGTGTACAGAGGTCAGTAGGATGAAGGTCATGGTACAGAGGTCAGTAGGATGTAGGGAAATATACACAGGATAGTAGGATGCATTGCAATGTACAGAGGTCAGTAGTATGTAGGTAGGTGTACAGAGGTCAGTAGTATGTAGGGCAGTGTACAGAGATAAGTAGTATGTAGGGCAGTGTACAGAGGTCAGTATTATGTAGGGCAGTGTACAGAGGTCAGTATTATGTAGGGCAGTGTATAGGGGTCTGTAGTATGTAGGGCATTGTACAGTGGTTTGTAGTAAGTAGGGAAGTGTACAGAGGTCAAAGGCCAGTAGTATGTAGGGCAGTGTACAGAGGTCAGTAGTAAGTTGGGCAGTGTACAGAGGTCAGTAGTATCTGTAGGGCAGTGTACAAAGGTCAGTAGTATGTAGAGCAGTGTACAGAGGTCAATAGGATGTAGAGCAGTGTATGGGGGTCAGTAGTATGCAGGGTAGCATACAGGGGTCAGTAGTATGTAGAACAGTGTACAGAGGTCAGTAGTATGTAGAACAGCGTACAGAGGTCAGTAGGATATAGAGCAGTGTACAGAGGTTAGTAGTATAGGGAGGAGGACAGGATCTTGGGGCCCCCTTGTTAAAGGGGACTTTCAGATTCTGATAACTTCTCTGCAACCCAGAGGTACAGAGGTCAGTAGGATGTGGAGCAGTGTACAGAGGTCCTTGGTATGAAGGGCAGTGTACAGAGGTCAGTAGGATGTAGAGCAGTGTACAGAGGTTAGTAGTATGCAGCGCAGTGTACAGGGGATCAGTAGTATGTAAAAAAAAGTGTACAGATCTCAGTAGGATGTAGAGCAGTGTACAGAGGTCAGTAGTAAGCAGGGTAGTGTCCAGGGTTCAGTAGTATGTAGAACAGTGTACAGAGGTCAGAAGTGTGTAGGGCAATGTACAGAGGTCATTAGTATGTAGGGCAGTGTACAGAGGTCCTTAGTATGTAGGGCAGTGTCCAGAGGTCAGTAGTAGGGGTGAGCTTCTAGTTTGAGTCGAAGCTAAATTCGACTCGAACATCGGTCGTTCGATCGTTCGTCGAATGATGAACAAATGTGCTTCTTCGCAGGAATTTCGAGATCCCATAATGCGCGGCGCGTGCAAAACATTATGTGATTGGCCAAAGCATGCACCCTGACATCATGCTTTGGCCAATCAAATGATCTCTGCTACGATTGGACAAAAGGCAATGCATATCGGTATCGGCCGATATTGACCGATATTTTCGTACAAAACCCCCTCCTCTGCACATAAAAGCCAAGTTTGGCTGTTTTGAATGCTGTCATTTTTTTAAATCTGGCGGCAGACAGTACCCGAAATGATGTCATGACATCACTGATCGGGTCTTTGGCTGGTTGCCCTGGTCTCCCGGTGGTATGGGAGACCCGGGCGAGCTGCGGAATGCGGCGGGAGGGGGGGACGTCCCCTCCCGCTCCTTGTAATGACAGCCGAGTAGCTTCTCAGCCACATCAGTTGTCATTACAATACAGCTGACCGTCGGCTATGGACGCCGGTACCAGGGTGATGCCTCTAGCTACAGGCATCACTCCGGTACAAGCACTTCCCCGAAATATCAGCAATATCAGTCTCATTGGTGGCCGATTCCGATATATCGGGGAAAGTGCATATCGGCCCTCGATATATCGGCTTTGCCGATATTCGGTCGATCTCGGTTGATCTCTACCGTATACCCATCACATCTCTATTACTCATGACATCACTTCCAGGTTTTTATATGGAGACCCGATCAGAGCAGAATGCGGCTTTGATCGGGTCTCGGGGGGCCGTGCAGGTTGGTTGCCCGGGTCTCCCAGACGGTAGACCTGGGCGAGCCGCGGAAAGCTGCGGGAGGGGGGGATGTCACATCCCTATCTATATATAGTGCTATCGACTACACTTGCGTATACCGTATACCCATCACATCTCTCTATATATACAGTGATATCGATTACATCATACCAGGTGATTGAGTATTTTATCGGTCACTTGCGTATACTGTATATCCATCACATCTCTATCTATATATAGTTCTATCGATTACATGATATCAAGTGATTGAGTACTTTATTGGTCACTTGCGTATACTCGTATATTCATCACATCTCTAACTATATATAGGGCTATCGATTACATCATATCAGGTCATTGCGCATTTTATCGGTCACTTGCTTATACTATATATCCATCACATCCCTATCTATATTATATATTATATCTAGATTAAGGGGGACAAGGGGGCACTTTTTACGTCTAGAGGAAAACAGATTTCGTGTGCAAATACGGAAAGGTTTCTTCACCGTAAGAGCTGTGAAAATGTGGAATAGACGCCCTCCAGAGGTGGTTCTGGCTAGCTCACTAGATTGCTCTAAAAAAGGTCTGGATTCTTTCCTGGTTGTACTTAATATACAGTAAGTGGGTACCAAATTTTTTTTAAAGTTGATCCAGGGAATATCCGATTGCCTCTCGGGGGATCAGGAAGGAATTTTTGCTGTAGCAAATTGGATCATGCTTTGCTGGTTTTTTTTTGCCTTCCTCTGGATCAACTGCGGGTATAGGATTGTATATTTTGGGATTGTATGGTTGGGTTTTCAATACTGTTTTTTTTTTCTTTTTGTTGGTTGAACAAGATGGACTTGTGTCTTTTTTCAACCTGACTAACTATGTATGTATATATAGTGCTATCGTTTAAATCATATCAGGTGATTGAGTATTTTATCGGTCACTTGCATATACCCTATATCCATCTGATCTATATGTATATATAGGGCTAATGAATACATCATATCAGGTCATTGAGTATCTATCGGTCAGTTGCGCATACCCTTTATTGATCTCTATCCACATCATGTCCGAAAGGCTGACAAGGTGAGGCAGACGCTCACAGGCCACAAAAAGAGGGCAAGCAACCTCTGTGTCCACTGTGAAAAGTGGTGGTCAGAGTCGACACTGTGCATCCTCTGCAGGCGGGGCATGCCTGTCCTTTATTTCCGGTGCTGCCCGTGTTATTCAGCCACAACAATTTGAAGAGTTGGTGGATTGGCTAAATAAGCCATCCTTATCCTCCTTGTCCTCTGACACCCATGCTCACAGTATTTTGCCTTCCACCACAGCTGCCAAAGCGGCCCGTTCCACAGGCTCCTTCTCCACAGCTTCTTCTGTCGCCCCATCAGGTGACCACAGAAGAGTCACCTGAACTATTCAATCATAGTGTCAGTGACATGCTGCTGGAGGATGCGCAGCAATTTGAAAGCTGTCATGTTGGTTCACAGGTTGATGAAGGGAATAACGTGAGCCTAGAGAAAGGGGGTGACAATGACGGCAGTCATGTTGCCACAACTGAAGCATACTGCCAAGTTTGCTCCAGTGACGAGGAGAGAGGGGATGATGAGGTCACTGACTGTACTTGGGTGCCTGACAGGATAGAGGAGGAGGAGGGGGGAGGAGGAGGCACAACTCCAACAAGACAGGATGTGCCTCCATAGGAGTAGCCTCCATAGGAGTAGCCAACCTATTGCGTCACAGCATAGAGCTCCACAGGTGCAGGGCACTGCAAACTCCCCGCGGACTCCCAAAAGTTCATTAGTGTGGGCTTTTTTCAGCACATGTGCAGTAGACCGCAGCGTTGCTGTTTGCAACATCTGTCTGAAGTGGATCATGTGTGGCCAGAACACCAGCCACTTGGGCACCACATGCTTGAAAAGGCAAATGACGACCTGCCATGCAGTCCTTTGACAACAGCACCTGAAAGAGGCACCATATCAAAACAAGCATACATCGCCTTGCTCCTCATCTGTGATCTCTAACCAATACTATACCCTATGCCTTATCAAATACCAGCATTGAGAGGGATGATGGTCTAGCAATGAGTGCCACAGAGACTTGCACCCAATCGGCTAGCAGTACACCATCGCTTGATTTGAGCAGCAGGCAAATTTCACTACCCCAGTTGCTGAACTGTAGAAAGAAATATTGTCCCAGCCATCCACATGCTCAGTGTCTTAATGCTAGCTTTGCCAAATTGCTAGCATTACAATTACTGCCTTTTCATCTGGTAGACTCTGCTCCCTTTCGCAAATTTGTGGAATGTGCTGCACCACAGCGGGTCCCAAAAAGGCATTTATTTTCACATAAGGCCATTCTGGCTCTCTCCTGTCATGTGGAAGGTAGTGTTTTGGCCTCGTTGGACAGAGCGGTCAGAGGGAAGGTGCACATTACTGCTGACTCTTGGTCCAGCAGGCATGGACAGGGACGTTACATTTAGTTCACGGCGCACTGGGTAACTCTGCTGGTAGCTGGGAAGGATGCAGGACAGGGTTCGGTGTTGCAGCTTGTTTTGCCACCATGCCTCCAAAAAGCTGGTACTGGTTCTGCCACATCTAGCTACTCGACCACCTTCTCCTCCTCCTCCTCCTCCTCAATGTCCTCTTCTGTTCAATTGTCCTCTGAAGCAGCAGTGCTCCCTAAGCGTTCAAGGGGCTAAATGAGCAGTCAGGCTAAAAGATGCAATGCCGTGCTTCAGTTGGTCTGTCTAGGGGATAGGAGTCACACTGGTGCAGAGATTCTGTCAGCTCTGCAGGGGCAGGTTTACAGATGGTTGACGCCACGACTGCTTGAGCCAGGAATGGTTGTATGCGGCAATGGCACCAACCTTCTCTCCGCCCTCCAACAGGGACACTTGACACATGTTCTATGCTATTCTGAATCTGGTGGTGCAGCATTTCTTGAGCAGATACCCGGGCTTCCTAGATCTCCTGAGGCAGGCCAAAAAAGTCTGTGGCCATTTCCGCTGTTCGTAAGATGCCAGTGTTTGCTTATCTGACATTCAACGGTAATTCAACCTGCCCACCAACCGCCTCATTTGCGACATGCCCACCAGGTGGAACTCAATGTTGGCAATGCTGCAGCAGCTGCACACACAGCAGAGAGCCATCAATGAGTACCTGTGTGAGTAAGGCACAAGGACAGGGTCAGGGGAGCTTGGCTTTTTTTTGCTACGCATCATCCTGTCACCATTTGAGGAGGCCACAAGGATGGTGAGCCGGGACGATGCATTCATCAGTGACACTATCCTTCTAGTCTACCTGCTGGAGCACACGCTGCGTGGAATCATGGACAGGGCACTTGAGGCAGAACAGCGGGAGGAAGAGGAGGACTTCCTTTCCTCACAAGGCCCCCTTTATACAGATATCATTCCTGCAGGGACACAAAACACACAGGAGGAAGCGGAGGAGGATTTCGGTAGCATGGATGTAGAGGATAGCATACAGCAGTCTTCAAGGGATGGTTTTGATTCCCCAGAAACCCCAGGAGTTGTACGTGGTTGGGGAGAGGTTGCTCCTGCTGACAATGTCATCCTTAGTGACCCAGAAGAGTCAGAAGCTCATGTCTACTCCAACTTACATTGCATGGGCTCCCTGATTCTGCAAAGCCTGCAAAAGAACCAGAGGAGTCGTGCTATCAAGGAGAGGAATAATTACTGGTTGGCAACCCTTCTTGATCCACATTACAAGGGTAAAGTTGCAGAGCTCATCCTGCCTTTGCAGCGGGAGCAGAGGATAAAACATCTTGAGGAGGCCTTGAAAAAAATTTGTGTACCACCTTTGCAGACATTGGGAGGTCAACATTCTCTGGACGTGTTTCTGAGGCATTTAAAAAGTTCTTTAGTCCTCAGCAGCACCCAGGGCTGTTAGGTTTAAGCAACCATCTGCAGCGTCTCCATCATATGGTGCATGATTATCTAGGAGCAGGAGCAGACTTGGAGACCTTTCCAGCTGAGCATCCACTGGGTTACTGGGTCTTGAGGATGGACCACTGGCCGGAACTTGCTCAATATGCAATGGAGCTACTGGCCTGTCCTGCTTCCAGCGTGCTTTCCAAACGGACGTTCAGAGCTGCTGGAGGTTTTGTGACGGACAAAAAAGTGTGTCTGTCCAGCTGACTTTTATCAAAATGAACCAGTCCTGGATCAACAAGAACTATCAAGCCCCCGATTCTGATATAACTGATTGAATTTGCTAGGGGTCTTGAAGACTGCATATGCTGCCTATCCTATTCCTCTGCCTTGATTCTGCTAGCTTCCAAAAATGTTTTTGGTTTCGTTCACCACCAACCCCCAGCAAGGGTAACTGTGAGGGGTTGGTTACAGTGTTCAGGCACCACCAACACCAAAGGCCCAATTTTTGGTACCTGTATAGCACATAAAATTTCAAATTTGTATGGAATTCTTACCAGCAGGTTCCGTTCCTGCGCCCAGCAAGAGTAACTGTGAGGGCTTGGTTATGGTGTTCAGGCACCACCAACAGCAAAGGCCCAATTTTTGGCATCTGTATGACAAGTACATGCAGTTTCAAATTTGTATGGAGTTCTTAACAGCAGGTCCCATTCCTGCACTCAGCAAGAGTAACTGTGAGGGGTTAAAAAAGGGTGCGAGAATGCGCTAGTAAGAAATATTTTGTGCTGCAACCAAAGATCCAATAATGGAAATGAAAGTGATAATGAAAAAGGTTTGGTGCACTACAAAAATGATGTGATGTGCAAATATATCAACATAAATATATGCAAGTAATATAAATAATACAAAGGTGCAAAAATCAATTATCGTGACATATATAATCAGTTGCCCTCAATCAGATGCATAGTGAAAAAAAAAAAAAAATGGAATTCCAATCAAATTGTCCACAATCAAGTGTATGGTGACAAAAAATTCAGAAATTCCAATTCAAATTTCTAATGGGTGAGTGTCCAAGAAGTGTGAACTGGTGACAATAATGATAAAGTGATATTGGCAAGGGATGTGACAATTCCCACCACCTTTCCAGATTTACTTCTTACCAAAATTAAATGTATTAAGGGCATGAAAAACGATCAATCCAAATGAAGCCTCTTAATTCACCACAGGTGAGGGTATATGTGAGCCACCTTCACCTGATATATATCACACAAGCCTCTTACCAGATAATGGATAAGTAGAGCTTTGGAATATATATTCTCTGATTATCCTGTGCTGACAGTGGTAAGGAGAGACTCCTGGCACAAGTACTCAATTCAGCATCCAAGGTGTATCCACATGGGGAACAAGAAAGGAAGCCAAACATAGTGCATTATCCCAAAAAACAAGATTTTATTATAGGTAAAGGCACTTACTGTCCGCCGAGCGCTCCGGGTCCTGCAGCGTCCCCGGAGCACTCAAGGCGTGCTGCGGGTAGCGGCGCTCCGGTCACCTTCCCCGACCGTGAGCACGGCTCCCCCGCATCTCTCACACAGTCGGTCCGCGCGGCGGGACGTTCCCGTCCGCGAACTCCACTCACCTCCCGCTCGGCTCCCGCCCTGGCTTCCTCCCGGCGCACGCGGCCCCGCTCCCTAGGGCGCGCGCGCGCCGCTGCTCTGAAATTTAAAGGGCCAGTGCACCACTAATTGGTGCCTGACCCAATCAGCCCAAAACATATAAAAACCCACTTCCCCTTCCTGTCCTTGCCGGATCTTGTTGCCATTGTGCCTTGAGAAGGCGTTTGGTGTATTTTCCCTGCCTGTGTATCTGACCTTCTGCCGTTGCCCCTGACTACGAACCGTTGCCGCCTGCCTTGACCTTCTGCTTCGTCTGACCCTGCCTTTGCTTCGTCCTTCTGTACCACGCCTGAATCAGCTGTCCGTGAGGTTGAGCCGTTACCGGAGGATACGACCTGGTTGCTACCGCCGCAGCAAGTCCATCCCGCCTTGCGGCGGGCTCTGGTGAAAACCGGTAGTAACTTCCCCTGGTACGGTCCACGCCATTCCCTCACTGACACAGAGGATCCACCCCTAGTGTCTTCTTTGGCCGCTACTCCGGACCCTGACAGTAGATCCGGCCATGGATCCCGCTGATGTGCCCCTGCCTAGTCTCGCTGACATCACTACCGTGGTTGCCCAGCAGTCCCAGTGGATTGCTCAGCAAGGTCAACAGTTGGCACAGTTGACCGCCATGCTGCAGCAGCTTCTTCCAGCACGACAGCAGCCGCCTCCTCCGTCTGCTTCTGCTTCTGCTCCACCTCCGCCACCGCTAGAGTCCGTTTGTCTCTTCCGGACAAATTTGATGAGGATTCTAAGATGTGCCGGGATTCTTGTCCCAATGTTCCCTGCACCTGGAGATGTTGGCCGATCAGTTTCTTACGGAACTCCGCTCTGGGACCGCAACGATCCTGCCACTGCCTCCGTCCAGTCCTTCGTTTCTGAAGTCCGCAGTGTCTTCGAGGAACCTGCCCGTGCCTCGTCAGCGGAAAGAGCCTTGCTAAACCTCGTCCAAGGAGACGCTACAGTAGGCGAATATGCTATACAGTTTCGTACTCTGGCCTCCGAACTGACCTGGAACAACGATGCCCTTTGCGCGACCTTTAAAAAAGGTTTATCCAGCCATATCAAGGATTCACTGGCCGCACGAGAGATACCTGTCTCTCTGACGGAACTCATCCAGTTGGCTACTCGCATACATATGCGCTTCATTGAAAGACGTCAAGAACTTCGCCAGGAAAAGAACCTTGTTCGCAACAGGCGATATCCACGCCTGGCACCTCTCTTCCAGCAACCTTTGCAGCCGGTTACTGTGCCTTCCGCCGAGGAGGCCATGCAAGTGGATCGGGCTCGCCTGACCCAGCAAGAAAGGTCTCGCCGGAGAAACGAGAACTTATGCTTATACTGTGCGAGCTCCGAACACTTCTTAAAGGACTGTCCAGTTCGTCCACAGCGTCAGGGAAACGCTCGCACCTAGTGAACGTAGGAGAGGCGTCGCTGGGTGTAAAGTCTTCCTCTCCACGCTTGATTGTTCCAGTACGGTTTTCTTCTGCCGCTAAAGTCTCCTTCCCTGCAGAGGCCTTCTTGGACTCTGCTTCTGCAGGAAACTTCATTAAAGCCTCCTTCATCAACCGCTTTAGCATTCCTGTGATCCGTCTCGTCAAGCCCTTCTTCATTACTACAGTTAACGGAGAGAATCTGAACTGTATCGTGCGTTATCGCACAGAACCCGTGCTCATGACCATAGGGGTAATCCACCAAGAGACCATTGAATTTTTTGTTCTACCGAACTGCACTTCTGACGTCCTTCTTGGCTTGCCCTGGCTCCAGCGCCACTCTCCTACCCTCGACTGGACCTCTGGGGACATTAAATCATGGGGGCCTACCTGCCACACTCGTTGCCTCAAGTCGGTACCTACTAGACAAGTCTCCGTCTCCTCACCATTGCTCGGCCTTCCTAAGGCCTATCAGGACTTTACTGACGTCTTTTGCAAGAAACAGGCGGAGGTCTTACCACCACATAGACCCTATGACTGTCCCATTGATTTGCTTCCCGGTACCAACACCACCCCGTGGCAGGATTTACCCTCTCTCCATTCCTGAAACCAAGGCCATGTCAGAGTACGTTCAGCAGAACCTCAAGAAAGGTTTCATCAGGAAGTCTTCTTCTCCTGCCGGAGCAGGATTTTTCTTTGTTGCCAAAAAGGATGGGTCACTACGCCCATGTATTGACTACCGCGGTCTTAACAAAATCACGGTAAAGAATCGCTACCCTTTGCCTCTCATCTCGGAGCTCTTTGACCGTCTGCGCGGAGCAAAGGTCTTCACTAAGCTTGACCTCAGGGGCGCTTATAATCTCATCAGAATCCGTGAAGGAGATGAGTGGAAAACCGCTTTTAATACCAGAGATGGCCACTTTGAGTATCTCGTCATGCCTTTCGGCCTGTGCAACGCTCCTGCAGTCTTTCAAGACTTTGTCAACGAGATCTTCCGGGACATGTTGTATACCTGTGTAGTGGTCTATCTTGACGACATTCTAATCTTCTCCTCCACCCTGGAGGAACACCGTTGCCATGTTCGTCAAGTGCTCCAGCGCCTTCGTGTCAACCATCTTTACGCCAAAATGGAAAAATGTATTTTTGAACGTAGCTGTCTTCCGTTTCTGGGATACCTAGTTTCTGGACAAGGTCTTCAAATGGACCCCGACAAACTCTCTGCAGTCTTGGATTGGCCACGCCCCTCAGGACTTCGCTCTATTCAGCGCTTCCTTGGATTCGCCAACTATTACCGCCAGTTTGTTCCCCACTTCTCCACTATCGTGGCGCCTATTGTGGCACTAACCAAGAAAGAAGCGAATCCGAAATCCTGGCCTCCCCAAGCTGAAGAAGCCTTTACTCGCCTTAAAGCCGCCTTCGCCTCCGCTCCAGTCTTGAATAGGCCCGATCCTCTGAAACCATTCTTCCTGGAGGTGGATGCCTCCTCTGTTGGAGCCGGAGCAGTTCTTCTTCAAAAGTCTGCTAAAGGAAAAAACGTCACCTGCGGCTTCTTCTCAAAAACTTTTTCCCCTCCTGAAAAGAACTATGCCATCGGAGATCGTGAACTACTAGCCATTAAGTTGGCACTAGAAGAATGGAGACATCTTCTGGAAGGATCCCTTCATCATTCACCATCTACACTGACCACAAAAATCTCTCGTACCTTCAGTCTGCCCAGCGCCTTAATCCGCGCCAGGCCAGGTGGTCATTGTTCTTTGCCCGATTCACTTTCCAAATCCATTTTCGTCCTGCTGATAAGAACATTAGGGCGGATGCCCTATCATGCTCCACCGATGCCTCCGAAGATTAAACCGTTCCTCAACACATCATTCCTCCTGAGTGTCTAATTTCAACTGCCCCTGCTTCACTGGGACCAGTTCCTCCAGGGAAAACATTTGTTCCTCCACGTCTTCGCCTACGGACTCTCAAATGGGGTCACTCCTCTCACCTGGCGGGTCACGCAGGAATTAAAAAGATGACTCAGCTAATTGCCAGGCACTATTGGTGGCCTTCCTTTGAGAAAGATGTAACGGAGTTTGTTCGGGCCTGTACTGTCTGCGCACGTGATAAAACTCCCCGCCAGAAGCCTGCAGGTCTTCTCCTCCCTCTGCCAGTGCCTGAACAGCCTTGGTCCCACATAGCAATGGACTTCGTCACTGATCTTCCCGTATCCCATGGCAACACAGTCATATGGGTGGTTGTTGTCAGGTTTTCAAAAATGGCACATTTTGTCCAGCTTCCTGGTCTTCCTTCTGCGCCACAGCTGGCGAAGCAATTCTTTTTGCACATTTTTCGTCTCCATGGTCTTCCAACACATATCGTCTCCGATAGAGGCGTTCAGTTTATCTCAAAATTTTGGAGAGCTCTCTACACTCAATTAAAAATCAAATTGAACTTTTCTTCCGCCTACCACCCTCAGTCCAATGGACAAGTGGAGAGGGTTAACCAGATCCTTGGTGACTATCTGCGACACTTCGTCTCCTCCAGTCAGGATGATTGGGTCGACCTGTTGCCCTGGGTCGAATTTTCTTATAACTTTAGAGACTCAGAGTCATCCACCAAATCTCAGTTTTTTGTGGTGTACGGCCGTCACCCGCTGCCCCCCCTCCCCGTTCCCACCTCTTCTGGAGTTCCTGCCGTTGATGCCTTGACCCTGGACTTCTCCTCCATCTGGAAAGAGACTCAAAAGTCGCTCACCCTGGCCTCTTCTCGCATGAAGAGACATGCAGATAGGAAAAGAAGAATTCCTCCTGTCTATGCCCCTGGGGACAGAGTGTGGCTCTCTGCCAAATACATCCGGTTTCAGGTCCCCAGCTACAAACTGGATCCGCGTTATCTCGGGCCTTTTAAAATCAAAAGCCAAATTAATGCTGTCTCTTACAAACTCCATCTTCCTCCCTCTCTCCGTATTCCTAACTCCTTTCATGTATCCCTCCTCAAACCCCTCATTCTTAACCGATTTTCCTCCAAGGTCATCGTTCCTGCTCCTGTCTCTGGGTCCTCTGACATCTTCTCGGTGAAAGACATCCTTGCCTCCAAGGTCGTCAGAGGTAAAAAAAAATTTCTTGTTGACTGGGAGAATTGTGGTCCCGAAGAGAGGTCATGGGAACCCGAGTCCAATATCCTCGACAAAGAGCTCATCCACAGATTCCTGGGCTCCAAAAAGAGGGGGAGACCAAAAGGGGGGGTACTGTCACGCCGAGCGCTCCGGGTCCTGCAGCGTCCCCGGAGCACTCAAGGCGTGCTGCGGGTAGCGGCGCTCCGGTCACCTTCCCCGACCGTGAGCACCGCTCCCCCGCATCTCTCACACAGTCGGGCCGTGCGGTGGGACGTTGCCATCCGCGGACTCCACTCACCTCCCGCTCAGCTCCCGCCCTGGCTTCCTCCCCCTAGGGAGCGGGGCCGCGCGCGCGCCGCTGCTCTGAAATTTAAAGGGCCAGTGCACCACTAATTGGTGCCTGACCCAATCAGCCCAAAACATATAAAAACCCACTTCCCCTTCCTGTCCTTGCCAGATCTTGTTGCCACTGTGCCTTGAGAAAGCGTTTGGTGTATTTTCCCTGCCTGTGTATCTGACCTTCTGCCGTTGCCCCTGACTACGAACCATTGCCGCCTGCCTTGACCTTCTGCTTCGTCTGACCCTGCCTTTGCCTCGTCCTTCTGTACCACGCCTGAATCAGCTGTCCGTGAGGTTGAGCCGTTACCGGAGGATACGACCTGGTTGCTACCGCCGCAGCAAGTCCATCCCGCCTTGCGGCGGGCTCTGGTGAAAACCGATAGTAACTTAGAACCGGTCCCCTGGTACGGTCCACGCCATTCCCTCACTGACACAGAGGATCCACCCCTAGTGTCTTCTTTGGCCGCTACTCCGGACCCTGACACTTACAGTTGGTAGAGTACACAATAGCCTCTAGATGTTGCTGTCTGCGGCTGTCTGCAGTCCAGACCGCGGTGTAGTGTATGACGGCGCGGCTCCTCCTTGCTCTGACGCTGCGTTTTTCCCTATTGGGCTTCCACGGAGATAGGAGGGGAGTCCGCGCCATCATCTCTGCCCTTTATATATAACAAGATCTTCTCACTTCCGGTGTCAAGCCGAGGCTCAACCAGGAAGTGACGAACCTTCTATCACCGCAATTACCACCTAATCTAAAAAGAAAAAAGTGGCTATAAAAATCTTTGAAATTACAAAAGTTTCTTTGCGGCGTGAGGTTCTTGTTTGTCCCCATTGTTGCCAATGACAATTTTGCTAATTATCCAATAATGTATAAAATTATATATCGTTTCTGGCACCGGAAGTGTTTCAATATGAGGAGGGTTTTGTAGTACTAAATATATATTGTAAAAACCACTAAGGCTACATATTTAGGGATTACAATTATGCTAATTTTTTTGGATTTCCTGCATGATTTTTTAAATAATTAAATTGTTTATTAGCATACATTCATATTAAAAATAAATTAAAATGAAACTTTATAATAAAAATTATTAAATAAATGCAGGGCATCCTAAATATTAAAATATATCTAAAAAATACATAAAAATATTACTAAAAATATTCAAAATGTTTGTAATATCTATAATGTTTTAAAATATGAAATATTTACAAAAATATTATTTTTAAAATGTATTTAAAATAATACAAAGGTGTATGTAGCTTTCAGTGGAGGAATATACCAACGGAGGAAATAATGTTATTATTAAATTTAAGTTCTTTCCTCTTTTGTTTGTTGAAACAAGGGTATAAAAGGATGGTATCCTTCCACTGGAGACCGTTTTGGTGATATTACACCTGGTTACTGTAAATTGGAGATCAGTACCATGTGAATAGAGGAGAAAGAAAAGGAAAATATATTTTTAGCCGTTATTTATATAGGAATTTATGTCCCACTCAATATTGTGGCCCAGGGGTCGGAAGCATTTCATCTCATAGATCCAATATGTCTCCCTGGAAATTGATGGAGACATTTTGCTAGTCACAGCGGACGTGACGTCTTTATACACAATAATCCCGCACCATCTTGGATACGAAGCAGTGGGCACTTTTTTAGATCAAGACTATAATATACTCCTGAAACAAAATAAATTCATTTTGGAGCTCTTAACTTTTGGGATGGAGCATGACTATTTCTTTTTCGGTAACACCTTCTATCTCCAGGAGTAGCCATGGGAGCCAAATTTGCACCAAGTCTCGCAAATTTGTTCATGGCGCTATGGGAGAACAGGAATGTTTTTGCCAACAAGGTACCAGAATTAGTCCTATGGCGTCGGTACATTGATGACGCCCTGTTAATTTGGAAGGGAGATGAACATTTGTTATTAAAGTTCATGAATAACCTCAATTGTAACGATTGGGGGATCAGGTTTACTTACCAGTACAATAACTCTTCCATAAATTATTTGGATTTGGTGATAAGCAGAAGAGGCTCTAGGCTGATAACCAAAACCTACTTCAAACCAACTGATAAAAATGGGTTTATCCCTATAGATAGTTGTCACCATCCATCCTGGCTAAAGGCTATACCTAAAAGCCAGTTTAAAAGAATACGAAGAAACTGCACTGAAGATTCAGACTTCCAGAGGCAAGCACAAATTTTAAAAGAAAGATTTGTAGAAAAGGGTTACAATCTTTCCACCCTGGAAGAAGAGATAAAAACTGTCGGAAAATACAAACAAAATGAAATGATTACCCCAAAAGAAAATAAAAAACCTGCCCAAGCTCAAATGAAGTATGAATATGCTTTTACTACTAAATTCTCCAGTCGTTATAAATGGATGAACCATTTGTTCAGAAAACATTGGGGAATTTTACAAGGGGACAAGATATTAGGACCTGTGATACCTGAAAACCCCCAAATGATATACCGCAAAGCTGAAAACTTGAAAGATATGATCGCCAAGAATCCTACGGAAAAGCCCATACAATCAGAGATGTTCCCAAACATGAAAGGGTTTTTCCGTGTAGAGACTGCAAATTTTGCAAAGAGGCAAAGACTATTAAAACTAACAAGTTTAGGTCCTCAAACACTGGAAAAGAGTATCCAATCAGAGATTTTATCTCATGTCACACAAAAGGGGTAATATATTTACTTACCTGTAGTTGTGACAAACAATACATTGGCAGGACCATTAGGACAGCAAACATCAGAATTGGTGAACATTTAACAAATATTCGTAAGGGTTTTCAAGGACACAGTCTGTCCAAACACTATGCGTTGTGCCATCAAAGAAACCCACAGGATATGAAAAATTACTGTAATAGAAAAATATGCCCCACACTAGCGTGGAAGCAATCTAAAAAGATCCATCTCAAAAAGGGAGACATATTGGATCTATGAGATGAAATGCTTCCGACCCCTGGGCCACAATATTGAGTGGGACATAAATTCCTATATATATAACTGCTAACAATATATTTTCCTTTTCTTTCTCCTCTATTCACATGGTACTGATCTCCAATTTACAGTAACCAGGGGTAGTATCACCAAAACAGTCTCCAGTGGAAGGATACCATTCTTTTATACCCTTGTTTCAACAAACAAAAGAGGAAGGAAATTAAATTGAATAATAACATTTAATTCCTCCGTTGGTATTTTCCTTCACTGAAAACTACATACACCTTTGTATTATTTTAAATAAATTTTAAAAATAATATTTTTGTAAATATTTCATATTTTAAAACATTATAGATATTACAAACATTTTGAATATTTTTAGTAATATTTTTATGTATTTTTTAGATATATTTTAATATTTTGGATGCCCTGCATTTATTTAATAATTTGTATTATAAAGTTTCATTTTAATTTATTTTTAATATGAATGTATGCTAATAAACAATTTAATTATTTTAAAAATCATGCAGGAAATCCAAAAAAATAGCATAATTGTAATCCCTAAATATGTAGCCTTAGTGGTTTTTACAATATATATTTAGTACTACAAAACCCTCCTCATATTGAAACACTTCCGGTGCCAGAAACCATATACAATTTTATATATTATTGGATAATTAGCAAAATTGTCATTGGCAACAATGGGGACAAACAAGAACCTCATGCCGCAAAGAAACGTTTGTAATTTCAAAGATTTTTATAGCCACTTTTTTCTTTTTAGATTAGGTGGTAATTGCGGTGATACGAGGTTCGTAACTTCCTGTTTGAGCCTCTGGTTGACACCGGAAGTGAAAAGGTCTTGTTATACAGTATATAAAGGGCAGAGATGACGGCGCGGACTCTCTTCCTATCTCCGTGGAAGCCCAATAGGGAGAAACGCCGCGTCAGAGCCAGGAGGAGCCGCGCCGTCATACACTACACTGCGGTCTGGACTGCAGACAGCCGCGGACAGCGACATCTAGAGGCTATTGTGTACTCTACCAACTGTAAGTGCCTTTACCTATAATAAAATCTTGTTTTTTGGGATGATGCACTATGTTTGGCTTCCTTTCTTGTTCCCCATGTGGATACACATTGGGTGCTGAATTGAGTACTTGTGCCAGGAGTCTCTCTTCACCACTGTCAGCACAGGATAATCAGAGAATATATATTCCAAAGCTCTACATATTCATTATCTGGTAAGAGGCTTGTGTGATATATATCAGGTGAAGGTGGTGAATTAAGAGGCTTTATTTGGATTGATCGTTTTTCATGCCCTTGATACATTTAATTTTGGTAAGAAGTAAATCTGGAAAGGTGGTGGGAATTGTCACATCCCTTGCCAATATCACTTCATCATTATTGTCACCAGTTCACACTTCTTGGACACTCACCCATTAGAAATCTGAATTGGAATTTCGGAATTTTTTGTCACCATACACTTGATTATGTCACCATAATTGATTTTTGCACCTTTGTATTATTTATATTACTTGCATATAATTATGTTGATATATTTGCACAACACATAATTTTTGTAGCACACCAAACTTTTTTCATTATAACTGTGAGGGGTTGGTTACGATGTTCAGGCACCACCAATACCAAAGGCCCAACTTTTGCCACCTGTATAGTACATGCAATTTCAAATTTGTATGGCATTCTTACCAGCAGGTCCCATTCCTGCACCCAGCAAGAGTAACTGCGAGGGCTTGGTTACGGTGTTCAGGCACCACCAACAGCATAGGCCCAATTTTTGGCACCTGTATGACAAATACATGCGATTTAAAATTTGTATGGAATTCTTACCAGCAGGTCCCATTTCTGCACCCAGCAAGAGTAACTGCGAGGGGTTGCGGTGTTCAGGCAGCACCAACAACCAAGGCCCAATTTCAGTTTCAGTTCCTGCCGATACTAACCTTCCAGGTCCCCATCACTCCAGCCAGTTTGCATAGCCGCCACCCAACCTTGGCCAGGTCAGATGACAGCACAGCGCCCCCACTAGATCACTGATAAGAACACATACAACACTTGATCTTTGCCAGTTTCAAACTGGTATGGAATTTTTACCAGCAGGGCCCGTTTCTGCACCCAGCAAGAGTAACTGCGAGGGGTTGCGGTGTTCAGGCTCCACCAACACCCAAGGCCCAATTTTTCTGAACATCTATGACAACTGACAAGTACATGTGATTTCAAATATATATGGAAATCTTACCAGCAGGTCCCATTCCTGTGCCCAGCAAGAGTAACTGCAAAGGGGTTACGGTGTTCAGGCACCACCAACAATCAGCCCAATTTTTCTGCACCTGTATGACAAGTACATGCAATTTGAAATTTGTATGTATATTTGTAGATGTCATTTTTTGCTTTTAGAAATGTCAGTATTGCTGCAGCAGGCTACATACATCTTAGAGATGCACTACTTTACAGGCACATTCAGGGGACCCCCCAGGCATGATATTTGAAGGAATTTTTCATTTTTATAGTTTCACTTTCACTATCGTTTTTTAAAACTTTTTTTCCATTGCTACATGTTCCCCGGGTCAGGACCCTGACCCCCATACACTTTTTTGGGGCAATAACTTGTATTTAAGCCTTTCAAAATAAGGCCGTTTGATTTTCGAGGTTCCAGTCCCATAGACCTTAATGGGGTTCGTTTGTTTGAACAAACTGTTCCTCTGTTCGCGGGGTCCTGGTGCGAACCGAACCAGGGGGTGTTCAGCTCATCACTAGTTGAGACATATACTGGAATAATTGATGAGGCATGAATGTTATTTCTTTCTTGGACAACTCTGTTGGAAGTCACTTGCATAGACTCTTGTGTCTTCTGTGAATCAGCTGTTCTTTCTGCAGGTCCATGATTGGCCTTTGTCTGCTCTGGATTGGTTCTGACTCTTTGTTCTTAATCTTTATTCTCCTGATCTTGATGTAGGCATGTTGGGTGATGCCTTTCACATTTATTACACACACTTCTGGAGGTGCAATTTTTGGAGTTTTGACCGATTTTAAGGCAGCCAAAGCACTTATTCTGGACAAACTTCACTCTTTCTTCCACTGGTCTTTCCATAAGTTTGCAACACTTACGAAGAGTGTGGCCATGTCTCTTACAAAAGGCACACATGATGCTAGTCCTTTCACTAGAACTAGTATTAAAGGTTTTGGCACTTGAACTGTGATTGCGTTGAGACTTAAAATAATCTTAATATGTTTACTTAGATCTTTCTTGTTCTGTTGGCTTTACTGCTTGTGGCGAGGTAATCGGTTTTCATGCAGTTCTAGCTTCTTTGTTGATATATTCGACAAAGTACCTGAAATCAGGGAATGCTCTGTATTCATCTTGGAACTTTGTGACAGCTCTGTTCAAAAGTGAACTCAACCACTCTGGTAACTTGGCTGCCATCCTTTGATTTTCAACACAGTAATTTAGAGCTTGTAAACCTTGAACATAAGGCATGGCTGACTCAACGCTGCTTAGGAAATTTACAAATTCACGGAGAGCTTTACTGTCTTTGGTGGCAATCTTATGCCATGATTGTATTTTGCCACGATAGGATTTTCCAACTACAAACGGATTACCGAATCTGTCATCCCATATGTCCCAGGCAGCCCGATAAGCAGTTTCTCTTTCAACCAAGAAGTATCCTTCAATGGCTCTCTTTGCTGTGCCACTTACATACTGTACTTGTGTAAAAAGAAAAGCTTTTCTTCGGTTGGCAAATTCTTGCGGTCAGTTAATATCTGGAAAGACAGCTTCCAGTCATTATACTTCAGAGGGTCTCCAAAGAAAACAACAGGTTCTGGAATTGGAACCCTAGTGACCGTAATTGCTTCAGCGAGTGCTTCCCCAGCAACAATAGTTCCCCCCAGCAACAATAGACCCCCCCCCACCAAAAACAATAATTCCTCCCAGCAAAATAGATCCACCACAGCAACAATAGATCTCCAAGCAGCCAGCATCAATAGACTCCTCCCTCAATGGTAGGTTCCTCCCAGCTACAATAGATCCCCCACTAGCAACAATAGTCCCCCTGCAACAATAGATCCCCTCCAGAGATAACAGATTCCCCAGCAGCCAGCAATAGACTCTCCAGCACCTTCCAGCCATTACATACATTCAGTGCACATCAGTGTGGCGTGGCATGGAGGCAATCAGCTTTTGGCACTGCCGTGCGGTTATGGAAGCCCAGGTTGCTTTGATAGCGGCCTTCAGCTCCTCTGTATTGATGGGTCCGGTGTCTCTCATCTTCCTTTTGACAATACCCCACAGATTCTCTATGGGGTTTAGGTCAGGCGAGTTTGTGGACAATTAAGCACAGTGATACCATGATCATTAAACCAGGTATTGGTACTTTGGCAGTGTGGGCAGGTGCCATGTCCTGCTGGAAAATGATATCAGCATCTCCGTAAAGCTGGTCAACAGAGGGAGATATTAAGTGCTCTAAAATGTCCTGGTAGAGGGCTGCCCTGACTTTGGACTTGATAAAACACAGTGGACCAACACCAGCAGATGACATGGTTCCTCAAATCATCACTGACTGTGGAAACTTCACACTGGACCTCATGCAACTTGGATTCTGTGCCTCTCCACACTTCCTCCAGACTCTGGGACCTTGATTTCCAAATGAAATGCAAAATTTACTTTCATCTGAAAAGATTTTGGACCACTGAGCAACAGTCCAGTCCTTTTTCCCCTTAGCCCAGGTAGGATGCTTCTGACGTTGTCTCTGGTTCAGGTTTGGCTTGACACAAGGAATGCGACAGCTGTAGCCTATGTCCTGTATACGTCTGTGTGTGGTGGCTCTTGAAGCACTGATTCCAGCTGTAGTCCATTCCTTATGAATCTCCCCCAAATTCTTGAATGGCCTTTGCTTCACAATCCTCTCAAGGCTTTGGTTTTCCCTGTTGCTTGTGCACCTTTTTCCATAACACCTTTTCCTTCCACTCAACTTTCCATTATTATGCTTTGATACAACACTCTGTGAACAGCCAGCTTCTTTAGCAATTACCTTTTGTGACTTAACCTCCTTGTGGAGGGTGTCAATGACTGTCTTCTGGACAACTGTCAAGTCAGCAGTCTTCCCCATGATTGAGTAACCTACTAAACCAGACTGAGAAACCATTTAAATGCTCAAGAAACCTTTACAGGTTTTTTGAGTTAATTATCAGATTAGAGTGTGACACCGTGAGTCTACAATATTGAACTTTTTCACAATATTCAAACTTTCTGAGATACTGAATTTTGGGTTTTCACTAGCTGTAAGCCATAATCATCAAAATTAAAAGAAAGAAATGCTTAAAATATACTGTATCACTCTATGTGTAATGAATCTCTATGATATATGAGTTTCACTTTTTGAATTGAATTACAGAAAAAAAAAAACTTTTTGATGATATTTTAACTCTTTTTTAGATGCACCTGTATATACAAATTTTGTCTAAAGACCCAGGAGAGGAAATTGGCCTGGCTATAAACTCTATTAATTTCCTGGATCAGTGTTCATTTCTTATTCAGGAGCTAAGAGGTATGTCTTAAAACTGGATTTTTGTACTTACCGTAAAATCCTTTTCTCTGAAGTTCATCGACAGACGCAGCTCCATATGTCCTTTAGACCATTGGGTTATGCTCCTCCAATCAGGAATAGGACACTAGGCATGAAAAAGCTTTACCACGCCTATGGGGGCTGTCCCTGCGGGCATAACTCCACACACTCTGCTACAGCAGCCAGTTTTGTTGCAAGCAGTGTTTAGAAGACAAAAAAACCCCACACACTCAGAAGCAGAGGGGCGGGTGCTGCGTCTGTTGATGAACTTCAGAGAAAAGGATTTTACAGTAAGTACAAAAATCCAGTTTTCTCTATCGTTCATCGACAGACGCAGCTCCATATCGTCTTTAGACCATTGGGATGTCCCAAAGCAGTATTTTCATGAGGGGATGGGAAGACAATGCAAAGAAGAACGTAACTCCCCAAAGGCTAAATGTAGCCAACCAGGTAATATGGAGTTCAACCAGAAACAAGTGGAGCTCACCTAGCAAAAACATACACCCTCAAAGAAAACAAAAAGATTGTCTTTAAACAGCAGCCTGCAAAACCTTGCGACCAAAAAAGGCATCCGAAGATGCCAACACATCAACTTTGTAGAATTTCGTGAACGTATTGCACAGACGACCAAGTTGCCGCTTTGCAAACTTGCATCACTGGCGCCTGATGGCGCAAAGACCAAGAGGCACTCAGCGCTCTAGTAGAATGCTTCTTCACTGGGAAAGGAGGAACCTGACCCTTCAGCGAATAAGCCTGAACAACCGTCTGCCTGATCCACCTGGAAATGGTCACAGCAGACGCAGCCAATCCTTATGAGGTCCCACAGTAAGGACAAAAAGAGCATCTGACTTTCTGAAAGACTCAGTAGCCACCAGGTAAACCCTGATCGCCCGAACCACATCCAAAGAATGCAAGGCAATTTTCTTAGGATGCTTGGGCTTGGGACAGAGTGAAGGCAGCACAATGTCTTCATTCAAATGAAAATCAGAAACCACTTTAGGGAGAAAAGATTGATTTGGTCAGAGTACCACTTTATCTCTGTGGACCACCAGATAAGGTGAACGGCAGGACAACATCGCCAATTCAGACACCCTGCGGGCAGAAGTGATAGCCACCAAAAAGAGAACCTTCTGAGACAATGAAGGCACAGGAATCTCCCGAATGTTCTTAAAAGGAGGGTTTTGAAGAACAGATAATACCAGATTTAGATCCCACGGAGGTAGTGGGGACCGTCTCGGAGGAGCCATATGGCACACTCCCTGAATGAAAGTATGAACCAAGACATGCATAGCTAACGGGCGTTGAAAATATATCGCAAAGGCCAACACTTGGCCTTTGATAGTGCCCAAATCCAACCGCTGTTCAACCCCTTTCTGCAAAAAGGCAAAAACCCTAGCAACCGAATACAAGCGAGGGTGCACCTTCAGCGATTCGCACCATGAAATGTACGAGTTACACATATAATGTTATAACTTCCAAGAAGTCGACTTCCTAGCCATCAAGAGCGTAGAAATAAGAGGTAGAAAGACCTCTATCCCTCAACACCTGTCTTTCCACAGCCATGCCATTAAATCCAGCGACTGTAAAGCAGGATAGAAGAGCAGACCTTGAGACAGCAGATCTTCCCAGAGAGAAAGTCTCCATCGGCGACCAACCTTACTAGGTCTGTGTACCAAGACTGGCAAGGCCAGTCTGGAGCCACCAGAATGACCGGTATCCCTTCCACCTCTATTCTGTGCAGAAGCCTCGGCAGAAGTTTCAGCGATGGAAAAGCATAAATCAGCCAATAGCCGACCCCAAGGAGCCACCAGTGCATCTGTGGCATTGGCCAGAGGATCTCAAGATCTGGCTACGAACCTCTGCACCTTCTTGTTGAGACAAGAAGCAAACGGATCAACCTTGGGTCTCCCCCCTCCTGACACACAGGAGATGAAATACCTCCGGTTGTAAGGACCACTCCCCTTGATCCAACACCTTTCGACTCCGCTTGCCAATCCTCCACACCTGCAATGTGCACAGCAAAGAGGGCTAGGACAAACTGTTCTGTCCAGGCCAAAATTTCGGCCACCTCCCTGGCCGCCAAGACACTCTTGGTGCCCCCCTGGTGATTGATGTAAGCCACAGCCTTGGCATTATCTGATTGAATCCGAACCAGACAATCTTGCAGACAAGTTGACCAATCGCTCAGACAAAGCTTTATTGCTCTGAGCTTCAAAACATTTATTGGTAGATTAGACCCTTCTACTGTCCAGGTTCCCTGGGCACAGAACTTTCCCAGTACCCCGCCCTAGCTCAACAGGCTGGCATCCGTGGTTACCACTGTCCAAAACAACGGGAGGAAGGACTTGCCCTGGCATAGTGCTGGAGAGTGAAACCACCATAACATAGCAGATCCTGTGTTGTGGCTTCACCAAATGAAAGTGTCTAAAGACTTTGGATCCTTGTTCCATTTGACTAGAATCTCTCTTTGCAAAGATCTGTTACGAAACTGAGCAAATGGAACCACCTCAAAGGTTCATACTATCAGACCCAAGGCCTGCATGTGTTGCACATATGCTGAAAGTATGGTCAATAATTCCAATGTGCGAAGGGATCAGACCGGGTGAAACCAGAATTATTTTTATTGAAAATAATTCTGCAATGACAAGGACATGAGGTATGATGACCTTTTAGTGCACAGCAACTGCTATTCTGTTCATACATACTATTACACATCTATATATATATATATAATAATAATATTAACATTCTGATATACAGGAATAACGTCCTCATAGAAAATAATAACCAATTAAACATGTGCTGATATGTTGTTACTCCTCCTACATCACAGTGGTCTCATAGTACAATCTAATATAAGATATAACAACATAACACTATAATAACCACATTCCTGGTACACTGTAGTCATGTGATGCTACAATGTCACTCACTAACATTTGTGCAGTGTGTTATTCATTCACACAGTAGAGACAGGAGCCTTTACTGATCACAGGGATGTAAATTAAAACAATTTTGCCCTGTTTATAGTCCTAAATATACGAGGTATGATTACCTTTTAGTCTGGTGGACACAGCACAGCAACTGCTATTCTGTTCCCCCAGGAACAAATGGTCTAACTTTTAGTTCCTCCCATGCCTTGCTGCAGTTGAACTTTGTGCTTTGTGTTGCCATCTACTGGTGATTTAATAGAAACGCCATAAAACGGAAATGTGTTTTTTTTTATGGGGTACATGACATCCCTTACACTCTCCCCCACAAAATTTTATGTCGTCCCCGACATATGCAGATTTAGTATTAGAACCATTCCATTCCCCATCTCACAATAGCCATTGGGAGCCAAGGTTAAGTAGTAATCCAATTAGTGGAGAAACTGTCCTCCCTGCGACATCTACTCCCAGTTATGTGACAGTTTCCCACCAGGTCCAGAGCGCTCATGTACCTGGGGAGATATTGTTGCATATAGCCAACCAATTAGTAAACCTCTACAACATAGGTTTGTGTAGGTTTTTGAGAAGATGAGGTTTGATGGAGAACTAGAGAACATCATATTACTTCTGTCCATTGTTGTATTTTTAAGGTGGAATATCCATGGTACGTTATCAGTACAATACAGCATAACCACCTAATACTCTCTACCTTTTTGTTGTCGGACAACTTTACCTTAACTACCTAGTCCCATCACGTAAAGCTATTTTTGCTTGACCTGGAAAATCTGCAGTGAGAGTGCAAGAAATGTCCTTTTGTTAACTACAGAAAATAACACCTAACATCTTCAACATAAGTAAACAACTCTAACATAGTGATAATTAATAGACCGTATCATAATATATATGACTGTTTTTACCAGTTTTTAGAGTCCTCAGCAAAACATTCTGGACTTAAATACTAGCTAGGGCAAAAAGGTAGTGTATGAATACAGTCTATGACCTGTACAGCTGCATTTCTGGCAGTACTACTGGGTTGACCCAAAGTGTCATAACTCAGAACTTTTGGTTGTCTCCTGTTCCTGCTGGGCTGTATCCTGCGTAGAGGAAGGGCATCCGAAGCATACTCATACTCGCCTTCTTCACGGTCAACTGTCTCTTTTGGCTTTCCTGGTGAAGAATTTTCTTCTTCTATATCTCCTGGTGAACATGCAGTTTGTTAAGGTTGACTCACAAGCTTGTCCTCTGTAGTTTCCACTGTAGCTTCCTCTGTAACTTCCTCTGTATTTTCCTCTGTAATTTCCTCTGTAGTTTCCTCTGTAACTTCATCGCTCATTTCAAACTGACAGGAAGTAGAACTCTGCTGCTTCTGGATTCAACTCTGTGTCTTCCCTTGCAAGGTCTCTCTGAGTTACAGGAATGAAAGATCTCCATTGCTCTTGTTCATTGTCAGATTCATCTTCTGATACTTCCTCAGATATCTGTGTAGACAGTTGAGTAGTCTTTGGAACTTTGCCTTGTTTTCTGGCACTGGGTCTGTAAGGTATCTTCTGACCTCTGTCGACGGGTAGGTAATCGCATGGCAATAACAAATTGGGGTGTAGAATCCTTGTTCGGCCTTTTCCAATTTCTGGCTTGACCTCGTACACTGGACTATCTTCACCCTTTTCCCTAAGGACAACATGTACAGAATCTTCCCAGAACGATCTCAGTTTTCCTGGTCCTCCTCTTTCAGTAACATGTCTTACAAGAACTCTGCTGCCAGGTGCAAGTTCAACTCCATGAGTCTTCTTGTCATAGTGTTCTTTGCCTCTTTGTGCAGCTTGAGTAGCCACCTTTGAAGCAACTTGGTAGGCATCAGTCATCCTATCTGTCCACGTTTTCACATACGCAGAGTGAGTCTTGTATTTTTCTGTTACTGGAGTGTCAAACATGCTATCTATGGGTAATCTTGGAGACCTCCCAAACAGTAGAAAGAATGGAGAATACACTGTAGCTTGACTTTTGGTGCAATTGTATGCATGTACGACCTGTGCAAGTGAACTTTTACAGTCTTTCTTGGAATCTGGTGACAGGGTCCGAAGCATAGACAACAGGGTACGATTAAATCTTTCACATTGTCCATTGCCTTCTGGATGATATGGAGTTGTGTGAGAGTTCTGGATATGGCAGTGTTTCCCTAATGCCAAGAACAATTGATTTTCAAATTCTCTACCCATGTCATGGTGAATTCTGGTAGGAAATCCAAACTTCAAGACAAAGTCACTGAATATCTTGTCGGCAACAGTCTTTGCTGACTTGTTTTTGGTTGCCTAGGCTTGAGCAAACCTGGTGAAATGGTCGATTACCACTAATATGTACTCATAACCTTCTTTACAAGTCTCAAGATAGAGAAAGTCAATAGAGACCAGCTCAAAAGGATAAGTGGTGGCAATATTGTTCAATGGAGCTCTAGTAGGCTTATGTGGGCGTTTGTCTTTCAGACAAGTGCACTGGTGGTTGATGTATTGCTCAGCGTCTCTCTGCATATGTGGCAAAAAGAATCTTTCTCTGGTCAGGTTTACAGTCCTTTCGACTCCTAAATGTCCCATATCTCCATGTAATTCTTTCAACACCAATTGATGATACAACTTGGGCAACACTAGTTGAGAACCTGATGATGTTTTCCATCTCAAATTTCCATCTTCATTGAGGTATAGCTTGGTTCACTGTTTCATTAGTATGAAGAGATCAAGTGGTCCACCTTGTCGTTCCTGTTTTGATGGGAACCGGTTTTGGCTCTTGTACTTCTACACTGGGCCAATCACGGAGTCTTCTTTTTGGGCTGTCCTAATGGTCCCTTTGGGTATTTGAGCTACCTTCTTTTGGGTACCATCTATTGTTGACGTCATATGGGCGATGGTTACTGGACACAGCCAAGGCATTTCTTCCTTCTGACGTACTTGAAGTGCTTAGGTTATGCATCCGACGATTTTGGAGCCCACTTCTTGCGAACACTGTTGCGTGTATTGTTCAGGAATTAATGGCATACGGGAAAGTACATCTGCGTCCGCATTCCTTTTTCCTGGACGATACTTGATGGTGAAATTGAAGTCAGCTAATTCTGCAACCCATCGATGACCTGTTGCGTTTAGTTTTTTTTTTTTTAACAGAAAAGTTTTTATTTATGTGCAAAAACAAAGGACATACATAACAAGGTACATCCAAACATTAACAGAACACAAACTTGGGGATTACAGTATCAAAAAGAATTAGAAGCGAGATACTTAAGCAATCGATTGAATCATAGCAGATAATACAAACAACAATAGTGCATAGTACACATATCACAGTGCTGAGATTGAGGTAGCTGTGAGAAAGAAAGGGGGGGGGAGGGGGAGAGGGAAGGGAGGGGGGGGAGAAGGGAGGGGGGGGGGAGGGGAAGAGGGGGGGGCCAGAGAAAGAGTGGGGTTAAGGCGCGGAGGCCGAAGCCTCGCCACCGGCAAGCAGTGTGGGAGAGGGCTAGCGACCCAGCCATGGTCCCCATATTTTATCAAACTTAGCGGGGCACTTCCTGGACATATAGGTTAGTCTATACAGGGGAAGAACCGCATCCACTACCTTCCGCCATTGGGACACGGTAGGAGGATCAGACTTCCTCCAGTTGGCAAGCAAAGTCTTCCTGGCGTAAAAGGAAGCGTAAAAAATCAGAAGTTTAGCGTTTTTCCCTGCAGGGAGGCCATCAGCCACACCCAAGAGGAAAAGCTTGGGGTCTAGTGGGACATCTAGGGTCGTTATTGTAGACAACTCCCTCGCAACCACCCTCCAGAAGTCCTGGATCAACGGGCAAGACCAAACCACATGTATAAAGGAGCCCAGGGCGTTTTGACATTTGGGGCAACGGTCAGACCTATCGGGGTAAATCCGGGCCAACTTTTGCGGGGTATAGTAAACGCTATGAAGGAAGCGGAGTTGTGTGTAGCGGTCTCTTGCGGAGATGACCAGCGGAATATAATTCCCCAGGCCTTCCTCCCAGTCATCCTCCGTCAAGGAAGGAATGTCCCCCCGCCAGGCGTCAAATAGTCTGGTCAGGGCCACAGGGTCATGAGTCGAGATCCTAAGGTAGATGGAGGAAAGCAGTCTATCTGCATTTTTGGTAATGAGGAACCGTTCAACTGTGTGTGGAGCCACCTGGGGCGGAGTGGGAAATTGGCTAGAGTACGCGTGCCTAAGCTGAAGATAACGGAAAAACATAGATGAGGGGAGCGCAAAGGCAGACCTGAGCTCATCAAAGGAACGCAGGTCACCCCCTGGCATAATATGTTCCAGTTTCTTGATTCCGTAACCGGCCCAAAGAGCCGGATCAGGAATCGAGTAGAAATGAGAAAGACGAGGGTTCCCCCAGAGAGGGGTATGGGGGGAAACATCCCCAGCAGCCGACACCGCCTCTGAGACCTGCTTCCAGACCAGAACCGTGGTACGCATTGGGACAGTCACGTTGGGGTGTGCCTTAGGGCCTCTGTAGACCAGGTTACTGAGCGCCGCGTACGATCCCAGGATGGCCGCCTCGAGGTTAACCGACGGATTGGAACGAGATTGAGCAAACCACCATCGCACCGTCACCAAGACCGCCGCCCAGTAGTACTGCCGAAACGAGGGCAACGCCAGCCCCCCCTGTGAAAGCGGGAGTTGTAGCGTACTTCTCGCTATCCGGGGGACAGAACCGGACCAAATAAAGGCTGAGAGGACCTTATCCAATCTACGAAAGAAAGACAGGGGAATGGGGACCGGGGTATTCCGGAAAATATACAGAAATTTAGGGAGAAAGGTCATCTTGATAAGGTTAATTCTACCCACAGGGGAGAGCGGGAGCGTCCTCCAGGCCTGACACCGAAGTACAAGTTGTTGGAGCACAGGGTATAGGTTGTCCGACAAGAAAGAGGAGAGGTCTCTCTGCACCTCAATCCCCAGGTAACGAAATCTCGGAACCCAGGACAGCGGCAGGGAGGGCGGAGAGGGCGGCGGCGTTGGCGACAGCGAGAAAAGCAGGGATTTGTTCCAATTAACCCGGACTCCCGAGAATCTACCAAACCTATCTATAATCTCAAGGGCCGCAGCAAGAGAGTCCCCCGCATCAGGGAGGTAGAGCAAAGTGTCGTCCGCGTAGAGGGAGATCTTTTCCACCAAGGGGCCCACCGGGATCCCCGCGACGGCGGGGAGGGACCTTATCAGAACAGCCAGGGGCTCCAACGCCAAAGCAAACAGGGAGGGGGAGAGTGGGCACCCCTGTCGGGTTCCCCTACTCAACTCAAAGGGGGGCGAAAGAATACCATTCGTCCGCACTTGGGCCATAGGTTTGTTGTATAAGAGCTGAATCCAAGAAATAAACCTGGTACCCACCCCGAAACGCCGGAGCACCTGCCAGAGAAAGCCCCATTCCACGGAATCAAAGGCCTTCTCCGCATCCAAGGAAGCCACAAGACCCGGGGACTCAGAGTCGCCTATATATGCCAAGTTGGTGAAGAGTCGGCGGAGATTGATGTCAGTGCCCTTACCCGGCATGAAGCCCGTTTGATCGCCGTGGACCAAGGACAAAATCACAGAGTTCAGGCGATTAGCAAGGAGTTTAGCAAAGATCTTGGCATCAACGTTAAGCAAAGAGATTGGTCTATAAGACCCACACAATTCAGGATCTTTGCCGGGCTTGGGCACCACCACAATCACCGGCTGGGCCATGGACTGAGGGAGGGCGCCCAATTTAGCCACCTCATTCACCAGGCCATGGAAGTGGGTTAGGAGGACATCTTCATTAGCCTTAAAGAACTCAGATGGGAGCCCGTCGGGGCCGGGAGTCTTACACGTCTGCAGGGAGCCTATCACAGTCTTGACCTCTTTCAAAGTAAAGGGGACCTCCAAGCGTCTTGCCGCCTCTGTAGACAACTCAGGGAAGTCAACTAGGGAAAGAAAGGAGTCTAAATCAGCATCAGTATAGTCCACTCTGGAGGCGTAAAGTCGGACATAAAAACTAGCAAAGTGGTCGTTGATTCTAGCAGGGTCTGAGCAGACAGAGCCGTCATTTCCTCTAATACGAGCTATATGGGCAGTGGTCGAACGTTCCCTGGAGAGCCACGCCAGCAACCTGCCCGTTCGCTCCCCTTGTTCAAAAATACGCTGCGTCTGGGAGAGCACCAATTTTTTGCAGGAAACAGTCCGGAGGAGGGTTATTTCCCTATAGGTCATCGTCAGTGCACCATAAACCTCTCTATCACCGGTGGCCACATACTCCGCTTCCTGCCTCTTGGCCCTGGACTCCAGGTCCTCCAGCTCCAGAGAGGATTCTTTACGGGCCGTCCCTATAAGCAGTTGGTACTGGCCCCTAGCATAGGCCTTAAATGCATCCCAGGTCGTGGCCGAGTCTGCGGTGCCCTTGTTGTGAACCCAGAAATCCAGGAGTTCAGACGTCACCCTTGGAGCCACCCTCTCATCCGTGACCCAAAACCGAGACAACCGCCAAAGGCAAAGCCCAGGAGACGTGTCCGTGCCGAGCCTCAGGAGCACAGGAGCATGGTCCGAAATGCCCCTAGGGAGGATGGAGGCCTCAAGGGTGAGTGCTAGGAGGGGATTACTGGCCAGCATGAGATCAATACGGGAGAGTGTAGCATAAGTGGCAGAGTGGCAGGTAAACTGCCGCTCATGGGGGTGCTTCCACCGCCAGACGTCCCAGAGGCCAAAAACCTCCGCCCACCGGGAGAGTGGGGAGTCCTCGGCTGGGTCGCCTCTCATCCTGTCCACCGAGGGGATCGGGGGCATATTAAAGTCACCGGCCAACAGAACCAGGGCAGAAGGGTATTGAGCTAGGATCGGGGTCAGCGTGTGGAGGAGAGACATAGCTGCCGGGGGGGGATTGTAGATCCCCGCAATAACCATTTCAAGTCTATCACACATAGCATGCAGTACAACATATCTACCCCCTGGGTCAAGGTGGAGATCCAGTAATACAAAATGAAGGGACTTGTGGATAAGAATACTCACACCTCTCGAGTAAGCGGAGTACGTAGAGTGGTAATGGGAGCCCACCCATGGTTTCTTAAGCGCAAGGAGTCTGCTGCCCACCAGGTGGGTTTCCTGGAGGATACAGATATGCGGACGGTATTTCTTCAGGTAATCAAACATAAGTGAACGTTTAAATTTGGAGTTAAGGCCCCGGACATTCCAGGACACTATGACTAGGGGGGCCATAGCAACAGGGAAGGGCAGCACAAGGGGGTCCGGATCTCCACCCATACCCCAGGATCAGTCAGGAAGGAGGAAAGGGGAAGGGACACAGCACCATAGGACAAAAGCATTAGTAAAGGGCAACCCCAAAACAGCAGGAGCAGCCCGGAAGACCATCGTTGCATAAAAGGAACCCACAAAAAAAAGGGGGACGGAACAGTAAACCCCAACAGAAAATACAGGCAAAACAAACCCCCCCCCACCCCCCACCCCACGCAACCCCCCGAACATGGGTGCGTTTTAAAGCCCCAAACCAGGATGGCAACTGCCATACAGGGGAGTGAACAGTGGCACCCCGAAGGGTGATGTAAGGCCAAGTTCCAGAGTCCAGGCCCCAACGTGGATCGCCTTGAAGAATGGAGAAATCACGGACTCACGGTCCCTGCAAGATAGCGAATCTCCCGGAAGAGTCCGGGGGCACAAAGCTTGATTGCAGACAACGTCAGAAGGAGTAACAACCATGAAAAGTAAATCCAGTAACACAAGTTCCAAGGCCCCACAGCAGTATATCAAAAGACAGGCTTGAAAGGCATCAGCAAGAGGGCCAACAGGGCAGATAGTCATAGTCCGGGAGAAAAGATAAAGGGGTGGAGAAAAATTAAGCTCCAGGGCTCAACCAGACTATCGTAGGTCATCCAAAGAAGTAGAAGGCAGGTGGGCCAGGACAGACGACTCAGGTCCGTGGGAGGGTTTCAATCCAGCGTGAGGCCTCATCTGGCGAAGTAAAGAACCGGACCGATTCCCCATCCTGCACCCGCAGCCGAGCGGGAAAAAGCATACTGTATTTTATCTTCCTGTTACGAAGGTCCAGCTTGACATGGTCAAAGGAGCGGCGGAGCCTTTGCGTGTCCACAGAGTAGTCAGGGAAGATCATTAACTTAGCTGCCTCAAAGTGAAGGGACTCCAACTTCCGAGCTTCCCGCAGGACCAGATCCCTGTCGCGAAAGTTGAGAAGGCGGAAGATAAATGTGCGTGGCGGGGACCCCGGGGGCCCCCGGGATGCAGGCATTCTGTGCGCCCTCTCCACCACAAAAAATGGGGAGAACTGTGCCTGGGGAAGGAGGGAGCGTAGCAGGCGTTCAGTGAAGGACGCAGGGTCGGGACCCTCAGCCCCCTCAGGCAGGCCGACCACCCGGAGATTATTTCTCCTATTCCGATTCTCCGCATCCTCTGCCCTGGATTCTAGAGATTTCACCTTTACTTTCAGAGTGTGGAGAACACCTGTGTGGTCATGGAGAATGTCCTCCGCCTCCCCCACCCGGCGCTCAACCTCCGACACGCGGGTGCGGAACTTGTCCATGTCCCTCCGCAGGAGACCGATGTCGGACTGGATCGAGTCTATCTTACCCGTTAGGGTGGCTTGGCAAGTAGTTATAGCCAGCATCAGGGCCGTGAACTGCTCCGAGTCGCGCCGGGCCGGGTCCGCATCATCCGTCTGGGACGCCATGTTGGATTGTCTGGCGGGAAGGGCCCTCGGGACAGCAGCAGCGGAGGATTTACCGGACTTCGGGTGGTGAGAGGAGCGGGAGCTGCGGCGCATCACATCCACCGCCACAGCACGGGTCGGGAGATCAGCTTAGGAAGGTCGGTGAGTGCAGGGACCAGGTAAGCAGCGGCGATCCACACGGAGCTCTCCTACTTAGCGTCCGCTCCGGTGGCCATCTTGGACACGCCCCCCCTGTTGCGTTTAGTTTAGTCATAGTGAGGACATAGGTTAGGGGGTTCTTGCCAGTATATACTACAAAGGATGGACAGTAGTATAGGTAGTCTCGGGACCTATCACATATGGCCCACTTCATCGCTAGGAACTCTAGTTTTAGTGATAGTTCTTCTCGGCAGGTGTGAAAGTTCTAGACCCGTAAGCAATTACCTTTAACTTTTCCTCTTGCTCTTGGTACAGCACAGCTCCTTGTCCTTCTTGCGAGGCATCACAGTGTAGAACAAAGGATTTGCTGTAGTCAGGGTAACCCATCACTGGAGCATGAGTTAACACCTCAATAAGCCGGTTCAGCACTACCTGGTGGTGGTCAGTCCAGACTATAGACTGATGAGAGAGTAGTTGACCTCTTAGCTTTGGTGATGGCTTCTTCTTCTTCCTGGACTGGCTAGTTGGTGCTGATGATGCAGCAGGTGCTGTATCCTCTGACAGTAATTCATAGAGAGGTTTTGCAATTCTGGAAAAGTTTTGGACATAAGGGTGATAGTAGGAAATTAATCCTATTAGTTTCCTGAGTTCTCCAACAGTCTTTGGCTGGTTGTTCTTCAATGCCAGCACAGGCGCAATGTCTGCTGGATCTACGGAATGACCATCTTTGGACACGATCTTGCCCAAGAATCTGACTTTGTTTCAGAAGAGTTCACACTTCCTAGCGGTTAGCTTGACTCCATGTTGTTGGTATCGCTGCAGTACCAACCTGACACGCTCCACATGTTCTTGGAATGATCTGCTGTGAACAAGGTTGTCATCTAGGTACGGAAGACAGATCTCATCCCTCAGTCCCATTAAACAGGTTTCCATGCTGCGTTGAAATTCAGCTGGTGCAGTGCTTAGGCCAAAGGGTATTCGGATCCACTCATACAGACCCCAAGGTGTGATAAATGCAGTCAGTGGTCGAATGGATTCTTTCACAAATCCTTGATGGTAGGCTTTCCCTTGGTCTAGCACCGAAAAACATTAACTTCCTCCTAGGCTGTCCAGCATGTCTTGGATCCTAGGGATTGGATGGCGGTCAGGATGGACTTCTGGTTCAATTCTCTGTAGGAACAACACAGTCTTAAACTACCGTCCTTCTTCCTTATGCACACAATGGGTGATGAGTATGGAGATTTTGACTCCGCAATCCATCCGCGGTTCAGTAGATCCTGCAGGTACTCTTTCACTTCTCGGTGCAGTGGTATCGGTACAGACATGTAAGTTCTCCTAACAGATGTGTTGTCTTTGAGGCGAAGTTGCAATTGTAGGGAAGGAATACATCCTACAATAGAGTCATCTTTGGCGAAAGCATTGCATTCCTCCCTTAACATCGTCTTGACTACCTGCTGATCCTCCTCCGGTAGGTGTTCGATAGCCACTGGTGGGTCCCAGTGTTCTCGATTAGCATCGCTTACCAGTGATTGACTCGTGTTTAGGTTATCCACTCGACCTTCTGGTCCTGGTCTGGATGTCGGTGGCTGATGAGTTACTGAGTGAGTGGCCACATTCACTGATTGTTTCAGTTTCACCTGAGCTGGGTAAGTTGCCTTTATGGGCTCGAGGCACCCCATCCTAGTCTGACCTGATAAAATAATGTCCCGCTTAGTTGCGTTCCAAACTGGGATGGATAGTTTGAAAAATTGTCCCTTTTGGAATGATACTAATGTCTCACTTACATGCAGTCCATCAGGCCAATGATGGGCCTCATCAGGTGTAAACATAGAAACATAGAATGTGTCGGCAGATAAGAACCATTTGGCCCATCTAGTCTGCCCAATATATCTGAATCCTATGAATAGTCCCTGGCCCTATCTTATATGAAGGATAGCCTTATGCCTATCCCATGCATGCTTAAACTCCTTCACTGTATTTGCAGCTACCACTTCTGCAGGAAGGTTATTCCATGCATCCACTACTCTCTCAGTAAAGTAATACTTCCTCATATTACTTTTAAACCTTTGCCCCTCTAATTTAAAACTGTGTCCTCTTGTGGTAGTTTTTCTTCTTTTAAATATGCTCTCCTCCTTTACCGAGTTGATTCCCTTTATGTATTTAAAAGTTTCTATCATATCCCCTCTGTCTCTTCTTTCTTCCAAGCTATACATGTTAAGGTCCTTTAACCTTTCCTGGTAAGTTTTTTTCCTGCAACCCATGTACTAGTTTAGTAGCTCTTCTCTGAACTCTCTCTAGAGTATCTATATCCTTCTGGAGATATGGCCTCCAGTACTGCGCACAATACTCCAAGTGAGGTCTCACAAGTGTTCTGTACAGCGGCATAAGCACTTCTCTCTTTCTACTGCTTATACCTCTCCCTATACATCCAAGCATTCTGCTGGCATTTCGTGCTGCTCTATTACATTGTCTTCCCACCTTTAAGTCTTCTGAAATAATTACTCCTAAATCCCTTTCCTCAGATACTGAGGTCAGGACTGTGTCAAATATTCTATATTCTGCCCTTGGGTTTTTACGCCCCAGGTGCATTATCTTGCACTTATCCACATTAAATTTCAGTTGCCAGAGTTCTGACCATTCTTCTAGTTTTCCTAAATCCTTTTCCATTTGGCGTTCCCTCCAGGAACATCAGCCCTGTTACATATCTTTGTGTCATCAGCAAAAAGACAAACCTTACCATCGAGGCCTTTTGCAATATCACTTATGAAGATATTAAACAAAATTGGTCCCAGTACAGATCCCTGAGGTACCCCACTGGTAACATGACCTTGTTCTGAATGTTCTCCATTGACTACAACCCTCTGTTGTCTGTCACTCAGCCACTGCCTAATCCACTCAACAATATGGGAGTCCATGCTCAATGACTGCAGTTTATTGATAAGTCTTCTATGTGGGACAGTGTCAAAAGCCTTACTAAAATCTAGATATGCAATGTCTACTGCACCTCCACCGTCTATTATTTTAGTCACCCAGTCAAAAAAATTTATAAGATTTGTTTGACATGATATCCCTGAAGTAAACCCATGTTGTTTTTCATCTTGCAATCCATGGGATTTAAGATGTTCCACAATCCTATCCTTTAATAGGGTTTCCATTAATTTGCCTACTATTGATGTCAGACTCACTGGTCTATAGTTGCTCGATTCCTCCCTACTACCTTTCTTGTGAATGGGCACGACATTTGCCAATTTCCAATCTTCCGGGACGACTCCTGTTACTAATGATTGGTTAAATAAATCTGTTAATGGTTTTGCCAGCTCACCACTAAGCTCTTTTAATAATTTTGGGTGTATCTCATCAGGACCCTGTGACTTATTTGTCTTCACTGTAGACAGCAATCTTAGAACGTCTTCCTCTGTAAAGACACATGCATCAAACAATTCATTAGTCATCCTTTCAAGTAGAGATCCTTCTCCTTCTTTTTCTTCTGTAAAAACTGAAAAGTATTCATTAAGGCAGTCGGCTAGCCCTTTATTCTCTTCTACATACCTTCCGTCCTTTGTTTTTAATTTAGTTATTCCTTGTTTTAATTTCCTTTTTTCATTTATATATCTGAAAAATGTCTTATCCCCCTTTTTCATAGACTGAGCTAGTTTTTCTTCTGCCTGCGCTTTAGAAGTTCTTATAACTTGCTTGGCCTCTTTCTGCCTAATCTTGTAGATTTCCTTATCTTCATTGCTCTGGGTTTTTTTATAATTACAAAATGCTAGCTTTTTATTTTTAATGATTTGGGCCACGTCTGCTGAGTACCACAGTGGTCTCTTCCTTTTTTTGCTTTTACTGACAAGTCTAATGCAATTTTCTGTTGCCTTCAATAATGCACCTTTTAAGTAGTCCCATTTCTCCTGGACTCCATGTAATGCGTTCCAGTCTGATAAGGACTCATTTATGACTAATTTCATTTTTGAAAAGTCTGTTTTTCTAAAATCTAAAACTTTTGTTTTTGTGTGGTGTGACTCTTTCACAGTTCTTATATTAAACCACACTGACTGGTGATCACTAGATCCCAAGGTTTCGCCTACAATGACATCATATACCAAATCCCCATTTGTGAATACCAAATCCAAAATGGCCTCCCTCCGGGTTGGCTCCTCAACCACTTGTTGCAGAGACAACCCCAGTAGGGAATTTAGAATATCTGTACTCCTGGTAGAACTTGCTATTTTGGTTTTTCAGTTTATATCTGGAAGATTGAAATCTCCCATAATGATAACTTCTCCTTTCATTGTCATTTTAGCTATTTCTTCAACTAGTAGATCATCTAGTTCTTTACCTTGACCAGGTGGTCTATATATCACACCTACACGAGTTACTGCATGATTAGCAAACTGCAACATAACCAAAACTGACTCTATGTTGGCCTCACCAACTTGTATTAGGTTAGATTTAATGCTATCTTTCACATACAGGGCCACTCCTCCTCCTTTCTTGCCTTCTCTGTCTCTTCTGTATAAAGAGTACCCTGGTATGGTTATGTCCCAGTCATTTCTTTCATTAAACCATGTCTCCGTAACAGCCACTAAATCTACATTTAAGGTGTAAACAAAACTGTCTGATCTTGCAGTGCTGTTTTGGCATGAGCCCTACACCTGAGATATGTCCCAGTGTTTGCCGGAATTCTTTGGCTCTTAGTACCAGTCTTTAGTGTAGCACCACCAGTTTCCCTGTGACTGGCTTGTAGTAGACTTACAAGGATCTCTGTTTTGGTGGTCGACAGTTCCAATGCTGTCCCTAGTACGTCTACAAAACCTGGAATGGCTTTCTTTCCCTTGGCAGATGACTCCTTGAAGAGTTCTTCAATGACATTATAACCGATGATGGGCTTTTCAGCTACTTTCTCATCCTCCGATACCACAAGGGGCACTATTAACTTTTGGCAGGTGTTACTTCCCGATGTTAGCTGAAAAACTACCTCATTAGCTGCTTTTCCTAGGAGGACTCCGGGCCCAAGCAATTCTCCAAAAGATCGGAGTACTGTATGTGGCAGAACCCGCTGTCTCCAACTCTCATTGATAATGCTAACCTGAGAGCCGGTATCCCATAGGGCCTGGACAGGAGTATCATCTATTTCACAGTTCACAAGGCACTTTTTTCCAACGAGACTCAGTAACTTGCTGTTTTGTCTCATGGTAACACCGTCTACATGAGTTGGTACTTCCTCAGCCACCTGGTAGAATCTTTGGTTACTGCAGGTGGGTACCCTTTGCAAGGGATCTGGTTTCACCCTTCCAGGCGTGGCACTGATGGTGGTTTGAGAACTTGTTGCTTTGCTACCGACAAGAGTTGCACTTTGGGACACAGGGTTGGTTCTCACACAGGTTAATGTCGGTCCCTTGACAGCAACCCTCTCCCGTTTAACTGGTTGGGACTGGTCATTTTACAGTATCTCGCTATATGTCCAGATTGACCACAGTGGAAGCAATGGTCACAGGCAGTTCTCCGACCAGTTCTTTTACAAGATTGACAACCTCCATTGCTCATGCCCATTGTTACCTGAGGCCCTCTAAGTTCACGGTCTCGTTGAGTTCTCGAACCTTGGTGTCAGGGAAATGGCCGTAGGAGAACTGGCAACATTTCCAGTAATAGCAATGGACGCTCCTGGCTCAATCGACACAGCCCTCTGCTGGCCCGTCAGGGAAATGGCCGTAGGAGAACTGGCAACATTGCCAGTAATAGCAATGGTCATTCCTGCCTCAATTGACACTGCCCTCTGCTGGCCTATAAAAGGTGGCCATAGGATCAGACTCATTGCTGGATTATCTCTCAGCTTCCTGTGTTCCTGTGCTTCCTGTTTCCTGTTTGGACTTCCTGTTTTGACCTCGGCTTGTTCCTGATTCCGTTTGATCTCCTGCTCCTGGTTTGACCCTTGGATTCTTCCTCTGACCATGCTTCTGTTACCTACCGTGTATGACCCCGGCTTGCTTCAAGACCTCGGCTATTCTGGTTGTCTCCTGTGCATGACCTCAGCTTGTACAATGGTTCCTGCTACCAGAGACTATTCCTTGGCACAAGGTAACCCGTGCAACTTGGGGCGCTACACCCTCTGTACCATCTCCAGGGGTGTGCCGCACTGAGCCGCAAGGGGAGCCCTCTCAGCACCTCGGCCTCGGATCAGGTAATCCTGACACTTGGAGAAGTGTTTTCATCTCTAACATCTCTTTTTGCATCTGGAGTATCAGCTTTTCCAGTTCAGAGTTGCTCTTTGAAAGCTGTTGGATGGTTGGGCTACTTGATCTTGTGTCGGCGGTCGTTGTCAGGACATCTGGTTCCTGAGGACACTGTAAGACATTGGACTGACACTCTTTCCCTTTCATCGAATGGCTGGGCTGAGTATTCCTTTGCTTCTGTTCCCTTCCCATCTCCATATTAGTGGCTTCATTTGTTTTCTCTATGAGCACCTCATCTGGAATGGATAGATCATCTAAATACTGCCTTAACTGGAACTTGATGTGGTCACTTCTCAGTCCAGTACCCACTGACTTTAGGAATTTCTTTTGTGTCAGCTCAGCGCTGGTGTTCATCCGAACATTCTCCTTGTGAGACAAACAACAGGCGGTCCTTCAATTCAATAGCTCTGAACAGGAAATTCTGAGGAGTTTCCTTACTATTCTGTGAGATGTTTATCAGTTGTTGGTACAGTTCGGAAGCATTTTCCTCCTTGTAATGGCTTTTTAGGATTCTCCTAAGTTGAACTAGGGTCAGTCCATTCTTCATTTCCAGCATACCTCTGAGACTTAGGCCGGGACCAATGGCTTTTACCACAGCTTCCACAATCTCGGACTCAGGATACCCTTTTTGTAGTCCCATGTCGATCTGGTGCATAAGGTTTGTATAGGACAACTTGTCTTTCTGTTCCTTTTCACCTATCAGCCCAGCAATCTTAAAGTCCTTCCTGATTGTCACCTCTGGCAAGTTACCATGGTGAAGTCTCTGAGTAACTGGAATAGGTTCTTGTTTTGAATGACTGTCATTTGAGTCCTGTCTTTTAGTACTCAGCTCTTTTATCTGTTCCTCGATCATTCTGGACGTTTCCTGGAACTTTCCTGCATAGTATGGTATTGCCGTTTCAGATTGGCTAATTGCTGTTCTGGTTGGGGGTCTTTCTCACTGGTGTTTGGTGCTTCAGCATTGTCCCTCTTCTTCTCTAGCTCACTGACAAATCTCTTAGTTGCTTGGAGAAATTGTGTCACCGCTTCTTCACTTTCAGTTTTCGACCAGTTCATCTATCACCTCATTGACTATCTGCATGTAGTGGCGCCGGGTTTTTCCTTTCGCCATACTTGCTTCGGAGGCCTTGATAAACTGGCAAGTCTCAATGAGATCACCGACTGTCATGTGAATCAGATGCCCACTGATTTCGTCTTGCAACTTTTCTACATCCATCTGTGTGCGATTCCCGTGCAGCAATGGTTAATACCTTAATCTTCTCTCAGCTTCGCCACGGACAGCGTAACCGCTCTCTTCCACTTCTGTGACCTTTGTGTTTTCTTCACCCGGTCCCTGTTCGGGCGCCAATTTTGTTGCACATATGCTGAAAGTATGGTCAATAATTCCAATGTGCGAAGGGATCGGACCGGGTGAAAACAGAATTATTTTTATTGAAAACGTTTCTGCAATGACAAGGACATGAGGTATGATGACCTTTTAGTCTGGTAAACACAGCACAGCAACTGCTATTCTGTTCATACATACTATTACACATCTATATACAGTATATAATAATATTAACATTCTGATATACAGGAATAACGTCCTCATAGAAAATAATAAGCAATTAAACATGTGCTGATATGTTGTTACGCCTCCTACTTCACAGTGGTCTCTTAGTACAATCTAATATAAGATATAACAACATAACACTATAACCACATTCCTGGTACACTGTAGTCATGTAATGCTACAGTGTGACCCACTAACATTTGTGCAGTGTGTTATTCAATCACACAGTAGTGACAGGAGCCTTTACTGATCACAGGGATGTAAATTAAAATGGAAAATTGTATCATACTTACCGTAATTTTCCTTTCCTGGTGCCTATCCATGGCAGCATACCAATGATAGAGCTCTGCCTCTAGAGTCACGTTCCATAAGGTTGCCTGCTCCACAGGGGCAAAGGGGGATCCGGATAGAACCTCCAAAACTAGAGATAGATCCCACTGAGGAAAAGGGTGTCTAGCGGGAGGGCGGATCCTTCGTACCCCTTTAAAGAAAGTGACCACCAAAGGATCTACCGCCCATCTTATATTGGTTGCTGCCGAGATCGCTGCGACTTGTACTTTCAGAGAACTTAGACCTAACCCTAAATCAAATCCTGTTTGGAGAAAAGATAGCAAGTTGGAGGATGAGGGGCTGATCGGGTTGAAATCCTGTCCTGTCGCAAATGTCAGAAACCTACTCCAGATCCTGGAATAGATTGCGTTTGTAGAGGGTTTTTTAGCCCTCAAGAGCGTGGAGATGACTCCGGGAGTACATCCTAAGGATTGAAACCTTCTCTTCTCAGCCTCCAAACATGAAGATCCAGTTTCTGCGGGTTCTGGTGGCATAGGCCCCTCTGAGAGAGCAGATTGGGAAAAGGAGGAATCTTGACAGGGGGTCCCACACTGAGCCGTACTGCCAGAGTTAACCAGGGTCTCTTCGGCCACTATGGAAGAATTGCTAAGATCTGAACTAATTCTCTGAGGAGCCTCCTGAGGAGTTTTAAGATTACCAGCGTGGAGGAACGGCATAGGCCGTGGAAAATTTCCAAGGGCACGTCAGGGCATCTACAGCCTCCGCCTGAGGGTGGGGGAGACGAGAGAAGAACCTAGGAAGTCTTGAGTTCTCCGGGGTAGCGAACATATCCAGCTGTGGGGGGAACCAGAGGTTGGAGATTTGAAGAAAAATGTGTGGGTGGAGACACCATTCGTTGTTGTCCAGAAAATTCCTGGACAGGAAGTCTGCTATCGTGTTGAACTTGCCTGGGAGGTAAACCGCTCTCAGATCTATCAGGTTCCTCTCCGCCCATAGCATTATTGGTTCGACCTCCAAAAGGAGGGGTCTGCTGCGTGTTCCCCCCTGTTTCTGTAAGTAAGATACTGCCGCTCTGTTGTCCATCCTGAGAAGAACTCTGTGTCCTTGGAGAAATGGTGTTAAGGATGTTAGGGCTAAGAAGGCCACTCTCAATTCCAGCACATTGGATACTGTTCCCCTGGTTGAACAAGACCACCTTCCTTGGAGTCTTGTATCTCCGTAATGGGTGCCCCAACCGTGTCCGCTTGCGTCTGATGTAACAATGGTCCAGGAGAACGAGCCTAGATAATGAGGCTTTTCGAGGTTCTACTTCTTTGTCCACCAGTGTAAGCTCATGCGCATTACTGAGGTTATTTTGATCCTCTGGCAAAGATGTTCTGCGCTAGGAAGCCTGTCTGGAAGAAACGTAGATGCCAATGGGCCCATGGCACCATGGGGATGCAGGATGACATTGTACCCACTAGGCTCAGGCACTGGGAGGCCATCAGATGAGAACTCTCGATGACCTTGAACATTCTCTGGATGACAATGTCCCTCTTCTCGGGGGGTAAGGATACCGTCCCCTGCCGGGTATTGAACAAAGCCCATAGATAAACCATCTGTTGTGTTGGGGATAGATGACTCTTTTTGAGGTTTACCAGCCATCCGAAATCCTCCAGGGACTGAAGAAGAATCTCCCTGTGGGACATGAGCCATACTGGATTGTCTGCAAGGAGAAGGATGTCGTCCAAATAATGAAACACTCTCAAACCCTTCTCCCGGAGGGGAACGAGAACGGATATCAGGACCTTGGTAAATACCCGAGGCGAAGTGCAGAGGCCGAACGGAAGGGCTTTGAATTGTAGATGTATTCCCCCTACTGTAAACCTCAGGAACTTCTGGAAGGATGGGAGGATTGGGATATGTAGATAGGCATCCCAAAGGTTGAGTGATATCATCCAGTCTCCTGGCTGGATTACCTGGATAATTGTATTTAATGATTCCATCTTGAAGCTTTCGAGTGTTATGTAACGATTTAGCTTCTTGAGATCTATCACAGGTCTCCATCCCCCTGTCTTTTTCCTGACTAGAAAGAGTGGGGAATAAAAGCCCGTATAGAGTTCTGCCAATGGGAATGGAATGACTGCTCCCTGGAGCTGAAGTTCTGTTAGAAATTGTAGTAATGCCGAAGACTTTTCCAGAGAAGCTGGAATCCTTGTTTTCTAAAAAACCTGAGGCGGGGGATGGGAGAATTCCCAATGATGCCCTAGCTTGATCGTTGATAGGACCCAAGGGTCCTGGCAGCGGGCAGCCCAAACTGGATAAAAAAGTTGAAGTCTGGCTCCGACTGGGAGGGACTGAAGTCTCCTGGCGTCGAAAAGACTTCATGGAGTCTTGGGGGGCTGTAAGTGTCTTGTTTCTGCGTGCCCCTAGAAAGGAGGCCTGCGTGCCATCCAGGGTCTTCTATTCTCCCTTTGTTGTCTTGGTTGCCTGTAGTCCCTGTACCGTGACGGGCGGAATCTTGAGGAAACCACTCTAGACCTCTTGGGTTTCCTGTCCTGGGGGAGTAAACCGGACTTCCCTCCTGAGACTCTGGAGATGGCTTTGTCTAATCGTTTCCCAAAGAGAGCCTTTCCATCAAAGGGTATCCTACACCAATTTTGCTTGGATGATAGGTAGGCCGACCAAGACTTTAACCAAAGGGCCCTCTTCGCCATCACTGCGTGAAGCATTGATCTTGCCGAGCAGCGGATTGAGTTGATCACGGCCTCTCCGACAAAGTCAGCTGATATCTTGAGTTCTTCAAGAGCCTTGATGATGTCTTTTCGGGGAACATCCTGGTCCTCTATGATCTCTCTGATCTCGCCCATTAGTGATAAGAAAACCTGCTTCCTTTTGAGGAAGGGGAAGTATGTTTTGGATCTTGCCGGAGGATCCTCCGTGTCTTCCCAAGAAATGGCTGTTTTCACTGCCTGGATTAATGGTTGCACCAAGGCATAGCTGAAGCCTGATGGATCTGCCTCATCTGAGGACTCCTCTGAGAGTGGATCCGAGGAATCGTCTCTGGCCTGTGGGTCTGTGGAAGGCCAAGAAGTGTTGAGGCCTGAAGGGCCTGATGCATCAGGATCTCTGTCTTGCACTAATGCCCTAGGAGGGGCTGCCTGTGCGGGAACCAGGGTTGTCAACTCTGCGAGGGAGTCTTTCATTGTTTTTTTGAGCAGATCTACCACTTGGTTATTTTCCACCTCCCGGTTGGAAGCATACTCGCGGAAGCAGTCTCTGCAAACCAGCTTGCGTGGCAAGGGTATTGCTCCACAGGTCCAACACTTTCTGGGGGAGCGAGGAGGTGCTGAGGGCGAACAATGATGCCTTGATCTTTCTGAAGATCTGCGGCGGGATCTGCGATCCGGGCTGTCATCTTCGCGGTGTCTTGAAGATCTTCCTGATCTTCTAGAATGAGTAGGGCTGAAACAAAGTACATTTGTCAGCCAATTATGCACTCTTTTTTAGTACCTAGACATACTCATGAGAAGGTGGTCCTATACCTATTGCGAGGATCTTGTCCACGGGATAAGTGGCTCATTGCAGGGCGTTAAAGGAGGACCGACTAAAATAAATAAAAAAAAAAAGTAGAATAGATGAAAAAGGATACAGAGAAAGAGAAAGAAGGTGAGAACAAAAAAAGGTGATTAGAGAGAAAGAGAGGGTAAGTGGGCGCAGGGGTCCTTAAGGAAGGGGACAGAGAAAACTTGAGGAAAAAACGAAAATAAAAAAACACTTTTTTTTTTCCTAGGAACCAAAAAAAAAAAAAAGGCTCCCCTTTCCCTTTTATATATATATATATATATATATATATATATATATATATATATATATATATATATATATATATATATATATATATATATATATATATTATTATATTATTATACACATATATATTTTCCTTTTTTTTTTTTTTTTTTAGGAACCAACCCAAAAAAAAAGGGCTCTTCTTTTCTTTTTTTTAATATATATTATTATATATATTATTATTATTTTTTTTTTTTGTAAATAGAAAATTTCCAAAAAATTTCAAATTTCTTTCCCTCTCCCTATGCCGCCCTGCAGAATGCAAGGCATTACCTAGGGCTTTTGTGTGGAGAGGAGGAAGCAGGGAACCATCAGCCTGGATAACTCCCAGGCTAATGGTCCCTTTAATAAGAAAAGGAGGAGGGAGAGAGCCCGAAATCCCTCCTCCTCCACTAATTGTACTGTTAAGGGAAACTGTGGGCAAAAGCCCTACCTGTTTCACTTAACCAAGATGGCCGCCCGCGCCTCGACCGCACTGCACATGCTTCTACCGCGCAGCCGCCGGAATCCCCGCCTCCCCACGCTTATACGTCAGCGAATGGGAATAAGGAGGGGAGGAGCTGAGCGGCCGTAGGCCGCTAGAAACATCAGAGCGCCGAGAGGCGCATGTGAGGGCACTACACGCCGACCTAGTGGAAGTCTGGAGCAGGACAGCGGTACCAAAATGGCCAGAGACCAGGTACCCATAAAATATAAGGGGGTATCTTACCTTTGCCTACCCCTAGAAGAGGGGAGAGGAAGGGGGGAGGTAGAGAGGTAGGGAGGATAATAAAGAGAGAAAGGAAAGGGAACTAAATAAAAGGGGGGGGGGAAACAAAAAGAAAAAGGAACAAAAAGGCTTTAAAGATAGTGGGTCCTCCTGCAAAACCCCGCAGGCAAAACATCATAAATCTGTTCCTCTGCAGGCAGAATGCGTTCCTATGAGGAAACTCTGCGCCATACCCCAAGATCCACAGAAGTTTCCCAGTCTTATCAGTGCTTTGAGCGACCCAAGAAACAGGGACTGCGCACGGGAGAGGCTTAACCCTGCGGAAGCTGCCAGATGGTCAGCAGGTAAGGACATACTGCTACCAGTTAAGAAGGTATGAGGAAAAAAAAGGAGAATGCTGGGAGTAGGGGGCGTCTTTCTTTTATGCTATTCACTAGTCCTGAAAACGGAGTAGAGGCGGAGCTCTATCATTGGTATGCTGCCATGGAGGCACCAGGAAAACAATTTTGCCCTGTTTATAGCCCTAAATATACTCCCTCTTACCTGCAATGACAAGGACACGAGGTATGATGACCTTTTAGTCTGGTGGACACAGCACAGCAACTGCTATTCTGTTCCCCCAGGAACAAAAGGTCTAACTTTTAGTTCCTCCCATGCCTTGCTGCAGTTGAACTTTGTGCTTTGTGCTGCCATCTACTGGTAATAGAAATGCCATAAAACGGAAATGTGTTTTTTTTATGGGGTACCTGACATCCCTTACACATGCAAGTTCGCAGAGAGGACAGATTGTCCTGGATCACCCCCTGCATCTTCTGCAGCTTATCCGGGGGAAGAAAGACCCTCACGAAGGCTGAATCCAGAGTCAGGCCCAGATAATTCAGTCTCAAGAAAGGTATCAGGGCGGATTTCTTGAAATTGATGGTCCACCTGAACTCCTGCAGGGAGCTGACAGTGATCGTCAATTCGCCCATCAGGGCTGAATGAGAGTCTGCTCTCAATAGGAGATCATCCAGATACCCCAGTACCGCAATCCCCAGTTGGGGCAACAATGCCAACACTGGGCCAGTACTTTGGTAAACACCCTGGGAGCGGAGGCAAGACCAAAGGGTAACACCACAAATTGATAATGTTCTTCTGCTATGGCAAAGCATAGAAACCGCTGGTGACCAGCAAAGATAGGGATGTGAAGATATGCGACCTTGATATCTTTGGAGGCCAAAAAGTCTCCCTGGTGTAGTGACGCCACTACCGTGCAAATTAATTCCATGCAAAATTTCTGTACCCGCACAAAGAGGTTCAGAGCCATAAGATCAAGAATTGGACGCACTTTGCCCTCTTTTCTGAGCACAGTAAACAGGTTTGAATTAAACCCTTGAAAGCGTTTCTGAGAGGGAACTGGTACAATCACCCCCTTGCAACAGCAGATCTTGTACCTCCTCCCGTAGATCCCCTAACCGGTCTGGAAAGAGGCGCAGGTTGGACAGGAAAAATTTGTCCGACGGAAGAGACTGGAATTCAATCTTGTACCCAGATCGGATCAGTTTGTGAACCCATTTGTCCTGAATCAGGGAAGTCCAAGGTTTCGGAAAGAAGCAAAGACTTCCCCCCACCCCAGAAGCAGGTGAGGGCACCCCTTCATGCAGACGAGCTTCTTGGAATTCCCAGAAGACCTGAATGTTTTCCCTTTTTCTTGCGACCCGGAGGTACGAAAAAGCCGCTTATGAGCAGTGAAAGAAGGTCCCCCCGTCTATGACGTGGCGCCTTGCCCTTAGAGGACTGAGGAAGAAGAGTACTCTTCCCCCTTGTAAAGCCTTTGATCAACTCGTCTAGAGAGGATCCAAACAACCTCTCCCCCAAATAGGGAAGATCTGTTAAAGCCTTTTTGGAAGCCTGGTCCGCAGACCAGCTTTTTAACCACACCATGCGTCTAATTGCAATCCCCACTGCTGACACCCTGGCCACTAGGGGAGCCGCATCCAGAGACGCATCACACATCAACACCAGGGCTTGAGCCATCTGGTCCATTAGTTCTAGCACCGCTGGACGGGAGCTGCTCAGCTTCCAAGTTACCTCTTAGTAACTTCACCCATTTAGTAACTGTCTGTGACACCATGACATTCACAAATATTAGTTTCAAAATGGAACCCACAAGCACATGTAGATGGCCAGATAGAGACTCCACTCGCCTATCCACAGGGTCCACGAAGGCCAGGGATTCTTCCACCGGAACTACAGTAGATTTATTCAGCCGGGAAACCGGTTGATCCACCTTAGGTGGCACGGTCCATCTAGTGGAAACTGCATCTGCAAAAGGATAATGGTGTTTAAAGTGCTTAGGCACCACTAGCATGTGCTTGATGTGCCGCCATTGTTCATTGACAATATTGTCAAAAAGTTCCGGACAGAGGGCGCATGCGCAGCTTCCGGACATGGCGGACGTATACAGGGCCGGACTGGCCAACCGGGATACCGGGAAATTTCCCGGTGGGCCGCCGGCCCTGGGGCCGCTTTAAGATGCGGCCGCTTTAAGCAATGATTGGGGGCCGCCCGGCCGCTTGAAGCATTGGGGCCGCTGCAGCCCCGGCCCCCGCTGTGCTCCAATCGGATACACTTTCCTACGTCAGCCGCTATGAGCGGCATGACGTCACATCCGGCGGGAGCGGGCGGCTGCGCGGCGGTGGATCATCGGACTCGCTGCAAGCAAGATGGTCACAGCGCAGATGCCGATCCGATCCCTCCCACAGCAAAGACAGACGCCAGCAGCAGCATTCGCAGGTCACAAGTATGTCTGACTGATGGGCTGGGGGGGACCTCGACCTCCTGCATTTGGGGGGATGGGATCAGCTTGATCAATGCCATAAAATTAATAGAAATGCAAGAATTAATAAACACAAGTTAGAAGTGACAATCATAAATACATCAAATAAATTAATATTGAATATATAAATATATAGTGATTTGGTAAAGTGCACTGTGCGTAAACCACAATAATATTCAACAAATAATAATCAATGAAAAGTCACTATAAAGCAGAAAAGTGACAGTTTGCATATAAAGAAAACACTTTATAAGGATAGAGATTAATCAAAAAAGTTCATAAGTTCATATGAAAGATAAAAATTCAAAGAAAAAGTGCTGGTGTCTGAAATTGTTGCCGGATGTGCGGGAAACTCTGGTCATTCAGTTGGTGCGGAAACTACTTTCACTGTGGTGGTGAGCGTGTAGCCATAAATGAGTGAAATGGCCGCTCACCTCCATATCACTCTTAATGAGTGTTTGTACCAATAAGAGTTTCAAACCTTACCTAGGATATTTTCCCTCAGATGTTTGATGCTGGCTACCGAAAAGGATCTAAGAGCTTGCCTTAAAGGGACCACCACCGGACTATTACCTCTACATTGGAGACCTGTTACCTATTGGTACAAACACTCATTAAGAGTGATTTGGAGGTGATTGGCCATTTCACTCATTTATGGATACACGCTCACCACCACAGTGAAAGTAGTTTCCCGCACCAACTGAATGACCAGAGTTTCCCGCACATCTGGCAACAATTTCAGACACCAGCACTTTTTCTTTGAATTTTTATCTTTCATATGAACTTATGAACTTTTTTGATTAATCTCTATCCTTATAAAGTGTTTTCTTTATATGCAAATTTTACCCCTGCTTTTGCTTTTTTTGGGGGGATATTTTTTACTATTATTTTTCATAATTTTATGCCACACAGCTTCATCTTTTTACTGTGTATTTGTTATCACTTTTATGCTCTTCACATCAGACCATCCTTTGGTCTTTGATCTGATCAGCTAGTTGCACTTTGCGCTTTCATTTCACTGTCACTTTTCTCCTTTTATAGTGACTTTCCATTGATTATTATTTGTTGAATATTATTGTGGTTCACTCCTTTGCACCATTTGCACGGTGCACTTTACCACATCACCTCTATATATTTATATATTCAATATTTATTTATTTGATGTATTTATTATTGTCACTTCTAACTTATGTGTTTATTTATTCTTGCATTTCTATTAATTTTATGGGATTGATCAAGCGCCGATTTTATTTACCGGCACTTTTTCTATTTGCTTTTATGTATGTGGTGACACTACTAAGAATTGGCTGCTAATCTTTGCTCCCCTTTTACACTCTATATTTATTATTTGCTCTCACTCACTACATCTGGTTTATGGTCAGAACGTAGGCTCCTTTTACCTTTAGCATTGTATTAGGGGGAGGGGGCCGGGTGGGAGGTTGATCAGCAGTGTATTAGGGGGATAGATAGCGGGGAGGGGGGGTTCAGCAGTGTATTAGATAGCGGGGAGGGGGGGTTCAGCAGTGTATTAGATAGCGGGGAGGGGGGGGGGGTTCTGCAGTGTATTAGATAGCGGGGAGGGGGGGTTCTGCAGTGTATTAGATAGCGGGGAGGGGGTTCTGCAGTGTATTAGATAGCGGGAAGGGGGGGTCGGCAGTGTATTAGATAGTGTGGAGGGGGGGCCAGCTGGGCTGTTCCTAGAGCCTGTGGCCTCCCAGATGGGCTGTCCTAATTCTGTATGAGTGGTAGGGAGCCAGAGAGCGCTAAATGTCCGTTGGTTAGGGGCGCAAACTACTTGCCTTGGGTGCTGACAACCCATGCTACGCCACTGGGGCTGGTATAATAATGCTATGGGGCTGGTATGAAATTATTTCCAGGGCTGGTTTTTATACCCAGTCCGGCCCTGGACGTATAGATGCCGAGCTCCGGATCCCGCCGACTCTCTGTGACCCCAGCTCCACTTCTTTCCGCTTCTTTCGATACGGGGTGTAAGCTGGGGAACAGGTAGCAGGTGAAAAGCTCCCTGGGATAAGCAGTCTTTCTGGCACAGATACCAAATCCAGTGAGGTAGTGACAAACAGTGTGGTGTTTATGGGTGCTATATACAAGTCTATATACAGGTGCTGTACAGTGCCTTTTTAGGAAACAAGCAGTAATAATAATAATAAACAAAAACCTAGCCGTGTCCCGGCGCTTACTACACACAATGCAGTCCCTAACTAACGCAGACTGAGCAAGCCTACAGCTTGTCAGCTTCCAAAGACACAAACTGGTAGTTTTACTGACCTTCCGCTCTCATAGACAAACGTTGTCTGATTTCCCAGGCTGAGAGAGAGCACTGGCTGTCTCAGGTGAGTTTAAATTGGCCTGGGGAAGAGGACCAAGATCCGAACTGGATCATGGATCAGAGATTCCTAAAGGTATACGAGAGATGCCTGGAGGATGTATAAATCCCGAACAGGACTTTTCCTGGCTCTCTCTGGGACGCTCTGCTACAGGGGGTAAGCTTTTGTAACTTCTAACACCCCGAGGCACCCCATGGGAAAAATTGGCCAGCAACAGCAAGTTTATTCCGCGCCACAGGAGCCGCGCACCCAGGCCGCCATGGACCGCTTCCTCACTAGGCCGCAATCCCCGGCCTCGATTTCCCAGCCAGACCCGTTCTCCTCTATGGATCCTACATTGGGGCTGGAAAACACTGGCGATCCCCCCCTGGGTATCCCTGCTCTGCTGAGCCAGCCCCCCCTGTCAGCCCAGGCGGTATTAACCCCCGCTATGATGGATGAAAAACTGCAGGCTCTGCTATATCAGATCACCCGCAATATAGCTACTGAGGTGGGCAAGATATCCCAGGAACTTAGGGGGGAGATTACTTAAATTGGGGAACGTACTGATGCCTTAGAAATTAAATGGATGATTTGGTACAATATGTGCAAGTTTTAGAGGAGGAGAACTCTGCATTAACACAGCTTCAACTACAGCAGGAAGACCTGGAGAACTGGGAGAGGCGCCAAAATCTCTGCTTTCGGGGCATTCCGGAAACAGTGGGGGATAACAACCTGCATTCTTACCTGTTGGGTTTATTCAACAACCTGGCCCCCAACATAGCAGACATTGATTGGCGCCTGGATTGGGCGCACACGTCTCTGGGCAAAAAACCCCGGCTGGGACCAGGCCCCCGGGACGGGATTGTGCATTTCCATTACTATGACAGTAAAGAAGCCTTGACCCTGGCTACCTGCACCAGGTCTCAAGTGGAATATCAAGGTGTCAAGGTCCAGATTTTCAGTGATCTTTCCCCTATCACCCTTGGCAAACGGAGGAATCTATGACCTGTGACCTCCCATCTGCAACGGCATCGCATTCCCTATTATTGGGGTTTCCCGTTTCGTCTAATCGTCACCAAAAATGGTACGCAACACAGCATGCGAGACCTCCATGAGAGTGAGGCTTTTATCAAGTTGCTGCAGCAGTTCCCTTCTAGACGAGGAGCTGCTGCAGCAACAACCTCCGGGATGCCCCCTGCCAGCTACCCTGAATTGCATGTGGACCCCTGCCAAGAGCCAGCAGTGGAAATCGACCTCTACTCCTCAACGCTCACGCTTTCCCAGACTTCCTACTTGATGTGTTTAGCATTATTTTTTCATCTTTTTTTCCTCCTGGGCCTGTTGCCCTTGTAGTCTTTTCATGGGCTTCCTGCTACCCTGATGTGGGTAGCTGTTACTCCTCCCATGGGGTATCTGACTTTGACTTTGATTTTGTTTGAATTCCTCTGCATCTCATTGAATACTCCTGTTATGCCTTGGAACATTAGAATCCTCTCTTTATGTGATGTTTTTTTTTTTTAGACTGTTTATTTTTTCTACCCTATACAGCCTGTTTCATCTGCTGGAGTGTTGTCGGGTCCTCCCCCCCTATATTGGAGTTTGTATCCTGGAGGCACCCATGTTGCCTGTTTTGCCTGGGGCTCTGTCCCCGATCTCCTGAGGTGCTGTTGCCCCTCAGGCCTTTTTTTGATGGTCTTTGTAGACTTTTTTGTTTCTTCTCTACTGCCTTTGTTTGTTCTTTTTTAATTGTTTTTCTTGTTTTTTTTCTTTCTTTTTTTTTCCTTATTGGGCCTTTTTTGGCTCTGGTCCAACCTTGTCTCATTGCAAATGTGGGGGTGGTGCCTCTGTGCCTGGTCACCGGACCTGTCACAGACTGCAAAGGGAGATGTTTGTTTTTCCTTGTATTGCTTGTTCCTCTTTTACAGGTTTACTATGTTTAACGCTTATGTCCTCTGTTTAATTTATCTGAAAATATGGCTTTGAGAATTCTCTCTTACAATATAAAGGGTTTGAACTCGATCCAGAAGCGTTGGTTAGCTCTCAAGGAGTTCCGATCCTCTGGTGCGGATGTCATCCTGATTCAGGAAACGCACTTTCGCACTGGGGGAGCGTTCAAGTTCGCTTCCAGGTTTTTTCCCACATCCTTTGTGGCTAGTGATCCCTCTGGCAAGGCGGGTGTGGCCTTGCTGATCAGGAAATCCTGCTCTCTTAGAGTTAGGGACTCATTCTTGGATCCTCATGGGCGGGTAATCGCGTTGGTATGTGATTATCTACTTCCTTTACGTTACTTAATATTTATGCACCCAATTCCGGTAAACTGGAATTTCTAGATGAAACATTGCAGAAAACCTCCCGTTTCTCCCAACCTTTTATGGTGGTTGGGGGGACTTTAATTTAATCATGTCCCCTCACAGGGATAGGCAAACCCTTAGCCAGGGGGCCCCCTCCCACTGACTCCTGACTCAGGCTAAAGCTTTCCGCAAATTTGTTAGGTCTCATAGACTTTTCGATTCTTGGAGAATTAAACACCCCACTACAAGGCAATTCACTTTTTACTCACCAGCTCATAAGGTGCACTCTAGACTTGACAATTTTTTCATCTCTGCGACCCTTATCCAGTACATGGTCAACTCTGATATGCTCCCCATCGTATGGTCAGATCATGCGCCTGTTGTCCTTGATTTGTCCGTAAGTTCTCCCTCCCCTAAGACCTGCCATTGGAGTTTGAATGATCGCCTTCTTCAGACTCAGGTTGTGCGGTAAAGATTGGCTACGGGACTGACGTAATTTTTTTACCTCAATTGCGGGATCGGTGGATGATGTCTCCACGCAGTGGGAGGCCCACAAGGCTGTTTTTCGGGGCGCTTGTATTGCCGAGAGCTCTCGGATGAAGAAGGAAGCCGGTAGCCTCAGAGAGTCTCTGTTATCTGACTTGCAGTTGGCGGAGTCTCGGCTTGTGGGGTCTCCCGCGGTGTCGGGACTTAGGAAAGTTGTCTATCTCCGGGACCACATTAAAACGCTTGACTTATCCAAGATAGCCAAATCACTGACATGGGCCAAGCAAAAATTCTATGAATTTTCCAATAAACCCCATAGGATGTTAGTGAATAAGCTTCGACCACGTCCCCTCCACTCACTCCCAGACTTATTGATCCAACCTGATGGCACCCCTACACATTGCTCCTTCACCATGACGAAATTTTTTAATGCATTCTACAGTAAACTTTATAATTGCCTCACTCCCGAGAATCATTTTACTTTCACCCAGGAAAACTTTGATGATTTTTTTCGAGACTTGTCCCTCCCTAAACTGTCTGCTTCTGCTTTGTTGAAATTGAATGCGGCTATTTCCATGGAAGAGCTTACTGCCACGGTTAAAGACCTACCCTCTCAAAAGACCCCTGGACCTGATGGCCTTCCCTACCTTTATTATAAGACTTTTCTGCCTATTTTGGCTCCCCATTTGTTAGACTTATATGCCTCTCTGCTTCAGGGGAAGGTCCCATATTCCCAATTTACACACTTGTACATCTCGGTCATCCCTAAACCCAGTAAAGACGTGTCCCTTCCTGACAATTACCGTCCTATAGCATTGTTGAATTCAGACTATAAAATATTCACTAAAATTCTAGCCAATAGACTGTCTTTACTCATACCTAAATTGATAGATAGAGATCAAGTGGGTTTTGTTATGTCCCATCATGCCGGCGAACAATACCAGGCGCACTGTGGACCTTCTTGATCTCCTTAATCGTTTCCCCCGCCCGGCTCTGGTGCTGAGCTTAGATGCTCAGAAGGCCTTTGATAGGCTAAGCTGGCCTTACCTCTTTGCCACTTTGATGCAATTTGGGTTCAAGGGTTCCTTTTATAAAGGCGTTCCTCCTGCATAATGGCACTCGGCAGGGGTGTCCTCTGTCCCCCCTGCTTTTTATTCTCTGTTTGGAACCTTTGGCTGAAGCCATCCGCTCACACTCGGACAATGGCGGGGTCCTGATGCGACATAGGGAATATAAGCTTTTGTTGTTTGCGGACGACATCTTGTTGACCTTGACAAACCTGTTGCTGTCCCTGCCATCCCTCCACTCCGTATTGTCCTCATTTGGCGCCATCTCTGGTTATTTAGTCAATACTTCCAAAACTGAGGCCATGGCACTCCATATGCCCCCGGATCTCTTGTCCCAACTTCAACAGTCTTACTCTTATAGGTGGTGTCTGTCAGCGGTTTCTTATCTTGGTGTCAAGTTGACCCCGTCCCATGCTACCCTTTTTATACAAGTAACTTTGTCCCCTTGTTCCGTGAGTTGATGGGATCCCTGCGTCAGTGGACGGGTTATCCAGTCTCGCACACTCTCTACTCATTTGAGACCTTGCGAGAGAAGTTTAATATCCCGAAACAAATCTTTTATTTTTATTTGCAAATACGCCACCTTTTTCACTCTCTGTCGGTTTCATTGTCTCTGGAGAAACCCACTGCTTTTGAGTACCTGTGCGCACACGGTCCCCGCCAGAGACACTTGAAATCCTCCATTTATAATATCCTTCATGATGTCCTCTTGTTGACTGAGGATTCCCATCCTTACATGCGTAAATGGTCGGAGCTGTTGCAGAGACCCATTAACCTGCAGATGTGGGATAAAATTTGGACTTCTGCCTTTAAGTCTTCCTGGTGTGTGGTGCAGAGAGAGACTATGCTGAAAATCCTGATGTTTTAGTATAGAACTGCTAGATTGTATAGAATTGACCTGTCCTGCTCTGCCGCTTGTTGGCGGTGTGGCACGGGCTTGGGTACGCTGTATCATGTTTTTTGGCAATGCACTCACATACAGCCTTTTTGGGAAATGGTTGGTAAACAGTTTATCCTTCCCGCTTGATCCTATACATTATCTGCTAGGACTTCCATTCTCTGGGATCTCCAAGCCCACCAGGCGTTTGATTTCCTATCTCCTCCTGGCGGCCAGGAGAGCTATCCCTCTTTGTTGGCTACAACCAGGAGCTCCTGATAAAGCTCTTTTCCTGCGCTTGGTGATGGAGATATGGAGGATGGAATTCTTGACAGCTACGGTCCATGGTGACATCTCCCGCTTTAATGTAATCCTGGGCTGATTGGGACCTCCATGCTATGAACATGTCATGATTGTCTGAAATTCTCTTGCTCATGGACTCCATGTCCTTCTGGTGTTTCCTTCATTTCCCTCATATTTCATGTTTAAATCTTCCGTTTGGTTGTCTTCTGTTGTTTTACTTACCATACTGTATTTGAATTGTGTACTTTTGTTTTGTTTACACTTTTGGGGAGACCCACCCCATGTTTGTATGTTCTAATTTGTTCCTTCCTTTTTTTCATTCAATAAAAATACAATTTTTAAAAAAAAAAATTTCCGGTCAAGGGAACACCTTGAACGATTTTCGGGATTTGCGAAAAGACAACTGCGAACCCGACGCTGTAGATTCATCTGCCAATTTTAAAATTTCCCGCACTGAAACTATAAGTGCTTCCCCACATGGGGGCGGACGAGGACAGGTCCTCTTCACCATCAGAATGCGAAGACACCGACCCCTCAGGGTAGGGTGCATCTGCCTCAGAATCTGAGGAAACTATCGAGGGAGGCAAAGACAGAGGGCAGAGGGCGTTTACATACAAAATCAACCTTAGACACAAGGCTTTCCAAGACTACCATAAGCGCAGACAGGGACTGCGACCCAAAAGGTTCCGCAGCCACTCCTAGGGGGTCTGTAATGAAAATAGTACCCCGGGACTCAATATAACACTGATATGAAAAAAATGCAGTGTCACTTTAAAAGTCACTAAATTGCGATCCCACCGCTAACTTAGCGGTGAACCTAGTCCCAATCCAATACAAGCCGATAGCAGAGTAAAACCTACAGGGGACCCCAGCAATCGTTACCAGGCTGCTCAGGAAACTGCCAGCATGTTCTTGTGAAAGTAAAATGTTCCTTCACAGGAAATGACAAGCACAGCCTGTCATAGATAGATTTTTATTTAACATGCCGTTCACCTGTCCAGCATTGTGGACAAGTAAATGGCCGCCCTATGGGGAACTAACAAAAAATGGCTGCCCATGCATTTCAATGGGAGAATAGAAAGCATGAATCTACAGCAAAATGGAGGCCCCCAAGGTGAGCCATGCAGTCTCACGGACCCCCCCCCGAAGGGGTCCCAGACAAGAGGCATCAGAGGGGCTCTAGGAAAGGACCCCACCAGGACAAGGCCACCCCAAAGAAAAAAGCCTCCACGGCCGCAATTTTTCTGGCCCCCCGGAGGTAGGACCTGCTATGGGCAGGGGAAAAGACTTGGAAGGGGTGGGCCTAGTATCCCAGAGGCCAGGGGAACCGAGGGAGCCCCAAGGGTCCGACTATTCAAGGAAGAGGGTTCACGTCCACCTCGAGACTGCCAGAGGATTGGGGGGACAGTATTACTCACCATACCATGGTATCAGGTGGGCGCCACTCCGACAATGACCACCTTCCACCCGGGGTGGGGGTGCTGCCAGCCAGGGGGTACGCTGTGACTCTGGGCGTTCCAGGTCGATCGCCTCCCAGCGAGACTTGTCCACTTGCAGGCTCGTCCCCATTGATCGGGGCACTGTTGTGGCGAGGCCTAGTTTTGGACTATAACCTGCTCATGCTCGCTGGTCAGTCTGGGAGACCATTAGGATCTAGAATACCCAGTCCAAAACCACAGCCGGCTGTTGCTTGTAGTTCTCCAGGAACTATAACTAGTGAAAATAAAAAATCACAAAACAACACATTTCCCTATTATAGCTAAGACCGAAGTCCCAGTAGGGAACTAGGTCCTATTCCTAAAAGTAGGCAGAAACAAACTGGCTGCTGTAGCAGAGGGTGTGGGGGTTATGCCTGCAGGGACAGCCCCCCATAGGCTTGGTAAAGCTTTTTCCTGCCTAGTGTCCTATTCCTGATTGGTGGAGCATAACCCAATGGTTTAAAGAAGATATGGAGCTGCGTCTGTCGATGAACGATAGCGAAATTATATTTATTTTTCTCATTAGTAGAAGTCATGCTATGTAAGTAAATATACACTTTATATCTAACATATGGCAAGACTTACGTAAATAAAAAAAACGCAGCAAACAGGATATAATATAGTCTTCTAAAAAAAATGAAATATGCTCTGCTCCAAAAAGTTAACAAGAAGATGCAAGGGGAGGGGGCCCATGTGATCCAGAAAAAGAACAGCACTGTCAGTGCATATGTAGACCTGAAAAATATATATGAATACTGCACATGTATTGGTGAAATTTCCTGCCCAATAAGATTCCTTGCATACCCAACAGGCTGATGGAATGAAATAAATATATATCCACATTGGGGAAGTCAGTGAAGAGGATTTACCTATAAATTGATTTAATGAAGGTGGTTGTAAACCTCAGTCATGAACTACAAACAAAATATATTGATCAGGAGAATCTAGCACTCCTGCTCCTCATTCCAGCATTATGGTTTTGGCTATGGCACTCTCCTTGTCTGTCTGTCCACCTGCAAGGTGATTAATGTAGCCAGTCTCTGGGTGGAAACCAAACCTGTTGTAAGCCAGCCAAACACTCACTTCTATGCTAGTGATATGTGTGTAGTAACTGAATCCGGATATTGAATTTTTCCCTAAACTCAGCCTGCCTTTTACCTGGATTGTCATAGAACCACTCTGCCTGCTAACCGCAAGTACCTGTTTGCTTTGCTTAGGTCACACCTGCCCTGGTGTGGTGGCCAGGCACTATAGCATTGTGTATAAGACCAGGGGCAATCGAGTACTGGTAGGCCTCCTTGCCTTATGGGAATGGGGGCTGCTATAGGTGAAGAACATAGTAGCCAGCTATAGTGTCTGACCACCTGTGTTAGGGTAGACGTGACATTATCCCTCTATAGTGTGTACTTGTCTCTATTAAGAGCATTAAGTGTCATTTTCTGTCTGCTGCTTCATTCCTCTGGTATCAGCATGAATCATTTCTGACATATTTTTCTGACACCAAAAGAAAAATGGAGAGACCTACAGCACATTGACACTCAGCTTTGTTCCTGTGAACTGTGTGCAGGGGGTTGTCTCTTCCCTCCAGTCAGCTCTCAGCTTTCCCCACTGAGCTCTGAACTGTGCTATTTTAGCACTCTGTCCCCTTTTTTTCTAAATTATCAGGTGACCTTATAAATTCAGCACTTTGGATGGAAGAAAAGACTGCAGATAAACAGGTACAACTTATGTAGAAAGATTTGTTTCATCTGTGTTTCACCTGTAGCCCGTAACTTAACTGGGTATATGGAAGGGTTTACAATCCCTTTACTATAAAAAAAAGAAGCTAAAAATGCAAATGCTAAGGTCCCAGCTAATGTATTGTATTCTATAGATTGAAACCACATGTTTTATCCAGAGCAGGTCAGTGGTTACCAGTGTCGGCTGGTGAAGTTTTAAGATGGGGGGGGGGGGGGGGGCGCAAGACCCCGCCCTTCTATTTTGACCCCTCCCATTTCTCAGAAGCCCCACCCCTTATAGACTCCACCCATTTTGTCCCCTGTATTTTGCTTGCGTGAACAAATTCTCCCAATATATCACATATTAAGGGGTCCATCAGTACTAGTATATCCCATAATAGGGAGCAGGGGCCCTATTATGGGATACACTGACTGAGAGTGGCACAAACCCCACAGTACAGACCCCCTAGCACAAACCCCACAGTACAGGCCCCCTAGCACAAACCCCACAGTACAGGCCCCCTAGCACAAACCCCACAGTACAGGCCCCCTAGCACAAACCCCACAGTACAGACCCCCTAGCACAAACCCCACAGTACAGACCCCCTAGCACAAACCCCACAGTACAGGCCCCCTAGCACAAACCCCACAGCACAGGCCCCCTAGCACAAACCCCACAGCACAGGCCCCCTAGCACAAACCCCACAGCACAGACCCCCTAGCACAAACCCCACAGCACAGGCCCCCTAGCACAAACCCCCTAGCACAAACCCCACAGTACAGGCCCCCTAGCACAAACCCCACAGTACAGGCCCCCTATCACAAACCCCACAGTACAGACCCCCTAGCACAAACCCCACAGTACAGACCCCCTAGCACAAACCCCACAGTACAGACCCCCTAGCACAGCCCTCAAAAATTCACTCGCCTACTCGCATTTTGCGAGTGGAATTTTGAGGATGGCGAGCTGTGCCCGCCGCCGCCGCCATTAACATTAACAGTAGCTTGCGATTGAGAATGGCGAGCTGTGCCTGCCGCCGCCGCCATTAAGATTAACAGTAGCTTGCGATTGAGAATGGCGAGCTGTGCCCGCTGCCGCCATTAACATTTACAGCAGCTTGCTATTACTTTAGAAAAGGATGGGCTCTAGGAGCAGAGCACTGAGCCCACCCATTCTGTGACAACAGCGAATGAGTATTCGCTATTGTCACAGGGATCCTCCTCCTGATCCTCCTACTGGCCAATCAGGAGGCAGGTGTTTCCTGATTGGCCAAAAGGCCAACGATTGTAACTGGCCGAGGGGGAGGAGGACTCGGGAGACACGGAGGACGCGCAGGATTGATGAGGAGCCGCCCGCTGCAGGTAAGTGCACGCTGCTCTCTGCACACTGTAATCGCTCTGCAAAGTAATGCCCCATACACACGTGCAGATTATCTGCAGACTTTTGTCTGCAGACTTACCTTTTCTATGTAGTGCAAGAGCCTGCCGGATTGCATACAAATTGAAAGTGTTTAGGTTTGACCTCATATTATATGGTTTTGGTAAGTCTGCAGACAAAAGTCTGCAGATAATCTGCACGTGTGTATGGGGCATTAGGGGGCAAACTGTAATTGCTCTGCAAAGTAAGGGGGCACACTGTAATCACTCTGCAAAGTAAGGGGACACACTGATCGCTCTGCAAAGTAAGGGGGCACACTGATCGCTCTGCAAAGTAAGGGGGCACACTGATCGCGCTGCAAAGTAAGGGGGCACACTGTAATCACTCTGCAAAGTAAGGGGGCACACTGTAATCGCTCTGCAAAGTAAGGGGGCACATTGTAATCGCTCTGCAAAGTAAGGGGGCACACTGATCGCTCTGCAAAGTAAGGGGGCACACTGATCGCTCTGCAAAGTAAGGGGGCACACTGTAATCGCTCTGCAAAGTAAGGGGGCACACTGTAATCGCTCTGCAAAGAAAGGGGGCACACTGCAATCACTCTGCAAAGTAAGGGGGCACACTGATCGCTCTGCAAAGTAAGGGGGCACATTGATCGCTCTGCAAAGTAAGGGGGCACACTGTAATCGCTCTGCAAAGTAAGGGGGCAAACTGTAATCGCTCTGCAACGTAAGGGGGCACACTGATCGCTCTGCAAAGTAAGGGGGCACACTGATCGCTCTGCAAAGTAAGGGGGCACACTGATCGCTCTGCAAAGTAAGGGGGCACACTGTAATCGCTCTGCAAAGTAAGGGGGCAAACTGTAATCGCTCTGCAAAGTAAGGGGGCACACTGATCGCTCTGCAAAGTAAGGGGGCACATTGATCGCTCTGCAAAGTAAGGGGGCACACTGTAATCGCTCTGCAAAGTAAGGGGGCACACTGTAATCACTCTGCAAAGTAAGGGGGCACACTGTAATCGCTCTGCAAAGTAAGGGGGCACACTGTGATCGCTCTGCAAAGTAAGGGGGCACACTGTAATCGCTCTGCAAAGTAAGGGGGCACACTGTAATCGCTCTGCAATGTAAGGGGGCACACTGTGATCGCTCTGCAAAGTAAGGGGGCACACTGTGATCGCTCTGCAACGTAAGGGGGCACACTGTGATCGCTCTGCAATGAAAGGGGACATGCTGTGAACGCTCTGCAATGAAAGGGGACACGCTGTGATCGCTCTGCAATGAAAAGGGGACACGCTGTGATCGCTCTGCAATGAAAGGGGACACGCTGTGATCGCTCTGCAATGAAAGGGGACACGCTGTGATCGCTCTGCAATGAAAGGGGACACGCTGTGAGCGCTCTGCAATTTAAGGGGACAGGCTGTGAGCGCTCTGCAATGAAAAGGGACATGCTGTGATCGCTCTGCAATGAAGGGGGACATGCTGTGAGCGCTCTGCAATGAAAGGGGACATGCTGTGATCACTCTGCAATGAAAGGGGGCACGCTGTGGGCGCTCTGCATTGAAAGAGGGCACACTGTGGTCACTCTGTATTGAAGTGGGCAATGTGATATGCAGGGGGGACAGAGGACACTGATGTAAGAAGAACATTGTTGCACCACCACTACAACCACCTGGAGAGGAAGGGAGCACGTGAATCAGATGAACTGCGCACTGTAAGTCAATATTCTTTTCGGTTACTGGGATTTGTACGCCTCTATAGCTGATGATATTTTTCACTGCTGTATTATGTACTGTTGGGATTTGCAGTCCTCTATAGCTGATGCTATTCTGCAGTATTCTGTATTGCTCCATTCTTGTTCTCTGTAGAGATGTGACACCTTCCTATTCAACAAATTCACCTGACCTTTCTCTTCATTTTTAAAGCCTTTACAAGTTTTTGAAAGCACGTAAAGAAACATGAAACAGAGCACATTAAACTTTTTCATTAAAGCAAAAGCTCAACCTACTATAGTGGAGTCACAACTGCCTTAACACCTAAGAGGAAAAATGATGGTGATGCTGACAAGACGTCTAGAAAACGCCATTTTAATACTCATTGGCTGGAACAATTTTCATGGCTTATTTTCTCAGAGGATACAGATACAGCTACGTGTAAAGTTTGCAGTCGGTTCCCCCAAAGTTCTGATGCAAAATGGAAAGACGGGATAAAGGCTTCATTTAAAAGGGAAACCTTTGTATGGCACGAGAAAAGTAACAAGCACAAGGAGAATGTTGATAAAGTAAAGGCTAAAGACAACCCTGAGGAGAGACCTTTAGCTGTATGTGTCAGAAGAATGGACGCAGCAATGTTTCAGCACATGACACACGTGTTTAATATCGCTTATTATGTAGCTAAAAATGAGAAGCCATTTTGAGATTTTCCTGATTTATTAATGTTAGCTGCTAAACTTGATGTGCCAGCTCTGCAGAAGTATGGAAATGATGTGCAGTGCAAACAATTCATTCATTTCATTGCAAAAACTATCAAAGAAAGTCTTTTGGAAAACCATTAAAAAGTCAGCTTTTATTGGTATCATGATTGATGGATCTACTGATCGTACCTCCACTGAACATGCTAACATTTATGTCCGTTATATTTCAGAAGGAGAAATAAAAGAAGATTTTTTGGGTACTTTTGCTCTAGAAAGAGCTACAGCTCAAGGTTACTTCAAAGGATTGACTGCCTTTTTGGATAGTTTACATATTAATTACAAAGGCACTTCTTGGGTTGCAGGTTTGGGAACGGATGGGGCTGCAAGCATGCTTGGCCACAAGTCTGGTTTGGCAGTCCAGATGAAAGACATCTGCCCACAGATGATCAGTATCCATTGTGTGGCTCAGCGCTTGCAGCTTGCTATCTTGGATGTTTGCAAGGAAGTGCCATACCTACAAACATTTGATGATGTGGTGCGGCGTGTTTTTAGATATTATCATGGCTCTGCCAAACGCCTACAGCAACTAAAAGAAATTGCTAAATCTTTAAGTGAGGAAATCTTGGAACTAAAAGATATACACACGGTGCGTTGGTTATGCAGCAAAGTTGATGCTTTGCGTGCTTTTCTTCAAAACTGGAAAACAGTGGTGAGGCATTTTGAGCAGATATCAACTGAAGGATCAATTGATTCTGCTAAGGTTAAAGGTATCCTGAAAGACCTAAAACAGGTGAAGTTTGTGAAACTTTTGTATTTTCTACTGGATTTTTATGGCAAACTGAAACCATTGTCAAAAGGTCTTCAAAACAAGGAACTTATGATATGTCACAAAAAAACCAAACTGGAACATGCCGTTAAAATTCTCCAGGATCTTTGTAAAGGGAGAGGTTAAAAATGAACTTGAATTCCTAGATAAGTTTACAGGTGATGGAACACTTCATGGACTACAGCTGACCAACCTTGAAGCCGGTGAAAGAGAATTTCAGTCTATACGCCAAACAGTATTGGCTAAAGCTGAAAGATATCTAATTTTGAGGCTTTCTTCAGTTTCCTCAGATATTGTGCAATCTTTTAATATATTTGACATAACTGTGCAATAATTTGCAACTAATAAATAATACACCTTCAGAATAAACCAAAGAATATGGGTGCAATATGTACAATATAATTGTGTATAAAAGAAAAAAGTCCCAAGACACCAACGTGTCAATAATAGGCAATCTTCAGTGATGTGATAAGTGACAGATGGTGTTGAAAACAAATAGTGACTTGAATTCCCTCCACCTGTTGGAATTCCTCCTTACCGGACGGAATAAAGTAAGTGCTCTCTTTAGCAAAATTAAACGATCCCAGTGCTCTAAATCAAACAATGGTGATCCCCACCGTGCGTTCAAAGTGGCCCGCTGGGCTTCTTACCAGATGGATAGAGATAACATGCGTTGTTATACTCCTCTCAAACGAGTGTGACTCTGTATCCAGTTGGTATTGACAGCCTCTGATGGATATGGATACCAGATACTGTTACGCTGCTCTCAGGCGAATCAGACCTTGTATTCAGATGGCACTGACAGCCGCTTGTTCAAAGCGTTTGGAAAGATCGTTGCATTCCAGCATACCATGTAAAAAGAATACTACTATAGTGCATTACCCTTATAGGTGTACTTTATTAAAAATATATTGCACTTACATGATATAAGAAAGGCTTCGCATTAGTAATATGGAGCGATGAGGGATTCCTGTATAGCTTGGGTCCGGCTGCAGCCCGGGTCCCGAGCGACGTGGTGACGGCACGCCTCCTGTCTGACGCGTTTCCGCCTATTGGCTATCTTCAGAGAAAGGCGTTTCCGCCTATTGGCTTTCTCTGAAGATAGCCAATAGGCGGAAACGCGTCAGATAGGAGGCGTGCCGTCACCACGTCGCTCGGGACCCGGGCTGCAGCCGGACCCAAGCTATACAGGAATCCCTCATCGCTCCATATTACTAATGCGAAGCCTTTCTTATATCATGTAAGTGCAATATATTTTTAATAAAGTACACCTATAAGGGTAATGCACTATAGTAGTATTCTTTTTACATGGTATGCTGGAATGCAACGATCTTTCCAAACGCTTTGAACAAGCGGCTGTCAGTGCCATCTGAATACAAGGTCTGATTCGCCTGAGAGCAGCGTAACAGTATCTGGTATCCATATCCATCAGAGGCTGTCAATACCAACTGGATACAGAGTCACACTCGTTTGAGAGGAGTATAACAACGCATGTTATCTCTATCCATCTGGTAAGAAGCCCAGCGGGCCACTTTGAACGCACGGTGGGGATCACCATTGTTTGATTTAGAGCACTGGGATCGTTTAATTTTGCTAAGGAGAGCACTTACTTTATTCCGTCCGGTAAGGAGGAATTCCAACAGGTGGAGGGAATTCAAGTCACTATTTGTTTTCAACACCATCTGTCACTTATCACATCACTGAAGATTGCCTATTATTGACACGTTGGTGTCTTGGGACTTTTTTCTTCTATACACAATTATATTGTACATATTGCACCCATATTCTTTGGTTTATTCTGAAGGTGTATTATTTATTAGTTGCAAATTATTGCACAGTTAATCCAGATATAGCGCACCACTTTATCACACATTTAATTACATTTTTTCTGGGAGCAGCATATCACTGATCAGCGCACTTTTCTTTCACAAATATATTTGACAGCCTGTCCTGGCCAGACAAAGCACACATCCTCAACTTTGGATTGACTGAGTTGCACAGAATTGCAAAGCATGTTTTGCATGAGTTTGAGGACAATGTTGCACTTTTAGAAGCAGAGTGGGCTGACATGAAACTCTCCATTCAAAGTGGACTTTCTTTCAATGAGACTTTGAAAAGAATGAACCAGCAGAAAGAGAGATTCCCTACAATCCTCCGTCTGGTCAACTTCTGTGCCGTATTGCCCCCAACAACAGCATCATGTGAACGTGGCTTTAGCTACCAAAACAGAATAAAGACGGTGTATCGTTCATCATTGGCATTAGAGACTTTGGATGACCTTTTGATGATTGCTGTTAATGGACCAACACTCACGGATTACAATCCAAACACATCCATTGATAAGTGGTATTTTTTTTTCATAAGAAAGGGGACGTTACACAGGGCTTGCTACTTCTGTACAACGCACGCCATAGAAAATCTCTGTCTGAAATTGGCTTCATATTGTTATGCCATATTGTATGGCATGAAGGGAAGCCCTGCTTTATTTGCCTTAATGCCACACCTATACTCGGGGAAAGCACTTTTTTGCTTTTATGTTTACATTGATACTGTTAAAGTTGTTGTTGTTGTTAATAATATTTTTTTGTAACTTAATTCTGAATAAAACATTCAAAACAGTGTAATTTTATGAGATATTTTACGGGGGCGTGTTTAGGGGCGGAGCAGGGTAGGGTTTGGGTGGGGCAACAAGTGGCGAGTAACTCTTAAGGCCTGGCTAGTAGCTCATGACTTGAAATTTTGAGCCCTGCCCTAGCACAAACCCCAGAGTACAGGCCCCCTAGCACAAACCCCACAGTACAGGCCCCCTAGCACAAACCCCACAGTACAGGCCCCCTAGCACAAACCCCACAGTACAGACCACCTAGCACAAACCCCACAGTACAGACCCCCTAGCACAAACCCCACAGGACAGGCCCCCTAGCACAAACCCCACAGGACAGGCCCCCTAGCACAAACCCCACAGTACAGGCCCCCTAGCACTAATCCCACCGTACAGACCCCCTAGCACTAATCCCACAGTACAGGCCCCCTTTCAATGCAGTGACAAGCGTACAGGCCCCCTTTTAATGTAGTGACCAGTATACATGTACCCTTTCAATGTAGTGACCAGCATACATGCCTTTTCAATTCAGGGACCAGCGTACAGGCCCCCTTTCAATGTAGTGACCAGCGTACAGGCCCCCTTTCAATGAAGTGACCAACGTACATGCCCCCTTTCAATGTAGTGACCAGCGTACATGCCCCCTTTCAATGCAGTGACCAGCGTACATGCCCCCTTTCAATGCAGTGACCAGCGTACAGGCCCCCTTTCAATGTAGCGACCAGCATACATGCCCCTCAATGTAGCGACCAGCATACATGCCCCCTTTCAATGCAGAGACCAGCGTGCGTGCCCCCTTCAAAGCAGACAGTACTGGGCTAGTGGGCTGGCAAGTGGCAATGGATGGAGGATGGTGCTGGATGGTAGAGTGCTGCGGGAGGTGCATGCATGGCTGCACTGTGCACAGTGCAGCCATGCATGCATCTCCCGCAGCACTGTACCATCCAGCACCATCCTCCATGGCTCCATCCATTGCCACTTGCCAGCGCTAGTGCAGCCGGTCCCGGGGCCTTCACTTACCTTCGCGGCCGGAGACGAACGTTGCGGTCCTCCGGTCACCTCGCATCAGACGGTCAGCTTCTTCCAGTGGCCGGTGCGAGACTGCTTCGGGCGGCTGGATCCAGTGGAGTCCGTCCGACTCCTCGCGCGGCTCCCCTCTCTCTGTGACGGCGGGCAGGAAGGACGTGACGCCGGGGTGGTGCACCGCCCCCACGCGTCACATGACCAAAGCACCGTCCCTGGATGTCCTCCTGTGATTGGTCCAGGCTGGAGTCTGGACCAATCACAGACAGGAGTCCAGTAAAGTGGGGAGTGTCAGGGCGCATTGCTCTGCGCCCCGACACTCCCCCAGAAGACCGCCAATCGGAGCCTCTATTCGGCTCACGTGGGGTCAAAAACCCCACCCCCCCCATACCCACCACTAGGTCCGGCGCCCCTAGTGGCTGAAAATGCACTTTTTTTTTTAATCTCCACTGGTGGTTACAATTTAACTTCCCAAAGCTAAAAAACAATATTGTGCCATGTCTAAAGCAGTTAACAGAAATCCAAGTTGTAAAATAACTGAGCATTTTTGATCACGGGGGTAGTAAGCTACAGTATACAATGCTGGTAGGTGCCCAAATAACCTATCCTGTGATGTGCAAACAGTGAATAAAAGGTACATTTCTAACAAGCCCTGTGTCAATCCAGATGCATTTCTGTTTGAATGAATTTTTGATACGTTGTATTCCAGTGCATTTTTTACACTTTTTTTGCAAAGTTTCCTGGGTTTTGGTTGTTAGGATGCCAGGGGGTGCCAGCCCCTAACAGCCAGTGACTTATGCCTGCTGTCCGCAGCATGGATGTGTCACCAGTTAGGGAGCCTGCACCCGCTGGCATCCTAACAACCAGTGACTTATCCCTGCTGTCCATGTTGTGGGAAGGAGGCCCTTGTCCTGATCAACCTGAGGACAAGGTGCTTTGTCCTCATTATTCAATGAGCAATTTCAATAAATAGTGTACAATTTCGGCAGTGTCGAGATGAATAAACTCCCGTGCATGTACGGCAGTGATGTCATCTTGGTTCGGCCAATGAAAATGACTGGAGTTCAGTACCTGGAAACAGACCATTCAAAGATGTCAGCCAGTGGGGAGCTCCAGAACACTGCAGAGCTGGAGTAAAGGGGAGTATAGTTTCATTTTAACTTTGCCAGTACAGGTGTTTAGGGGAATTGGGTCAAGTGACACTGGTCTTCAGACCTCCACAGACAACTCCACCAGCTGCATAGTAGCATGCAGGGCCGCTGATAGGGGGGGAACCACCAGCCCTCCTGTAGGGGGCCTGGGCACACAGGGGGGCCCCAACAGCATGGGGAATCGGTGCAGAGGGGCAATTACAGAAGAAAGCCCTCTCTGTAGCAGCTGAAAGCCAGTTTCTCCCTCTCCTGCCAGCTTTCAGCTGCTGCCGGGAGAGACACACACACCGGGCATTGTTCCTGTAATTGCTTCTCTGACACTGATCACCTTCTCTGTTCTGCCTGCTTTCTGATCCCCCCTCCCTTCCCGTGTGCCCCCCTTTCACTGTGCCGCCCCCACAGTGCTGCAGGCTTCCCTGTCCTGTAAAAAAAATATCAATGTATAAAAAAAATAATAATAAAAATAATTAAACATTGTAATAAATGTAAAAAAATGTAAAATTGTGCACATTTTCAACATTTAAAAAAAATATATATATTTACTGCGGCTGGCTCGGCTGTGCGAATCAACGTATGGGTACGTCAGTTTGCCGGAGCGGTGCTGGGGGCGAGCGTGCGCCGGTGGCACGCTCCCGCCCCCACTAGGCAGCGGGGATGCCTATCCAGCCGGCGGCCGCGATTGCTGCTGGGCACCCGCGATCAGTCCCCGCTGAGAGAACATCAGTCAGCTGTTTTAAACACAGCTGACCGTTCTCTCTGAAATGATCAAAACACCCCGGGATCCTCCTATTTAGGATCACAGGACTCTGTGATCATTTCACAATTCCCTCCCCCATACAGTTAGAAAACACTCTCCTAGGCTGACACTTAACCCTTTGATCCCCACTGTGTTAACTCCCTGCCAGTGTCATTATTACAGTAACAGTGCTTTAGCACTGATTACTGTAGTAATATTACTGGTCCTCCCAAGAGTGTCAAAAATGTCAGGGGTCCGATGTGTCCGCCACAATCCCGTTAAAAATCACAGATCACATATTGTCGCTCAAGCCAAGGACACCACTGACAAGTACTTTAAATCCTGGGCACCTTGGATACATTTCACGACTTTACCGGACTTTCAGAGTCTTAGTGCTACCCCACAACTTGTTACCATGTCCTGGCGTTCCTTTCCCAAAGTCGGCGTTTGCCATTCTTTCCTCAAGATTCATTACTACACTTTACTATACTTCACTGTCGGTTCCTCTGTAATCCTCTACCCCTTTGCACCCTTATTACCTCTCTCTCTCCCTGTCTTTCCTCCCTTCTTCTCCCCACCTTCCTCCTCCCTCTCCCCTTCCTTCCCCCCTTCCCTTCCCCCCATCCCCCCTTGACAGACCTGTATCGACTTGTGGGCCGCCACGCTCTCCTCTCGCTGACTGTCCCTGTTGGCCATTCCCTGCCTATTTGCCCTAGACTGGGTGACATACCTGAATGGTGACTGCCCCCTGTGTTCGGACACAGAAAGTTCCCGCGTCGGGGGAGTCTGTACACAGTTGACCCCACCTCCGCTCACATTTGCTCTAACACCCAATACCTCTACACTTCTACGGAGGATGTCGCTGATGTGGCCTATGGGACCAGCCTCTAGCCCTAAACTGTACTACGGTTACCCACATGATGTTCAGTACGATTGTGGTCTTACCTTGCAAACGTCATGTAAGTTTCTGTATTTTATTATGCGACTGAGCTCGGGTCTGTTTCACCCCGTCTCGTCCCATGTTCTTCTGGTTCCTGTTCCTAATTTTTCACTTAATGTACTTCCTGATGTATTGTACACCTGCTGTGATAATATTTCAATAAAATGTTTTGGATAAAAAAAGAATCACAGATCACCGCCATTACTAGTAAAAAAAAAAAATTAAATAAATCATTCCCTTAGTTTGTAGATGCGATAACTTTTGTGCAAACCAATCAAAATGCGCTTATTGCGATTTTATTTTATTTTTTTTTCTACCAAAAATGTGTAGCAGAATGCAAATTGGCCTAAAAAGGTGAACAATTTTGATTTTAAATTTTTTATTTTTATTAGGAATGTTATGTAGCAGAAAGTGAAAAATATTTTTTTATTCAGAATTTATAGCGCAAAAAATAAAAATCGCACAGGTGATAAAATATGACCAAAAGAGAGCTCTATTTGTGGGGAAAAAAGGACATCAATTTTATTTGGGTACAGCGTTGCATAACTGCGCAACTGTCTGTAAAAATAACGCAGTGCCGAATTGAAAAAAATGGCCTGGTCATTAAAGGGGCAAATTCTTTTGGTCCAGAACTGGTTAAAAAGGCTGATTCACACAGGTTCTCTGTTATGTTTGTGTCCCACTAATAATGATTTTAGTGAAAATATTGTCTTAATATGTTTGAGGGGCGCGGCTGGATGCTGGAGGAAACCTGACCAGTGACACACAGGCTTTTGGTACTGTCCCAGGGGTTGGCACAGAGTGGTGCATTATGGGAAGGGTATAAAAAGCCACGGGCACATGAGTAGAGGTCTTTGGCGGGAAGCAGAGTCCCAGAAGGAGGGTGGCGGCTGCCTCCTCTTCTGCAGTGGTTGATGATGGTCACAGGCAGTCGGCCTGGTGTACTGGTGGTGTGAGGCTAAACCCAGAGGTCCAGGAAAGCTGACTGAGGAGTTGGGGCATTGCGAAACTCTGGAAAAACAGTATAATGAGTACAGAGGATCTTGTCCAGGGGTCTGCCAGGAAGGGGACCACTCCGGGTAGTGCAGTCAGTGGACGGGTGTCAGCTAGCCCAGAGAGAAAGGGGGTACTAGGGGAGTGCCCTGAAGAGAAATACTTTAGAAACCCTTATTTCATCTTCAATCAAGGGGCAGGATGAAGCAGCGGCCTTGCCGCATTCACAAGTTGAGTCCTCAGCATTGTGAATTGTGAACAGTAGGAGTATCCCACTCCATCCCTTTTCCCATCCCACTTTAAATAAAAACACAAAAACAACATCCCCTGGACTGATCTTTGACTAAGCCAAGAACTTAAACTGTTAGGTTTTCTGCAAGCAGTTGCTACGGGTAACCCAGGGGAATCCTTAAAGTGTAATCTTCAGCAGTCCTCTAGGGGGCAGTGCTACACTAACATCCCTTCATCTATAGACCTCCCCGATCTAACACTAACCTATCTATCCCTGAAAAGAAGAAATCAGCATACATACCTTTTTTGAAGATGGTCAGGTCTCCAGTGGTGGACGCCCTGCAGAGGACACAGCTGACAACGGCTATGAAATTAATGGGGAATAACGTCACCCATAGACTTACTATGTAGCTTCCGTTGTCGGATATGTCCTCTGCACCCACCTCCACAGTGAAGCCGTGGCTGACAGCTCAGAGTAGGATTGGGTCAGATTGGCTTCAAAAAAGGTATGTATACCTATTTATTTATTTTTTCTTTGACCACTTGCCGACTGCCGCACGACTTTTTACGTCGGCAGTCAGCCCCTCACAGGCAGAGCGAAGTAGGGCTACGTCGCTAGCCTGTAAGGGTTTTGGGAGCGAGCGAGCGCGCGCCGCTGGAGGCACGCTCCCGCTCGGTCACGGACCCCCCCCCGCGCGTGTGCCCGGCGGACCTGATGTCCGCCGGGCACTTGCGATCGTCCGTGACAGCGGGAGAAAGGCAGGCGGCTAGTGTAAACAAAGCCGCCTGTCAGTTCTCCCTGTGTAAGAATGATGATCAAACGGTTCTACTATGTAGGACCGTTGATCACGGTTCTTACACATCAAGCCACAGCCAATCACAGTTAGAAGCACGCCCCTAGGACACACTTAACCCCTCCCTCTCCAATACAGTTAACTCCTTCACTGCCAGTGTCATTTTTACAGTAACAGTGCATATATATAAAAAATATTTAAAAAATCGCAGATCGCCGCCATTACGCGTTAAAAAAAAAAAACAACAAAAATGACAATCTTTCCCTTTGTTATTAAACGCAATAACTTTTGCGCAAACCAATCAAAATACGCTTTTTGCAATTTTTTTTACCAAACATATGGTAAAAAAAAAATTGGCCCAAAATGTTAAAAAATTTTGATTTTTACATTTTTTTTTTGGGGAATTTCATATATAAAAATGTGAAAAATATTGTTATTTTTGCAAAATTTACACTCTTTTTTTGTTTATAGCACATGATCAAAAAATCGCACAGGTGATCAAATACCACCAAAAGAAAGCTCTGTTTGTGGGGAAAAAAAGGACGCCAAATTAGTTTAGGTACAGCGTCGCACGATTGTCCGTTAAAGTCACGCAGTGCCGAATCGCAAAATAGGCCCTGGTCAGGAAGGGGGTAAAATCTTCCGGGGCTTAAGTGGTTAATGGGTTAGATAGGTTGGTTAGTGTTAGAGTGGGGATGTCTGTAGATGCAGGGATTTTAGGGTTAGGGTGGACTTCTACTTTAAGGTCCCTCTGACAGAGGATCTTTAGCCATTGGGGGGGGGGGGGGGGGTCCCATCCCATCCCATCCCATCCCATTTGCACCATGTTATACCCTATATAGGGATGTAACCCGTAGCAAGGAGCAAAAGGTGGACTGGGCTGGAGGGGAACAAAGTTTTGTATCTCTGTCCAAGGAACTTGATATTGTCCCAGCAATGATATCACCAAATCTACTGAGACTAAAGGCTAGTACACACTAAGAAAATTGGGTGAACATTTTCGTCCAAAGAATTTTCTTATAGTGTGTACAGAACTTTATACAACCGATTTCTGAATTTTCGTTTCGAAAATTCTCAAAGGGACAAACTCCAAAAAAAATTTAGTATTGGAAAAACAAACGATTTTTGTTTTAATGTGTACGGTTTTTGTATGATTTTTGTACAAGAAAAATCAGAAAGACTGTGCATGATCAGAAACAACAAAAAGCCTTTGTCATATGAGAATTTTCGTACAAATTTTCGTTCATCGGTTCAGATTTGCTGTGAAACAATGAGGGAAATTGGACGATTGTTCAGCCTGATTTTCTTATAGTGTGTACCCCACTTAACAGTTCAGAAGTAGCTGTGCCTTAGATCTTGAACAGCAGTTAGGCAGCTATGAGGCTGAAGGCAAAGGAGTGCTTAGACACCCTAACACACCAGGAAGTGCACTATTTTTCAATAGGAATTCTAGACAATAGTTATATTTTTTTAGGGTACTGTTTAGGAACAATCAACACTTTAAGCAGACCTTTACCCTAAACCTCATCTTTCCCTGCCTCCTCTCCCCTCCCTCTTCCATTTTTTTCTTTACTTAACCACTTCCCGCAAACTCTACGTGATCTGCAAGAAGTGGTTGTACCGGGGTGATGCCTGCAGTTAGAGGCATCATCCTGGTACCATTTTTTAGAGTCGTCTTTCAGGCAGTAATGGCCGATGCAGCTGGGGAGCAGCTCGGTCGTTACCCCAGCGAGCGGGAGGGGACATCCCCCCTCCCACCGCCTTCCGCGGCTCTGCCTGGGTCCCCCGTCCCACCGGGAGACCCATGCAACCAGCCGGCACGTTCACCGGCTGGTTGCAGTACTAAATGAACCCGAATTCGGCTTTGATCAGGTCTCCGATTATGTAACCCAGAAGAGGCATTCATGACGTCACGTCTGGGTTACTCGGCGGCTAAAGGCGCCAAATTTAAAAAAGAGATAGTATTCAAAAATGCAGTTTTCGGCATTTTGAATACATTGAAGTGCAGTGGAGGGGGTCTGGGGTCTTTTAGACCCCCGATCCCTCCATAAAGAGTACCTGTCACTGCCTATTGCTGTCACAAGGGATGTTTACATTGCTTGTGACAGCAATAAAAGTGATCAGATTTTTTTTTAAAAAAAACCTGTGCTAAAGTTCAAAAATTTAATAAAATAAATAGGAAATTTTTTTTTAAACCGCCCCCATCGGCGTGAGCTTGCCCACAAAAGAAAACTTATACGGAAGTCGCGCCCGTAAATGAAAGCACTGTTCAAACCAAACGTGAGGTATCGCCGCGATCTCCAGAGTGAGAGCAATACTCTGTAACTCTAAACTTAAAATTTTTAAAGCGTCAATGGAGATTTTTATTGACCGTAGTTTGTCGCCATTTAGCACGTGTGCAATTTTGAACCGTAACATGTTAGGTATCTATTTACTCGGCGTGACATCATCTTTCACAATATACAAAAAAATGGGCTAACTTTACTGTTTATTTTTTTATTGCAGTGAAATGTATTTTTTTCAAAAAATGGCATTTGAAAGACTGCTGCGCAAATACCGCGTGACAAAAAATAATGCAACAACCACCATTTTATTCTCCAGATTTTTTGCTAAAAAATATATATAATGTTTGGGGGTTCTAAGTAATTTTCTAGCAGAAAAATAGATTTTAACTTGTAAACGTGTCAGAAATGGGCTTGGTCCAGAAGTGGTTAGATTTATTGTGTATATGTGCACAATTCCACCAGGACTCCTATCTGGCCCTTTGCTGCTAATATCCTTTTGTACATTGGATGTATGTAAAATTAATCTTGTATAAAGCTTGTATCATTTCCATACTGGTGTGCATCTAAAATCATTTTGAAAATAAACTTTGGTTATAATAGTGGCTAATAATATATAATAGTGGTTTGGAAATTTGTGAACACTGTGGTATCTGTTAATAGTTCATAAGGCTAACACTGGGTAGCGAATGCAATCTGATTTTTCATGTGTGTTGCTTCTATGAATCGACTAAATTACTTTTCTGCATTGGAATAAACTATTTAGAGAATGTTACCCTAACATTTTATATTCCTGATATGCGTCTGTTGTACAATGTACTTGTGTTAAAAAGTATCCTGTTATTATCATAAAGGATTTATATAGCATCAACAGTTTACGCAGCATTTTAAAACCTAAGGGCAGACAGTACAATTACAATACAATTTAATACAGTAATCAGAGGGCCCTGCTCGTTAGATCTTATAATCTAAGCGGGAAGGTCAAGAGATATAAAAGGTCCTAATTGTGAGGAATGAGCTGATGGAAGAAAGGGGAAATACAGTTGTTAGGTGTGGGCAGGGCAGGCCTCTCTGAAGAGAAGGGTTTTCATGGATCGTCTAAAAGTGGACAGAGTAGGAGATAGACAGATTCAGGTAGGGAGTTTCAGAGGATGGGAGAGACCCGGGAGAAGTCCTGGAGGCCTTGAAGGAGGTGACAAGGGAGCTTGAAATGGGGGTGTATCTACCACGAGACAAACAAGGCCTTTGGGCGGAATTTTTCAGGGGGTGGCACCCTCAGGCAGAAGGGCAGAGGTGGCTCTTTTAATTAGGCCTCACGGCTGCCTCATTTACATGATTAAAGAGCCGCCTCTGCTCCCAAACAGTCAGGACAACTCAGTCCTCTGCCAGTGTCACAGTTTACCCGCCTGTGATTGTTAGCCCCTGACCCCTCCCTCTGTCCCGCCCACCCAGGGCTCCACTTCAGGGTCGGGAGGTCAAGGCTATGTCCAGTGCCAATCCTCAGCCATGGTGGGCATGGGTGCTCCGCATCCTGCACTGCCTGCTGATTGGCTTCTCCGCTGCTATCTCCTGCCAGGAGCTCTTCCCCCTATGGGGACTCCCAGGGGGACCACACTGAAGTGTCATTGAGGACAGCTGGCTCTAGCGGGTGGAGTACCGACCCCCCCCCCTCCCTCATGGATGCTGTGCCGGGATCGGCAAGTTCCCCCATTCTCCTACTGTACTCAGTGTCACACAGGACATAAAGCAGAGCTTCTCCTACCCGCACTGCACAAAGCCAAAATTGGATTCTTGTACAGATAAAACCTTAATCTGCACTGTGTGGAACTGGCTGTTAAAGTTCTGACCTGTGAAGTCCTCATATTGGAAAGGCAGCAGAGCTGCAACAGCCAGCTACACATTGTGCAGATTAAGGCTGTGTCTGTAAAAAAATCCAACCTCAGCTGTGTGCAGTGTGGGATGGAGAAGCTCTTCTGAGAGCCATGCCAGCAGTGTCCCCATCCTATGCCCCGCTGACCCCTGTCCTCCGCCCCGCTAAACTCATATGTGGCACTTGGACGAAACATGTCTCAGGGTCTGAGGAAGCCACAACTGTACATTTGAATGGCTACATCTTCCTTATCAGACCCTGAGACAAACAGTATACCATGGCTAGGGTGGGACAAATTTAGATGGGGGGGGCTCCCAATTTTAGTCTTGCCTCAGGCAGAACAAATCCAAAAATACACCACTGGAGCAGGAGGTCTTGGGAAGAACGAGGAGAATGATTAGATTGATATCTTGAGACCAGATTAGTGATGCAGCTGGGGGCAGAGTTGTGGATCGCTTTGCAAGTTAGTGTTTCGAATTGAATTGGGTGAGTTGAAGTAGAGGTATCAGCAAAGTGTGGTTGCAGAAACTGAGTGGCTGGTAAGGTGGATGATTCTGGCAGCAGTATACGGTGTAATGTTTGGGGGGATCAGCTGGATCGCAGGACACAGGCGTTGCAACCAAAGAAATGTTTATTAACTTAAACAGGCTTCATAGCAGCAAAAGAAACACAACAAGGAAAAGACAGTCTCACCGACTTGAAGAGTTCAGAGCTGCTTTTGCAGTCAAACAGTCCCAACTTTTGAAGAGGGTAGCTTCCCCTGGCAATAGGCTCCCAGTCAGCACACTGACATGCACCTTCTCGGCTGTACAAAAGTCCACATTCACCATCCACAGTCTCCTCTATGCTCCACCACACCCAATCTACAACTTCCTGTCCTTCTTAAACCCACTTCCTCTGATCAATGAGTTAACCCCTTTTGCTCCCTTAAAGGGCCCAGAGCCCAAACAGAGGGGAAATATAGCGTCCTTCAAGGACCCACCCTCTACGACCTGTACATATCCCCCCCCTCTGCCCCAACGCCAAGGAGGTGGAGGCAACAGTGGAGCTAAGACAATGGGCTCGAGAGAGGGCATCTGCATTTTGATGCTGTCTCCCGGGCCTGTGCTCCACTACAAATTTAAATTCCTGGAGTGCCAGGAACCAACGGGTAATCCTGGCATTAGTCCCTTTACTTTGTCTCATCCATGTTAAAGGAGCATGGTCCGAAATCAGCCTAAATTTCCTCCCCAAGAGATAATACCTGAGGGATTCTAAGGCCCACTTAATGGCCAAACACTCTCGCTCAACTATCGCATAGTTTTTCTCCGCTGGTGTCAGCTTCCTACTGAGGAAGACTACCGGGTGCTCCTCACCCTGAACAACCTGTGACAGGACTGCTCCTAACCCTGTATCTGAAGCGTCAGTCTGGACAATGAATTCTCTTGAAAAGTTTGGCGCTATCAGGACAGGGTGTTGGCACAGTGCTGACTTAAGCTCCAAAAAAGCCCTTTCAGCGTCTGCATTCCACTCAATCATGACCGACTTCCGACCCTTAGTCAGATCGGTCAGTGGAGCCGCCAATGTGGCAAAGTTGGGTACAAACCTCCTGTAGTATCCCACTATGCCCAGGAATGCACGTACCTGCTTCTTTGTTAGGGGGCGGGGCCAGTTCTGTATCGCCTCTACCTTGTTGACCTGAGGTTTTACCAGCCCTCTACCTACGATATACCCCAGGTATTTCACCTCCTCCATTCCCAACGCACATTTTTCTGGATTCACTGTGAACCCCTCCTTCGAAAGGGAGTCCAGCACTGCCTGGACTTTAGGCAAGTGTGATTCCCAGTCTCTGCTAAAAATGACTATGTCATCCAAATATACGGAGGCATACTCTCGATGAGGTCGTAAAACCCTATCCATTGCTCGCTGGAAGGTGGCTGGAGCAGTTTGTAGTCCAAAAGGCATTCTTTTGTACTGAAAACTCCCCTCTGGGGTAGAAAAAGCAGTTTTCTCTCTGGCAGCCTTAGTCAGGGGGATTTGCCAATACCCCTTAGTAAGGTCTAAGGTGGTGATATACCTGGCTGGGCCTAGTCTCTCGATAAGCTCATCCACCCGGGGCATAGGGTAGGCATCAAACTTTGAAACTTCATTAAGTTTACGGAAATCATTGCAGAACCGCAGAGTCCCATTGGGCTTTGGTACCAACACAATTGGGCTTGACCACTCACTCTGCGATTCTTCAATAACATCCAGGTCTAACATCTTCTTTACTTCCTCTGAAACGGCCTTTCTCTGAGCTTCCGGGATACGGTACGGCCGGACACAAACTTTGACCCCTGGTTCCGTGATAACATCATGCTCGATAACCGTAGTAAGACCTGGCAAGTCTGAAAATTTTTCTTTATTTCTCTGCAAGAACTCCTTTGCTTGCTGACTTTGGATTTTAGACAGTGTATTTGCTACTTGGACACTCTCCACACCAACCTGAGGTTCAAGTCTTACACCAGCCAGGGAGGTCACCGGTTCCCTGTCCATCCAGGGCTTTAACAAGTTTACGTGATATATTTGATACGGCTTCCTCTTGCCTGGTTGGTGGACTCTATAATTTACCTCCCCTATTTTTTCCACAATTTCAAAGGGACCTTGCCATCTGGCCAAGAACTTACTTTCCACAGTGGGAATCAGTATCGCCACTCGATCCCCCACTTGGAAGTGCCTTATTTTAGCGGCCCTATTATATACCCTCCGTTGAGCCTCCTGGGCTGTTTGCAAATGTTCCTTGACCAGGGGCATCACACTCATGATCCTTTCCTGCATTTGGGAGACATATTCAAGAACACTCTTATGCTGAATAGGTTCACTTTCCCATTCCTCTTTAACAAAATCAAGCAATCCACGAGGTCTCCGCCCATACACCAACTCAAAGGGTGAAAACCCCGTGGAGGCTTGAGGCACTTCCCGAATAGCAAATAGGAGAGCTGGTAACAGGCAGTCCCAGTCTTTCCCATCTCTTTGTACCACTCTCTTGAGCATTGACTTCAGAGTCTTATTAAAGCGCTCTACCAAGCCGTCTGTTTGGGGATGGTATACTGATGTGCGCAGCTGTTTAATCCGAAACAGCTTGCACACATCGGCCATAACCCTCGACATAAACGGAGTGCCCTGGTCCGTGAGGATTTCCTTAGGAAATCCAGTTCGTGTGAACAATTGGAATAACTCCCGAGCAATAGTCTTAGAGGAGGTATTCCGCAGGGGTAGCGCCTCTGGATATCTGGTGGCATAGTCAAGGATCACCAGTATATAGGAGTGACCTCGAGCAGACTTTACCAATGGACCCACTATATCCATCGCTATCCTTTCAAATGGGACCTCAATTATAGGCAGAGGGACCAAAGGGCTACGGAAGTGAGTCACCGGAGCGGTTAACTGACAGGTGGGACAGGAGGCACAGTATTTCTTTACCTCCGCTTTCAGACCTGGCCAGTAAAACCGGTCGGTGATTCGTGCTTCTGTCTTCTCCACTCCTAGGTGTCCCCCTAAAACATCGTTATGGGCCAGGTCAAGAACCTTCCGTCTATATTGTTGGGGTACCAATAATTGGTCTACCACATCTCCTCTTATTTGGTTAACCCGATAAAGCAATTCATTGCATACTGCAAAGTGTGGCCATCGCTCATTTGCCCCTGGCTCTTGTGGAACTCCATTTACTACCACAACCTGTTCCCGTGCCCGGGCCAAAGTGGGGTCCTGCATCTGAGCAGTACCAAATGCCCCCTGGGTAACACCCAAATCTGGTAGAGCAGGGGTAGAGGCCACTTCCTCCTCCTCTTCCCCCAGCATCACCTGAAGAGGAGAAGGTTCCCCCCCCTCAGTATTCAGGTTGGTCTGTGGACCATGTATTTTGGCATCCTCAACAGTTTCAACATTACTTTTATCCAGTTCAACCTTCACAAAATTTGGCAGTTCAGGATTACTTTCCTCAACAGCAGGAACAGAGGACGTTTCTCCCCAGTCTCTGGGCCATTCATGTGGTTGTCCTTGTTCCCACAGTTTTGCAAACAACGGACAGTCTCGTCCTATGATCACATCATGCAATAAGTTTTCCACCACCCCCACCTCTTGAGTACCAATGCCACATGCCGTGGAGATGGACACCAAGATGAGAGGGTACTCTCTAGTGTCTCCGTGAATGCACACGACCCGTAAAGTTTTGCTTACTGGGCCGATTCTCCCAATAACTCTAGGATGAACCAGGGTCACCATGCTTCCTGAGTCCAACAAAGCCCTGGCAGGAAGGTGGTTTACTCGAACTTCACACTCGAACTTCCCCTCACCAAGATCCAGATGTGTTGTGCATACTTTATGGGCATAAAAAGACCCCTTTTGGAGGACCCCGCATTCCATGGGCTCTTCTTGCAGTGGGCAGTGTGCCCGGGTATGGCCCCAGGAATGACACCGCCAACATTGTATATCCCCCACTTTCCGAGCAGGAACAGGCCTCTGAGAAGGCACAAGGAGTGACTCCTGGCCTTGTGGAATTGGTGCTCCAGGGTTCCGTGGGATTTCCATCCGAGCGGCTGCAGTTGGCCGAACCGGCCGAGACGTGCTGGGGCCTTGGCGCTTGGTAGGGCCAAGAAGATCCTCCACTACCGTATATCGTTCCACCATCTCAACAAGGTGGTTCACTGTTGTGGGGTCTCCATGGCTGACCCATCGTTGAAGGTCGTCTGGCAGGGACCTCAGGTATCAGTCCAACACAACTCGTTCCACAATTTGGAGGCCAGACAACACCTCGGGCTGCAGCCATTTTTTTACCAGTTGCACCAGGTCATGCATTTGGGACCTTGGTGGCCGGTCTGGACAATATTTCCACTGGTGCACTCGTTGGGCCCGAACAGCCGTAGTTACCCCCAGACGAGCCAAAATTTCTGCCTTTAATCGTTCATAGACTTTCGCTTCTTCAGGTGGTAGATCAAAGTAGGCCTTTTGAGGATCTCCGGTGAGGAAAGGAGCAATGAGACCGGCCCACTGGTCCTGGGGCCACCCTTCTCTCTCTGCCGTCCTCTCAAACGTAGCAAGGAATGCCTCTACATCATCACTCAGAGACAGCTTCTGCAGGAAATGACTGGCCCTCACCGTCACCTGGTTGCTAGGGGTAACCGCTGCCTGTTCATGACTCTGGGAAAGGTGCTGTACTACCTCTTGTAAGGCCTTCACCTGAGTCTGTATAGCTCCTTGCTGGGCGGCCAGCTGGGTTACCAACAGGTGAGTACTTTCTTGTTGCTGAGCCAGAGCCTCTTTGTGGTGAGCTTGTTGTACCTCCAGCTGGGTTGCTAAGCGCTGATTAGCTTCCTCATGACGAGTTTGCGCTTGCATATTAGCCAGGGATAACTGTTTAATTAGCTCCTCCATTGTTTCAGCTTTTAGTGCGGCTTTAACCCAGGACATAAGTCAAGTGTACTGTCCCTTTAAATGTCAGTTTCAGTCCAATGCAAAAAAAAAAAAATTTTTTTTTTTTCTTCTTGTGCCTGTTACTCAGTCCTGCCCGCATCCGAGCACCACTTGTAATGTTTGGGGGGATCAGCTGGATCGCAGGACACAGGCGTTGCAACCAAAGAAATGTTTATTAACTTAAACAGGCTTCATAGCAGCAAAAGAAACACAACAAGGAAAAGACAGTCTCACCGACTTGAAGAGTTCAGAGCTGCTTTTGCAGTCAAACAGTCCCAACTTTTGAAGAGGGTAGCTTCCCCTGGCAATAGGCTCCCAGTCAGCACACTGACATGCACCTTCTCGGCTGTACAAAAGTCCACATTCACCATCCACAGTCTCCTCTATGCTCCACCACACCCAATCTACAACTTCCTGTCCTTCTTAAACCCACTTCCTCTGATCAATGAGTTAACCCCTTTTGCTCCCTTAAAGGGCCCAGAGCCCAAACAGAGGGGAAATATAGCGTCCTTCAAGGACCCACCCTCTACGACCTGTACAACGGTTTCCTCCCAGTCGTGAACATATCATAAAACATATTTTCCAGCCCCCTCCATACAAAGCTAGCCGACAACTTAGCTTGTACTGGAATCTTCTTTTTTATTGAACAGCCACACAGAATTTATATACAGCATAGACCCCCCCCCCCCGATCAGATTACCACACACAGGTCAGGGGTTGCCTGATTACATTATCATATGCAGATTAAATTATATACAGAAATATAATTAACATGAAATAATTATCTAGCCATCTGGACAGAAACAATATGTGAGTTCATTAACATTTAACAATGGGACCGACAGGTTTAACAGGATCCACATCTCAATACACAAACAAAAGGGGGAGCCTGTCTCTGCCATTGAAGTACAATACACATTAGCATAATACAGACCCCATTTGACCCCATTTGAAGCAATCCAAGCCAAATTCTCAGTGTCCATTAAGTATCTGTCTTTCACTCCCAGTGACGGTGCGTACCGTCACACTTGACATGCGGGGACAGGTTGATAGTTGAACTGTCAATCCTGACAGAAGTCAGGGAAAGGGGCACGTGTGGGAGGAAATATTATGAGCTCGGTTTTGGTTAGACGGAGTTTGAGGAAGTAGTATGGCATCCAGACTGATATGTCTATTAGTGAATGAGTAATGCGGGTGGAGACTGATGGGTGAGCTGAGGGGTAGAGAGATAGAGCGTAGAAATGGTATTGGAAGCCATGTGAGGCAGTGTAGATCGAAAATAGGAGCGAGGCGGTCCAAGAACAGAACCTTGGGGGACCCAGACGGAGAAAGGAAGAGAAGTAGAACTGTAAGTGACACTGAAGGTGCGATGGAATAGGTAGGATGAGAACCAGAGAAGAGTGCAGTCATGGAGACCAAAGGAGTGGAGTTTTTTTTAGGAGGGGGTAGTCCACCATTTCAAAGGCAGCAGAGGTCCAGGAAAAGTACAGAATAGGGTCCATTGATTTTAGCCGTTAAATTGTGAGTTTTAGGAGAGCATTTTACGTAGAGCAGTTTCCATGAAGTGCTAAGGGCAAAATCCAGACTGAAGAGGATCAAAAAGGTTGTTCTCAGTAAGATTGCTGCTCAGTTGGTTGTAGACTAGACGTTCAAGGAGTTTAGAGGAAAAGGAGATAAGGCATAGGTTGATTGGTGGGGTCCAAGGAAGGCTTTTTAAAGTGTTACTAAACCCACAACCGCAAATCAGCCTGTTTATGCAGTAAAACATGCTTGTTATACTCACTGTGGAACCTAAGGGTTAATCCAGTAGTGATCTCCTGGGCAGTGAGTGAGTTAGTGGGTGGAGGCAGTAGAGAACGAAGTAGAGAGCTGAAGGTAGACGGAGGCTGGATGAGAAGGTGCTGATGAGTGATATAGGTTTGCTTGGCAGTGAGGAGGCAGGAATTGTATTTTTGGAGAGCAGAATTGTATTGGTTAAAGTCTTTCTGAGACTTAGTCCAATGCAAGAGGCGCTTGAGAGCGCGGCTATGTTTTTTGAGACTTCTGGTATCAAGGTTTGCCAAGGTTGTAGGGGTCGCCCTAATTCTGTGCATAGTTAGGGGGCGAGCTTGTCTAGGAAGGATGAGGGCAGGACAAGGATGAGATTGTCATGGAGGTGGTTGGTAGCAGAGTAGACGGGTTGAGGTGGTGAAGGTTTTTATGGGTAACTGTTAGGTGGCTGGAGCAGTGGTTTATTCTGGTTTTGTGCTGCCCCAGGCATGGCTAAAATCCGAAGACCTTCCCCCCCCCATTTAAATTTCTTACCCTACAGTGGCTGTGCGGGGTCGTTGGACTGTGGGGTAGCGAGAGTATCCCCCCCTCCTGCTAGTCTGCCACAGTTCTCCCAAAGCCTGCCACAGTGCCCCCCCCCCCCCATGAATAATGTGCACTGCTTGATCCAAACACATAGAACTGAGGGATAAACAGCCAGGTTGGATGTTCAGAGATGTTTCAAGGAGCCAGAAAAACACAATAAAACTATTTATTTCATGAAAATAGGTTACAGGACCATTAAGTAGTGGATGTGTTTGGATTATTTTTGGAGCAAAAGGAAATCACTTAGTGTCACTTTAACCACTTCAGTCCCGGAAGGTTTTACCCCCCCCCCCTTACGACCAAGCCATTTTTTGCGATACGGCACTGAGATACTTTAACTGACAATTGCTCGGTCGTGCAACCCTGTATCTAAATAAAATGGATGTGCTTTTTTCCCCACAAATAGAGCTTTTTTTTGGTATTTTGGTGGTATTTGTTCATCTGTGGTTTTTAATTTTTTGCGCTAAAAGTGAAATTTTTTTTTAAAAAATATATATATTTCTTCATTTCTGATATAAAACCTATTCAATAAAAAAATTAAGAATCAAATTTCTTCATCAATATAGGCCAATATGTATTCTGCTACATATTTTTGGTAAAAAAAAAAATCACAATAAGTGTATATTGATTGGTTTACGCAAAAGTTATAGCGTCTACAAACAATAGGATCTTTCTATGGAATTTTTTATTTTTTTTTACTAGCAATGGCGGCAATCAGCCATTTTTAGCAGGACTGCGACATTGCGGTGGACAAATCGGACACCTAAGTGACCCTTTTGACACGTTTTTGGGGACCAGTGACCCTAAAACAGTGATCAGTGCTAAAAATATGAACTGCCATTGTATTGACACTGGCAGGGAAGGCGTTAACATCAGGGGCGAGCAAAGGGTTAAATGTGTCCCTATGGAATGCTTGCTGGGGGGGTTGCTCTGAAAACGGATGCGGGTTCCTGCTTAGGAACACAGGATCCCCATCTTCTCCCTTGTAAAAAATGCAATCTGCCTTGTCTTGCCAAATCGCTGTTCTGCCTCTCCTTGAAAGGATCGCGGGTGGCTGGCGGACATTGGGTCTGCATAGCTTGGTGTCATCTGCAAACACAAACTTTTAATCTCAAACTCCATAGCAATTGTAAATAGATTAAAAAATGAAGGGTCTCCACACTGAACCTTGGGTTACACCGCTAATAATCTAGACCACGCGTGTCAAACACAAGGCCTGCGGGCAAAATCCGTCCCTCGAGGCCATCGCATATGGCCGTCGCACCTCTCCTGCAGCTGCAGGAGAGCTCCAGCCTTTCTTTGGTCTTCCTCCAGAACCTGCACTCTGCTTCCCAGCAACGCCCCCCACTTCTCAGCAGCAGCATAAGGTAAGGGGGATCACTGTGATGGAAGGGTGGAGGACTCTTGACTGCTGATGGTGGGGGTACTCTTGTCATCTGATGTGAGGGGAGGGGTACTCTGGACATTTAGTCTTATAGATACAACCTGCCCTTTGACGGCAATCATAATGTTGATGCGGCCCGTGATGAAATTGAGTTTGACACCCCTAATCTAGACCATTCCGAGTCTAGCCATTTACAGACTGAATTTTGCAAGCATATAGACTTTAACCTACACATTAGCCATGTGTAAGGAACCGTGTCAAAAATGTATGCTTACTTCCTCATAAAAGAAAGAGGTGTTTGACAACTTTGGTCATTTTTGAATCCATGCAGACTTCTGCTTATTTCTAGCAAAAACTATTTTTTAATCCGACTCTTAGGAATGTTCCCAACTATAGAAGTTAAATTTAACAGGTTTGTGGTTACGTGGTAAAGACTTTGATCCCTTTTAAATATAGGCACCACATTGGACTGGCACCAGTCCAGCAGTACCACGTCAGTTGTTAAAGATTCTCTTATAATTAGAAACAATGGCTTTGAAAAAAACTGAGCTCAACTCTGTGAGGACCTGTGGTCCAGAGGCTTTATTCCCCTCAATTTTTAAGAACAGAACCCTCTATTGGATGGGACTTTAATGGTAACCATATTACTCATCCAATAAATATTGTGAATATTTTTGGTAAAATTGTTACTTATATTCAAAAAACTACAAACCGTAGTGAATTGTGTGAATCAACAGACACTGATCTGGAGTGGAAGTATACACCACTCCAGATCAGTAGCTCCATTTGTATTTTGTAAAATTTTGTGATAATTCATTTATATCTGTCTGTTGATTCACACAATTCACTACGGTTTGTAATTTTTTGTTAATGTGGAAGTAGCCATAACTTATTTCCCAATGGCAATATATTTTTTTCTGAGTTTGCATATAGTCAGTCTGAAACATTCCAAATGCTGTTCTATGTTCTTTATTGACAATATTGCCCTCCAGTCTGAGTCTTCGAGAGCAGTCTGCAACCTGGAAAATTTTCTCCCTTAAAATCAGGTGTTTTTAATTTCCAGGACGTGCTTGTTTACACTTACATTTAGGGCACTTTCTTGTAAAAGCAATCCTAGCAACTAAATCGATGATGGATTGCTTTTAAAAGCTGCAGGAGGGGGCCCCCTCCCCGGTCTCTAGTCTCTAGAGCCCAGGTTTGCAGCCAGGTGACTCAGGATGGCATGGGCCCCAATCAGCTCTATGGTCTAAGAAACTGGATGCGTTGAGTATTTTGTCACGTCTGGTTTCACCAGTTGAAAACAAACCATTACTGGTTTGAAAAAGCATTAGATCATACTAATCTTGGTATTGAAGCTTTTAGGGACAGAGAAGAAATCTGTCTCCCTAAAAAAGACCTGTCCCTGCCTATTGCTATCACACAATTATTTTTTTAAAGATGTAAAAACTAAATAATAAAAAAAAAAATTAAACGCCCCATCCCCCTGTGCCCACGTGCAAAGGCAATTGCATGCAACAGTCCTGCGTCATGCACCACACATGTGAGGTATCACTGTGAACGTCAGATCAACAGTAATAATTCAAGCACCAGACCTCCTGTGTAAATTATAAAGTGTTGCCTATGGATAATATAATATACATAGTTTGCCACCAGTGTGTGCAATTTTAAAGCGTGAAATGATGGGTATCTATTTACTCAACGTAACATCTGTTATATTTTACTAAACAATTGTGTATTGTGTTTTTCTGCATTTAAAATCCATTAAAGCATATTTTATTGGTCTTCAAGGGGGTTAAATCATGTTATAGTTCCTGCTACCCAGATTTTCTTTTATATGAACATTAGTAGCAGGCTCCGCATTGTTTAACTAATTCAGCTCCATAGCAACTTTTTTTTTTTTCTTTGTCGCATACATGTAAAAATCCAAATTTTTGGCATTTAAAATTACCTAAACCTCCAGAACATGAGATTTTCTGAAAGCAGAAGCCCTGTAGAATAAAAAGGTAATACTTGCAAATTTTTGTGTCACATGATATTTGTGCAACTGCTTTTTAAATGCAAATTTTCTGGAAAATAAAATACATTTTAGTGCAAAATCACAAAATTGAATATCCATTTTTGGTTTAAATATAAAAGATTAGGTTGCATCAAGTAAATGGATATCTAACATACTATGTTTTAAAATGTAATGCGCCCGTGGTGTCGCCAAAAAAAGGTGACGTCTTTAAAAGCTGGTATAGCTCATCACTTTAGTGTTTAACTAGGAGCTCTTGTGCTAGAATTTTAGTATTCTCACTTTGACATTCGTGGCAATATGTCCCATGTGTAGTGCGACCGCAGTTTACATACGCGTATGCACCCTGGGCTTGCGTTTGCGCAGGTGTGTGGGGCAACGGGTTTTGAGAATTTCTTCTTTTTTTTTTTTTTTTTTATATATTCATTTTTTTTATTTTTATGTGATTGCTATCAAAGGGGGTTGTTAAACCCCTATGTGATAGCATTGGGCAGGTGACAGGTACTCTTTTTGGAGACATTAGGGGTCTAATAGACCCCAATGTCTCCTCTGCCCTTTACCCTATCTAACAAAACACAGATCAGCTTGATTTGAGGTGTCTCCTGGCTGTATTGGCCAGAAAAGTGTGCATACGAAACTGGAAGTGACATCACTTCCGGTTTCATTGTGTGCATGTGAGATTGAGGCATGGATTTGCCTTGGTCTTACTGTAGTCTCTCTCTTTCCACCAGCGGATGTGTTCCCGGGTGTTGGTAAGCACTGGATAGCCTGGAAACCACGGGAGGAGGGCAGGCTGCAGGCAGGGGGGGATGGGGGCACCGCACAGCTGGCTCTGTGAAAGTGGTCGGCAGCTATGGAGCTGCCACATTTTCACTTTGAAGCCGGTCACCGGCTCTACAAAACACACAGGCTGATGGTTGCTACTGCAGCCATCAGCCTGTGATCATATATTCACTCTTTGGACGTACATAGTATGCCCAAAGGGCTGAACTGAAGTTAAGATAACATATCCAGCAGGGCATCATTTCTGGTTGGGACTTCTATAAACTATACCATAAAATTGTCTGAAAATGGGTTTTTAAATTTATGCCCTATATCTCCAGCAGTGCCATTATCCAGCCAATTTTAGGGTAGTCAAAAATGTCCTATTATCACTGTCCCAGCCCTTTCTATCTGTGCAAGGAGTCTCCGCAGTCTCACACCAACAATTACCATTACAGTACATGCAACCATATGCAGCTACACCTACAACTGCTCAGCACCATTACTCTCCAAGGTCCTTTTTTTCACACCTTCTTTTAGATCACTTCACTCATTAAGACAGATACCATTACCTTTTTTTTTTAACATCACACAGGTTCTTTATTGACGATAACAAAGTTAAATACAGATAGTCCAGCAGTATTAAAAACATAGGAAAAAAGACATACTTTCCACAAAAGCATTGGCATAAAGAAAAGATGGAAAGTATTCTAAGATCAATGAGCACATTATTAACACGTTTTTGCCCTCATTTGAAGTTATAGTGGGTATACCCTTTGAGGCAGACCAAAATAACCATCTAGGTAGGTTCAAGACCATAAATGGATCATGTTGGGTGACCAGGGCACTGCAGTAGCTGCATCTGTACAAGTTTGCATAGACTTGGGCCTGGGGTGTCCAAAAATGGCGCCCGTAATCTTTCATATTTTCCAGGGCATCCCCTATGTTGATAGACAGACATACCTTTCAAATATAAGGGTGTTTGCCATATGCATCATCCATAACTGGTGTTAGGGGGGTTAGGTTGACTTCCAGAGCATAGGAATTGTCTTCTGAGCCTGGAAGAGGGCACCGTTAAATGCCACCCCTGTGGGTTCCTCTGGGATAATATCACTTAAGATGCCCAGCAAACCACATTTAGGCTCAAGGGGTACCTGAGTTTGGAACACCCTATTAAGGGTACCCAGGACCACCGCCCAATTAGCAATGTGGTTTTGGACACCTCCAGAGGAGATGAACAAGTTCACCCTTGTCCCATTTACAACTGTAGCAGAGAGGGTCTGCAAGTATGCCCATACTGTGAAGTCGAGCAGGAGTATAATGTGATCTCAATACTATATATAGCTGGGATAGTTTTTGTGAGGAAATTAGGGAGCTAGTAACCACTGCCTGCAGCGCATCTTCCCATTGGTCCCCTAAGAGCTGACCAAGGTCCCCCTCCCATTTCCCACGGGCCTTGGAGGGGGTAGCCATTCAAATTAGTAACATGATGTAACACTGGGAAATAATGTACTTAGCATGAGTAACTGAAGAAATTAAATGCAGATTTGGGGTTGGCGATTTAAGGTTCAGTCTCCGCTCCCTGAGCCCTAATGGTGTTTTGTAATTGTAAGTAGTAGAACTGCATGTGCGAGGGAAGAGAGAACCTCTCCCAGAGAGCTGAAAAGGGGAGCAGGGTCCCGATCTGGAAAATATGGATCAAATTAGTTACCCCAAACATGTCACCCTGGGTCAGCTTGCCCAATTCCTTATAAGATCCATTATCCCAATCTGGGCTATATGCAGTAAACCCCTCCACCTGCTGCAGCAACATTGATTTCTGCCAAATTTTGTGTAGGAGATTATATATGTGGAAATTTCTGTGTGCTTCAGAGAGATCGACTTCCAAGCCTTCTGGGATGGAGTCCGCGCCAGTACAATGCAGCATAAGGCAGGCATCTGATGATGGTAAATCAGGGGGGCTAGTAGGTGTGGGAAACATACCTGTAAGATGCTGCAACTGAGCCGCCACATAGTATAACCAGGGATTAGGTACTGCCCTAGGGTTTTGTAATGGCTCTAGTTTAATTCTGGGGGCACGATTATTTCAGATCAGGGAACTAAAAATAGATATTGACTATTCTAAAGGTTTCCAGAGAAATCACCACTGGCGACTTATGCAGTGGATAGAGCAATATGGGGCATCAAAATCATTTCAATTAAATTAGTTCTACCAGCTACTGACAGTCCCAACTTGCTCCAGGCGTCCACCCTAAATCTGGACAGTAAAGGTTGTATGTTAAAGCGACCATAGTCAAGCAAATTAGCAGTAACGTGTACCCCCAGGAATGTGAAATGAGGATATGGTGGGAATGGGACAGGTTGTTGAGACTCTCTGGCCTTATCCGCCCTCCAATAGTAAAAATGTAGATTTCGTCCAATTGATAGTGAGACCGGAAAAATTTTGGAATCTGGATATTGTATCCACAACGGCCTCCAAAGTGGTATCGCCCAGAAACTGCAACCTTTCATCCGTATACAACCTAAGCTTCTCATGGAGAGCGCCATATCGGAACCCGGTAATCAATGGATTGGCGCGGATCAGGGCAGCCAGTGGTTCTAAGGATTCTGCAAATGGCAGAGGGGACACCACCACCTTTTACCTTTTTTGTTTTACCCTGTCTCTCCAAAAGAGAACATAGCCACGAAAATAATAGCCCAATTATGTAAAGAATGAAACCAAGATTCAACCATCTGTGTAAGTTTGGGAGGCAATATGCTTAACCTCTTTACATTGGCTGAACACACATATGCAGCTTCTCGGCGTATGGGCTTTCACGCCAAGTGGCTGCATATATGCAGCTCTGCGTAAAACACTTACCGTGCTGAGAGCTCTTCCTGCACGCTCCCATCATGGTAGTCGGCGGATACCAGAAAGCTCCCAATGCATGCTAGCGATTAGGAGCTTTCCAATCATGTGACCACTGTGACAGCCAATCAGTGGTCACATGACCCAAATGCCAGCATCCACGTGTTTAGAACCCTTAAAGGGGTGGGAGGCGGCCGGCAGGAATGGGTTAATGTTTATCAGCTGCCCAACAGGGATATGTTTGACCCACTGTTCTCATGGAACACAGTAGTCTAGTCAACTTTTCGAGTTAACAATGATTGGAGGTGAGAAGTATCACCTAGCCTGGGACAAATGTGTACATTGTTGAGAAATATGTCCATTCTTGCCTGGCACAATATTGACATCGAACATGCTAGTTTTATGATAAAATAAAGGGGAATTATTAATATTGGGGGTCATTTTATGTAGGGATAGACCGATATGGTTTCTTCAGGGCCGATACCGATATTTTGGTCACAACGTACTGTATCGGTATTGGCCGATATGGGCCAATATTTTGTATATTTAAAGCTTTGAAAAATAGACAATTTTTGACACAAATCTGGTACTGAACATGTTTAATTTTTGTTTAATGCTTAATGGCTGGCTTGCTGGCACCCTGTGGTGGGTGGCTGGCTGGCACCCTGTGGTGGGTGGCTGGCTGGCACAGGAGCTGTGGGCGGCTGGCTGGCACAGGGGCTGTGGGCGGCTGTCTGGCACTCTGCCTGTGGGCGGCTGGCTGTCTGGCACTCTGCCTGTGGGCGGCTGGCTGTCTGGCACTCTGCCTGTGGCTGGCTGTCTTGGCACCCTGCCTGTGGCTGGCTGTCTTGGCACCCTGCCTGTGGCTGGCTGTCTTGGCACCCTGCCTGTGGCTGGCTGTCTTGGCAACCTTCCTGTGGCTGGCTGTCTTGGCACCCTGCCTGTGGCTGGCTGTCTTGGCACCCTGCCTGTGGCTGGCTGTCTGGCACCCTGTCTATGGGTGGCCGGTCGGCTGGCTGTCTGGCATCCTGTCTGTGGGTGGGTGGGTGGCTGGCTGTCTGGCACACCCTGTCTGTGGCTGGCTGTCTGGCACCCTGTCTGCGGGTGGCTGGCCGACTGGCTGGCTGTCTGGCATCCTGTCTGTGGGTGGCTGGCTGTCTGGCACACCCTGTCTGTGGGTGGGTGGCTGGCTGGCACCCTGTCTGTGATACACTCCCGTGAGACCAGTCCCGACTCCAGACGAGGCTGTCCAAGGCGAGGGAGGCCGCCTAACAAGGCAGAATGATGTCACAAAAATATCTGCAATATCGGCCAGTTCGGGGGCCAGTACCGATATTGGCCTTGCCAATAATCGGTCTATCTCTAATTTTATGGTGCTACTGGTTCAGGGAGAAGTATAATATTGGAATTCAGACTCTATGCATAACAGGACAACAAGATCCATAACTGGAAATATTTAGGTTTCAGGAGAAAGGTAACTCACAAGCCTGTAATTTGTGGCCGTTGGCACCATAGATATTAATGTGTGCATGCTGTTGCTGTTTTTGTCCACTGCTTAGTGATTTGGGAGGAACGTTGTGTTTATAGCCAAGATTGACCAGCACTCTGGCTGATTTCTGAAGACGAGCAAGAAATGGCAATGACTTGTGCATAAACCTCCCTCATCCACATACACTCTTGATACCCCATTGTTATATTCTCCGTGTTGTGAGAGACACAGGACTCTGGTCTGGAACAACGGTTGTTTATTCAGGACTCACTGTACAGCATTACAGGACAGCTCTGCATATCAATACATCTCTACATGTCTCTAAAGATGGCCACTCTGCCCCTTGACCCTTGTCATCACTCCTGGGTGGAGCCAGCCTTAAAGTGACAGTACATGTGAAACCCTTCAGGTATAACACCTTCCATCCATACCTAAAAAAAAAAACAAAAAACAAAAAAAAAAAAAACAACAAAACGAGAACAGGCATAAAACAGTAACTCATAATTGTCCAATACAGTCCTCCAACTCAGGAGATTTACATGGTTTCTTCCACGTCCGGATGTGAGAACAACTTCCAGGGAAGCTCCGGGGAGAAAATGGCAGCGGATCACTTTCGGCGGGCCCGTCGAAAGTCTCGTAACCGGTCTTGCATTTGAAACCGGTCAGGAGGGCGACAGTGTCGTTGAGGACGGGCACCCAGCGACTCGGGGCTGGAGGAAGCAGGGCTGGCCGGAATGGACACCGGCGGGGCCAAGAGGGGATTCCCTAGCTCAGAGGGTGAGCAGACCTCTGGACCAGGGCTGGAGGGCTCTGTTGGAGCTGAGTTCAAAAGTTCAGAGTCTCCCCAAGCATCAGTCTCAATGCCTCCTGATCCGGTAGGAGCAGATCCTTGAGACACTGGAGGTGCAGCCGATGTCAGGGATTCGGGCAGCTGAGAACGAGAACGCAATTGGTCCGCATGCCGTCTGCAAATGGAACCATCTTCCAGGCAGACCCTATACATTTTGGGTCCCAAAGTCTCTGCGACGATAGCAGGAAGCCAACGAGTGTTGGAAGCGCCATAAGATCGGGCCCATACCTTTTGCTGGGCTGTAAACCGGGGAATCTCGTCGTGTTCGACCCTCTTGTCTTGGGACTGCCGTACATGTTCCTGGACCGTTTGAGGGCGGAGCATATCCAAAACAGTCCATGGCTGCCGACCCAAAAGAAGTTCAGCTGGAGTTTTCCCAGTGGTTGCATGTGGTGTGGTTCTGTAAGCAGAAAGGAAGGAGTCCAGCTGCTGGGGTGACAGGGACTGTTGTTTACTTGTAGCCACAGTTGCTTTGAAATAGCGTTTGAAGGTCTGTACAAACCTTTCTGCTTGACCATTTGTAGCCGGGTGGTAAGGTGCGGTCAACTTGTGTTTGATGTTGTGGGCAGTCAGGAAACCCTGAAACTCCTGGCTTGTGAATTGTGCACCGTTGTCTGTGACAATTTCTCTGGGGTATCCAAACGTAGCAGCGAGATGTAACAGTATGGAAATCGTCGCCTTAGTCGTTGGCTGAGTAACAGGAACGACCTCAGGCCACTTTGAATGGGCATCAATAATGATCAAAAAGGTGTGTCCTCTGATCGGGCCTGCAAAGTCCAAGTGTAGGCGAAACCAGGGAACCGTGGGCCAAGTCCAGGGCTGGACGCACCCTCGAGGAGGGTCTCTCGCAGTTTGTGCACATCCAGCACACGCATTCACATATGTCGTGATATCGGAGTCGAGGTTTGGCCACCACACATAGCCTCGGGCCTTTTGTTTCATACGTGTGCCCCCGGGATGACCAGTATGTAGCAATTCCAGAATGTGTCTCCGGAGGGTCTGTGGAACGATCACTCGGTCTCCCCATAAAACACAGTTGCCAGACACAGTTAATTCCAGACGCCTACGGAAGTAAGGCTCGTAATCCTGTGTGACAGTTGCAGGCCAACCGTACCGTACCCAGGAGAGTATTGTCTTAAGGAAGGTATCCTTGGCTGTATGGGCTGCTACTTCCCCGGAAGACAGAAAGGACAGGCTAGTGTAACGACAACTCTTGACAGGTGGAGAAGAGTCTGTTAATGTCCTTGTCAGACGGGACATGGCGTCTGCATTAGCGTTGGCATCATGGCTGCGATACTGGATTTTGTAGCTATATGCTCCCAAGAATAGGGCATAGCGTTGAAGACGGGCTGCAGTCGTCTGGGAGATGCCTTTGTCAGGGCTAAAGATCTGAAGGAGTGGTTTATGATCAGTCAGTATGGTGAATTCCCTACCATACAGGTAAAGATGAAACTTCTTAATTGCCCATATGAGCGCCAGAGCCTCTTTGTCAATGTGAGAGTAATTGCTTTCTGCTTTTGTCAAGGACCTGGAGGCGAATGCCACAGGTTTCTCTGACCCATCTGGTAAAACGTGAGATAGTACAGCCCCTAGACCATAGGGTGAGGCATCACAAGCCAAGGTGAGAGGCCTTTGGAGGTCATAGTGCACGAGCATGCGTGACGCCAACAGCTTTCGCTTAGAAACTTCAAAAGCACGTTGGCATGCAGCCGACCAGTTCCATCTGGAGTGTTTCTCCAAAAGCTTGTTTAATGGAAACAAAGTGTGTGCTAGATCCGGCAGGAATTTGTGGTAATAGTTCAGCAAGCCCAGGTATGATCGCAGCTGCTGGACGTTGGTCGGGGCTGGAGCTTTTACTAAAGCATCAACTTTGGCTTCCGTGGTGTGTATACCCTCTGCATCCACAAGGTGGCCACAAAACTCCAATTTAGGTACCATGAATTGGCATTTCGCTAAGTTCACTTTTAGACCCTGCTCTTGGAGTCTGGCCAACACAAGCTCCACGTTACGCTTGTGTTCCTGGTCCGTCAGGCCCGTGATGAGCATGTCATCTAACAGGCACTGTGTGAAAGGAATGTCCGCCAAAATCTCATCCATTTTGCGTTGCCAAATGGCTGGGGCGGAGGCTAGCCCAAACACCATCCGATTGTATTCATACAGTCCCTTGTGAGTGTTGATGGTTAGAAACTTGCGGGACGAAGGGTGGACCTCAAACTGTAAATAAGCTTGCCTGAGATCAAGCTTGGTGAACTTTTGACCTCCTGCAAGAGAGGCAAAAATGTCATCTACTCTGGGTAGGGGATACTGGTCTATCTCCAGTTGAGAATTTAGTGCCATGCGGAAATCGCCACAAATGCGTAAGTCCCCATTCGCTTTCTTTACTGGTACAACTGGTGATGCCCACTCGCTGTGCTCTACCTTTGAGATGACACCTTGTTCCTCCAGCCGGCTTAGTTCAGCTTCCACACCTGCTCGGAGTGCGAAAGGTACCGTCCGAGCTTTGAAGAACCTAGGCTGGGCGTTGGGTTTCAGCCTGAGTCTCACACAGTCATGCTTTATTTTTCCCAAATGGTTATCAAAGACTTGCGGGAATCGCTGTTTCAGGGACTTCACCCATCCCTCTTCATCCCCTGATGGGATGGTCACGGTGTTGCAGGGGTTAATGGCGATGTCTGGCATGCCAAAGTGAGCAATCCAGTCTCTCCCAAAAAGAGGGGGTCCCCCATGTTCTAGGATATATAATGGCATTCTCTTTGTCTGACCCTTGTAGGATACCTGTACTTTCACGTACCCCAGTGGGTGGAGTATCTGCTTTGAGTATGTCTGCAGTTTGATTGGTGTTGGACGGACAGTTGTTCGGATCAGAAGTTTTCTCCATTGTTTCTGGGTGATAACTGAAACTGCTGCTCCTGTGTCTACATCCATCTTGAGTTTCTTTCCTTCCACGGTTACCTCTACAGTCATTGCTGAGGGTGCTGAATGCATATGATGTATGTCCAATCTGTGGAGCACTTCCTCATCCTCTGATTCAGATGACGATGTATATCTTCCCACCATATATGCCTTTGTCCTGGTGTTCAGAGGTTGTTTATTTCGCACCTTCTTACTACGGCAGACTCGTTTCAGATGGCCTGCCTTACCACAATTATGACAGAGCTGATCCTTAAACCGGCAGACTTTGTGATCATGGTCTGTATTCCCACAACGGTAGCAAGCTGACTCCCGGCTTGATGAGAGTCTATATTTACCGTTAGCTGCAGTTTGCTTGACTGCTGTTCTGAAAACTTCCTCTTTAACCTCTCCCCTTCTGCTCTGGGGGTTCAAAGCTTCTGTATCTTTCACAGCCATTTCCATCACTGAAGCTATCTCAATTGCCTTTGTAAGGGTAAGGTCTTTCTCTGTTAACAGTCTCTTTTGGCTAGACTCACTATTCAGTCCCATGACAAACTTATCCCTCAGTGCAGTTGGTAAATACTCCCCAAAAGAACAGGTTGAGGCTAGTCTGCGAAGGGCGAGCACATAAGCCTTAATATCTTCACCCGGCTGCTGCTGCCGCTGATAGAACCTGAATCTTTCTGCAATCTCTAGTGGTTTAGGCTGGAAGTGATTCCCTAACAGTGTCAGGAGCTCTGCCAAAGTCTTAGTTGCTGGTTTTTCAGGGAAAAGGAGATCCCTAAGAGTGTCATATGTCCTAGCACCAACCACTGTCAGAAACACTGCTACTTGCCTGTCGCCTGGGATGGCATTTGCACAGAAATATTGTTCTAATCTTTCAATCCAAGAAATCCACGTTGTCTGTTCGCCATCAAATTCACTTAATGTCCCGATCAATGACATTTTCCTGCTGGGCTCTGTGGGTGTTTGTATTCCTGACAATCCAGAGTTTTTTTTCTTCCTTTCCTTTCTCACACGGATAGTAACCTTGAAAATCCCACCCTCGTCGCCACTGTTATATTCTCCGTGTTGTGAGAGACACAGGACTCTGGTCTGGAACAACGGTTGTTTATTCAGGACTCACTGTACAGCATTACAGGACAGCTCTGCATATCAATACATCTCTACATGTCTCTAAAGATGGCCACTCTGCCCCTTGACCCTTGTCATCACTCCTGGGTGGAGCCAGCCTTAAAGTGACAGTACATGTGAAACCCTTCAGGTATAACACCCATCCCCAATCTGTGACACTGGGTTTTTGAATGTTACGGCTTCCTCAAAAAGATTTGAGGATGTAAACCTTCCTACTGTACCCAAAACAAAAAAAGTGAACCTACGCTTTGGGTTCAACCTTGTGTAGTAGTGTTGGGAAGTTTTACCCATCTGAGACATCTAATATATATATTAGTGTTACAGGTCTTCAATAAATGCAAATAGTATAAAAGATCAGACAGACATTTGTGTGAGTAATCAAAATTTCTTGAGGCTAGAGGTAAGGCTTTTCTGTATTTTCTACCTGCATTAGAGATAATTTTACATTCTGAAAGCATTTACATTTACCTTCAATAGCAAGACTATTTTCTGCCTACCACTTAAGACAAATTTCTTGCTAGTCAATGTTTGATAACCTGTAAAATAATTATAGTTGCTAGTCTTGTGAAAACACAGCTATATCAGCAGTGAAAACGTCAGCAAATCAGCAGGTTCTATAATCATACAGTTAGGTAACATGCCTTTCTCCCTATTATATCACATGTGCTATAAGAGTAACAAAGGTGAACTGAAAGGAAGTAGAAGCTGCTTTGTGACTCAGCAAATTTCATTTTTAAGTTACAGAAAAAATTGTGAAAATAAGACTTATTTAATAAAAGCGAAAAGCAAATGTGCTACCTTTTTTAATAACCATTAAGAATTGATCTGTTTCTGTCTGGAATTTAAATGTGATTTACTATGGCGTTACCGCACTTTGGTCACCAGTTTTGCTGTTTGCACGACCTTGTTTGATTCAAGGTTGGAATAGCTACGTATACAGTAAACATTGAACCCTAGCATTGGAGAATTGGTCATACAGTGAGGAAAATAATTATTTGATCCCCTGCAGATTTTGTAAGACTGCCCAATTACAAAGAAAGGAAGAGTTTATAACTTTTATCATAGGTCACGGTGTAGTATTTTAAATGATAGAGACAGAATATCAACCAAAATTCCAGACAAAACACATGATACAAAAGTTATAAACTGAGTTGCAGTTCAGTATGTAAAATAAGTATTTGATCCCCAAGCAAAACATTACTTAGTACTTGGTGGAGAAAACCCCTGTTGGCAAGTAAGACCTTTCTTGTAGTTGGTTACCAGGTTTTCATACATCCCAGTAGGGATTTTGGGCCACCCTTATTTACAGATCTTCTCTAAATTCTTAAGGTTTCTTGGCTGTATCTTGGCAACTCGAAGTTTAAGCTCCATAAATTTTCTATAGGATTAAGGTCTGGAGACTGGCTAGGCTGCTTCATGACCTTAATGTGCTTCTTCTTGAGCCACTACTTTGTTACCTTGGTACCCGAAGTAGTACAGGACCCTTTTTCTAAGTCGGAGCGACTTGTGTCGCTCCTATTAGAAGACTAGAATCAAATCCATTTCGTTTAAATTGTAATGCATTAAGCGTTTCTATAGAATTTCCAAACTCATTATATACTCCTGGAGTAAAAATCCGAACATGTGCATTAAAATACACTACAGACAGATTTAGCAGTTATGATATACTGTATAACCAGTGTTAATTTAGATTGAGTTTTAGTCAATATTTTGACTAAAATTGCATTTCAGTCATATTTTAGTCATCTGCTCTGTTTTAGTCGTACTTTAGTCACTAAAATAGTGTTCATTTCACCAACTAAAATATTTTTGTCTTAACATTGCCCAAAGCATTACAACAGCTGTGCTGCCAACTGTCTTTCCTTGTGCTGATACACATGCTTTCTACTAAAGCCTCACTCATATGGACGTGGTTTAGTAATCTGCCTGCGTTCGGGGGTGATAATCTGCTTACAGCTGCGGATATCTCTCGTCGGTCTGTCATTGACTTGTACAGGTTTCCTGGCTGTGACTGTCCACAAACACCTGGGATCCTGGACACAGATATCCAAAGTATACTTGCACATGGCCATTTAAGCCGTGTGAATGAGGCCCAAGTGTGTATACCAGCATTCTGTAACAGTCCTTTCATCAGGAGAAATGTAAACAACTATATGGCTCAATGTTTGAGACTGTTATGGTTTCTTAGGTGCTGGAAAACTGTTAGTGTTATCAGGATGACTTCAGACAGTTGACAGAGCAGCAACTGTCAAACCTCAGGGGGCCTTCCTCTTTTGATCATTAGCTCCAAGAGCAGTAACCAGCAAGTTTAACAAGGAGAGGACTCTGTGAATAAATGTTTGCCCACCCCCTTTCCCTACAGTTCTATTGATGATTTCCCATAATGGCCACTGTTTTTCAGCAATAAGGGCCGATGACAGCTTGAAATAACGACTAAGGCAAAAAACATACATTATAGCTTATGGCATGGGTGTCCAACCTTTTGGCTTCTCTGGGCCACATTGAGTGTAGAGAAATTTTCTCGGGCCGCATATAAAAGATATACTATAGTTAAGGTATATAAGTAATAAAATGCCGCTGTGCCCCCCCCTGCACTAATTTAACACAACTAGAGGATGAATCCTTCCGAGGCAGCCTCTGCCTACAGTTAGTTGTAAGCCGCTGTGGCCGTGCCCCCGACCTAACTTCCTTCTTCCCCATCAAAAAAAAATAAAAAATTGTCAGGGGACAGTGGGCCGCATTGCCTGGGGCTCTGGGTCGCAGGTTGGACATGCCTGGCTTAGGGAATTATATTTTTTTGGGTGAGAAAAAAAACACTGATATGACAGCAGTGCATCACCAACTCCCTCATGGGTAGCCTCTCTCATTATTACCCAACACCAAATTCTTTAATGTTCACACCCCAGCAAGGTTGTCCCCAATGTATGGTACGGGCTCTGCAGAATGCTGGCGATGTACTGCATCTCCGGCAGACTCTGATCATGTGTTTTGGCACTGCCCACAGATACAGGGATTTTGGAGGGGGATTACTCTGTCCCTGGGGGATCTCACATCGATACCCATCCCCTTATCCATATCAGTCTGTTTGTTGGGCCTGGTGGAGGGAATAGCACCATGTAGACATCAGAGAACTGTTGTCGGTCTCCCTCTTCTACGCTCGTAAGGCCATTCTCCTGTGTTGGAAAAAGCCTGAGGCTCCTTTGCTGTCCTACTGGAAAGGTATTGTTAATAAAGCATTGCCGTTCTATAAAGCTACTTATTTAAGTAGGGGATGCCCCAACAAGTTTGAGAAAATCTGGCAGGGTTGGATCTCAGCTGTGGAGACCCTTAATTAACTGACTGTTGAGTGAATATAAGATCACATTCTCATGAGTAATTGTTCAATATTCTGATTAACTGATTATGAGGGGGTACTTATTGAACTATGAAGGGCATTTGATCAATGGCGGTCACTTGTATGGAGGGGAACTGTTTATATCTCTGAAGTCTTATTATGGACTATTGCACTACCTTGGTATTGGGGGGGGGGGGGGGGTGGCTTGGTTATTTTTCCCACCGTGTTGGTGGGGATTGTGTGTTTGTATTGTTTGTTGAAAACGTAATAAATATTTCCCCCCAAAAAATTTTCTAATGGAACACCAAACTCTCTAATGTAAAGCAGCCCCCTACCTATGCTATGCTTAGCCCACAACAGTTTGCCCAATAAGCAGCTTCATTATGTTCATTCACCATAAACTACACTCATGTCCTCAAACCCTCTTCAGATTAATAGAACAAATTTATATCCACCACCATCACAATAAAAGACCCTTGTTACATAAGTGGACAATCTAAATGTCACTGATACATTAGTGGTCAATGCAGAATTTACCATTACATTGGTAGTCATTATAAATGCCTCTGTTATGTTGGTGGTTAGTATAAATGCCTCCTTTACATTGGTGGTCAGTGTAGAATCACTACTTCACTGACAATATAAAGGTTAATTTACATTAGTGGTCAGTGTAGAATACTTGCTTCATGGGCAGTGTGAAAGCTCACTTAACGTCAGTGGAAAAATTACCCCCCCCCCCTTACATTGGTGGTCAGGTGTAGTATCCTTGCTTCATGGGCAGTGTGAAAGCTCACTTACATCGGAGGTCAGTGGAAGAATTACCCCCCCCCTTTACATTGGTGGTCAGGTGCTCACTTACATCAGAGGTCAGTGGAAGAATTACCCCCCCCCCCTACATTGGTGGTCAGTGGGAGAAGTGCCCTCTTACATTTGTGGTGTAAGCATGAAAGCTGGATGCTGCAAAAAGCTACCTTTAAGTGATCCTAAACACACACTGTAGTTCAGTGTTTTTCTCAACCTTTTTTCAGTCAAGGTACCCTTTAAAATTATAGAGAATATCAAGGCACCCTTTACAATTATGGACAGTCTCGAGGCACCCCATTCTAAAATGTAAAAAACGTTTCCACACATGTAGGACACCCAACGTTAGAGGTTTTCTTCCAAAGCAAATACACTTTTGTACACCGGTACTGACTAGTATTCCAATATTTCCCTTCTCCCTCAATTTCTCTCCATCAGTCAGCTAATGTGACCCCAATGTGGGAGAGAGGCAGAGGAGGATCAAACAAGGATGCTGCAGAGGCAGCAGACATCCTCCTTCTCAACTGATGACATCATTGGTTGTTAGGATGCCAGTGTCTAGAAGGTCGTAATCCTGCACAATAAAAACCTGTGGCTTTGTGTAACTTAAAAGCAGGTTTCATTAACCTGCTGGTTTGTATACAATTTTTGATCAATTTTTAGGTTGCTGTAGTTTATATGGTCTCTTCTATTTCTGTATCTGGATGATGGAACTGTAATTATTTTAATTTAAAAAAAATCTAGGTACCTTTTTCTTAATCAATATACAGCGTCACATGACCCAGATCTTTCCCAGTCTGTCTGCAGGGAAACATAATCAGGCAGAGCTTCTAGTCTAATAGAAAAGACAAGAACTCACTGCTCAAGGTGGTGTAATTGCCTGATGACTCACACCGGTGCATGTCCCCGGCTCGCCTCCGTGAAAACTTGATAAAGGAAAAGGAATTGGCAGCACTCCAGGTTGAGTCAAAATCCAGATTTATTGACTGGACATCCAAATATGACAATCGTGACAAGGTAGACGCGTTTCACACACTGACTGTGTGCTTAATGATTAGCATTTGTGCTTCAGGACCAGGTATGTGACACACAGGCTATCACGTCCCTCAAGCATGTGTCTTAGAATAAGAGGAAGGTGAAGCCTCCATTAATCTACACGTAATACCATGTCTCCATTGTGTTTAGTTAGTGAGTATGGAGGAGGGAGGGAATGGGCTCTCATTTACCACTATGTATACGCCCACCTGTGTGACTTTATAGTCACATGGGCGGCTTAGATGTGATAGGGAGGGATTGCTTAGAGAATACAGAAAAATAATTTTATAGTGGGAGTATGAACAGCATGTAATAGAAAATATATTGATAGTTCTTTTTATGATGTGGGTTTAGTGATGTTTTTAATTGCCATTGAATTTAAAAATGTTTCTGCAATTGTTAAAACACCCCTGGGCACATTTTCTCAACTTAGCTTGGACAGCTTGGCCTGTGTGTAAAGGTGGAGAAAAAAAAGATGTGAAATGAAAAAATGATAATATATCTAATGCTACCATTATCTTAGTGGTAGTGATCATGTAACCTATACACTGCTATTAGATAAGCCAAGAGATACTTGCTTCAGTTTACTTCTATGTTCCAACAGTGGCAATTCATTGTTTCAGATAAATATAGAAAAATAAAAATGGGGATATTGCTGCGCTAAAATGTAAAGATAAAAACATACATGAATAAAAAGTCAACAGACCAAATGAAAGCAGCCAGCACCTGATCTAGAATCAGAAATACCAGATCTAAATCGCAATATAGAATGGGATTGGTGCAGCGCTAACACAATTGAATCCACAGTCCATACAAATGTTCAAATGGATCAAATACAAAAGTGCAGTAAACAAAAGTTCATCAGAGAGTGCTCCAATAAAGAAGGGAAACTGTCCACCACTTCAAACTTGGAAAAAGCCCCGAGTGCAGGAACCGCCACCAAGATAATAAATGGCCTCTTACCTGGAGGAGGAGCCTGCGGTTCGTCGTGCTGAGGCCAGCAAGGAGACACGGCGGCCATTTTATTGGTTGGAAACAAAGGTTCTGAGAGTATAGCTCCGAGACATGCTGTGATTTCTTCATGCAAACGTGAGTTGCCACTCTGCTTTTACTGAATAAACCTGTGAACGTACTTCACTATTGGAGTTGTCCCTCTTTTCCTTATGTTCACTTGTTCCGGTCGGAGCTGCTGAGGGAACACTGGGAATCGATACATGTCGATCTGGGCACTGATTTGATCACACAGGCTGTCTTTGATCCTTGTAATGGGGGTCATTGCAATTTGGTAAGAGGCCATTTATTATCTTGGTGGCGGTTCCTGCACTCGGGGCTTTTTCCAAGTTTGAAGTGGTGGACAGTTTCCCTTCTTTATTGGAGCACTCTCTGATGAACTTTTGTTTACTGCACTTTTGTATTTGATCCATTTGAACATTTGTATGGACTGTGGATTCAATTGTGTTAGCGCTGCACCAATCCCATTCTATATCAGATAAATATAGACTTCTTTTTTTCTAAGGTGTGGCAGCAGTATTGAGTATTTTGTACTACAGCAAGAGTCAAGGTTGTTCCAAGGACACTGTAGACAAGTTACATAGCTTATTTTTTTTAACAGAACAAGATATACCACTCCTTATACATTCTAGTTTAATTCAAAATGTATTGCCTATTTTTAAATTCCCCAAAAGTACATTTATATAAGTGAGAATAAAGAAAAGGGAAGTTATCTAAGTTTTTTTTTTAAAGTGATTTTTTAAGAGTTTCATATTTGTTATATTTTGATAATTATGTTGTCCATACATTTTTATTTTATTTTATTGTACAATAACTGCAATTTTGACTTGAACAGGCCTCATCTAGGTTGTCCGGTTAATGAGACTTGGTCCTTCATCTGCAAAATCTGAACCAGAGAACAAACCGGACAGGTTTGAAGCACCTAGCCGTTTCAGCTAGAGATTTTATTACATACTGGAGTTTCCCTGCCTTATGATCGGATGGGATAGCTCTTCATAATGGGTATAGCAGTGGGGGGATCATTCACATAGGTTGACAGTGATGTCTTTACAGGTGAATCTCATAAAATTAGAATATCATCAAAAAGTTAATTTTTTTCAGTAATTCAATTAAAGTGAAACTCATATATTTTATATAGAAGTGCTACACTGGAGTGATATATTTCAAGCATTTGTTTCTTTTAATTTTGATGATTATGGCTTACAGCTAGTGAAAACCCAAAACCTCACAGTATAGTATGTACTGAATACTTGGTCAGGGCTCCTTTTTGCTTGAATTGCTGCATCCATGCGGTGTGGCATGGAGACGGTCAGCCTGTGGCACTGCTGAAGTGTTGTGGAAGCCTGGGTTGCTTTGATAGTGGCTTTCAGCTCGTCTGCATTGTTGGGTTAGGTGTCTCTCATCTTCCTCTTGACAACACTCCACAGATTCTCTATGGGGTTTAGGTCAGGCGAGTTTGCTGGCATTGGTACTTTTTGTAGTGTGGGCAGGTGCCAAGTCCTGCTGGAAAATGAAATCGGCATAAAGCTGGTCAGCAGAGGGAAGCATGAAGTGCTCTTGAATTTTCTGGTAGAGGGCTGAGCTTGCTTTGGACCTGACAAAAAAAGTAGACCAACACCAGCAGATGACATGGCTCCCCAAATCATCATGGACTGTGGAAAATGTTTTTCATTTGGAAATCAAGGTCCCAGAGTCTGGAGGAAGAGTGGAGAGGCACAGAGTTCAAGTTGCAGAAGGTCCATTGTGAAGTTTCCACAGTCAGTAATGATTTGGAGAGCCATGTCACCTGCTGGTGTTGGTCTAACAATGCTGACAAGCTGAAAGCCACTATCAAAGCAACCTGGGCTTCCATACCACCTCAGCAGTGCCACTGGCTGATCACCTCCATGCCACGCAGCATTGATGCAGTAATTAATGCAAAAAGGAGCCCCGACCAAGTATTGCGAGCATACTATACTATACTGTACATGGATATACTTTTCAGTAAGCCAACATTTCTGTAATAAAAATCCTTTTATTTTTTAATTGGTTTTATGTAATCAAATTTTCTGAGATACTAAATTTTGGGTTTTCACTAACTGTAAGCCATAATCCTCAAAATTAAAAGAGAAATGCTTGAAATATATCACTCTGTGTGTAACGCATCTACATAAAATAGAAGTTTCACTTTTTGAATTGAATTACTGAAATACATTTTTTGATGTTCTAATTTTATGAGATGCACCTGTTTGAACATATTGATATCACAAGCTGATATGCTGCTAGATCAAGCACTCAATTATAACTAGTTGGCATACTCTCCTTTTTGCCTTAACGTCCAGTAACAGGACTATGGTTATCACATGGAACCATGTACTACATGAAGAGTGATATGATATCAATATATTGTATAGCAAAATAAAATGATCCTCTGGAGTCAGTAAATTTAATAGAAATGTGGCTGGCACTGTTTACATAAAATTATCTGTTTTGAATTAATAAAAGATTTGTGGAATACTAAACCGCTTTTGGATTCTTTCATCAAAGTCTACTTGTTCATGCTCGTTCAACATATTGCAGAGCACTTTTAGCAAGGGTAGGGTGATGTGGTGGTTGTCACGTCCTCCATGGTCCCCCTCCTCGTTGGGTGCCAAGTAAGGATCACATGAGAGGCCTATCCTGGGGGTGGGTTCTTCTGGGCTACGCTAAGCTCCTATAGTAGGATCACTTTACTACATATGGGGTATCTTTACTTTTGTTTTTATCAATGACATGGAACAAGGCTGCATGGGGGAATACTCAACCTTAAGGCGGGCCTCTGCTTTTAGAGACAAACATACACCGTGCATACTTGCACTGTAACTCTCCAGTTAACTCCCGGATCCCTGTGACAATGTACAACTTCTCTGTAACTTGCATTTAGGAAGGGGCATGCTGAGCCTTGTCCACATCCACCAGTCAATTGTCTGACTGCTACCTCACTCTCGGTAATAGTATGGGGTCCCACTGTGCACATAGCATGCACCACAGATGCACCAAATCTAGCTGTGCTGAGCTGTACTGACTCACACTCTGACTCCTGAGCAGAGCATCTCCCAGGTGTAGCACAGAGCTACAGTCAGCTTCCTCATGTAGCACTACCCCCTCATAAGGCTGTGCATAACTGGTTTCCTTACTCATGTACAGCCAGGCGACAAGCATTTTTCACTTTCATTCAGACACAAGGAACAGTCTTTAAGGGTTGGTTTTTGTTGGTTTATTAGGGCTAATAACTTGGATGGTGAATAGGAATTATGGGATGCCAAGCTTGACTGCAACAATAATCAGGGACAACTTCCTCCCTATGTCCACGATGCTTAACTGTCTTTCCTGGACACTGACAGTCTTTAATAATCAAAAAATGCAAAAGTCCTTTACGGACTAGGAACTTTTGGTCCCTTTAGAAAGTAGCAGTGTGATGCAAGCTGCATACAGGAGTATCTCCAACTCCACCGTAGAAACGACTTCCAACTCTACTGCCTACAGAATTGCCAGCCCACTTGGCTGCTTGTCCACCAGCCCACCTGGCTACTCCAAAGTACTCCCATGGCAAGGAATAAGAAAGGTTAAGCTCAGCACTGCCCTCCTGAAAGCTTGCTACAAATGGCAGTCTCTCCCCTTGTGAATCCCAGGGTGTGTTGATGTACTCACACTGTCCTCCTTGCTCCCTGCTGCTCCTTAGGCAAGATTTCTTTCAAACCACCTGACCCTTGCTGGCATGGCTCTCCCATACTTAAGGGTTGACTCAACCACCTGCCAGGCCCTCTGCTTGGGGATTGGCCAAGTCCCCTTAAGTATACAGATCAGCTCTCCTGGTCTCCGCCCACTAAGATCTAGAAGTTTCTCCAAACTTCCAAATCCAGGGGAAGGTACCAGAGATCTGCATCTGTGAGTCCTCCAGCCTGACCTGTAGCAAGCCCTGACCCAATTTTAGACTCACTTTAACCATGAGTCACAACATAGATTTACCTACACTAACACTAGTAGCACACTAGAGGGTGCTTGTCAGGGCTGGGTTTGCAGCAGCTCTCTTCTCTGTGCTCAGGCTACTCAGCTGTCGGTTAATTGTAAGCACTCACTGTTTTCTCAGTGGCTCACCTGGTTCTCATTATCTGCTCGTCAGTCCTGTCTACAGCAGGCCCCTTCTGGCTATTTAAGCTGCCTTCTCCTTGTCAACATATCTGGAGTTTCTCTTCTGTGTTCCTGTGAAAGACTTTACCCGGCTGATGTCCCTTCTGGTTCCTGATCCTGTTCCTCTGCCTCAGACTACGCTGATTTCTGGTTTTCTGATCACTGGCTCGTCTGACTTTCTGTTTTTGGCTTCTGACGCATGGCTTATGTTTTGACTACGTTTACTGTTCTGGGCCATTTTTTACCATTACATTAAAGGTGTGATTTCACTGCATTTTCTGTCTCAGTCTGATTCATGGTTCCTCACAGTGCTACACTCACAAAAGCCCTGAACACTCCTGCACTATCAGTGTGCTACGTGCAGGCAAACAGGGACCCAGTGTTGGAGGTTCATCCCACTCGAGACTCTACAAAGCCTCCACGCTCTGGAACACATACCCGGATTTACTAATCCTGGATCAAGCTGCAAAGCCAAATTTCTTTGATCAGGACAGATTTACCTGAGTCCTTCAACATGTATGGGTGAATACCCTCAATGATGCAGTCATGATATGGCAAAGCCCTATCACAATATTTACACATATATTGCAAGGGGGACAGACTCAACTGGTACTGGCACTAGTAAACCATGCATTAGACAGACAACCAGGAACAGTTCAGCTGGTTTTTCCTTCAATGCATTAAGGCTTTGTACAGCAAATCCGTAGTATAAAACCAAACATCCGATGTCTAAGCCACTAACTAAACTCAGGTCAGTACCTGACTAACAGGGTGCCCCTTGTTGGGTTCCCTACAACAAAAAGGCAGCACCAGTACCTTTTTAGTGTTCTGCCAGCAGTTAGCCTTTTCACCCAGCAGAAGAGAGAAAGAGCCCTGAGCATCGGTCAGCTAACATATGTAAAGGCCTATAGAACAATGAAATTTAAAAATGAGGTCTGGGCCCCAGGTAAGGTGGACCAAGGAATGGAGCCTTTATCCCACCCATAGCTCAACAAACCCTCCAAGTTCTAGGACCCAAATCAGAATAGAATAACTGTGAGAAACTTAACCCCGGAATTCATTAACACTGGCACAATCAGATTTTGTGAAAGTGTGTGTTAAAACTGGCGCAGTATGTGCCAAATTCATGTACCTGTCTGGAACTTGAACTTAAATGTAAAGCATGCTGTGCCATTTTTAGAAAACAGGCGAGACCCTTTCCGAAAATAAACCCTGGATGACACCTTAAAGGAGAAGTACAGCCAAAGCTTGTTTGGCTGTACTTCTCCTGTGGATCACAGGTGTGCAGTTCGTTCTACACTCCTGTCACCGGTTTTCAGCAGACAGCGGGCTGAAATCAGAGCCAGACCAGACTCAGGCAAGATCACAACCATATGGTCAGGATCCACCAACATGCCTGGACCGGCATCTGACTCAGCCTCCTCAGCGAGCTGCTGAGAGCCTGAGCCAGCCCCTCCCTCCACATCCCAGCGCTCCAGTGAGCGAGGAGGGGGCAGAGCAGAGAGCCGGTGACAGACAGCAGCTCTCTGCTCAGGGAGCTGTGAGAACCGAGTGATCGTGATGTTTAATTGCTCTGTTCTCAGTCTTAGAGCCAGTGGGGGACAGATGCCGCATCGGAGCGTTGCTGCATCCACCTAGTTAAGTGTGAATCTACAAAAAAGACAAAACCCATACTTCTTTATAACCACTTAAGCCCCGGAAGATTTTACCCCCTTCCTGACCAGGGCCTATTTTGCGATTCGGCACTGCGTGACTTTAACGGACAATTGCGTGGTCGTGCGACGCTGTAGCTAAAAGGAATTTGACATCCTTTTTTTTCCACAAACAGAGCTTTCTTTTGGTGGTATTTGATCACCTGTGCGATTTTTTTTTTTTTGATCATGCGCTATAAACAAAAAAAGAGCGTCAATTTTGCAAAAATAACAATATTTCTCACATTTTTTTTTAAATGAAATTCCCCCCCAAAAAATGTAAAAATCAAAATTTTTTTAACATTTTCGACCAATTTGTTTTATGCTACATATGTTTGGTAAAAAAAATTGCAAAAAGCGTATTTTTATTGGTTTGCGCAAAAGTTATCGCGTTTACTAACCAAGGGAAATATTTTTGTCATTTTTGTTGTTTGTTTTTTTAAAGCATAATGGTGGCGATCTGCGACTTTTTTTTTTTGCGGTACTGCGACATTGCGGCGGACAGATCGGACCCTTGACTGACATTTTTGACACTTTTGGGGTTACCAGTGACATTTCTACAGTAATCTGTGCTATACATATGCACTGTTACTGTAAAATTACACTGGCAGTGAAGGGGTTAACTTTTTTTTTTTGAGAGGGAGGGGTTATGTGTGTCCCTAGGGGCGTGATTCTAACTGTGATTGGCTGTGGCTTGAGGTGTAGGAACAGTGATCAACGGTCCTACATAGTAGAACCGTATGATCAGTGTTTCTACACAGGGGAGAATGACAGGCGGCTTGTTTACACTAGCCGCCTGCCTTTCTCCCTCTGCACCGACGATCGCCGAGTGACCGGCGGACATCGGGTCCGCCGGTCACACGCGCAGGGGGGGGGGGTCCGTGACCGCGCAGGAGCGTGCCCGCTCCCCAGAGCCGCACAGGCTTTGCCTGTGAGGGGCTGACCGCCGCAGTATATGTACTTACGGCAGTCGGCAAGTGGTTAAATACTTGCCAACCCTATACCTTGTATGGCTATGTAAACAAGGCAGATCGCTGTTCTGTCAGTAGACAAGGCAAGAATCCTGTGTTCCTGCGCCTTCCCCTAGTAAAAGCACCTCCCCCCATACAGTACACAAAATCACTAGCTAGGTGCACATTTAACCCTTTGATCGCCCCTGATGTTAACCCCTTCCCAGCCAGTGTCATTAATACAGTGACAGTGCATATTTTTATTTTAACACTGATCACTGTATTAGTGTCACTGGTTGCCAAAAAGTGTCAGTGTCCAACTGTGCACCACAATATTGTAGTCAAGCTATAAGTTGCTGATCGCCGCCATTACTAGTGAAAATAAATAAATCTATCCCATAGTTTGTGGATGCTATAACTTTTGTGCAAACTAATCAATATACACTTAATGAGATTTTTTTTTTTTTACCATAAATATGTAGCGGAATACATATTGAATGTTTATAGCACAAAGTAAATCTTTTTTTTTTTTTCACAATTTGGCCTTTTTTGTTTATAGCGCAAAAAATAAAATTTGCAGAGGTGATCAAATACCATTAAAAGTAAGTTCAATTTGTGGAAAAAGGACATCAATTTTATTTGGGTACAGCGTTGCATGACCGTGCAATAGTCAGTTGAAGTAATGCAGTGCCGTATTGCAAAAAATGGCCTTGGTAGGGGTAAATCGTCCGGAGGTCAGGTGGTTAATTGTTTCTGATTCTCAATTTCGGAGAGATGGGCAGTATGAGATCAGTGAATGTGCCAAACACAAGATGACGTCACACTATTACTGGGGAGGGATATCAGTGTACAGCTTAGGTAAAACGTTCAGGAAAGTCAGTTATTAGTGTTTACGGAACATTTGCAGACATGATTTTATTTACAACACCGTCCAAGTAAACATCCAGTGGTGGACAGTGGAGAGGTGAAGGTGAATCTCCAGCTTGGGAAGTCCCCAGGGCTGCATCGCTCAGGCTTGGCCACTGCTTGCCAGCTATTGCATCACCCCCTATGACTCATCCTAACTCGTGATCTCCAACGGGACACTTCCGCATGACGGCCTAACCCATCCCCGCCCCCCGGAAACTGAAACACGCCCCTCTGTGCGTGCCAAGCCTCGGGGTCATTTAGGAGCACGGCTTTTCATTGGTTCCTATTCTACTGATCTGGGACACGGTAAAAACGTCAATGAAGTGATGCCGTAAAGTGAGAAACCTTGTATCGCTCGGATTGGCTGGAGCTGCACTCTGGTCACGTTGCTTGCCCCGGTTTTATCATTGGCTGAGAAGCCGGGTATATAAAGGAAAGTCGAGGTGTTTGTCCTTCAGTCGTTTTGCTGAAGACGCAGACGATGATTAACATGAGCTCAAGGCTTCCATCCGATCACCCACTCACCGACACCCTGCGCCGCCGCGGTCACTGCCCCTGTCACCAGAGAACAGACCCCACGTGGAGAAAGGTGAATGACAGCTCTGTCCCCTCTGGGGGGGGGGGGGCGCTATAGACCTCTATGGCATCTGAGTAGGCATGGCTCTTCTGTACAGTAATGGGGGGACAATCTTGTATGAGGGTGTCCCTATTATTATTAATGGAGGCAATCGTTCTGCATATTTTGGAGAATTTGGTTGATCTGGCAGTGAAAATATAAAGGTGTTCTGTCTGGCTGTATTCTATTTACTGGAATAAGTTGGCCTCCAGATTTTTTCAGATCTAGTGATTTACAGAAATTTCCTGTCAGATGGTGGTGATGGGGAGGATGAGGGAGGAGGAGGATGAGGGAGGGGGATAAAGGATGAGTGAGGAGGAGGGAGGAGGCAGGCTGTGATGGACATGTTTGCCTCCAGCATCTCTCCTGGGAAAACAAGAGTTGTGCCTGGCCAATGCACTCTCCTACCGGGTGCCCACTGTTGTAGAATGTTTTTCATTTCTGATGTCTGTAGGCACCTCAGGAGCGTCCATAAATCTGCCAGTCCTTGATGTGGATTTTTAGTTTTTGAACATTGCTTGCAGGGATTGGGATGTTATCTGTGATAAGAATGTGATTGGGATGCTATTGGTGGCTGGGATGAGAGGTGGTCAGTAATTAGGATGTGGTTGTGATGGGAGAGGTGATCAAGTTGCCATCGGTGATCCGGATGTGATCGGAATGCCATCAGTGATTGGGATGTGATCAGTAATTAAGATGTGATCGGAATGCCATCAGTGACATCCTGATCACCTCTCCATCCCAGCCACCGATGGCACCCCGATCACATCTTAATTACTGATCACATTCTGATCACCTCTCCCATCCCAGCCACCGATGGCACCCCAATCACCTCTCCCATCCCAGCCATCGGTGGCTGGGATGGGAGAGGTGATCAGAATGTGATCAGTAATTAAGATGTGATCGGGATGCCATCGGTGGCTGGGATGGGAGAGGTGATCGGGATGTGATCAGTAATTAAGATGGGAGAGGTGATCGGGATGCCATTGGTGGATGGGAGAGGTGATCGGGATTGCCATCGGTGGCTGGGATGGGAGAGGTGATCAGTAATTAAGATGTGATCCGGGATGCCATCGGTGGCTGGGAGAGGTGATCGGGATTGCCATCGGTGGCTGGGATGGGAGAGGTGATCAGAACGTGATCAGTAATTAAGATGTGATCCGGGATGCCATCGGTGGCTGGGAGAGGTGATCGGGATTGCCATCGGTGGCTGGGAGAGGTGATCAGTAATTAAGATGTGATCCGGGATGCCATTGGTGGCTGGGATGGGAGAGGTGATCGGTAATTAGGATGTGATCGGGATGCCATCGGTGGATGGGAGAGGTGATGGGGATGTGATCAGTAATTAAGATGGGAGAGGTGATCGGGATGCCATCGGTGGCTGGGATGGGAGAGGCGATTGGGACCAGTGTCTGGGATATGATAGGGGAATGGCAACATAAAATTAGATAGCTGCATGGAAATGGTTGATAAATATTACATGACTAAAAAAATCATGCTGCAGATTTTGGTAATGCATAGTCTATCCTCCATCCCTGTGTTGCTCAGCTGCTCTAGAACATGCAATCCTTGTCCCTCATAAAACAGTTTGCGTAGCCTGCAGTAGAATTGGGTGCAATGATACACTGCTTGCTATTCAGCAATGTGGTTGCTGTGAGACTGTGTATATGTTGGTTAAATAGATGTGTGAATGAAAGAAAATTCTAGGTATAATTTATATATTTTAATGGGTTTTAAATGTGGGGAGAGAGAAACTTGCTGATCCAGGGCTGTTGTAGTAATTGGTCCTTTCTCTGCCGGTTGTGTCTAGACAGTGATGGGAGTGGGTCTGAGGCTGGTTTGGCAGCTCAGGCTTCTCTCTCCCTCCTAATGGCTCATTTCCTTTCTTCTGCAAGAGGAAAATATCCTACGCATTCCTCATCTGGGAAGTCTGGGATTTGGGATGGACTTTATATGAACATGACTGAACATGTCCTTGTTACATCTCCGACCACAGGAACTGGGGGAGAAAGTAGTTTTCTAGGCTGGTTGTCAGGCCATACGGACTAAAAAATCAATTCTTACAGTGCTGATGTTTCTACAATTGTAGATTCTCAGTAATTGTAACCTTTTTAACAAGGATGGATTGAGATTTTCTGTTTGGATCTTGAATGCATTGCTGGCCATGTAATAGCAGTGTTCTGTACATGAAGTGTATTAGAAGATATTTAAACTAAGGATTTACGTGGTCAAATCTCTTTAAAGCTTCATACAAACATTTGTCTTCAATAAAAATACTGACCACTTTTCTATGGCGTGTTAAGCCTGTATACCCAAAGACTGCATTTTCTTCATCCTCCAAAATCATTCTTGAATGTAATCTAAAACCGGAAGGAATTAAGAACTAATTTGGATAATTTAGGGAATCGTTAAAACCGCTTTCCAAATTTTCTTTCTTTTGCCATCTATGCAAGTGAGTTTTAATCTCCTGTGCTCTACCTAAACCAGTATAAAATATGGGCTTTAGATTCTTTAAGGTCCTTAATTCTAAAGCCTCTTCCACCTATTTACCCCTTCCCTTAAAGGATAAGTTTACCTTTTGACAAAAAAATCTCACTTTTTTTTTTTTTTTTCCACGCCAGAACTGTGTTCAAAACTCATTGCAGTTACAATCTGCAATGTGTATCAATGTTGGAGACTCTCTAGATGGCAAATGCATGGTACATTAGTACCAAGTAATGTGGTTGCTGTGCACTTTTTTAAAGTAGTACATGCACTACTAGCGGAGGTCTTGCATTATTTTAGCCCATTCAAATTAATAGGCTGAGATCACACTGCACCTGAATCGCATGCGAGTAACACACAAATGCAAAGCGCGTTTCTGTGCGATGTGAATCAACTCTTAATGCCGGAAATGCAACCTTATGTGATTAGAACCACTTACACTGACCATAAGCAGGGCAGCCATCAGAAATTTTGGAGCCCCTTACACCGCTTTAGGCCTGGGCCCCTCCAGGCCTGATCACCAACATTTTGCGGGGCCCGCCCTCTGGCCGTCCCACATATTCCGCCCACTGGCCATCCCACCGAGTCCTTCAGTGCACCCACTGATATTTTGACACTCTTACAACTTATGAAAATGAATCCAAGCCAGCAAAGAGACATCCCCATATATTCAGCAAGGAGACATCCGAATCCAGCAAGGAGACAGCCTCATATATTGAGAAAAGAGACATCCTAATCCAACAAAATGACAGCCTTATATATTCAGCAAAGACACATCCCCAACCAGTACAGAGACATCCCCATACTGCATATTCAGCAAAGAGATATCCCAATCCAGCAAGGAGACAGCCTCATATTTTAATCAGAGACAGCGCAATTGAGCAAAGAAACATCCCTTCAGCTGCATCGGCTTCCTCTGGAGCCATCCTGTTTTAGCAATTGCTATTTACTACAGCAGCAACAACTCGGTCTCATTGGTGGGGCCCTGGGCAGCTGGGCCCCTCAGAACGCCCGGGCCCCCTACATGTGTATGGGCTGTCCCCCCCCTGATGGCTGCCCTGACCATAAGCCTAAGGTAAACTATTGCTACCAATAGATTTAAAGAATTCCAGGTAAGGATATGTCTATATAGTTACATTGGCCCAGCATGGACCAGTGTAACTATGTATATACCATACCTGGCTGATTCTCTCTCTCTCCCCCCAAAGCTGGAAATTGATGTACTAAGCACTGCTACTACAGCGATCTCCACTAACCTTTGAGTCCCATGATCCAGGAGGCTGCCCTGCAGCATTGTAAAAACAGGAGGTTGCTTACTTGGCACAGTGACTATTAAGGCTAAGTTCAACTTTTTAGAAAAAAAAAAGCATTTATTGTAGGAAAAATGTGCATTTGTTAATTTTCACAGGTGCCTGCAAAGCATTCCACCTGCAATCCATGTCAGGCACCTCCAGACTCTTCCTCCCGCAGCCTGCGTGTACTTCTGGAAAGCTGGAGGAAATGTTTATAGAATACAAGTGTGGCCATTACTTGTATTCCATTGAGAACTACAAGTCTGTCTGCTGCAGTGGTCGATGGGACATGTAGTTCATTCATAAATCTCTGAATGACAGACTTGGCTGTGTGGGCTGCCGCACAAAATGTAAACGTCTCAGTGGCTGCACAGAGGAGAATTTCTGCAGACATGGAGGAAGGTGGGGGGAGGGTGTGCTTCGCAACATGTTACACTAAATATGGGCGTAACATGTTGCTATAGGTGGAGTTTGCCTTTAAAACTGCCAATACAACAAATTTGTCCAACTACGCACACTATACAGAACCGATAATACTGTAGTCCCTTTCCAGCTGTTAAGCAAATCCCCGCCGGTTCATCAGGAACCAATTGGAATTCATTGCAAGGTCAGCTTGAATCTCTTACTAGCGACAGTTAATTATCTTGTGTAGCCACAGAACTTAATGTACACCCTCAAGTATGGCTTAGACTTCCAACCTCCCCAAACTTGATTCCAGAGCTAAATGGGTCCTCTGCTGAGACTAGTTCTTTAGTCATGTCCCGCTTGAATACCAACTTCCTGAAGGTAATAACCTTCAAGATTGTGTTTAATGTAATTAAAAAATATAACCGTTCTTGATTGTCTGACTAGTTTTAACAAACCTTTTCCAGGCCGAGCTGAAGAGCTTTTTTTCAAACCAATTCTCTGTATAGTAAATTTTTTTTTTTTTTTTTTTTAAGGTTACAACTACTTTAAGTGCAATAATAATAATCCTGTTCCTTTACAGCATGAACAGCACAGTGCTGTCCCTATCTAAAATACCTGGCTGATCCTGCCTGGTGCTGCCCACCCCTTTGTAAACTGACCACATTTATCATGGCTGCGGAGCCCTGATACTGTGGTCAGTTTACGTGCCTCTGTCATCCGCTCCTTCCCTCTCTCCCTGCCTGCTGGCTGTGTCAGTGCTGATCTGCTCCTTCCCTCTCTCCCTGGTTGTGTCAGTGCTGATCTGCTCCTTCCCTCTCTCCCGCCTGCTGGCTGTGTCAGTGCTGATCCGCTCCTTCCCTCGCTGGCTGTGTCAGTGCTGATCCGCTCCTTCCCTCTCTCCCGCCTGCTGGCTGTGTCAGTGCTGATCCGCTCCTTCCCTCGCTGGCTGTGTCAGTGCTGATCCGCTCCTTCCCTCTCTCCCTGCCTGCTGGCTGTGTCAGTGCTGATCTGCTCCTTCCCTCTCTCCCTGCCTGCTGGCTGTGTCAGTGCTGATCCGCTCCTTCCCTCTCTCCCTGCCTGCTGGCTGTGTCAGTGCTGATCCGCTCCTTCCCTCTCTCCCTGCCTGCTGGCTGTGTCAGTGCTGATCCGCTCCTTCCCTCTCTCCCTGCCTGCTGGCTGTGTCAGTGCTGATCCGCTCCTTCCCTCTCTCCCTGCCTGCTGGCTGTGTCAGTGCTGATCCGCTCCTTCCCTCTCTCCCTGCCTGCTGGCTGTGTCAGTGCTGATCCGCTCCTTCCCTCTCTCCCTGCCTGCTGGCTGTGTCAGTGCTGATCCGCTCCTTCCCTCTCTCCCTGCCTGCTGGCTGTGTCAGTGCTGATCCGCTCCTTCCCTCTCTCCCGCCTGCTGGCTGTGTCAGTGCTGATCTGCTCCTTCCCTCTCTCCCTGGTTGTGTCAGTGCTGATCCGCTTCTTCCCTCTCTCTCTCCCTGGTTGTGTCAGTGCTGATCCGCTTCTTCCCTCTCTCCCTGCCTGCTGGCTGTGTCAGTGCTGATCCGCTCCTTCCCTCTCTCCCACCTGTTCGCTGTGTCAGTGATGATCCGCTCCTTCCCTCTCTCCCTGCCTGCTGGCTGTGTCAGTGCTGATCCGCTCCTTCCCTCTCTCCCTGCCTTCTGGCTGTGTCAGTGCTGATCCGCTCCTTCCCTCTCTCCCCGCCTGCTGGCTGTCAGTGCTGATCTGCTCCCCCACCCTTCCTGCTGCACAAATGTTTTACTATAATCCCCTGTGTTGGAGTACATTATGTGCCCAAATGTATGTTCTTTATATAAAAAAAAAAATGCTGCTCCATACCTTATTTAAGAGCGGCGCTCACGTGACTGCCCGCCGCTCTTCTCCCACCTGAGGTCAGCAGGGGTTTTCAGCCCCTCCTGCTGTAGCTGTCAGTTCAGGGAAGACTGCAGTGGGCGGTCATGTGAGAGGCGCTCTAAAATACAGTATAAAGCGGCATGTATTTTTTTTTTTTTTTTTTTTAAAAATAGCTTACACTTAAAATCTAACACAGGATCATAGTAGGGTGGGAAAAAAAGTGGCTTTACAACCACTTTAAGTTGGTTTTAACAAAGAAGACTTGACTTTGCCCGCAAACAGCCTTGGAAAGAGAGCTTGTTGTTTTAATAGATATAACACTTATCAGTTATGAGGAAAAAAGCGACATTCTCAAGAATTGGTGTATCTATGCTATTTACTTTTACATTGTGCAGTTTTTATTTATTAACTTTTTTTTGTTTTCTCTATTCTAGTGTTGGAAGAAGAAGACGACCTTTATTCACCACCACACCTGAGGTAATAAATGCTTTACATTACCATGGATTTCAACAATTCATATATAATATATGGTGTAATCTGTGGAACTGTGATTTGGATTGTCTCAAACATTTTTCAATCAAGTTAAAAAAAAAAAGGCCATTCTAGGTTTTCTGCTCCTTCCAAGCATGTTTGCATTGTGAAAAGCTACTGCCACTCGCAGTGCTGCTGTTGTGAGCTTATAGAAGGGTGATAATAAGATATTTGAATGTAGATGCACTTATTACTTTATATAGTCACTACTAGTGGAATACAGAGTAGGCAGCTAGCGGTTTTAGAATCTGTGGCCTCTAAAATCACACAAACCTGAGATTTCTGAATGATGGTGACGAACCTTGTCTGCTTTCTGCATATTCCTGTTGACCAGTGATAGGCAACCTGTCAAAGTGATAGGCAACCTGTCAAAGTGATAGGCAACCTGTCAAAGTGATAGGCAACCTGTCAAAGTGATAGGCAACCTGTCAAAGTGATAGGCAACCTGTCAAAGTGATAGGCAACCTGTCAAAGTGATAGGCAACCTGTCAAAGTGATAGGCAACCTGTCAAAGTGATAGGCAACCTGTCAAAGTGATAGGCAACCTGTCAAAGTGATAGGCAACCTGTCAAAGTGATAGGCAACCTGTCAAAGTGATTGGTCATTAGGAACATGTGGTGGGTGGAAGATCGTACAGCAGAATCCTGGGCCATTGGTACAGGCAGATTAGTATTTGAGCTTTTCACAATCAGTGGAACTAGAAGCTGCTAAAGATCTATGATGGCACATCTAAGCAATTTGTGTGGGTTTAATTTTTATAAGTCAACATCTTTAGCTGATCTCAAGTTATAGCGCTGAGGCCTTGTTTACACACAAGTGTTTTCTAGCTCAATTGCTCAAAAAGCAAAAACCTATTTTCAATAGCCCTTGTTCCCATCTGAGAGTCCTGTCTTTTTTAGCAAAACACCTTTCGCTCAAAAAAGTATGAGCTACTTTTTAGGCAGAATTGAGTGTTTTTGTCCCTAATAGAACCGCCGTGGGAAAAAGGGCGACAATTGTTTTTTTTTTTTTATTTTGTTTTTTCCAAGCCCTTGCTGCATGTTTTCTTCGGCTCAAACAGCAGCTTTTCACCCCCTTTTTCAGCAGCACTCCCCACCTTTTAGTTGAAAAAATATTTGGCAAAACCGTGCAATTCTGTTTAAAAAAAAAAAAACGCTTGAAGATGCGATGCTTGGGTGTAAATGTAGCCTGATGTTTGGTCAAGGACAACAGCTGGAACAAGTGAGAGTAAGCTACACAAGTAATGTATTTTGGCAGTCAGTCTTGCATGATTGCACAACGATCAGTATGTCAATCGGGTTTAAAAGTTAGGATAAAAAAAAGAGAGAGATATCTAATCTTTTTCCTGCAGTGCATTATTCAAAGTTAGGATAACCATAAAGTGAAATCTGTTCTTGTGAATTCTAATATTGTACTTTACTTTTGCAGTGAACCATTTTTGCGCAGCAAGACTGCCAAAAGATGATGGCAGAATCTCTGCCATTCTCTGGCTCTGTTGGCCCCTTGTCAGGGCTGGAGCTAGATGCCTGGTATGAGGACCTACAAGACATCCTGTTCTCTGAAACCAAGAATGCAGGGGTTCTCCAAACTGATGTAGACAAGCAGGTAAGCGCTGCAGCTTTTCTGAATTTGTGTGCCTTGGATCTTTCCTCAATTAACTTTCATTCCAGTAATTGGTGCCATTATAATGGTCAATCCTGATTTTTGTCAGGGAATGGGCATAGGATGATGCCCCCCCCCCCCCTCCAATTGGGCAGTGTAACTATTTTTAGTAACCAAATCATAAGAAAACCTATTTTATGCCATCTTCTAGTAACTGGCTGGACTTGTGTATTTTATGGCTTGATTTAAGAAATTCAAAAGTAGTCCTCAGTATTCAGGACAAATTCTGATCCTAAATGCTGCGCCAGGCAGCAGTACAGTATGAACATGGCCAATAAATGATTAGGTCTAAAGTCTTACTTGGTGGGTTTTATACCAGGTCACCCAGGGTATATCTGCATTTGATCTTTTTATAATCCCACACACTAGGTGACTTCCCAAATCTATCAAATGTCAATGGGACAGCCAACAGTATAATTGATCATTTCACAGGTCAAAAAACGTATCTGACCAGCTGTTTTCCCACCATTGGATGTAACGTTTTATTCAATTTAAAAAGAAATGGCTGCACTCCGGTAATAAACCAGAATTTTGATGATACCTGAACATCCCAATGTGGCAAACAGGTAGACGTGTTTTACACACTAGCAAGTGTGCTTAATCATTACCAAACTATTTGTTCTCCATGAGACGTGTGTTTACGGAAAAATCTAGCCCAGAGACATTGCAAGATGTTCAGCTAGGTTGATAGTCTAGTAGCTTGTACTGGCATAGTATTATGTGGTTATGTTAAAGCAGAGCCAGACTTGGAGAAGTACAGTCAAAGCTTGTTTATCTGTACTTCTCACAGCAGTGTCGATCGTTTTGCACTCCTCCTGTGACCTGTTTTAGCAGACGGCAGGCTGAAGTCAGAGCCTGTCCAGGCTCAGGAAAGACCGTGACTGTATAATCGGGATCCGCCCACATACCTGGACTGGCACCCAGCTCCGCCTCTCAGCAAGCTGGGGATGGGCACAGAGCAGAAAGCCAGTGACTGACAGTCACTGCTCTCTGCTTTGGGAGCACTGAGAAGTGTGATCGGTGGTGTTTGAATGCTTGGTTCTCAGCCTTGGGGGACCTATGCTGCATAGGTAAGCATTAATAAAAAAAATTCCCATACGGTTTTTTTTTTTCTTTCTTTTTAAAGATTACTATATAAAGATTGCAAATTACTACTGTCCTCAGACTTTAAGCAGATTGGGGCGTGTTAAATTGAGAACTAGCTTGTTGCTTAGTGGTCTAAGCATGCCATGAACCTGCATGTAGTTAAAAGGTCAACAGCGTTCCAAAGTCCTCTTTTAGAATGTACAGCCACTCTCCTCTGCTTCTAGAAGATGGGAGTCTAGTGGGTTGCCCGACCCATCTTTATCCAAAGGAAGCCTTTACTGAGAAACATGGATGCTGCCATTAGACTTTATTCTAGTTGCTTTCCCGACCCTCTTGTTTTAAATCTTTGATTCACTAATGCCTGGTACAAACTACTAGTTTTTGTTCAACCCGTGGGCTAAACAAAAAACTAAGCTTGCTATACTAACAAAATCGATGTTGGTACAGTGATAAGCGCTGATCAGATGCTGGTTTACTAGCATGCTAATTTGACAGAAGCAGATCAGGGAGCTGTAAAAAGTAAAACAAACACAAAGAAAGGGCGCACCAGCCTAGCGCATTATCCTCAGCACGCGTTTTGAGGCCTTGCCTCTTCCTCAGGCTCTGAGGAAGAGGCAAGGCCTCGAAACGCGTCAGCCCTCCATCTACATGAGACATTGGACTTTTCCATTTGATGCTGTTCTTTGGAATTGATATGCTGATCTACCACGCATGTTTTGTGAGTAGTTGATTTTAAATAATTATTAAAAAGCTTGCTGAGGATAATGTGCTACGCTGGTGCACCCTTTCTTTGTGTTTGTTTTACAGTGTTTTTGACCACCCCGGTCGTAGGGGGCAGCAAGGCTTAGCCATACGGGATGCCAAGTGTGGGTTCCTAGATTGAAACAGCCTGAGGACCTGGTTTTGAGCGCAGAAGCAGGGTGCTTAGCATCACTCTTTTTTATTTTTAGCTGTAAAAAAAAAAAATGGTCTGAAAGTCTGACCATTTTTGGTCCATGTTTACCTGGTGTTGATCAAAACCACTATGCAGATTAGGACTTTCAGATTAGTGGATCAAAAGTACTAAATCCAGCAAAGCATCTAGTATTTCTAAGATTAGCGATACCAGACCCATGTTTACATCAGGGTTGACTAGTCCTGCTCCCACCACATATTGTTGCAAGAGGCCTCCACCTTCATTCAGTAATACACAATAGTTGTAGGATAATGGTTAGTGCTAGAAGCATCTGAACCAAAGTGTTCTGGTATGGAAATCTTGCCAACATCTGCTCTAAAGTGAACTATTAACTTGGAGTTTGGCCCTTGCAAGGCATGTTTGTTGTGTGATTTGCTAACATTTCTTCTTTAAACAGGGAATGCAGATTGAAGAACTGGATAGCTCAAGTTATCTTTGGACACTGGACTCTGTTAATTCTTCTTTGCCAATCAGTTTCACAGAAGAGGATGTAGTTGCCTTGGAAGCTGTTGTAGAACAGTTCCCTTCCGAGGTGCTGGAATTCCTAAACCAGGGATCACAAAATAACTTTGATATTCCATCCGCCTCTTCGGAGGTTTCAGACGTCCAACTTGATGGAGCTGTAGAAGTAGACTCTAGTTGCAGCAGTCCATCTCAAACCCACACCGAAGATGAGGAATCTAGCAGCAGCCAATCCGGAACAAAAAGGAAGAGGAACTCCCAGCCAAGAGGAGGCAAGGTCCGCGCTAAGGAAAAGGAGCAAGAGAATGAGAAGAAAGTTTCCCATCTAATGGCAGAGAATGAACGTTTAAAAGGGGAGATTGAACGTCTCAGTTTGGAAGTAGAGAAGACCCGGAAGTTGCTCATAGAAAGAATGGTGAATCTTAAGAAGGTTTGATACTGTTCAGAAGCATGGAAAGAGTGGCATGGCACGATGTCTGTGTGTAGAGGGAATGGTATGAACTTTTAGCTATGGCTCTGGCAGTAGGAGCATGGCGACTAACAGGTGGACTTGGGAAACAGTCAGCATTTTCTATGTACACCAATGTGGTCCTAACAAATAGAACTGTTTATATATGTGCATGAGTATGTTTTGTAGTTTTTCTTTCAATGTTTAAGTGGTGACTTGTATAGAACTGGTTTCAGTGGCTTACTTCACTCTCCTGAATAAGCCTGTGGGTTTTTTACCTAGAACAATTAACTTTTATATTTCAAAATAAACGGTTATCCTGTTAACGGTGTCATCTGACTACTTTTTTTCCTCACCACACAAGAAATAGGAGTCGCTTTACTGCATGTGATTAAGGGTATCATGATACTCATTCACATAAATAGTGCATGCATGGATTCACCCCCCCCCCCCCCAACCAGCTCAGCGCAATAAATAATGCGGTAATTACCACTAAATCATATAAATACCACATTCTGTTTTTAACGGTAAATTCATGAATTGAGCTTTCACAACTGCTTTACCACATGTATTATTTTCAATGTTTGTTAAGCAGACTATGGGGTCAATTAAAACTTCACTGTTAACTCAAATTCTATTTACTTTGCTGTTGCTAAAGCTATAGTCACAGCCCACCCTATGGCCCCTTTCACACCTCTCTGCTCCCTCGGCGGACTCCGTTTTTCTCAGCGGGGATCGATCCACCGATCCCTGCTGAGCAGGCGGATGACAGCTCCATCTCCACTCTGTGTGCAGAGACGAAGGTGTCAGATCCCCGCTGTCCTCTATGGGGGAATTGGATGAGAACTGACAGCCTGTCCATTCTCATCCGATGCACCAGATGGATGGAAAATAGGGTTTCCATCCATCTGGATTTGATGGACAGGATCGGATGTCAGCGGACATGTATCCACTGCCCCATAGATGCATGAGGAATCCGTCCAGATCCGCCTGAAAAACTGACAGGTGGATCTGAATGGTCCGTATGTGTGAAAGGGGACTTAAGCTGCATGTAAGTTATTCAAATTACTTAAGGCAGAGAGCCAGAGGCGCGCTCCCGGTGGTCATCAATTATTCATAATTGATTTGTTTTCTCTCCTTCAAAACATGAACAATTGCTATTATGGGCAACAGCTTTGACACTGAAGAATCACCATTAATAAATATATGCAGTGCTTCAAGAATACCTGTCCTAGTATGTGTTCTCCTACTCATGCCTGTCTGGCCTTTTGAGTCCCTAACCTGTCCACAGAGCAGACTGCATTTGCTGTATGTTAATTCTGGCTAAGGTGACTGAAGTGTTTAAGTTGGAGTCTAGCTGGGAACAAGGCAAACAAAATTGCAATTGTTGCATTAGAGACATGTCAGCTTGCCCACTTCTAAAGGGTGCACCTTATGAGTAGTCCTTACAGGTGCTTTGAAAATCACCGAGTGTGACAGCATGTTTCTAAAGCCATGCCCACTCAAGCCAAAAAAACTTTTGGAAAAATGTACTAAACCATCAAGGGCCCCCAGTTAGAATATTTTTTCATATGCTAAAACTGTACCTTAGTAATTGCAATTAGCTATGGGCCTTCTGCAGCACTTCCACAGCCGGTCCAAAAAAAATCCATCCATTTGAACAGCCCTACCACAAAATTTGAGCATGTCTCCTGCATAGGATCAAAGTGCACACATGCTTGTGTGCAAACCAGGAACCACACTCCTTACATACAAAGCAGTTTTCTGAACCTCAACCTATTCTCTCTATAAGTAGGTCGAACATGGTGACAGGCAAAATAAACTGCATGCAGGATCCTCCGGGGAATGAGGTGAAGAGGTAATTGGTGTTACACTGTTCTATTTATCTCCAGGCTGCTGCAGACTGATGGTGAAGTATTGTGCAGTCACCTCTTTCCCTAGTTACACACTCAACAAGCCATGCAATCCTTTGTAATACATTACAGCACTCTCCATTTAGATGGCAGTAGATACATTTTAACAACAAACAAGGGACCTTAATAAATTTATTTAAAAAAAACATGTTCCCAATGTTAACCATTTCAGTGCTGTGGGTTAGCCATGTTATTTTTTGCTGTCATGTTTTTGTAATGCATAAATCATTTCTTCTTCTTTCCCTTCTGAGCAGGTGGATTAGGTGCCTTTCCTTCTGCCGCTGCCAGGTCTTTTTTCAGTTGCAGCAGCTTTTGCACCTCTTTATCAATTAGTGACTTTTCTGCAGCTTTACTCTTTAACTCCCGCACCTGATTACCCTGAGAAGAGAGAACACCAGATTAGTTGCTTGAAAACTGAGTAGAGTAGCAATTTTTCTAAGCACCTCTGCTTTGCATGCCAACCCCAAGGGCTCATTAAGAAAGCAGATAATGCTATCCTCTCTGCAAAGCTGCTGGTAAGATGCTTGTGCAAGCACACACAACGCCTCTGCCCACATGTCAGTGGTGGAGTAATGTAGCCACCCTCAAACAGGCTGTCTTACTAGCCAATTATTACATAGGAATAAAAACCAGTACAGCCACCACCTCCAATGATTGGCAAGCTAAAATATATAAAGCTTTGGGTTTAGATATGCTTTAGGCCCCTTTCACACATACAGTCCGTTCAGTTCATCAGTTCAGTCACGTCAAATGTGTCAGTTTTTCGTCAGTTGTTATCCGTTTTTCATCCGTTGTCATCAGTTGACATCAGTTTTTCATCCGTTGTCATCAGTTGACATCCGTTTTTCGTCCGATCCGTTTTTTTTGACGGATGAAAAATAGGGCATTCATCCGTTCAAAAAAACGGACATTGACGGAAGTGGATGAAAACTGATGTTAACTGATGATCATCAGTTGTCATCCATTTTTACATAGAGATGCATTGATGTGCGTTTTTCATCCGTCAACGGATGGATGAAAAACGGACAGCATGTGTGAAAGGGGCCTTAAGGCCTCCTTCATATAGGCAATTACCTTCACACTGGATTGTAGAAACTGGAACAGGTTTAAGTGATCAGCAGCAGACACTCAGCTTCTACAAAGTAATGACAGGCTAACAGCTACTATTGGTGTTCACATGTGGCCACACACCAAGCAGTTGTTACCTGCAGCTGGGATGGATCTGATTGCACCCAGGCTTGGCTATCTGTCCCTAACTGCAGCTCACCTAATAAACCACTGAGTGAAATTGCAAGCTACACTCTGTAAAATGGTAAATGTCTATAATCATAAAAACTATTGCTGATAGAACTTCTCACTATCATTCCCATATGCAGCCTGCCAGGCTCAATATTTGTATTCAGCTCTGATCAAGTGATGTTTACTGTGCATCCCCCCCACTTAATCACACAGGAAGAAAAATAAAAAGGGTCCCCCCCACTTGGCAGTTATGGAGGCTGCTACAATGAAAAAAAAATAGTTGGAGCAGAGCTGCAATAATGGCAGCAGGTAGGCCTGCCATGTTAGACAACATGTAGATTGCAGCATATCCACATTTTAATTTTGTAAATGTCCAGTATAATTATAAAAAGTAAAAAATGGATTTTTGTAAAATCTTACCGTAAAATCCTTTTCTCTTAGCTCATCGACAGACGTAGTCCTCGGTGATACACCACCTTCGGGTTATGTTACCTCCGCAGGAGCAGGACTAGACAGGAAATTAAAAAGCTCTGGCCACACCCTAGGGGCAGTCCCAGAGGGTATATCCTCTCTCTCTCTGCCTCAGCAAATCAGTTATGTGAAAAAGCAGTGCTTAGAGAATTTAACCCAACTCCAAAACAGAGGGGCGGGGACTACGTCTGTCGATGAGCTAAGAGAAAAGGATTTTACGGTAAGATTTTACAAAAATCCATTTTTCTCTAGCGCTCATCGACAGACGTAGTCCTCGGTGATACACCACCTTCGGGACGTCCCAGAGCAGTATCACAACTGAGGGGTGGGAAAATGGAAATCAATCCCAATCTAGAAGGCCCAACCGGTGCCAACTAGAAGTTTACAATGCTCATCCTTAATGATGAGACTCAACCAAAAAAAAGAGAAAACAATTTTTTTTTTTTTTTTCAAACAGAAAAAAACACTCGAGGTAGACCACCGGTCTCCTCAAATTGCGGCCTGCAAAACCTTGCGGCCAAATGAGGCATCCGCCGATGCCGTCACATCAATTTTATAGAATTTTGTAAAGGTATGTACCGACGACCAGGTGGCCGCCTTACATACCTGGACCACTGACGCCTGATGGCGAAAGGCCCAGGAAGTACTGAGCGCTCGAGTGGAGTGCGCCCTAACAGGGAACGGAGGACTCTGACCCTTAATAGAATAAGCCTGTACCACCGTTTGTCTAATCCATTTGGCAATGGTCGCGGCAGATGCAGGCAAACCCTTTCTGGGGCCATCCGTGATCACAAAAGGTGAATCCGTCTTACGGAATGATTCCGTAGCTTTCAGGTATACCCTGATTGCCCGAACCACATCTAAGGAATGCAACGCATGTTCCCAATGATGCTTGGGCTGAGGACACAAGGAAGGTAGTACAATATCTTCATTCAGATGAAAATCTGAAACCACCTTGGGAAGAAAAGATGGCTTAGGATGAAGTACTACCTTATCCCTATGAATCACTAGGTATGGTGACTGGCATGATAATGCAGCCAGTTCTGACACCCTGCGAGCAGAAGTAATAGCCACCAAGAAGGCCACCTTCTGGGATAGAGTAAGCAAGGGAATCTCCCTGATGTTTTCAAAGGGAGGTTTCTGTAGAACCGACAAAACCAAATTAAGATCCCAGGGCGGTAAGGGTGCGCGGACTGGAGGAGCCAGGTGCCGCACCCCCTGGATGAAATTCCGCACCAAGGATTTGGTAGCTAAAGGCTTCTGAAAGAAGATTGCTAATGCTGAAACTTGACCCTTGATGGTGCTCAAGGCTAGCTTCTGCTCAACCCCTTGTTGCAAAAAGGCCAATATTCGAGTCACCGAATAGGTACGTGGAGGAAATCCTAAAGATTCGCACCACGCAATATAAGTCTACCATGTGTGATAATAGACTTTGCTGGAAGTCGCTTTCCTTGCTTTAATAAGGGTAGGAATGACTGAAGTAGACAAACCTCTGTCCTTCAGTACTTGGGTCTCAATGGCCAGGCCATTAAAACCAGCGACTGTAAAGCACGAAGGTAAATTGGTCCTTGAGACCACAGACACTCCCTGAGACGAAGTTCCCACGGAACGTCTGCGACTAACATGTCCAAGTCGGCCAGGCCGGCTTGAGGAGGCCAGCCTAGAATTTCTAGGACCACTGGCGCTGATTGGATCTGAACCAGGCGTCCCTAGAGGTATCTGGCCCCGACCATCCGAGAAAGTCTGGTCGTTTTCTGTTCCCACACATTTATCAGATACCTGATTGCTATCAGGAAGGGTGATCTTTTCTGGTTGAACCTCAGGGACCGAAGTCACCCGACTAGAGGCTACTTGGCCTATCTGGTCAACCAGATCCGATTCCTGTGAGGTATCGGGACTAATCTTAGGAAAAGGTAAAGGAAAAGATCTTTTCAGGGAACGGTAACTACCGCTTCCTGTGGTACTTAAATGTTGGAAGGGAAGAATCGCACCGGTAGTAGTGGTTGATGCTCGATCTAATGTCCTGAATACCGGTGAAAACGTCCCCCCACCCTGAAACCGGGTGGGGGCGCACCTTCAGGCTGTGTACTCCTTTGCTTCGGGTTTGGCTGGGTTGGTCCCCTTCTTGAACCCTCCTGGAGGAGTCTTGCCTTTCCCGCTAGTACCAGCCGGGCGCCCTTTATGGGCGGTAAAGAAAGGTCCTCGCTTGTTGCGAGGTCCCTTAGCTTTTGCAGCCTGTGGCAAAAAAAATGGATTTTTGTAAGAACTTACCGTAAAATCCTTTTCTCTTAAGCTCATTGACAGACGTAGTCTTCTTGATTCTCAAGAGCTGGGTTATGTTGTCTCCGCAGGAGTAGGACTAGGCAGAATGACAAAACGTTCTGGCTCCACCCTAGGGGGCAGTCCCTGAGGGTATATCCTCCCTCTCTCTGCTACAGGGAATCAGTTCTGTTTAAAGCAGTACAGAGAAATTAACCCAACCCAACTCAATGATAGAGGGGCGGGTACTACGTCTGTCAATGAGCTTAAGAGAAAAGGATTTTACGGTAAGTTCTTACAAAAATCCATTTTTCTCTATCGCTCATTGACAGACGTAGTCTTCTTGATTCTCAAGAGCTGGGACATCCAGAAGCAGTGCCACAAATGAGGGGTGGGATTGACAAAATCAAATCCAATCTAGTAGGCCCAACCGGTGCCAAACTAGAAGTTTTAAAGGCTCATTATAAACAAAGAATGAGACTAAAGAAAAATTTTCCAACGGAAAAAACCCTCGAGGTAGACCACTGGTCTCCTCAAATTGCGGCCTGCAAAACCTTGCGGCCAAATGAGGCATCAGACGATGCCATTACATCAACTTTATAATGTTTAGAGAAGGTATGCACAGACGACCAGGTAGCCGCCTTGCACACCTGGACCACTGACGCCTGATGGCGAAAGGCCCATGACGCACTAAGTGCCCGAGTGGAGTGCGCCTTAACAGGGAACGGGGGCTCCCGACCCTTAATAGAATAAGCCTGCACTACCGTCTGTCTGATCCATCTGGAAATGGTCGCGGCAGATGCAGGCAACCCCTTTTTGGGTCCATCTGGGATCACAAAAAGTGAATCCGTCTTGCGAAACGAGTCTGTCGTTTTCAAGTATACCCTGATCGCCCGGACCACATCCAAGGAGTGCAAAGCAAATTCCCGAGGATGACTGGGCTTAGGACACAGGGAAGGTAATACAATTTCTTCATTCAGATGAAATTCTGAAACCACTTTTGGTAGGAAGGATGGATTCGGACAAAGAACCACCTTATCTCTATGAACCACCAGATATGGTGAACGACAAGATAATGCGGCCAGTTCTGACACCCTGCGTGCAGAAGTAATAGCCACCAAGAAGGCCACCTTCTGGGACAACGTGGGTAGAGGAATCTCCCTAATATCTTCAAAGGGAGGTTTCTGAAGAACCGACAACACTAAATTAAGATCCCAGGGGGGTAACGGCGCGTGCACTGGCGGAGCCAGATGTCGCACCCCCTGGATGAAATTCCGCACCAAGGAATGAGTAGCCAAAGGCTTCTGAAAGAAGATGGCTAATGCTGAGACTTGACCCTTGATAGTACTCAAGGCCAGTTTCTGCTCAACCCCTTGTTGCAGAAAAGCCAATATTCGACTAATCGAATAAGACCGAGGACGGAACCCCAAAGGTTCACACCATGCAATGTAGGACTTCCATGTGCGATGATAAATCTTTTTGGAAGTCGCTTTCCTTGCTTCAACTAGAGTAGGAATAACTGAAGCTGACAAACCTTTGTCCTTCAGCACCTGGGTCTCAATAGCCAGGCCGTTAAAGCCAGCGATCGTAAAGCAGGATGGAAGATCGGTCCCTGAGACAGTAGATCCTCCCTGAGAGGAAGTCTCCATGGGACGTCCGCCACCAGTCTGACCATGTCGGCGTACCAAGCTCGACGAGGCCAGTCCGGAGCTACCAGGATTACTGGGATTCCTTCCTCCTCTACCCTGCGAAGAAGTCTTGGCAGTAACGCGAGAGGAGGGAAGGCATATATTAGCTGGTATTGCCCCCACGGGGCGATCAGTGCGTCTGCGGTTTCTGCTAGAGGATCGCGGGAGCGAGCCACGAATCTCTGAACTTTCCTGTTGAATCGTGATGCCAACAGATCCACATCCGGGGTGCCCCACCGTAGGCACAACTGGTGGAAAACGTCTGGATGGAGGGACCATTCCCCCTGATCCAGGGTCTGACGGCTGAGATAATCTGCCTGCCAATTCTCCACCCCCGGAATGAACACCGCAGAGATTGCTGGAACAAATCGTTCCGCCCAGCGAAGAATGCAAGCCACTTCTTTGGCCGCTCGGACACTCTTGGTGCCCCCCTGATGATTGACATAAGCCACGGCCGTGGCATTGTCCGACTGGATCCGAACCGGGCTGCCCTGAAGCTGCTCGGTCCAGTGAATCAGACAAAGTCTGATCGCTCTCAGTTCCAATACATTTATCGGTAATCTGGATTCTTCCGGGGACCAAAGTCCCTGGACAGATAACTGACCAAGAATTCCTCCCCATCCGGATAGACTGGCATCCGTGGTCACTATCGTCCAATATATTGGCAGAAATGACTTTCCCTGGCTGAGCATTGGAGACCGAAGCCACCAAACCAGAGACTCTCTGGTCTGTTTGCTCAATCGTATCTGATTGTCCAGGGATTCCGGATTCCGATTCCATCTGAGAAGAATCTCTTGCTGAAGAATTCGGGTATGGGACTGGGCAAATGGGACTGCTTCGAATGAAGCCACCATCAACCCCAGAACCCTCATGCAAGTCCGAAGGGAAGACCAGCTGTTGGACAGTAACAACTGGACTGCTGATTGAATCTTTCGAAGTTTCCCTACCGGAAGAAACACTCTTGTCCTGACTGTGTCTAGAATTAGACCCAGATATTCGAGCCTCTGGGTGGGAACCAGAAAAGACTTTTGCTGGTTCACCAGCCACCCAAATTCCTGTAAAGAAATCATAGTAATTTCTATGTTTTGTAGCAAGGTCTGAGGAGACTCTGCATGAAGCAGAAGATCGTCTAGGTAACCTAGAATCGATATACCTCTTTGGCGCAGAAGTGCCAACATTGGGGCCAACACTTTTGTGAAGACCCGCGGAGCCGTGGCGAGACCGAAAGGTAACGCCACAAACTGATAGTGGTTCTCCTCTAAGGAAAAGCGTAGAAAACGCTGATGTCCTGCGAAAATGGGAATGTGAAGATAGGCGTCCTTGATGTCTATGGACGCTAGGACATCCCCTGGATGCAGGAAGGCTGCTACCGTGCGAATGGACTCCATTCTGAATCTTCTTATGTTGACGAAAGAATTGAGTGCTCTTAAGTCCAGAATTGGACGCACTTTGCCCTCTTTCCTGGGTATTGTAAACAGGTTTGAATAAAACCCTTGAAACCGTTCTGTCCAAGGAACGTGGACTACCACTCCTTGTTGTAGTAGATCTGTGACTGCTCTCCGCAGATCTTCTAGACGATCCGGAGATAGTCGGATATTGGAAGGGAAGAATCGCGCCGGTGGGAGAGATCGAAACTCGATCTTGTACCCTGACTTTATGACTTCGCAAACCCATTTGTCCGGGATTCTGGAAAGCCATGGATCCGGGAACCGGCGAAGACGTCCCCCCACCCCAGTTATGGGTGGGGGCGCACCTTCAGGCTTTGGATGGTTTATCTTCAGGTCTGGAGGGGGCGGGCTTTTGCTTGCCCGACCAACGACCCCTGACGCCTCCTGTAGGAACCTTGGAGGACTTAGTTTTTTCACCCGCTGGACGAAAAAACCTCTTGTGAGCAGAAAAAGAAGGCCCTCGTCTTTGACGAGTTCCTCTACCTTTAAAATTTTGCGGTAAAAAGGTGCTTTTTCCACCGGTGAGATCCTTAATGATCTCATCTAAGTTGGCTCCAAATAGACGTTCTCCTGAAAAGGGGATATTAGCCAATGCTTTTTTGGAACCTTGGTCGGCTATCCAACCTTTTAGCCACAGTGTACGCCTGAGAACCACTGCTGAGACTGATGCTCGCGCCATTAATGGAGTGACGTCTAACGCCGCATCACATACAAACTGTAACCCCTGTATCATTTGTTCCAACAAATCTGATACCGCCTGAGGGACTTCTTCTAAGTCCCGGCGTAACCACTTGGTCCATTCAGTTACAGCCTGCGAAACCAGACCAATAGCAATTATTGGCCTGAAAGCTGATCCAATCAAGGAAAACATGGTGCGAGACATAGCTTCTATCTTGCGATCCACTGGATCTTTAAAAGACGGAGCGTCTTCTAAAGGAATAACCGTGGCTTTATTCAATCTAGCAATTGGTGAATCCACCACAGGTGGTTCTGTCCATTTCTTAATAAGGGTTTCCTCAAACGGATAACGCCTGTCAATGCGTTTGGAAATATTAAAAGTGCGTTTTGGCAGACGCCATTCTTCATCGATTGGATTGCCAAAACATTTGGGCAATGGAAAAACCTTTGCCACTTTGATGCGCTTTTTAGTCCCAAAAGGGATCTCAGTTTCAGCTATTTCTGATGGAATACCCTGTAACCTTAAAGTCTCTTGAACAGATACAATGAGTGCGTTTACCAACGCTTCCTCTCGGGCTATGGCAGATGCCGAAACATCCTCCTCACTGTCTGAAGAGACAGGACCCGAGACACCAATACCAGATGAAGTACCTGCAACTGCAGAAATAGGCTCAGAGTCTGAATCCGAGGTTTCAGATAATAAGGGGTTAGGCGGGGGTCGCTTTCTTGCGCCCTGTCCCTGACAAGCCACTTCCACCCGGGACACAAAAGTTTCCATAATGGCTGACAAAGATTCAATTGTCAATGGGGTGCTGGAGGATCCCGCAGACCCCTCGAGGGGATCCGGAGGAGATACATGAGTGGCAGGGTCCATGTTAATACAGGACACTTTTGCCAGCAATAAACAAAAAAAAAAACTTTTTTTTTTTTTTTTTTGTGTGTCTCCCCCTAGCGCAATAGCGCCCCTCAGAGTACCTGCTTCTCGATCCCAGAGAGAGAGAGAGAGGGACCCCCAAGGCTCACCAACCGATGCAGTGCAGTTTCCAACAAACTGCAGCCAGCGTCTGTCTTACACAGACTGGAAGGAGCTGTTTGCTTTTTCCCGGGCAGAAGGCGTGGCTCCGCCCCCTGTGTACGCCTTCCGGCGTTCCCAGCCCTCCACGAGGAAGCTGGGCTCACAAAACATGGCCGCCCCCATAGAAGAGACATAAGACTCCAAAAACATGGCGGCCGGCGTGACCTGAGGACATACATGCATACGGTCTACGGCAAAATGGCGGCGGACCGCCGATATCGTCTTCCCAGCACATCCACCTGCACTCTGCTGAGAGGTGACATATGGATCTACAGAGATACACTGCACATAAGGTAGGATTATACCTCCTATGTTTGCTGTAATGTTACAGTCTGCTGGGTAGAGTGTTAGCTCTTGAACCAAGTCCACTTCCCACAAACACATGCTGTATTACAAGGGGGACTTGTAAGTGTCAGATATATACTGACCATATATGGAGGGGCCCATAATATATACTGCCTCATAAATGAGGAAAAAAGGGAACGTTTTACTCACCATACCGAACCGACAGGCACCCTCTCTTCATAATACCCTCTCCACCGAGGTGGGGGTTTGTGGACGCCTCGACTCTCTGGTCCTGGCGTCCAAGCGAGCTTTTAACTCGCAAAGTCAGTCCCTTTACTGGGACTCCGTCGCGGCCGACTCAGCGCACTGGTCTGCACGCGCTTTTAGGCAGAAACCGGGGTGACCACTGGATCTCACATCCAGCCCGTCGCCCGGCCCCGCATACTTACTTGAATATGTCGCGGCCGACCAAGCGCAATGCCTGGTCTGCACGCGCTTGTAGGCCGGCTGGGGTGACCACAAGTGTCGCCCAGTCCGGCATTTTTGCTTGAAGATCTCACAGGAAAAAAACACTGGAGAAAACTACCTAAAAAATGTCTTTTTCTTAAAGAAAAAAAGTCTTGCCAGGACCAAAAGATCCCAGCAAGGAACTTAGGTCCTTACTCCTGACTAGACAGAAAAAAACTGATTCCCTGTAGCAGAGAGAGGGAGGATATACCCTCAGGGACTGCCCCCTAGGGTGGAGCCAGAACGTTTTGTCATTCTGCCTAGTCCTACTCCTGCGGAGACAACATAACCCAGCTCTTGAGAATCAAGAAGACTACGTCTGTCAATGAGCGATAGAGAAAGTGCTCTTGCCCCCAGTGGCATCCTTAATGATTTCATCTAGGTTGGCTCCAAATAGACGATTCCCCTGAAAGGGGAGATAGGTCAAGGTCTTTTTGGAACCTAGGTCAGCTGACCAGCATTTTAACCACAGCACACGTCTGAGGATCACTGCTAACTTAGATGCATGCCCTAATAGGGGAGTAGTGTCCAAGGCTGCGTCACAGATAAACCGTAGCCCTTGTATGATCTGTTCCATCAAATCAGATGTCTCCTGGGGAATATCTTTTCCCCTAAGATCTTGGCGTACCATTTTCGCCCATTCCGTAAGTGTCTGGGAAACTAGACCAATAACGATTACTGGTCTAAATGCTGACCCTATCAGAGAAAAGATAGTGCGGGACTCTGCTTCTATCTTTCGATCCACCGGATCCTTAAAGGACGAAGTGTCCTCCACTGGAATAACCGTGGCTTTATTCAGCCTGGAAATAGGCGGATCCACGACTGGTGGTACCGTCCATTTCTTAATGATGGATTCCTCAAACGGATAGCGTCTAGCAATACGCTTGGAAATAGTAAAGGTACGTTTAGAATGCTCCCATTCTCCTTTAATCTGATTACCAAAACATTTAGGTACAGGAAAAGCCTTCGCCGTCTTGATGGGCTTATTAGTCCCAAAAGGCCTCTCTGTTTCAGTTGCCTCTGCCGGTAAAGCCTCAAGTTTTAAGGTTTCTTGCACTGCCACAACTAGTGCGTCCACCAATGCTTCTTCCTGAATTATAGCAAGAGAAGAAGCGTCCTCCTCACTGTCTGAGGGGGCTTTACCTGGGATAACAGCCCTTGCAGAGGAACCTGCAACTGCCGTGACCATCTCTGAATCTGAGTCAGAGGTGTCAGATGGTATAGGGGTAGGCGGGGGTCGCTTCCTAGACCCCCGTCCCTGACAGGCCGCCTCCACCCGAGCCACCATAGACTCCAAAATTGCTGTAAATGACTCTATACTCTGTGCACCGGCGGGTCCCGAGGCCCCCTCGAGGGAAACAGGTGGGGGAATATGTGTGGCAGGGTCCATAATAACTCCAGTTACTTCCTGGATAATATAATTCAAAAGTAAAGAAAAAAACTTTTTTTTTTTTTTTTTCTTTTCTGACCCCCAGCGCCACAAAAAGCCCCTTAGTGTTACCTGCTTAGGGATCCCTATCGATCGAGAGAGAGAGAGATAGACCCCCAGGCTCACCACTTGATGCTCAGAGTTAAACTGCAACAGCTTACAGCGCTGTCTCGACAAACAGGAAGTCTCTTGGCTGGCTGCCCAGGAAGAAAGGAGGCGGCTCCGCCCCTCTGCACGCCTTCCGGCGCCTCCCCCAAGCTCCACGAGGTGTAGGATCACCTCAAACATGGCCGCCCCCATGCTGGAGACACGAGGCTACGCCAAAATGGCGGCTCGTGCGATCCAGCAAAAAAAATGGCGGCGGCCTAAACTGAATAGCGGTGTGCTGCAGGGCACACAACACTCTCTCTGCATGGGGATATGGCGTGGTTGGCGGTACCGGCCCTGGCGGACCGCGTGGCCGTTCGGGAGGCCTGCTATTAGCTGGAGATCTGATTTGGAAGGCAGTCTACATGTCCGTGGCTTCTGACTGGTAGGTAGCTTATACTTAACCCATAAGATTCCCAGAATGCCACAGATTACATCTTTAAAACATGTATACAATAGATTGTTAGCTCCCAAGCCAAGCCTCCTGGCTTTTGCACACATAAATCACACTCAAAGTAGGAGGATTTGTGACATATTATAGGATAGAAAGGACTCTTTCTTACCATACAGAGAGGGGCCCGCGTTCACCACAAAACCCGTCAGGGAAAAAGGGGGAACATACTACTCACCATACCGGAACCAGGCGGGCACCAACTCCTGACAGTACCCCTCTCCACCGGGGCGGGAGGGCTGTCGACCGATACGGACGCCGTGACTCATGGTCTTTGGCGTTTCGGCGAGACGTTTAACTCGCGTGGACAGTCCTTTAATGGGACTTTGTCGCGGCCGACCCAGCGCGGAGCTATGGCCTGCACGCGCTCGTAGGCTGAACTGGGGTGACCACCGGATCTCAACATCCAGCCCGTCGCCCAGTTCAGCTTTCTTGCTTGAAGATCTCACAGGAACACTGGAGAAAAAAGCTGTCTAAAAAATCTTTTTAAGAAAAAATCTTGCCAGGACCTAAGATCCCAGCAAGGTGTCTAGGTCCTTACTCCTAACTAGACAGAAAATAACTGATTTGCTGAGGCAGAGAGAGAGAGAGGATATACCCTCTGGGACTGCCCCTAGGGTGTGGCCAGAGCTTTTTAATTTCCTGTCTAGTCCTGCTCCTGCGGAGGTAACATAACCCGAAGGTGGTGTATCACCGAGGACTACGTCTGTCGATGAGCGCTAGAGAAATAACTTTACATCTGTTAACTTGTAATAAACGTGTACAAAATATTTGTGTGAGCAAATTAGTTACAGGAACCAATGTCCCCTAGCCACGAAAGGGTTAAATTCACGTTTTATTGCATATCTGTGCTTAATACAGAAGCAGACAGGTTATCCTGAATAAGCTTAGTGTCTTGTCTGGTCTTTTGGAGTCACTAAACTAAAACAAGCCTAGATCCAGTGCAAAAAAAAAAAAATCCCTATCTCATTACATGTTCTGCGTCAGTAAAATAAAACAGCCAATGGATCAATGGAAGGCATGTGACAATTCAAGGTAAGTAATGGAAACCAAAATTTTTTCCCCCGCAGATATTATCCAATAAGAATACAATTCTTTTAAATGTAATATTAAAGAGCGAGATGTTCAGCACAGACTACCGTCCTGTCCAGTGACTCCATAAAAGGAAACCCAACAAAATTTAATTTTCTTGCTAACTGTGCAAAAGGCACAACAAAAACATTTGCATCAAATATTTTTATGTGCATTGTTAAGATTAGATCTTAAATAGAATGCATATAATTTTTATTTTCAGTACAGTGGTATATTACCAAAAAACACACCCAGAACACTCCGCTATAGTTTTTAAGCAGGCATATCTAAAAAACAAAAAAAAAAAAAAAAAACACAATTTTGGAGCAGCCCAAATCATGGGGGGGGAATACATTCTTCATATTCGAGAGCAACTTAGGCTGGGTTCACACTGCTGCGACGTTAAACGTCGCAAGTGATTCGCACCAATACTGCAATGCAAATTCAGCCACAGATTGTATGGCTGAATATGCATTGCATTCGCACCACAATGGTGCAGAACCTTTTTTGGCCTACACTGGAATCGGATACATTGGGTGTTTACGCCCATGCGATCCAATTCCTGCACCATTTAGCAGTTCGCACTGATCTGCGAACCGATCTGGGGGTGTCATTACTTTGTATTGACGCCCACAGCGGTTCACATAGGGCAGTGTGAACTGCTAAATGGTGCAGGAATTGGATCACATGGGCGTAAACACCCAATGGATCCGATTCCAGTGTAGACCAAAAAAGGTTCTGCACCATTGTGGTGCGAATGCAATGCAAATACAGCCATACAAGAGACATGCGATGCGGGAACCTGCAGTGGAAACCCAGCCTCAGTCTTAAAAACACATCCCTTCATTGTAGGTTGGAAAGTATTTTCCACTCTCATTACAGAGATAGTGATGAGCTTGACCAATTCCCCACAGCCACACCTATACCAGGGGCGCGTATGCATGCAGAGGTGACCACTTCCTGGAAGGCTCGTATGCATGGATTCGTATCCTAGTCAAGACATGCCCAAACTAATCATTGATTAGAGACCAGCAGCAATGCTGCCTTCACTTTAACCTCACCTGTTTCTCCACAGCCTGAGTTAGCTCTTGTATCCTCTGGGGGTCACCAACTTTTGGTGTTTCTTTGATGGGCTCTGTGGTGGGGGCTGGTGCTTTTACCTGTGGAAAAATAATAAGTAATTTACCAGCAGCACACTAATAGCCAAAAGCAATGATATAATGAATAAAAAAATAAATATGCATCTCAACACCAGATTTTTTTACTTTAAAAAAAAAACTAGCAAGAATATAATCCGATACACTTTTAAATTTGTTTTCACAATGCTGTATGCTGTTCTCAGTACTGAAGTCTTCCTAGAGATACAATCACACAGCAAAGTGCTTCATATACACTGCAGCTATGCAACAGCATTTTTCCTATCCATTTGCCCACAAAATGCTTTAGTAAACACTTTGCCCCATCGGTGTTCGCACTCGGCAATGGTATTTTTTTGTCTGCCTAAAGTATATGTACAGTGAAACTTTTTTTTAGTATCCGATGGACCAATTAAAGTGATGGTAAAGTCTTTTTTTTTTTTTATTAAATAACAAACGTTATACTTACCTGCCCTGTGCAGTGGTTTTGCACAGAGCTGGATCCTCCTCTGCTTGGGTCCTATTTCAGTGCTCCTGGCCACTCCCTCCTGTAGAGTGCCTCCACAGCAAACAGCATGGTATGGGGGCACCCGAGCCAAGCTGCAGTTCCGTGTGTCCATGCAGACAGAGCTGCGGTTAGGCCCCCCCCCCCTCTCTCTCTCCTGACTGGCTAACTGGCTTTGATCGACAGCTGCGGGAGCCAATGGCGCAGCGCTGTCTCTCAACCTGACAATCCGGAGGGAGAGTCCCAGACAACCAAGGCACTCGTGGACATCACTGGACAGAGATGGGACTCTGGTATTAGGTGCTGGATAGGCTACTTCACACAGGTGGCTTTTTATCTTAAGGCATAGAATGCCTTAAGATAAAAAAGCATTCTGACTATACAACTCCTTTTAACCACTTGCCGACTGCCTAACAACGATTTACATCGGCAGTCAGTCCCTCACAGGCAAAGCGACGTACGTCTACGTCGCTAGCCTGTGAAGCTCTAGGGAGAGAGCGCCGCCGGAGGCTCGCTCACGGACCCCCCCGCGTGGGACCGGCAGACCTGATGTCCGCCGGGCACTCGCGATTGTCCGTTACACCGGGAGAAAGGCAGGCGGCTAATGTAAACACAGCCGCCTGTCATTCTCCCCTGTGTAAGAATTGAAATCATACGGTGAATCTCAATTGGCCTAAATTGAGAAAATTGGCCTAAAATGTTAAAAAATTGTGATTTACATTTTTTTGGGGAATTTCATATAAAAAAAATGTGAAAAATATTATTTTTGCAAAATTGACGCTCTTTTTTTGTTTATAGCGCATGGTCAAAAAATTGCACAGGTGATCAAATACCACCAAAAGAAAGCTCTGTTTGTGGGGAAAAAAAAAAAGACGTCAAATCTGTTTAGGTACAGCGTCACACGACCGCACAATTGTCCGTTAAATTCACGCAGTGCCGAATCGCAAAATAGGCCTTGGTCAGGAAGGGGGTAAAATCTTCCGGGACTTAAGTGGTTAAGGAGTAAAAACCCCTGCAATCTGTGTATTATTGGGGAAATTTCCATTTACTTCCTGTCCCAGAGAGACAACAGGAAGTTGGATGAAATCTCTCTAAATTAGGTGAATTTCCCTCTTTGTCTCCATTGTAAGATCCCCTTACCATCTTGTTCTGAAGACAAATCTAAAATTTTAGTACAATGGGTCACCAGTACAAATAGAGATGTGAATCTCCTCGATTGAAACAAAGCGCTAAGTGACCCTGATCTATGCAAAACAAAAATAGGTTTTGCCTAGGAGGTGGATTTTTTGTATATTATGCAGCTCTATTTGTAAGGCCTCAAATGCTTGAATGGTTTGGTACTTTGGTATAAGTCATTACAGGCATTTATATAGCTGACTTTTTATGTAGCGCTTTATTTACTGAAAATGTACATAAATCTCTGCCCTACACGTAAAGCTCCACAACTCACATGCATACATATGCTAGGGCAAAATTTTATTTTTTTTTTAATCAGAAAAGGTTTTTTTATTTAGAAAATACCGGGTAGAAAAAAAAGGTAAAAAAAAACATTTTCCATTCCAGTATACCGGTAAATAAATCTGTAAACAACCTACAGTCCAGGCAAATAAGGTAAAATAATAAGCTGCATCTCTTATCCTGCAAGGTTAAACACATCACCTCCCTTTGGACCTACCCCTCTCAATACTCCAAAACAAACAGGAATTGAGTAATTGGTTGGAAGAACCTGTGTGGGGCTATATGTCTCACTCACATCACACCTACTTGTCCGTTGATCACCCAAGCGTACTCAGCCTGTGGGACACTGCAACACCATCATCAGAACAAGCTCCCTTAGGGATAACCCAGGAACATTAAGCCACGGAGACCAGAGTTTCTTATATTTCTTTAGTCGATTCCTAGGTTGATATATAGATCGCTCCACGGAGGAGCACGTTTCCCATATGGTCCACCCCCATTTTAACCGATGGGGAAAGTTATAGACTTCCAGCCTAAAAGAATGACCTTCCTAGCCTGAAATAAAGCTCTGGAGAAAGCCACTCTTGTCGTTTCCTCAGGCATAACCTCTTTAAGGATTTAAAGTAAACAGTGGATAGGTAGCCTGTTCCTTCCCCACATGTAAAACCCCTGGGGATGATGGTATTCCCAAAGAGGTATACACCCCCTATGAGGAAAAGGTCCTACCCAGGTTGCTGGAGGTTTTTAATGCCTCTGCCAAGGTAGGCTTGTTACCTATTAGAATGTCTAGGGCAAATGTTGTACTGCTGCTGCTTAAACCTGGAAAGGACAAGTTAGAGCCTAACCCCTATAGACCCATATCTTCGCTGCAATGTGATGTGAAGATCTTAACTAAGGTCTTGGCACTGAGGGTAAACACATTTCTTTGGTACAATATACACTCTGATCAAGCAGGGTTCATGCCTCAAAACCACCAATATTAGCCATTTGTTTCTAAACATGCAGATGCAGGCAGATAACATGGGACAAAAGGCACACCTTTCCCTGGATGCAAATAAAGCGTTCAACAGTATCAGTTGGCCATACTTCTGGCAGGTACTGTCTAAGTTTGGTTTTGCTGCTTAGTTTATTTCCTGGGTACGCCTTTTATACAGCTCTCTGCAGGCTTCTTTTGGGGTGTCCGATAGATTGTCACCTGCTTTTGCACTGGGCAGGTGAACCAGACAGGGTTGTCCCCTGTCACCCCTACTCTTTGCCATAGCCATTGAGCCTCTAGCTATCTTGGTATATAATAGCCCACATATTAACGGGTTTCAGTATGGTGACTTACATGAGAAGAGCATGCTATAAGCTCTTGATATGTTACTATATCTAGGTGATCCTTACTCATCTCTGACCAGTGCTTTGTCCATAATTTCGGAGTTTGGGTGGTTCTCTGGTCCTCACTATTAACTGGACCATGTCTCCCACCCCCGAAGGCTGTTCTGCTCGCCTCTTACTTATGGGCACTGGTGCGGACCCCATCCTGGAGGGACTGGAAGCTCAAGCATTCAAAAAACCAATAAGCAAAAGTCTACCTATGTACTAGTCCAGAAAATCTGCAATGAATCAAAACAACTGCAGCGAGTGACAGTATTATTTCCCCAAAGTGGACTGTATGCAGCATAACCTTATATTGAACTGTCCAAAATCCAGCAGGGGCCCAGATGGCGTGCCTGGGGGTAACTCCCCTATCCCAGGTGTTCCCAAATGGGAAGTGAATGCCTTTTCATGGACCTCCAACATAAATGTGCCCTACCGGCTTCTATGTCTTATTACCTACAGTTATCCCATACAGTTAAAGCTCAGGGAGATGCAATAGATTGCTCACTTTCACCTACTCCAGTCTGAGACAGAAACAAAATGTTTCATATCCCAGTGTTATCGTATGCTCTTAATGGAATACCTGAGGGCTTATCCAAACAGGGTAATGTCCCAATGGGAGGAGGACGTCGGAACTTTGACAATAGACCAGCGAGAGAAGGCTTTTCAGTCAGCTAACGTGCTCTTTTAATGTCTCACAACTTTGTCTTACTCTGGAGTGCATTACAGCCCAGTGAAACGCCACAGGATGGGTAGACCCCCCGACCCGCTATGTGGTAGATGCAGACGAACATCTGGGGATCTTTTGCATCTCCCCTGGCGATGCCCTAAGTTACATCGCACTGGAGCAAGGTTCTCTCTATGCTCAATAGTCTTCCAGGTAAATGTTCCCTTGAACCCTTTTGGAACTCATCTAGAGTGAGCAGGGCGTACAATGCTAGACGTTCTGCAGGGGATAAAGTGGGCATGATCAAGTTAAAGGAAAAACAAGGTTGCCAGGTCGGAAGTAATACTGTATGAAAACTGATTTTATTAAAAGCATTTACATGGAGGTAAGCCAGCATCAACATACAGATGATCAAAAAAGCAGGTCCCGAACCTCCAGACCTCCTTGCCTGTATACCAGCGGCACACCTGTGGCTGGATGTACGCCACCTACATCATCCCTTCAGTACACCATGCTTGGGGACCTGCTTTTCTGATCATCTGTATGTTGATGCTGGCTTGCCTCCATGTAAGTGCCTTTAATAAAATCAGTTTTCATACAGTATTACTTCTGACCTGGCTCCCTTGTTTTTCCTTTATCTTCATGTTTGGAGAGATTCCTCACCTCACCTAGGAGCTGCCGGTCTTTTCACCCTACCATCCCCTGGACTTCCTACATTTGTCACATCAGAGACCATCACATTCCCATCCATCCATCCATCCTGGACGTCACATTGGAGTCTCATACCTGTGGACAGGTTTTTGGATTTTATTCATTGACTGTTATTGCATTTACCGTGCATGGTTTATTTTTCATGTTGTTGGAGTGAGCGCTGACCCATCGCTCTAGGTCGGTGTAGTATTTTGTGGGCATGATCAAGTCATTAAGGTAACTTGTCAGCAACTCAGAAGAGTATTCATCTCAGGAACCATAGAGGTCTGAATAAAAGGATGATAGTTCAGTAATGATTTGATCTGGGTCGCTGACCACCCGCCCAATGGAGGAGCAAATGGCTGCAATAGCTGGTGAGGATTGTTGTGACCTAGAAATTTTTGCCAGCAGGCGAACAGTTTTCTCCCCCCTCTTCATAGGTCACCATTTTTTGTGAAAAAACATTTTCTTTCTGCGGCGGAGGATCTCAGGCGATCCTCAGAATCCTAGGCAGACATCCATGCCTCCCTCGCGGAATCGGATGGGTCCAACACATATGATAGTTCCAACTGTCGTACCTGGCCTTCTAATTGTCCACAGAGAATCGAGGAATTGCCTTTAACCCCCCTGGCGGTATTCCCAAGCGTGGCTCAGGGTTACTATACAGTGCCAGAAGAAGGTAATCCCGAGACACTCGGGATTACCCCACAATCACACTAACCTTCCGCTACAATCCCCCGCCCTCCTCCAGCCATCCTCTCGCTGTTTGCTCCGGCCGATGTCGGCACCTGTCTTCCCTTCCCTGCAAGCGCCACGACGCAGGGGGATGGAACCAAGAAATAAAAAATAAAACAAATGACATGATACAGTGTAATCTGTTAGGATTACAACTTTGTATCAAGCGATTTCACCACAGCTTTTTACCTAGTGGCTTTTCCAGTGCCCTACCTGTACTTTTGCGGTTCTTTGTGCCTGGAAAATTGAGAACGTCCATGGCGTCCAAAAAGCGTTCAAGCTCAAAATCGCTTTTAGACGAACTGGAAACCAGCGACAGTGAATCGGAATTATTTGAAGAACTGAGCGATAGTGATTCGTGGGAAATGTCATCATCAGGTGCTGAAAGTGAGGACAGCGACGATTCTGCAACTGAGCTCAGTGATGTGAGAACTTGGTGCCCTATTGACTGCGGTACAGATCAGACAACGCCCCCAAGATTCCCATTTACTGGAGCACCTGGTATGAAAGTTGACGTTAACCATGACAATCCCTTGGCATACCTACAGTTATTTCTGACCGAAGAGATTATTGAAAAAAAATAGTTACCGAGACAAACCGGTACAAAGAGCAAGAATTGGCTACACATCAGAAGTTTGTAAGATGCAGAAAGTGGGAACCAGTGACCAAAGATGACATTTGGAAATTTCTGGGTCTAATAATTCTTCAAGGAGTTGTGGGGAAACCCCTACAGAAGTGGTATTGGACAACCAATACATTACTTTCCACTCCATTCTTTGGCACAGTCATGTCAGATTTTCCCTCAATGAATATCTCAACTTCGAAAACAATGAAGAATTTGACTAAACTACTCATCCTGCACCAAAACTAGAGAACATTTGGGAAGTATAGCAAATGATTCTACAGAACTTCAAACTGAGCTATGTGCCAGAAAGAGGCATCAGCATAGATGAAAGTCTAATGGCCTACAAGGGAAGGCTCAGCTGGGTGCAATACATTGCATCAAAGAGGGCACGATTTGGCGTAAAATCCTACATGCTATGCGAATCATCAACTGGCTACATTTGGAATTCAGTGATATACACTGGAAAAGGAACAAATTTGATCAAAAATACAGCAATTATGGAAGGGAACATCTTCTGTTCTTTCACTAAAAAACATAAGAACAGATTTCCAAAACAATTTACCGCTTTGAGATCAAAAATTCGGACATAATCAGACCGCCAGGGAGGTTAACAGTGATGAATGTACCTCTAAGGCATGCCTTGAAGGTTTTCCACCTTAACAGTTGTGTATTGAAAAATTGGTCAATTTACTGGGTTATGGCGGTCATGAGAGGGAAACAGTTTAAACTAGAAAGCATTTAGCTTCCACGGTGCACTGCACATAGTGAATGGAGGCCTGGTGGTCAGCCATATCGTTAAAGGGGAGTGATCCGATACCCCATGGAGGGGGAAGTACTCCATCTTAGAGGTGTAATTGGGTATGTGGTTCGTGCCCAAGCAGAGGTCCATGCGTGAGAGCTATCTGTGCATCTTGGAAAAGCAGGAAAACTGCCTGGTGTTGAGGTTCCGAAGACGCCAGATGTCAAGCCAGCCCACCTACGCCAAGAGACGACCGAGGGTAGTGCCCCTCTGAGAGGTAGCCGGAGTTGGAGGGTGCCTATCCAACTGACAATTGAAATCTCCCATGATCAGAACTGGCATGTCAGGTTTGTTAGCCAGATACGACAGCAGCAATCGCAGGATTTCCCTGGAGAATGGATGAGGAAATTAAACATAAGTCAGGATTAGCGTTAAAGTGTACAGTTTACAGTGTAAAAATATGAAGCGAGCCAATGAGTCCAGTTCCCCAAGGCTTTGTGTATCAATACACTCACCCCGTGGGAATAACCGGAGTAAGTGGAGTGGTACACATTACCAACCCATAGGTACTGCAAAAAACTGAATTTTTGTAAAATCTTACCGTAAAATTCCTTTCTCGGAGTCCTCCGACAGTCGCCGCCCACTCACAAGTCTTCACCAATGGGTAATGACCTTTTCTCCGCAGGAGTAGCTAGGCACAAGATTTGTTAATAACAAAAGCTTTTAGCATAGACACACCCCTATGGGCTGTCCCCTTAGTCAATACCTCCCTGCACCAGCATTCCCAACTCAGTTTGGTAGCATAGCAGTAAGAGTACACAAAAACCCCAAAAGAGGGGCGGGGGGCGGCGACTGTCGGAGGACTCAGAGAAAGGAATTTTACGGTAAGATTTTACAAAAATTCAGTTTTCTCTTACGTCCTCCGACAGTCGCCGCCCACTCACAAGTCTTCACCAATGGGATGTCCCAAAGCAGTGTAGACATGAGGGGTGGGAGACGCAGCCGCAGAAAAAGCAACGCAGTACCCACATCAGAGAAAGGAACCTTACACACAGTAAGAGAACCAACTGGGCAACAGGAAAAACGTGCTCAACAGGAGCAACAACCCAGGAAAAACAAGTAACCCAGGGGTAAAAACACCCCAACAGCCAAGGACCCAAAAACAAGGGCCCCTAAGGCACTACCGCACTGAGAACTTTACGGCCAAAGGAGGCATCGGCCGATGCCTGAACATCCACCTTATAAAACTTTGAGAAAGTGTGAACGGACGACCAAGTCGCCGCCTTACACACCTGGGCCACAGAAGCCTGATGCCGGAAAGCCCAAGACGTACTCAACGACCTGGTAGAGTGCGCTTTTACAGGGAAGGGAGGAACCCTCTCCTTCAAGGCATAGGCCTGCACAATGGTTTGTCTAATCCATTTGGCGATAGTCGCAGCCGACGCCGCCATGCCCTTCCGAGGTCCCTCAGGAAGGACAAAGAGGGAATCAGACTTGCGAAAAGGCTTAGTGGACGACAGGTAAACCCTGATCGCCCGGACAACATCCAAGGAATGTAAGGCAACCTCCTTAGGATGATTCGGCTTTGCGCAGAGCGAAGGCAAGACAATTTCCTCATTAAGGTGAAAATCCGAGATCACTTTCGGCAGAAAGGACGGGTTAGGTCGCAAGACCACCTTATCCTTGTGAACCAACAAGTAGGGAGAGCTGCAGGACAAAGCCGCCAGCTCCAACACCCTGCGAGCCAAAGTGATCACCACCAAAAAGGCCACCTTTTTGGACAACAGAGGCAACGAGATCTCCCTGATCTTTTCAAAGGGAGCATGTTGCAACATGGACAGAACTAGGTTCAAGTCCCATGGAGGCAAAGGCTCCCTCCTAGGAGGGGCCAAATGTCGCACCCCCTGAACAAAGGTGTGGACCAAAGAATTTGACGCCACAGGGCGCTGAAAAAGAACGGCCAGCGCAGAAATCTGGCCCTTAGTCGTGGCCAGCGCCAAACGCTGGTCCACTCCAGTTTGGAGGAAAGCCAACACTCTCGACACAGAGTACGAGCGAGGGGAATACCCCCTGGACTCACACCAAGCAAAGTATGCTTTCCAAGTACGGTAGTAAATCTTCCCCGAAGAGGCTTTTCTAGTCTTGATCAAAGTGGGAATGACCTCAGGGGAGAGACCCCTATCCTTCAGGACCTGGCCTTCAACAGCCAAGCCGTTAAAGCCAGCGACTGTAAAGCAGGATGGAATATCGGCCCTTGAGACAGAAGGTCTTTCCGAAGCGGCAGGCGCCACGGAGCGTCGACTGCCAGATTGACGAGGACTGCGTACCAAGACCGGCGAGGCCAGTCCGGTGCCACCAGAATCACTGTATGCGGTTCCGAGGCTAACCTGCGAAGGATCCTGGACAGCAGCTGAATCGGTGGAAAGGCATACATCAGACGATACCGATGCCAGGGCGCCACTAACGCGTCCGAGGCGTCCGCCCGAGGATCGCGCGTCCTTGCCATGAACCTTTCCACCTTGTTGTTTAGACGAGACGCGAACAGGTCCACATCTGGGGAACCCCACTTCGCGCACAACATCTGGAAGACATCCGGGTGAAGGGACCATTCCCCCTGGTCCAGGGTCTGGTGACTCAGATAATCGGCCTGCCAGTTCTCCACCCCCGGAATGTGAACTGCCGTTATCGCCGGGACGTGCGTCTTGGCCCAAGACAGAATGTCGGCCACTTCCCGAGCCGCTCGGGCACTCCTGGTGCCCCCTTGATGGATGATGTAGGCCACCGCGGTGGCATTGTCCGTCTGAACCCGAACCGGACGGCCCTGAAGCCGTTCTGACCATTGCAGAAGGCAAAGCTTTATCGCTCGCAATTCCAGAATGTTGATCGGAAGGGAGGACTCCTCCTCCGATCAAGTTCAGGACAGAACGCCCAGAACACCACCCCAGCCCGACAGGCTGGCATCAGTGGTGATCACCGTCCACAACAATGGACGAAAAAATTTGCCCCCCGACACCGCCGGGGACTGGAGCCACCACAGAAGATCCCTTCTGCTGCGTTGGCTCAATGAGATCCGCAGATCCAGGGACTGCGGTCGCCCGTCCCACTCGGCAAGAATCTCCGCCTGGAGACCCCGCGTGTGAAACTGGGCAAAAGGGATCGCCTCGAAAGTCGAGACCATCAAACCCAGACATCTCATGCATGTCCGGAGAGACGAGTATTGGTTGGTCCTGAGGGACCCGACCTCGTCCCGAAGTGTCCGGAGCTTGTCTGCCGGCAGGAAGACCCTCGCTTGAACAGAATCCAGAACCATCCCCAGATAGGGAAGTCGAACCGAAGGACACAGTCTACTTCGGAACGTTTATGGTCCAACCGAACTCTTGCAGTGTCTGCACCGTGGTGGACAGGTCATTCACCAGACTCTGGCTGGCAGTTGACCTTATCAGGAGATCGTCCAGATACCCCAAGACAGCAACGCCCTGTGCTCGTAACAGGGCCAGAACCGGCGCCAGCACCTTGGTAAAAACCCGTGGAGCCGAAGCGAGACCGAAAGGTAACGCCACAAATTAGTAGTGATCCTCCGCAATGGCGAATCGAAGGTACCTTTGGTGACCCTCGAAAATGGGGATGTGTAGGTACGCATCCTTCAGATTGATGGAGGCCATGAATTCCCCCGGACTCAGGGCAGCCACCACTGAGCGCAGGGATTCCATGCGGAACTTGCGAACCCGCACAAAGCGGTTCAGAGCTTTCAAGTCCAGAATCGGACGCACCTTGCCCTCCTTTCTGGGCACAGTGAACAGATTGGAGTAAAACCCCCGAAATCTGTCCCGATGAGGCACCGGAACCACCACTCCTTGGGCCCGCACCGCCAGGTGCAGATCCTGCAAGCGCTCCGGAGACAGCTGAAGATTTGAGGGAAAAAATCTGCCCGCCGGCCGAGAGAGAAATTCGATCTTGTAACCAGATCGAACGATTTCCTGAACCCATCTGTCCTGAATGCGGAACAGCCAAGGTTGGAGGAAACCGCGCAGACGTCCCCCCACCCCAGAAACGGGTGAGGGCGCCCCTTCAGGCGGAAGTGGCGTGGGTTGTCGAACCGGACTGGCCTTATTTTTGCTACCCGCCCACGGCTTCTTCTGGGAGCCTTGGCCTTTGAAGGGCTTGCCCTTGGATTGCGACCGAAAGGCACGAAAGGACCCCTGAGAGGGCCTAAATGAGGAGTTCTGTTTGCCACGGAAAGATTTGTGCTTGGGATTCTGGGGTAAGAGAGTACTCTTGCCACCCGTAACTCCTTTGATCAGAGTATCCAAAGCCTCGCCAAAAAGGCGAGATCCCACGTAGGGAAAGTCCGCCAACGTCTTGCGAGAAGATTGGTCGACCGACCAACTTTTCAGCCATATCAGACGACGGTTCAGCACCGCCACGCTGGACAGGCGTGCAGCCAAAGGAGCTAAATTCAAGTCCGCATCACACAAGTACATGACTCCTTGATGGATTTGATCCACCATAGCCAACGTGGTAGGCGGAGCCGAATCAGCCACCAGGGTGCGCCTGAGCACCTTCGTCCAATCGGCAACCGCCTGGGCCGCCATAACCGAAGCAAAAATAGGTTTTAGCATAGAACCAGCAACCATATAGGCATGACGGGCAAGAGACTCCAACCTCCTGTCCGTAGGGTCCCGGAAAACCGGGGTATCCTCAGAAGGAACCGCAGTAGCTTTGTTTAAAATGGCTGATCCACCTGAGGCGCCACACACCAACGCTCGTCGGTGGAGGGCGCAAACGGATAAAGCAGTTTAAACTTATTCGGCACTGTAAAGGGCTTCTTCAAATTGCGCCACTGCTCATTAACAGTATGATGAAATTCTGCAGGGCAGGGAAAAACCTGCGCTGATTTGCGGGTTCTTTGCGTCCCAAAGGAGGACACCCTAGCAGGAGGAGTGGGCTCCTCCTCCAGGTGCAACGTATCCTTAATGGAGGCAATCAGCTCATCCATGAGTGCAAGCTCTTCAGGCGAGCCAGGGGGAGAAACATCAACCCCTTCCACCTCCGCCTCCCCCTCAGACCCCATAAGGTCCAGAGATGAGCGAGACCCTGAGAAGGGCATGCCAGCCACATCGCCCTCTGAATCAGAGGAAATGGATAACCTGGCCCTTTTTGCGGATCGTTCAGCCATCAGCACATGCATCTGAGAAACTAAGGACGCCACTACCGTGGCCAGATCAGCCCCCTCGGGGGGAGCAGCAGCCCCCTGGTCCCCCACCAGGGCGGGGGGAAACTTGCTATCCTGAGAATCCATGCCCACAGCAATGAAAGGAAAAAAAAGGTACCGGCCCTTTAACACTACGGCGAGCGCAGCCCACTGTACACTACTGTATGCACCGATCCCGCAGGGATAGAGAACACTGAGCAAGGAATGACAGGACAATGAAGGAAAAACCTGGAGAGAGCACAAACAGGCTGCTGCCACCGATCGCTGTTCCAGAGAGAGAGAGGAAGTGATGCAATAACCGGCTGACTGATATAGCCTATGAAGGCTCTGCAAAAATGGCCGCTCGGCTGAGGGATAGAGGCCACAAGAAAATGGCGCCAACATGTGCTCGAATGAGCGCGGCCTGCCAAAATGGCGGCGAGTGGCGCCAAAACACAGCGCTGTACAGAGACAGGGCCGTCCATAGCATTTCTGCAAAAAAATGGCGGGCCGCAACAGCGGCCGCCGCTCAAGCATGTCTGCACCCAATCTGCCCCAGACAGAACAGCAGAGCGGGAGGGCCCCCCCCTCGCAGCCCACAAAGGCATGCTAACCCATACAGGGATCTGACAGGGAGCCCGCACTTCACACAGACATGGGGGTACACACAGCCACAGACTGACACCCACACAGATGGTCCCCACACAGAAGGTGCTTACCGTACCAGATGGCGTGGGGAGCCGTCTCCAGCGACAAACCGCTATCAAGACGACAGGGAGTGCCGCAGCCAGGTCGCTGTGGACTGCAGCACAAGACCGCAGAATGGCGTCCAGTGAGGTAGCCACCTCACAGGCAGCATCCCTGCAGCGAGCAGGGATGGGTCGTTCATGGCGCCAGGGCGAACCGTAGCTGAACGCTCGATGGCAGGCTGGGGATCCATCTGGCCCTCAGCCCTGGGATCCAGGGCGGCCAGTCCGAGACCCAGCTCCGCATGATCATCTTCATCCGAAGATCCCTAAACTAAAGCTGACAAAATAACAGCTAGTAAAGAAAAGAAAAGTACTTGAAATAAAATCAAAAAAAGGGTAGAAGGCTGAGACTGAAGCCCCAGCACAGGAAAGCCTGCTACTCTTAAGCTAGGCAAGATCAAACTGAGTTGGGAATGCTGGTGCAGGGAGGTATTGACTAAGGGGGCAGCCCCTAGGGGTGTGTCTATGCTAAAAGCTTTTGTTATTAAATCTTGTGCCTAGCTACTCCTGCGGAGAAAAGGTCAATACCCATTGGTGAAGACTTGTGAGTGGGCGGCGACTGTCGGAGGACGTAAGAGAAAGTTGACCGTGTCTCTTGTCAGATGGGTCCCCTGGAGACCTATAATGGCTGGGTGAAATTTACGGATGCAGGAGGCGATCATAGTACGTTTTAGGGGGTCACTTATTCCTCAGACGTTCCAGGAGACCAGTGGAGTGGCTGTTGCGTTACATACCTGTCAAACCTGTAAAATGGGTAACATAGCATGAGGCCCAAACCCCACCAAGATACCTTCTTCACGGACAAGCGGTCAGTGGGAGACAATAGGATACAGTGCAGCCAGAAAAAAAAAGTCAAACTGAGTGTCATACTGAGTTAAGGTACCTGGTAAGATCCAGCAAGTGATACATTTGCGCAACTGTGTAAGTAGCATAACCAGTAAGGCCGGGCACTGAGGGATTAGTGCAATAACTAGAGTCATTACAACAATAAGAAAAAGGATTAGACCCCTCTGTGCCTCTGAGAACTGTAATTGGTAGAATTGTCTTGTGTCAACCAGGCACGAAAACAGTTGCCACCCTAACCATGGCTTGTAACCATTCACATAGTGCTCTGAGCTAGGTCAAGGTGTACATGATCTCTTAGATTGCACTAACGAGTTAGGGGTGCAGTAATTTTCTTTGTGTGGGAAAGGAGTACTGTTCCTCAATTAGGAAAACGTTACCCTGAGGCCAACAAAGATGTGCCATACCGATTTGAGGAGGTGTCCCCATAGGGATCAATCTTTGTTGTCAGGTCGCCGACATCGGAGGTCTTGATCATGCTGGTCAAGCCAAGTGGCTGCATCAGGAGCGGTTTCAAAGAAATGTCTCCAGCTTTGATTTGTAGCCCGGCAGGACAAAGCATAGCATATTTCAATTGGAGGCGCTGCAATCTCTTTTTTTTACATCAACGTATTTGGACCTCCTGTGTTGGACCTCTGCAGAGAAGTCTGGAAAGGAGGAGACCTTGGTCTCACGGTCCTTCTAAATTTACCAGGCAGGCAAGCAAGCATGAAGCGTGGTGGGTTACCCAGGGGGAAGAGGACGTAGTGGTGTGCCTGCTCTACTGCAAAGAGGGGAGTGAAGGCCTCTGCCGAATATTGCCTGCAGCCAGTGTTCCACAAATTCAGTGGGAGTCGCAACCCTCTACCCTCTCAGGCAGGCCAATGATCCGGACATTATTGCGCTGGAGGCAATTCTCAATGTCGTCAGCCCTGATGTTGGCTTGTGTAACTTGTCCACTTGATCCACTGCCGTGGTTCTCTCTCTGATTCTATGAACGTTGTCCTGGCGGAGAAGCGACACTGTTTCTTTAAGACCCCCAAATTGCTCTTTAAGGTCAACCACTGAGACCGTGCAAAATATCACTCAGTGTGGGTTGTGTAGTTTCATCACTGGGCATATTGAAGATATCTGGGGTTAGAATTGGGGGAAGTCTCTAAGGGAACAGTATCATCCAGTACACCTGTCCCCTCTTGGTCAGCAACACCCGGATCACCCAGGGTGGCTTCTGCATCAGGAAGTGTGGAGCTGCCCGCACCTGTCAATTTCTGGGGGGTAGTATAGCATGTCCCTGTGTTGCTCTTTCTCTGGGGTTATGCCTGGTTTGTGGGACTTACCCCCAGTGTCTTGCAGATTGTCCATGCCTCGTGGAGAATGCTGTGGCTGAGGAAGACTGGTGCCATCTTGGATCTTTATTTGTTTCTCTCCAGCCCCCCCCCCCATTTTGGATAGGGTAGGGTTTATAATCTACAGGTTTTTTTTTTTTTTTGCTATCGGTTTCTCATTGAGGACATTCTCATCTCGGCTCATTGAGGAAGTGAGAGGAAATCCCAGATTGTCACAATTTAAAGATTTCCCCTCTATTACTTTTCTGGGGACAGCCCAAAATTTTGGATTTTTTTTTTACTTTCAAGAATGGTAAACATAACAAAGAATGAATCTCCCCAACAGGGGCACACAGCAAAAACAACCTGACAGGTGTTTGAACCCCTACCCTGGGCCCTACGAGGTAAAGGAGCCTTCCTGAAACCAGAACCTGGGTTAGGTGCTGAGGGGACCAGCTTAATACAGGGTAAAGGACAAGCAGCATACGCAGTAGGCTTACCTCAGCAGTATAAATGGTTTTAAAACATTAAGGCAGTAATAGCACTCATATAAAAAAGGTATAACTCATGCTAGCGTATTCAAAAAAACACTGCAAAATCTTTTAACTCCTAGCCTCCAGAGCTTCTGCTTATTTGACCATGAAAGAACAAAGTTAGTTAGCTGGTATAGATCGCCTGCTTTTCCTGCTGTAATGTGGCATAAAATGGGATTTTGACTTACTGTAAAATCCATTTCTCTGATGTTCATTGACTGACACAGCTCCCGATATTCATAACCATCGGGTTATACTGCCCCCCACAGGAGTAAGACACTAGGCAGAAAAATAATCTGGCTACGCCTACGAGCAGTCCCAGGGGGATATACTCCTTCTCTCTGCCATAGCTACTTAGTTTTATTACAAGCAGTGTCAGGAGAATTAAAAACTCCACAGAGGGTTGGGTGCTGTGTCCGTCAATGAACATCAGAGAAATGGATTTTACGGTAAGTCAAAAATTAAATTTTCTCTTTCATTCATTGACGGACATAGCTCCTAATATTCATAACCATTAGGATGTCCCAAAGCAGTGTTAAACTTTTCAATTCCCAAGGCTAAATATTAGCCAAACAGGAGCTCAACCAAAAAAACTGGAGCCCACTTGAAAAAAACAACACACCCTCAAAAAGTATCCAGTCCTCTTTAACGCCAGCCTGCAAAACCTTGCGGCCAAAAGAAGCATCCGCAGATGCCAACACATCCACTTTATAAAACTTTGTAAAAGTGTGCATTGACGACCAGATGGCCACCTTGCAAACCTGCGTCACTGATGCCAGATGACCGAAAGCCCAGGAGGCACTAAGCACCCTAGTAGAGTGCACCTCGACAGGGAAAGGAGGCACCTAAACCCCTGATGGAATGGGCCTGAACCACAGTCTGTCTGATCCATCTGAAAATGGTTGCAGAGGAAGCGGACCACCCTTTTTTCCGAGGTCCATCCGTGAGCACAGAGTCTGACCTGCTGAATAACTCCGTAGCTACCAGGTACACCCTAATTGTCCGGACCACATCCAAGGCATTCAGGCAATATCCTTTGGATGTTTAAGCCTGGGACACAGGGAAGACAACACAATGTCTTCATTCAAATGAAAAGTCAGGAGCCCCCACCAGGTACAACCCCCCCCCCCCCCGCGCACAGTTGATTGTCTAATCACCAGTGGCACCCCTGCCCCGGCACACCATCACCAGTTAGCACCCTGCCCCCATCCCAGGAAAGTGGCCAGGCCACCTAAACAACCCCAGCATGGAGGGGGGGCCCACGTCCACCCCAAAACCCTCCCCAGAAGGAGAGGGGGGGGGGATAGCTACTCACCATGCCAGGAACCAGACGGGCACAGCTCCAGACCGGACCCCTCTCCATCCAAATAGGGGGGCTGTCGGCCAGGAGGAACGCTGTACCTCGGGCAGAGACTCGGCCGTTTGCGACCTCGCAAAGGCGTTTAACTCGCAGGCCAGCCCTCGTCCAGTGGGGCTATGTTGCGGCCCACCTAGCGCAGAGCTGAGGTCTGTGTGCATGCGCTCGCTGGCCAGACTGGGGTGACCACTAGATCTAAATTATCCAGCCCATCGCCCAGTCCAGCAGTTGATTGTAGATCTCACAGGAAAAATCCAGGAGAAAAAAGAAATTTCTATCGAAAAAATGTTGCCAGGACCAAAGATCCCAGCAAGGAAATAGGTCCTTAACTCCTGACTAGGCAGAAAAAAAACTGAGTGGCTATAGCAGAGAGAGGATGTATACCCACCCCCCCGGGACTGCCCATGGGTGTAGCCAGAATTATTTTCTGCCTAGTGTCCTATTACTGTATAGGGCAGTATAACCCAATGGCTATGAAAATCAGGAGCTGTGTCTGTCAATGAACAAAAGAGAAATAATAATTCTCAAAAGTAGTTTGCAGGTCTCGGTTGATGCTTTATTGTTAAAGCAAGAAAGTAATACGGCCCACATATAGGATTTTGTACCTATTAAACCATGATCATGCTCCTAAAGCCAAAAAAGCAGACTCGGGCACAGTCAATAAAAGCTTACGTGGACAAAGCTACATTATAACAAGCTAAAGTTGTATTAAAGAAATCGATAAATGAAAAATAAGTTGGCATGCAATTTTTAGCAGAGCATACAGAAATACCTGTGGCTCTTTACTGTCAGCATCCAGCTGATGGAAGAAGAAAATGAAGTGAAAAGAAATATTAGTAATATAGAAAAGAAAAGAACATCTCACCTGAACTCAAGGGAGGTGAAGATTTCCTAGGTTATAGAAACATTTAGAACTGGTAACTACAAGATTATAATATATATATATATATATATATATACCTGGGATATTTATCTGATCGATTTAAGTAGCAGAGGGGGTTGTCAATCAGTTTCAGCTGCTTTGGTGTTGATGACATTAACAGGTGCACTAGATGGGCAACGATGATACAACCTCCAAAAACAGGAATGGTTTTGCAGGTGGAGGACATGAACATCTTTTCTGGCGATTTTTCACCAGTTTTGCATTAGGCGAGGATCAGTGTCACTTCTGGTAGCATGAGGCGATACCTAGACCCTATAGAGCCGTGATGGTGAACCTTGGCACCCCAGATGTTTTGGAACTACATTTCCCATGATGCTCAACTACACTGAAGAGTGCATGAGCATCATGGGAAATGTAGTTCCAAAACATCTGGGGTGCCAAGGTTCGCCATCACTGCATAGAGGTTGCACAGGCTGTCCAACTCCTCCAGGATGGCACATTAATACTGCCATTGCCAGAAGGTTTGCTGTCTCTCCCAGCAGTCTCATAAGCATGGAAGATATTCCAGGAGACAGGCATGTACTCTAGGAGAGCTGGACAGGGCCATAGAAGGTCCTTAACCTATCAACAGGACTGGTATCTGCTCCATTGTGCGAGGAGGAACAGCATGAACATTGCCAGAGCCCTACAAAATGATCTCCTGCAGGGCACCAATGTGAATGTCTCTGACCAAACAATCAGAAACAGACTTCATGAGGGTGGCCTGACGTCTTCTAGCAGGCCCTGTGCTCACTGCCCGGCACTGCGGAGCTCAACTGAACACCAGAATTAGCAGGTCTGCCACTGGTGCCCTGTGCTTTTCACAGATGAGAGCAGGTTCACTCTGAGCATGTGACAGACATGAAAGGGTCTGGAGAAGCCTTGGAGAATATTATGCTGCCTGTAACATCGTTCACCATGACAGATTTGGTGGATGGTGAGTGATGGTCTGGGGAGGCATATCTATGGAGGAACGCACAGACCTCTACAGGCTAGACAATGGCACCCTGACTGCCATTAGGTATCGAGATACAATCCTTGGACCGATTGTCAGACCCTACGCTGGTGCAGTGGTCCTAGGTTCCTCCTGGTGTACGACAATGTTCAGCCTTATGTGGCAAGAGTATGCAGCCATTTCCTGGAAGATGAAGGAATTGATACCATTGAATGGCCCCCAAGCTCGCCTGACCTAAACCCAATGGAACGCCTTTGGGACATTAATGTTTCGGACAATCCGACACCACCAGGTTGCACCTCAGGTCTGTTCAGGAGCTCAGTGATGTCCTGGTCCAGATCTGGGAGGAAATCCCTCAATACACCATCCGTCATCTCATTAGGAGCATGCCCCGACGTGGTCAGGCATGCATATTAGCACGTGGGGGCCATACAAACTACCGAGTACCATTCTGAGTTGCTGCAATTAAATTTTAGCAAAATGGACTAGCCTGCTGCATAATTTTTCACTTTGATTTACGGGGTTTCTTTAAATTCAGCCCTCTGTAGGTTGATCATTTTCATCAAATCCTTTAGTTCCTAATACATTACCCAGTCGATATCAGTATAGATATCCAGCATGATATTTTTCCTCATTGAGATCTGATGTGTTTTCAAAGTGTTCCTTTAATTTTTTTAAGCAGTGTATATATACATACACACACATAAGTATGTATGTATGTATGTATGTATACACACACACACACACACACACACACACACACACACACACACACACGTATGTATGCGTACACAAACACATATACAATCTATTTCACAAAGGGGAGTACACTCCTCACATTTTTGTAAATATTTTACTATATCTTTTCATGTGACAACACTAAGAAAATGACACATTGCTAAAATATAAAGTAGTCAGATTACAGCTTGTATAACCGTGTAAATTTGCTGTCCCCTCAAAATAACTTAACACAGCCATCAACGTCGAAACCGCTGGCAACAAAAGTGAGTACACCCCTAAGTTAAAATGTCTAAAGTGTCAATATTTTGTGTGGCCACCATTATTTTCCAGCACTGCCTTAAAAAACTCTTGGGCATGGAGCTCACCAGAGCGTCATAGGTTGCCACTGGAGTCCTCTTCCATTCCTCCATGATGACATCACAGAGCTGGTGAAATTTAGAGACCTTGCGCTCCACCGCCTTCCGTTTGAGGATGCCCCACAGATGCTCATTAGGGTTTAGGTCTGGAGACAGTCCATCACCTTTATCCTCAGCTTCTTTAGCAAGGCAGTGGTCACCCTCGAGGTGTGTTTGGGGTCATTATGTTGGAATACTGCCCTGCCGCCTAATCTCCGAAGGGAGGGGATCATGCTTCAGTATGTACCAGTACATGTTGGCATTCATGGTTCCCTCAAGAAACTCTAGCTCTCCAGTGACGGCAGCACTCATGCTACCCCAGACCATGAAACTCCCACCACCATGCTTGACTGTAGGCAAGACACACTTGTCTTTGTACTCCTCACCTGGTTGCTGTCACATACGCTTGACACCATCTAAACTAAATAGGTTTATCTTGGTCTCATCAGACCACAGGACATGGTTCCAGTAATCCATGTCCTTAGTCTGCTTGTCTTCAGCAAACTGTTGGCGGGCTTTCTTATGCATCATCTTTAGAAGAGGCTTCCTTCTGGGACGACAGCCATACAGACAAATTTGATGCAGTGTATGGTCTAAGCACTGACAGGCTGACCCCCCAACCCCTTCAACCTCTGCAGAAATGCTAGCAGCACTCATACGTCTATTTCCCAAAGACACTGAGCACGTGCACTCAACTTCTTTGGTCGACCATGGTCAGGCCTGTTCTGAGTGGAACCGGTCCTGTAAACCGATGTATGATCGTGGCCACCGTGCTGAAGCTCAGTTTCAGGGTCTTGGCAATCTTATTATAGCCTAGGCCGTCTTTATGTAGAGCAACAATTCTTTTTTTTTTCCAGATCCTCAGAGTTCTTTGCCATGAGGTACCATGTTGAACTTTCAGGGACCAGTATGAGAGAGTGATAACACCAAATTTAACACACCTGCTCCCCATTCACACCTGAGACCTTGTAACACTAACGAGTTACATTACAACGGGGAGGGAAAATGGCTAATTGGGCCCAATTAGGACATTTTAACTTAGGGGTGTACTCACTTTTGTTGCCAGTGGTTTAGACATTAATGGCTGTGTGTTGAGTAATTTTGAGGGGACAGCAAATTTACACTGTTATACAAGCTGTACACTCATTACTTTACATTGTAGCAAAGTGTCATTTCTTCAGTGTTGTCACATGAAGAGATAGAATAAAATATTTACAAAAATTGTGAGGGGTGTACTAACATTTGTGAGATAGAGATTTTTTTTATTATATATATATATATATATATACACATATATATATATATACACACACACACACATACATACATACATATACACACACACATTATTACCAAAGTATTGGGACTGCCTTTACACACATGAACTTTAATGGTATCCCAGTCTTAGTCTATAGGGTTCAATATTGAGTTGGCCCACCCTTTGCAGCTATAACAGCTTCAACTCTTCTGGGAAGGCTGTCCACAAGGTTTAGGAGTGTGTCTATGAGAATGTTTGACCATTCTTCCAGAAGCGCATTTGTGAGGTCAGTCACTGATGTTGGAGAGAAGGACTGGCTTACAGTCTTCGCTCTAATTCATCGCAAAGGTGTTCTATTGGGTTAAGGTCAGGACTCTGCAGGCCAGTCAATCAAGTTCCTACACCCAAACCTGCTAATCCATATCCTTATGGACCTTGCTTAAGGACCTACTCCCAATGGCCACAGTCCAACTCCAACATTTCATATTCCTGATGTGTGCTTGCTGTACCATGTGCTTTTATGAGAAAGTATCCTATTCTCTTTGTATTGCTTTATGTGAAATCCCTGGTGTTCCTGCCAGTCCCTCTGCTTTCCCTATTAAAAACTGACCACACTAAGCAGAAGAGCACACCATGGTCAGTATTCTAGCTATGCTGGGAACTCAGCCTGCACTCCTCCAATGATCAGACTTGTCCCGAATTGCCCCCAGCTGTACATCCATTCACTGGGAAGATCAGCGTGCTGCTGCTTCTACTCCCCCCAGCTTGTATGCAGCTGAGAACAGAGGGAAGGTGATCACTTATAAAAATGGGGAAAAAAGATATTAAAAAAAAGCAAAACAAATTATACAAGAATGTTTTGCATTTCATTTCTATTTTAAACTGAATAGGTTGTTTTACAAGGTGATTGTTTACAATCACTACATCTAAAAGGACAGTATATACTATATATGGAGATGCAACAAAATCTGCAGGACGTTTTATTCATTTGGAGCACTCCTGTAGGAGCAGGCACTCCTAAGCTTTGTTAAAAGTTGCTTTTAGGGAAAGCTCCAGGAGGTCCTAAGCTCAATCTGAATGAAGTATGCCCGCATCTCCTAGGATTGACCTAAAGTCCCACCAACCTAACAATATCTGGCTTCTGTTTACTTGTCTGAACAGCTGTCATTGACTGACAGCTAATCACATGGTAAAGGGCCGCTGTGTTTGGCCCTTTTCCCTGTTCTGTGATTAGTCGAGTCCGAAGAACTTGACAATTAAAGAGCGCGCCGCACTGGGCGTACAAGCAGCCCGTTCACGGGAGGACGTCTGCTGACACCCTCCTGACACTGGAAGCCTGTGCTGTAGCCATCTTTCGGCTAAAACGGTTAAACAAGCCAACAGTACCCGAAGGCACCTGGTGATGCCCATTTATCATTTTTTGTAGCTTTTCAGTTTGGATACACTGTAACCTTTTCGAATTAGGCTGCTCCCTCTCACACACTTTATTTTAACCTGGTGATCTTGCCAATACCACACTTCATGTCCTAGTGTGGCAACACTCACTCACTCTTCTTTCTATAGAAAAGCAACGTTGTGAACCTAGGCTGCTCTCCTGATTTGAAAGACACTGATCCTCCTCGGTTTACCTCCATTACATATGGGTGGGTGTGGGGGGGTTAGATTTTTTAGGATTTCAATCCAGCCCAGCTTACAGGAAGTGAAAACAGCAGCACTGGATTTTCTGTACTTGCTAAAAAATGTTTTTAGCCTGAAAAGAAGAAAACAAATGCAGCAATCGTGACCAATGACTGACAATCTAAGTGTATTACTCTCTCCCAGCAGCCGAGAACTAAAACCTAGTTTTCTTTCAGGACTATGGTAAATTAACAGTTTTTGACAGTGTCTGTTCTGAGTACTGCGGTCAGGCAGGAGACAGAACAGCTTTTTGGCCTGACATGTCTGCCCTAAAAGGGAGAGAATACAAGTATATCAAAATTCAAGCTATTTCAAAAGGGAAAGATACACTAACAATTCAAGAGTGGGGATTCAGTCTTTTACAGATGGCAAATTCTCCAAGCCAGATACAAAATAAAAACTGCTTAAAATTAGGAGAAAAAAAACTTTTTTTTTCTTAATATTCATGAAGCTACAAAGCTTACCTGACCACCCCCAAAGCGTTTTCTCAAGGACTCAATCTGGTCATTTTCTAGCTTTTGGAACAGTGGGCTCACCTGTAAGAAATTACAAAATTACTAATTAAACCAGCCGTGGCCTATTTCTGGCATTCTGCAATGGTGAAAGACCCAACATAGACTCTGGCCAACAAAAGCTGTAACAAGTCATTACCCAGTTTTTGGCCAGTATTATCTAAAGTTAGGATTCAGTTTTTTTTTGTTGTTGTTAACAGATTACTATATATGTTGTAGGTCAGTGGTCCTCAACTCCGGTCCTCAGGGCCCACTAACAGGCCAGATTTTAAGTATTACCTTGGGGAGATGCAGACTAGAATACTGCAATCACTGAGCAGCAAATTATATCACCTGGGATGTATTTCAGTTATCTTGCAAACCTGGCCTGTTAGTGTGCCCTGAGGGCCAGGGTTGAGGACCACTGATGTAGGTAACACACGGCTCAATATGGTGCGCACTCACATTTCCGATGCGGTGTCCATTTTGTAGGAGGCATGGAAAATCATTGGTCAATACGTTGGCTTCCTCTGGCATAAGTAACTGCTCACGGATGACAGAGCTGATTGTTGGCATGTATGGTTGCAGCATAATTGAAAGCAAAGCAGCCATGTTTACAGCCAAACCTGTTACTGTTCCTGCACGTTTCCTGCAATAGAAAGAAGCATCCGTATCAAAGGAAATGCAGTAATAGATTACATGCAGATTTTTGGGCATTTTACCTTGTGAAACAACCTATTCAGTTTAAAATATAATTTTAAAAGGCAAACCATTTGTGTATAGATATAAAAAAATAATAAAATGCCTTTTTCACCCATTATAAGTGATCACATTCCCTCTGTTCTCAGCTGCATAAGAGGTGGGGGAGGAGAAAACTGATCTTCCCAGTGAATGGCTGTGTAGGGGGTGTGTGTTAGGACAAGTCTAAACATTAAAGAGCAGGCTGAGTTTCCAGAACAGCTAGAGTACTGACAATGGTATGTTCTCCTGCTTAGTGTGGTCAGTTTTTAATAGGAAAGCAGAGGGACAGGCAGTCACTGAGTTAAAAACATCTGACTAACATATGACTCATACTTACAAATGGAGGGAGACAACAGGAAGTGAAAGGAAAAGAAATCAACCCCTAGGAAGGGAAAGTCACTCCTGTAAGAGTTATCATGGGAAAAAGGTGTCTCCATTTCAGCTTCATAACCAATCCTTGTTTCCACAAAAACCCAACATTTTTAAAATCCAATTGTCACATGGACAGAAAGGGAGGTGAAATCTTCTGAACAGGGGCTCAGACAGCAAAGAAACCATTACAGGGGTGTTCACCCTTCCCTATGCTATCCCCCCAAAAAAAAAAAACTTAAAAAAAAGTTACTACAGTAACGTCTGTTTTTTTTCTTTCCTATAAAAAATAAAAAACAAACATCGTATTCTTGTCTGCTCTGTGCAGTTGGTTTTGCACAGAGCAGCCCGGATCCTCCTCTTCACGGGTCCCTCTTCTGTGCTCCTGGCCCCTCCCTCCTGTTCAGTGCCCCCACAGCAAGCAGCTTGCTATGGGGGTTCCCGTGCCGAGTCATAGTTCCCTATGTCCATTCAGACACGGAGCCCTGACCTGGCCCTGCCCCCCTTCTCTCCACTGACTGGCTAGCTGACTTTGATTGACAGTAGCAGCAGCCAATGGCACCGCTGCTGTGTCTCAGTCAATCAGGAGGGAGAATCTCAGACGGCTGAGACACTCGTGGACATCGCTGGACAGAGGGACCTCAGGTAAGTGTTAGAGGGGCTGCTGCACACAGAAGGCTTTTTATCTTAAAGCATAGAATGCATTAAGATAAAAAAACTTCCTCCCTTACAACTCCTTTAAGCATTATTGTTTTGGCTGGGGTTGCACTTAAAAAATGTACCTGTTATGACTTGCATACAAATTCAACCTAAGAACAAATTTACAGAACCTATCTTGTTTGTAACCCAGGGACTGTCTGTACATAGTACAGCAGAAACATCAGGAATATGAACTGATTTACATATTATTTAACCACTTGCCGACCGCCGCACGACTATATACTGCGGCAGTCAGCCCCTCCTGGGAAAAGTGACGTACTGGTACGTTACTCACCCACGCGACTGTAGGGGGCAAGCGTGCGACGTCGGAGGCGCGCTCCCGCTCGTTCCCTGACATCCCCACGCGTGTGACCGGCGGCTCCGATGTACGCCGGTCACTCGAGATCTCGTGCAGGCGAGGGAGAAAGGCAGACGGCTGATGTAAACAAAGCCGTCTGTCATTCTCCCTGATGCAAGTACAGAGACTATACAATCCTGCTATGTAGGATCGTATGTCTCTGTGGTTACATCACAAGCCTCACCCCCCCCCCCCCCCCCAGTTAGAATCACGCTCCTAGGGATACATTTAACCCACTGATCACCAATAAAGTTAACCCCTTCCCTGCCAGTGTCATTTTTACAGTTAACAGTGCATATTTATAGCACTGATTACTTTAGTAATGTCACTGGTACGGCCAAAAGTGTCAAAAATGTCAGTCAGGGCTCCGATCTGTCCGCCACAATGTCGCAGTTCCGCAAAAAAACGCAGATCACCGCCATTACTAGTTAAAAAAAAAAAAAAAAACACAAACCATAAAAATGACAAATCTTTCCCGTAGTTAGTAAACGCAATAACTTTTGCGCAAACCAATCAAAATACGCTTATTGCGATTTTTTTTTTAACAAAAATATGTAGCAGAAAACACATTGGCCTAAAATGTTAAATTTTGATTTTTACATTTTTTTTGGAGAATTTCATATAAAAAAAAATGTGAAAAATATTGTTATTTTTTCAAAATTGTCGCTCTTTTTTTGTTTATAGCGCAAAAAGTAAAAATTGCAAATACCACCAAAAGAAATCTCTATTTGTGGGAAACAAAGGATGTCAATTTCATTTGGGTACAGCATCGCACGACCACGCAATTGTCAGTTACAGTCACCCAGTGCCGAATCGCAAAATAGGGCCTGGTCTTTGAGCAGCCAAATCCTCCGGGGCTTAAGTGGTTAACATGTAAAATGACCACACTTGTGTAGCACAGATCCTGCACATATACATTTGTAAAAAAGTTGAATCTTGTCATTTAGGCCTTTTTCAGACGAGCATTCTTATTAGGTCCACTTCTCAGTTCTTCTAATCTTCTAAACAGAAGGTCCCATGCATCCCTATGGAAAAGTAGATGTATATGGATTTATGTTCGTTTACACCCATCTACCTCCGGGTCCGGCCAGGCCCACGTAGAAAAATGATAGAAAGATTGGAGGTAGCCGAGTGTAAACAGTCAGCGGATTCCGTTTACTTCCATCCTCCCATAGAGCAGAGTGGGCTCTGCAGAATCTAAGTGGACACAGATGTGTCATCCACAGGGAATCAGCTCACAGATTTCCTACGGATTGGAACGGAATCTGCCCTGTGTGAAAGGGGCCCAACTCTGAGGTCTCATTTCAGAAGGTAACTGATGCTCTTGGTCATGGATGCAATCAGAGCCAGCTATCATATGGCAGAGCCAACCTGCAGCATACTACACAAAGGTTTTTGGGGATCACAAATAATGTTTTGAAGATCTAGTTGATGTAAGCATTCTTGTTTTTTCATCAAAAGTGAATATTATAGTTAATAAAACTGCTCCATTATTCTAAATAAGACAAATAAAGCAACACTTACTGTTCTTGCGGTGTCCCTTTGATACATTTCCATGGCTCATTGACTTGTATATACTGGTTTCCATGACGAGAAATGTTCAAAATACACCTGAGGGCATCACGGATCCTGCAGAAGTTAGCAAGAATGTTAATCGGACTGCCATTTTTCTTTTCTCAATATAAAATGTAGGGTCTGCAGTATGCCTGGTCAGCGGACTCTTACCGAACTTTTTCCAGCAGCTGGTTGTATTGTTGTAGTTCTGCTGTGACCTGAGCCAAAAGCCTCTTGTCTTCTGGAAGTAACTCAATCTCTGGAACTTGGCCATTGAAGAACTTCTGCACAAACATGCCTGCCCTGAAAGAGAATTACACACATTCATATATTCGAATATAACCACAAGTGTCCCAGGCACTTCTCTGAAGTGTAATATGGATGCAGTTCACAACAGATGACTGCTGCTCTAATTTGCACATTGGGAAACAGAACTTTTGGAGTATTTACTCAAGATGTTGGATAGACACAGGGGTGGAAGGATGTACTTCTGGCTCCTCGGTTTTAATCTCCCTTGTGTCCTCCGACGTTAGAATATCAAGAGCTTCAAAAGAATACACTTTTTTTTGTTTTGTTACATCAAGGTGTAATAACTCCAGCTGCAGTGAGAACGTGCAGTAAATTAAGTCCAATTCACACATAAAAAAAACAAAAAACAAAAAAAAAAACTGACAGTAAAAATTGTATATAAAGCTCATAAAAAGTGTTGGTAACCTTTAAAAAAGTGTCACTGCCAGCCCCTCTTTTATGCAGCCATAATGCAAGTGTTTGCTGAAAACAAAACCTGTAAAATACCTTTTTTTAGAACTCTTCAGGCCAGTCACATGGCTCCGGGCCACTCTCCAACTCCATCTACGTGCTACAGTGGGAGTACCAGAGATCTCCAACCTCAGCCGGGGAGGTCACGTTGACTGCTGTGCTGGCTGCTTAGCACCTCCCACTGTAGCCTGTAGATGGGGGGAGGAGAGCAGCCAGGTGTCACGCGACGAGGATAAAGATATCTGAAAAATGTACAGGCTTCGCTTTCAACAAACACTTACACTGTGCAATATGGCTGCATAAAAAAAGAGGGGCTGGCAGTGACATTGTTTTACAGTTTATATTACCACTAATAGCGGCAGGAGGGGGGGGGGGGGGGGGGTTGGTCAGAGACGGCTCACACACAGGAGCTGACAGGCAGGGAGGGAGGGGGACAGAGGAGAGCTGGGGATGACGGAGGCATGTAAACTGACCGCAGTATTTAGGGCTCAGCAGCCATGATTATCATGGTCAGCACACCAGGGGGGGGGGGGGGGGGGGAGCAGAAACAAGGCAGGATCAGATTTTTTTTATAGCCTTAAAAGTGGGGCAGATTAGATAGCGCAAGCACTGTGCGGTTTAATCTGCTATAAGGGAACACGATTGCATGTGTAAATTACCAGCAAGGGTTTGCTGCCAGTATCATATGAGGCATTTGTCAAAAAAAACAGCCTGGGGGTTACAATCAACTGTTATCAGGCTTCCCTGCTAACAGTTGATTAATAAAAGGCCGACAACTTAAACATTTTGAAAAAAAAAAAAAAAGTGGGGTTCCCCCCCTAGTCCATACCAGGTCCTTCGGGCCTCCAGATCCCACCCCCCCATGTGAATACGTAAAGGGTACCCATACCCATTCAAGCAAAATAAAAATTATTTATCAAAAAATAAAATAAAAAAACAGTGTCCCCCGATGTAAATCCATCGTCAATCACGACGCCCGCACATAGCCGGAACCTAGAAAAAAAATAATCCGCTCCCGAGGACTGCTGGCCACCAATTGCCTCCTTCGCCATTTGACAGTTCTTATATAGGTAAGGGCGGGGCCACCTAGTAATGTCACCTGGTGGCCGCCCCTTCTGATGTCACTGACCCAGCATGCACTGGTCTGTTTCGTCACGAGGGAGCAGTGCCACCAGGTGACGTCAACAAATAGCCCCGCCCCTACCTATTTAAGAACTGTCTAATGGCGAAAGAGGCATTTGGTGGCTAGCCAGCCTCGGGAGCGGAGCTTTTTTTGGGGGGGGGGGGGGGGGGGTTTCGGCAGTGCGGCAAGGTCGTGATTGAGGACAGATGTACATCGGAGGACACTTTAATACATTTTTTTTTTATTAAAGGATTTGTCAAAAACTGTCTCTGGGTTTTACTTACTTTTTGACACTTTTTTGGTTAATGGGTACACATGATATGATGAGTGGGGGGGGGGGGGGAGTGTTGGGATCATCTTAAAGGGGGATTCCAGATTCTGACTAGCCCCCTACCAGCAGACCCCCACAACCACCGGCCATGGTTGTGGGGAGGAGGCCCTTGTCACCATAAGGGTCTGGTATGGATTTTGGGGGGAACCCCACGCTGTTTTTTTTCCCCAACATTTTTAAATTGTCTGCTTTTTCTAACATTCAGCTGTCAGCGGGGAAACCGCTGACAACTGAGGAGTCTTCGGTTATTAAAGAAGCAGCGGCCAGCTTCCCAGCCCACTCTTTAGCGACCAACCAGCATTGTAAAAAAAACAGCCTGGGGGGTCCCCCGACCCCCAGGATGTTTTTTGACAACTCCGGTTTGCTCCTTAGCCACCAGCTCAATGCGGTAAATTATTGCATTAAATAATGTGGTAATTACTGCTAAATCGAACAAATACCGCATTCAGCATTTAACTCAAAATTTTTAGTGAATTGAGCACTTGCACAATTGTTACCGCATGTGGTATTTTACTGCATTTTATTAGCAGTTATTTAACGCTTAGTGAATGGACCCCATTGTCACATACTGAATGCCGACTATGATCTCTACATACATCAGGTATTTTTAACCACCAAGAGATGATCTTAGAAGCCATTACGTCATGACCTCATTTTGGCGTGCTGAAAATATTTTATATTGCCTTTTACATCATAATATGCACAGCAGCTTCAATGAATCAAACAGGAAACCATCTTGACAAACTGCATTTAAACAAGGTTACCTATCCAACACATAAGACGATATGCTAATGTTTCCTTGGTATTTATCTGGTTGTGTACCTGTTCACAAAATTGCCCAGGTTGTTCAGCAACTCTGAGTTATTCTTTAGCATCAGATCACCCCAGCTGAATGCACTGTCTTGTCCCTCAGGCCTCACATACAACAGATAGAATCTCCAGATGTCAGCTGGGATACCAGTGTCCTGAGCCATGTCACCAAACACACCCACGCCTCGACTCTTGGAAAATTTACCATCCTCATAGTTTAGATATTCTGTAATGAAAAGTCAGAGTTTAGGAACATGATGTACTTTCTGAAACTTGAAAATATGAAAAAAGAAAATACAGCTCTTGGTGTGCAATGAATGAAAAATCTGACCAACATTTCATATGGAAAAACTGAAAGCTGTAAAGTTTCAACTTACAAACCTGCAACTGAAATTCTCGTAAAAAACATGCGATCATTAAAAGAATTTGTCTAAATGCAAAACACCCATCTCAGACCTCTGAGTAGTAGCAAAGCTGTGAAATTGTGCAAGGAAATGGCAGCTCCCATTAGCGGATTCAGAGATAAATTTATTTTTGTACCAGATACCTTACATTTTCCATTGTTCAATGAAAAGACAGTGGTACAACATGCTGCCATTTAATTAAAAGGATAAGGAATCAGAAACTAACCTAAGGTATATTATATTTTTATGGATATATCAGTGGAAGGAATGATTTTCTTATTTACATTTAGGTTTCATCTACCCCAGCAGCACAAGGCTGCATTGCCCAACACAGTCCGAACGCAAGAACAAGGTAATTTATTATCTTATTCTATGGCTTTAGTTCACACCAAAAATTAACACTAAAAAAGCATTTGTGTGCTGCATGTTGCAGCACACCAACACATTGCAACATGCTGCAGCACATAACACTAAAGCAGGCATGCGCAACCCGTGGCCCTCCAGCTGTTGCAAAACTACAAGTCCCATGAGGCATTGCAAGGCTGACATTTACAAGCATGACTCCCAAAGGCAGAGGCATGATGGGTCTTGTAGTTCTGCAACAGCTGGAGGACCACAAGTTGAGCACCCATGCACTAAAGCAGTGGTCCTCAACCCTGGCCTACAGGGCCCACTAACAGGCCAGATTTTAAGTATTACCTTGGGGAGATGCAGACTAGAGTACTGCAATCACTGAGCAGCAAATGATATCACCTGGGATGTATTTCAGTTATCTTGCAAATCTGGCCTGTTAGTGGGCCCTGTAGGCCAGGGTTGAGGACCACTGCACTAAAGTAGAGGAAAGAAAACACTGGAATGCATCTTAAAAATGCATTGCAGCGTGCTAAACAACTCACGATTACACACGCACTAATGTAAATGGGCCCTGCATTAGGATACTGCAATCAGCATCTCACAGTCCAAAAAGGCCAACAAGAGTTACGTTTGGCTGTATAGTTCAACGCCCAATACCAGATATGAAGTAAAAATATGTGGCCTGTATAAACATATAATGATACACAAATTTAAAAACAACGCTCTGCTTAGTCATTAGGAGCAGGTCATCAGTGCAATTAGGTTTTACCTGTAGCTATAAGATGGTTGACCACTGTGTAGTTGTCTTCGACTCCCAAGAGACATGATGGAAAAATGACACTGTGGAAAGGGACATTGTCCTTTGCCATGAAGTTGTAGAGTTGGACCTGAACACATTAGAATTATATTCTATTATACAAGTATGCCATTACACTGAATAAAACTGCACAGATGTAGCTTAACTACAAACATGTTGAAACAAAATCTGTGTTATATGCATCACACAGCAAACAATGCATCTTTAGCTTCCTCCTACTACCACACCTTTGGCCACCTGGAATATAATCTGAAGTCAAGGTGGTTATAAAAATATAACCAACAGTATATGGTACTGTCCCAGATTGCTCACTATATACCCAGATACTCATCACATTCAGAAGGTGTGCAAAGGTGGACATGTTTTCAACCTTATATGATGAATCTGTCCTATAGCACATTTCAATGAAAAAATAAAAAATATTTTGTATGATCTCTGAACAAATGGACTCCACGGTCCTTTTCTTAGCTCAACTCTTAAATCTCAAACCTCCAGGCCTTGCCAAAATTTGATTTAAATTATCATGGCATGTTCTAACAGCAGCCATGCAGACAATTGTCAAAGCCTGGAAATAATCTGCCCCCCCCTGGCTTAAACTAAATCAAAGATCAGCTCAGACCTGGTAAAATTGAATGAAAAAATAACAAACACTTATCAATCTGGCATCCCTTGACCTCCATATATCTTCCCGTAGCATTTCACCCTGAACATTCGGCCCTCTGAAAGTACCGTACGTCTGTTGGACAAACCTATTCTGTTCCAAACCCCCTCCTCTGCATTGCCCTTGTTTCCCTGATATATACAGTTGCAAAATTCAAACTACCTCCTAGTCCCCCAGACTCTTTTTTTTTTTTTTTTAAATAACAAACGTGTTACACTTGCCTTCTCTGTGCAGTTGTTTTGCACAGAGCAGCCCTGATCCTATTCTTTTAGGATCCCCCACTGGCGGTCCTATCTCTTTCTACCTGCCCAGTTAGGGGCCAATAGCAAGCCTCTTGCTATGAGGGCACTTGAGCAGACTCGATCCCGAGCAGCGCTGTGTGTGTCCATTCACACACACGCGTGGCTCAGCCTTGTCCATCACTCTCTCTATTCATTGGCTCAAGCTGCTGTGTGAACCAATGAGGTGAGAGAGTCGGAACACACTATCAATACACCGCTTGTATGTGTAAAATAGCAAGATCAAATCAAAGCAAATGAGATTGTTCTAAGGGTTGTGAGGCAAACAGAGCTCAGTTACATTGTTTAAAAGCTGTACCTTTCTGCAGGAGAAAGCTTTTGCCTCTAAAGTGGAGTTCCACCCAAAAATGGAACTTCCACTTATCTACTTCCTCCCCCCCTCCAGTGTTCACATTTGGCACCTTTCATGAGGGGCGGGGGAACAGGTATCTGTTATTGACCGATGCGCTTCCCCACTTCCAGGAGACAGCACTGCAGCGCCATCCCATGGAAGTTCCATCCCCTTTCTACTTCCCCCATCGTGCCAATAAGAATGCACATCATAGCACATGCACAGTAGGAAACCAAAAGGCTTAATTGCTGGTTTTACTTAGAGTGAATGGCAGCAGCAGCCGATCCGAAAATCAGCTGGGGGGCTGACATTGCGGACTTCCTGGACAGGTAAGTGTCTATACATTAAAATTCAGCAGCTACAGTATTTGTAGCTAGAACACCGCTTTAATAAAAAGAGTATGACAGCAAAGTGCTATGCACAAAACCAGTAATCCAGAGCATTCAGTTTACTGCGCTGTCACTTCCTCCTTGCATTGATTCCTGGGAGCTGAACGTCATCGCTCCCAGGAATCAATGCACCTGCACTGGACCCGCTCGTCACTTCCGGTGCAGGCGCCTCATTCCCTGCTAAACAGCTTCTGACGCAGAAAAGGACGCGCTGGCTTCAGCTGCCCACATCCGAGATGGCAGCGCTGGAGAAGAAATTTTCAAGGTAAGTATTTCTTCTTGCAGGTAAGTGCGACCCGGGACAGTTCAGAGGCTATGTACTAGTCCTGACTGTCCCGGGGGTATTTTTAGCTAAATTTCACCCCCAAGGCCAGAACTCCACTTTAAGACATCAGCATAACAAAACATGTCGGACAATTTTATGCTCCCAACTTGTGGAAAAAGTTTGGGGGTAGCCCCTTTCTGTTCCAACATGACTGCGCACCAGTGCACAAAGCAAGGTCCACGAAGACATTGATGAGCGAGTTTGGGGTGGAGAAACTTAATTGGCCTGCAGAGTCCTGATCTCAACCCGATAGAATACCTTTGCGATGAATTAGAGTGAAGACTGTGAGCCAGGCCTTCTTGTCCACATCAATGCCTGACCTCACAAATGCGCTTTTGAAAGAATGGCCAAACATTCCCATAGACACACTCCTAAACCTTGTGGACAGCCCTCCCAGAATAGTTGAAGCAGTTATAGCGGCAAAGGGTGGGCCAACTCAATATTGAATCCTACAGACTAAGACTGGGATGACATTAAAGTTTATGTGCGCGTAAAGGCAGATGTCTCAATACTTTTGATAATATGGTGTGTGTGTGTATGTGTATGTATGTGTATGTGTATGTGTATGTGTATGTGTATATATATATATATATATATATATATATATATATATATATATATATTGTAACAGGAAGTCAGCTAAATCTGGGAATGTAGTCACAGGAAGGAGATACATTTCCACCTGATTTAGAAAGTCCATTAATTAATTTAGGGTGTTGGCTACAGAGCTAGCCAGCAGGAAGTTGAAAGGCCTTCACCTGTTCAGAATGAGGGAGTTAAGGCTCTATAATTTGTTCAGAGAAATTCCTATTGTTTGCTGCCTCCAGAAGCTGTGTCCTGAAGCCATGTGGGCTGGGAGCAGGAGGACAGTCAGCGTGTGCCTCCCGACAGGATGTGTGGGCCTGGGAGAAGACCCCCCGGAGTGATGTGTGCCCGGGACGGTAACCAAGGGTGAATACGTCTCAAAGGTGAGAAGACGAACTGTTGATGTGAAAGAAACAAAAAGGACTGTGTTGCCCTGTGAAGCTATTATAAAAGGACTATTGAGTGTCCGCTATAGGACAAGGAAGTCTGCCCGACGGTAGGTTGGAGACAGACACTTAGGCAGGTTCCAGTTGTGAGAAGGTAGCCGCCCACAGAGGCAAGGATTTATTTTCTGTTTTATTTTATTTTGGATGTTTTGCTGCATACAGCCTGGTGAAGAAAACACCATTTAATAAACCACACTGTTTGTTTGCAAGCACTTGTCGGCTACCTCTCTGGGAAAACGCACCCCCCAAGGGGTCATCCACACCCGCCACCGAGCTAATCCCTTACATATGGTGGAGGTATGCAGTGGGCATAAGCAGAGATCCCTGCAATGGAGTGCATATGTTTGATGAACTTTGTCTGGTGCATGAGATTGCACAATCTATGTGTGCAGAGAGAAGATCCTGACAGAAAAAAAAAAGTGTTTTAAAGAGACAGCGGTCTCAAAATTATTTGATGAACTTTGTTGTGTCTGGGGCAAGTGACTGCACAAACTGTGTGCGCAGGAAAAGAGATCTTGCAAGAGAGAGAAAAACTAAATGTGTTAAAGAGACAGTGGTCTCAAATTTTGTTTGCTGGACTGTGAAAAATTTGTTTGTGGAGTTATTGAAGATGGGGCGATCCAAACGCCTGAAAAATGCAAAGATAGATGAAATGAGAGACCGGATTCTATGGATGGAGGGGATGTTACCGTCTGAACCAGCCCCATCCATGCCTAAAGAGAGTCTACTAAAGAGGAAGGTTGTTGTCCCTAGCAACACTGATGAAACTGCTATGGAGACGCAGTGTGCTCAGATGAAAAGTAAACTCAAAATGGAGGAGATGTTGAAACATCTGATTATATCAAATGCAGCTCAACAGCAAGCAAATGCAGCTCAACAGCAGGCAAATGCGGATTTTCAGCAGAGCTTTGCAGCTCAACAAAAGGCTCATCAAGAGAGCATGGCAGGCTGGAAACAGAGACGCCAGCAGCCAATGGAGGCCATCGGTTTGGAGGAAACCGAGTATGTGTGCAGGGCTGAGTTGGATGCCTTGCAACGGAAAATGGAAGAAAAGGAACAAGCCTTGGAATTGCTTAAAATGGAGCATAGAAACTTGCAGGAAACGAATGAACTACTGAAGTCTCATGTGTCACAGTGGGAAGAATCCACTGCTCTTCTTTTGGTCGAGTTGCAAAAACGCAGAGAGACTATAATGGAGAAAGATACCATCCTCATGGAAAAGGAAAGTGAAATTCAGACTTTGCAGAAGCAAAGTATGGCTGATATGTTGGAGTTGCGTAATCAGCTGGAAAAAAGTCTTCAGTCTTTGGGAGCTACAAAAATAGACCTGCAGGAGTCGCAGGAACAGAATGTTGCTCTGAAAGCGACATTGTCTCTCAGCGACAAAGAGAAAAGTGAAAGAGAAGCTAAATTACTGAGTACTGTGTATGAGCTCACTACTTTAAGCAATGTGGTAGATGAATGGCGTGCGGACTGTGAAAGTTGGAAAGGGGAAGCCCAACGTGTCCAGCAGCAGTTAAAGGAGAAAGAAGCCTGTGTGGCAGAATTACATTCTTATTCCCAGATGCTAGCCAATGAGGTGAAGGCTCTTATGCAGGGAAAAGGAGATTGTGAACATAAGAGGGAAAAAGTAGAGGCACAGCTTCTGGAATCGCAAGTCAAGGTGTCAGAAGGTGACCGATTGTGTGCTAAGCTGTCAGAGAAGGCAAACCGACTGCAGGTTGAGTTGGACAATGTTACAAATCAGCTTTCTCAAGCAGACAGCAAATCTAGAGAAATTGCGGAAGATTTTTCTATCTTGGAATCGCAGCTGCAAGACACGCAGGAACTCTTACAGGAAGAGAGGTGTCAAAGGCTGAGTTTTAGCACAAAGCTCAAACAAATGGAAGATGAGAAAAATGGCTTCCTGGAACAATTAAAAGAGGAGGCGGAAGCAAAGAAAAACCTATCAGAGCAAGTCGCAACATTGCAAGCTCAGATAGCGGATATGAAAAAACGCATGGAAGAAAGCGTTGGTTCATTACAGTGTGTTGAAGATGTGAAAAAGAAGTTTGATCACATGCTTGGTGAAGAGAAGACTGTGTCTGCAAAATATGCAGAAGAACGCGCACGTGCAGAAACGGAGGTGCGTGATAACGAGAGCAAAGCCCTGTTCTTGGCTCGCTCTTTGGAGGAAGCTCTAGAGTGTAAGGCTGAACTAGAAAGTGTTAAACAGCTGCGTACAGAAATGGAAGAATTGATCAGCTCCAAGGATGATGTTGTGAAAAGCGTTCAGGAGCTAGAAAAGTCTAAGCGAGCCTTAGAACAGCAACTAGAAGAGATGAAGATTCCGTTGCAGGAACTGGAAGAGGAATTCCAGGCAACAGAGGATCTGTCCCAAAGAGGGGATAGTGTGCCTGATGCAGTTTTTAAAAGGATCAGTGTTTTGGGGTCTGTCCTGAGTGAGCCTCAGAAATGTGACGACATGTGGCTTGAATCACCCCTTTGGAATAATCCGTTCCTTCAAAAACTTCAAGCATTGGAAAATGTATCATTAGAGCTTCAGCAAACAAAGGAGCTGAGTAAGAAATGTGGTGATTTCTCAGTTCAGGCTGAAAACCTAGTGGAGAAAACTAAGGCTGTTGGTGAAAACGTGAAGCAAATGAATAAGTGCCTTTCAGGGAGTGTTTCCAAAATGGAACTGGTGAAAGACGGGTGGCAGAAGTTTGATCGTGATCTTGAGATGCATTCCATGTGGAATTCAGATAGAGAAAAAGAACTAGGTGACCTTGAGCGGTCAAATAGTTCAGCAGAAAGTGCATTGAAGAAACCTGTAAAAGAATGTGTTGCAGTTCCATGCTTCTTCACTGATGCAGAGAGGAGGTCTATAATGGATACCACCCAGATCGCTGGGTTCAACTGTGTTGTTGCCTTTGACCCCTATGTTGGTGGAAGGAAAGTTGATGATGTTCTGGTTGGCTACTTCTGTGAAGAGTTTGGCAAGAAATATAAACTGAATATCAAATCAAATAGTAGGCCTTTACTGCGACTCGCTCAGGAGGGCGAAAAGTTTAAGAAGTTGATGAGTGCAAATGCTTCAGATCTGCCTATAAATATGAAATGTTTGAATGATATTGATATCTCTGGGAAAAGGAACAGGGGTCACTTTGAAGAAATGTGTGACAGCCTGTTGTCTCAATTGGAAAATCCTCTGCACAGCATCTTAGAGCAAGCAAAGCTCAAGAAGGAAGATCATTCCCTTTTACAACAAAAAGTCAATGATTGTGTACAGCTGTATGGAGAGGCAACTCAAGTCACAGAGGGATGTCAAGAGTCCCTACTTGGAACAAAGCTTAGTGAAGCAAAGGTTCTCAAAGTTTTGTGGAAAACATTTATGGATTGCAGAGAGAGGCGTCTTAAGAATGTTGAAGACATTAAGACTAGCCCAATTGAGTTGCCTATGGATCACGGTCCTCCGTGGTGGATTGGACAGACGGTTATGAGGGACAAGCTGTCTGACATTTATGAGAAATCCGTCAATGAAGATGACAAAACAGTTTCATCCGGAAGCTTGAGGATAATAGGAGGCTTATCAGTGAGTCAGCAGTGCTTGACACATGCGTGCCTGGAAATCTGTGTCCCAACCCTAGGGTTGAAACAAGAGGGGGGGGTATGTAACAGGAAGTCAGCTAAATCTGGGAATGTAGTCACAGGAAGGAGATACATTTCCACCTGATTTAGAAAGTCCATTAATTAATTTAGGGTGTTGGCTACAGAGCTAGCCAGCAGGAAGTTGAAAGGCCTTCACCTGTTCAGAATGAGGGAGTTAAGGCTCTATAATTTGTTCAGAGAAATTCCTATTGTTTGCTGCCTCCAGAAGCTGTGTCCTGAAGCCATGTGGGCTGGGAGCAGGAGGACAGTCAGCGTGTGCCTCCCGACAGGATGTGTGGGCCTGGGAGAAGACCCCCCGGAGTGATGTGTGCCCGGGACGGTAACCAAGGGTGAATACGTCTCAAAGGTGAGAAGACGAACTGTTGATGTGAAAGAAACAAAAGGACTGTGTTGCCCTGTGAAGCTATTATAAAAGGACTATTGAGTGTACGCTATAGGACAAGGAAGTCTACCCGACGGTAGGTTGGAGACAGACACTTAGGCAGGTTCCAGTTGTGAGAAGGTAGCCGCCCACAGAGGCAAGGATTTATTTTCTGTTTTATTTTATTTTGGATGTTTTGCTGCATACAGCCTGGTGAAGAAAACACCATTTAATAAACCACACTGTTTGTTTGCAAGCACTTGTCGGCTACCTCTCTGGGAAAACGCACCCCCCAAGGGGTCATCCACACCCGCCACCGAGCTAATCCCTTACAATATATATATATATATATATATATATATATATATGTGTATGTGTATGTATATATATATATTATATATATATATATATATACACACACACACACACACACACACACACAGTCCATTCAGCTGAAGATGGCAGTATAACCCAAGTAGTCATGAAAATGCCCAGCATCCTCTACAGCAGGGGCGTAACAATTGCAACCGGGCCTATCCGGCTCCCCTGTACACCTGGATATGAGGGGCGGTGGGGGCAGCATGTAGAGAAATCACTGTCCTCCTTTTTCCTCCTGTAGCTGCAGGAGGAAAATGAGGAGATTGGTTGCTCTGTATGCTGCCCCCGCCACTCCTCTTATCCAGTTCACTTGTGTTCTGCTGTCTCTGGGCCCCTGTGTGCTCCCCTGATCCCCCCGCCCCCCCCTTCCCACCCCACTGTGCTCCCTCCCCTCTCCTGCCGGCTGTTGCAGGAGATGTGTCACAATAGAGAACCAGGAAGGGGTCAGTAAATATGTAATTTACCAGCTCCTTACTTTTCTGAATGGACAGAATCATAGTCAGTGACATTGTAAAAAGATAAAATAAAAATGATAAAAAATAATACAATTAAAATACCAAAAAATTAAAAACTACTGACACCAGTGGATGAATTTCCAGGATCGCAAAGGTCACACTTGCAACCGTGCCCTGGCATTCCACCACCGCGGGGAGGTCCCAAGATGGCAGGAAGGGGGCCCACTACAGAACTTGTGAAAGGGTCCCGCTGCGGGACCATAATAAAGGGCCCCGCAACGAGAGTAAAGGGCACCAGGATCAGTGGGAAGAGCCCCAGCCAGGGGTCCGGGGGGGGGGGCCCTTCATGGTTTCTTGCACCGGGGGTCTGAAGGTTCTAATTACGCCTCTGCTTTACAGAAAAAAAAAAAAAAAATCACATGATTCCAACAATAACACAGGACAGTGCTAACAGGGGGACCCCTCCTGCCGAGCAATTGTCTGCTCCCGGCAGGGGAAGCCATCCCTGCTGGGAGAAGACAGCGATTTTTGCTAGCAGCTTACCATAATCGTAAGAGAATCCGGCAGGCTGGTTGTATCCAAGTTGATCAACTTGGTACATTCAGCTTGCTCATTAACAGTTCGAATCTTGGCCGGCTCCTGGTGAACCGGACGAGATTTGAACAGTGTATGGCTGGCCTTAGAAAAAGCCTTCTGGTTATTTTAATTTCCAAAAGGTGAGAACTGAATACATCTACAAGTAAAGCAGACAAAATCCTATAACATCCAGCCTCTCAAAGTCTAGTTTAATAATCAGAGAAGCAATTTTTTTTTTACACAAACACTTGTCAGAGCACCACAATATATTACATTTAGAATCTACTGTGTGTCTACCTGCTGGGGATTTTTCCACCACTTCTCCCACTGATCTGTGTAATTGGCTGTAATGGAAATATATCCTATTGGAGCGTCAAACCAGACATAGAAAACCTGTTAAAAAAAAAAAACAAAACAAAAAACAAACCATTTTATAGCTCCAGAAGACATGAAACACTCCAGTTCAGTAGGAAGTTAGTAAGATAGGTTTTATTTACCTTGTCTTTGAAGCCATCCAGTGGCACAGGTGTCCCCCATTTCAGATCCCTAGTAATACAGCGTGGCTTCAAGCCATCACGGATCCAGGAGCGGGTTATGTAACGTGCATTGGTAGTCCAATCTCCAGTTGCAAGAGACTGATCTAACCACTTCTCCAGCCGTTCTTCTAACTGAAAAAGAAAACAAAGAAACACAGATGAACCCCCTTTATGCATAAACAATTAAAGAGAACCTGCAGCATGAAACAAGTGTACAAAAGTTTTTTAGTTACATGTAAAATCCTTTTCTTGATTCCATAAATTAGGAGCATGTGTTGACACCTTCTGGTGAGGATACTGGCAAACAAAGTTGTTAGGGCAGCCCACATAACACACCCCCCCCCCCCCCCCCTCGGAATACTTTTTTGGCAAGCAATCAGAGGAAAAAAGCCAGGACAGGGAGGATGGTGGTCCTGTACTATACTCCAAGAAAAAGGATTTTACAGGCAAGTAAAAAATCCTTGTCAAATTGTACAGCAGAGGACACAGGCTTCCATCAATCAATTCAAGACCATTGGACATTCCCAAGCAATTTAACTGAGGGGTGGGCAATCAATGCCTAAAATAAAATCAAATGCCTAAAATAAGAGAATCAAACAAAGTGGCGTGAAACACCTTGTGGCTCTAGCTGGTATTGGCAGAGGCCTGAACACAGGCCTGGCCCAAGACCTTTTGCTGCCTGGGTCCAAGAATTAAATGCTGCCCCCCCCCCCCCATAAGGCCCCCACGTTTGCGTGTGTGCGTGCGCGAGTGTCTGTGTGTAAGGGGCTGCTTTGTGGGGTATAGGAAAAAAGAACACCAGCAATAACTATATTAAATATAACGTTTAGAAGATAATATACTGTTATCTTCTTTTATACCTCACCACCAGACCAGTCCACCAAACACCCACTGTCTGTCCTCCTGTGTCGGCCGCGGCCACCGCCCTAGAAGGTCCAGCCTGCCCTGCTTGAGATGGAGTGCACTGATGTCATTGCGCACACCACAATCACGCGAGGGACATTCCCCGGAGGAGACGCTCTGCCTCCTCATACTCATCAGGTTGCATTATGGGCTGCAGTTTGAGATATGGAAATGCTGCTCGTGACGCACCGCAAACTGATGACACACAAATGTTGGAAAAAAAATAAAAAATCTTGGGAGTTAATTTGTTGCCCTTTTGAATGTTCCGCCTGGGTCCAATGGACCCAGCGGGACCCATGGTAGGGCCAGCCATGCCTGAACATTCAACTGATAAAAAAAAAATTAAATGTGTGAACAGAGAACCAGATAGCAGCTTTGCAAATATGAGCAGAAGAAGTTATTACAGGAGTCCCATGATTCTACCAGTTGGTTCCAGACCTCATAAAAAGGACAGTTTTACAAAAGGAATGTAATGGGAAGGGTCTTTACAGCCACGCCTCTATAAGAGCCAATGCCTGAAACAGCAATAACCCAATTGCAGGGTAGAACACAATGCATCAGAAAATCAATAACTTCTTGTAAAGCCAAGTCATAAGACACTTGCTTAAAAACAGGGAAATTTTGTTGAGGCTCTGAATCAGAGATAGTAACAGGAACCTCGGGAGTACGTAAAGTATCAGCTTTGAACGCAATGTAAAACAACGTGTGCTTAGAACGCTTACGATTAGATTTTTGCATTAAAGTTGATCTTCACTGCATCTGAGCACCACAAACCAAAAATGCTATTTAATTTATTTTAAATATTTAAAGCATACTCCCCCATCCATCCATGCCTCCAGGCTTTATTTTGGTGAGAAATCTCTTTGAAAAACACCAACTAGGATTTCTGGTCATGGCCATCTTGAGTAAGGGCAAATAATTCATGTAGCATTTACTTCCTGCCCTTAGCTCAGTATGCATACAGGAGAGTGTGCTTAGCTGAGAAAACCCCTCCCTCTTCTCTTCCCCTCCTGAAGACTCCTTGGATGTTTGACATCATTTTCCTAGGTAGGAAACTAGGAGGTGACTGAGGAAATGTAAACAAAAAGTTTAACACAAGTAAATAGGATATACCGTACTTTTCTATCTATTTACGAGTGCTAGCAGCATGAGGATTAAAAATAATCATCAATGTGGATTGAGAGAGTGAAGTTCCACTTTAACTGTGCACAGATCAGAAAACAAACCTAAGTGCATATCAATGGTCTTGTCTCTGCATGCAAGAGCCGATACTCAATTTGTTAAGCTATATTAGGACTCTGGGGAGGACAACCCAATAGTAACAGGGGTCCTAAAATCTATGTTGCAGGTGTCTATCCTTTCTTAGAGAGCAATTATTGCTATTGGTATTATGGAAGGATGGTCTGAGATCACCTGTTAATGAAACTGTCAGTTATACATCAGTGCAGCATTTCAAAGCAGAGAGAAACTAGGTTCAAGGTAAGGCAATGCCTTTGCGTACTTAAAAACCCAAGCAACTGATGGTAGCAAGAGCTGCAAACAGTCGGACTCCCAAAAACACTAGTGAAGTGAGGGCCTTAATAGACAGTGCTTCTTCCAGGCTGAAAATAAGGGAGACTCAACCTAGTGGATGATCTCAGTGTTCTCAGTTTCCTTAGCCCTGATCATGACTAGGTCAAAGGAGAAAATGGCAGAAAAATATAAAAAAAATACTTAAGTGCATCAACTGTTAAGTGATTCACAGTACACCAGACCACTCAGATTCACTTACTAAGATAATTTTTAGAAATTAGGGACACTAGAGGCTGTGCCTATCGCTGCAAAAATGCTTGCCAACAGTTTACAGGAAACCTCAAAGCTCAAAAGATACATTCCAGACAAAACTGCAATGGCAGAACCACAGAGGGGTATGCAAACAATTGTGGGAAAATCGGACATTGTTTAGGCTAGGTGGTTTAGTGTGTGTGTGTGTGTGTGTGTGTGTGTGTGTGTGTGTAAAGCTCTAGAGTAGGAGAGTGCTCTGCAGCTAACAGCACACCAAGGTGTGGATAATGCCGTGATAAAAAGCTAAAAACGAGGGAAGGTCACAGTCCATTATTACCCTGCAAATACCCATTTAGTGGGGTGTGGGAAAGGATTCCAAAGTCAGAGGAAGAAAACCCATATTTTAGCCTGTAGGACTGGTTTTTCAAAAAGGGCATTCGGACACTGGTCACACCAATCCTTGTGCCTCTGCTGTGGACGTGAAGACTTGGTTCTCCGGCTAATTGACACAGAATTCAAGTGCGGAAAGCTCCACAAAGCAGGGCTCAAGTGCCGAAGAGGAGTTACCAGGAATATCCCATAGTTTTATTTATAAAGGGAGTCAGAGACTGGGTCACAGCTGAGGCCTGGAGAGTGCCCTGCGGCTAGCACACAACCCTAAGGTCTGGAAAGCACCACTCGCAAAGCCCAGTGCCCTAGGGTGACAATCCAGGCTAGACCCATGGTTTTTGGTCCAGCAGAGACTAAAGGATTAGTTGAGCCAAGTAGAGAACAGAAAAGTTCCAGAAGCTTGCTTTTCGTATTGAGTAAAGTTATAAAATAAATATTTTTGTGCATCAATATTTTGATTGCAGAAAACAAAACAAATGGTAAAAAAAAAATATATAATTCGAATTTTCCACAGAGAAGAAAGAAAGAAAGAAAGAAAGAAAGAAAGAAAGAAAGAAAGAAAGAAAGAAAGAAAGAAAGAAAGAAAGAAAGAAAGAAAGAAAGAAAGAAAGAAAGAAAGAAAGAAAGAAAGAAAGAAAGAAAGAAAGAAAGAAAGAAAGAAAGAAAGAAAGAAAGAAAGAAAGAAAGAAGAAGAAGAAGAAGAAGAAGAAGAAGAAAGGACCAGTCACCAGACTCTATAAAGCTATCTTTTGCCCATTACTGAACTCATTGTGCCTTGTTCTGCACTGTAAAGAGGGACATTTTGGTACAGACAAGGCTTTGCTTCCTCATGTCCGAGCTGCTCGATTACTGGTGGGGTAATATTTAAAAAGCAACAGGAAATCAAATTAATGCACAGTCAGACACACTGACCTTTTGTCAAGAGCGTGAACAAACAGAAAAAAACCCTTTTTATCACACACTAGTTAAGAGTTATAATTATAGAGGTGGTTAACAAGGGTCAGATGTGCACAACAGAGTCATGAGCTTAAGCAGCAACATATGATGCACGACAGGGAAGAGAGGAGAGTAGCTGCACGACCAGACAAAAATACAACTGTTGCCTTGGTCGCAAAGCAGAGGCAAAATATTAATGCTTCCATATCTGCATGCAAAATGCACACAAACTACTGTTTTCAGATGCAATTGCATTAATAGTCCCTATGATTCTTTACTTTGTGTCCAGAACTGTACTGGAGCATAGCCACTAACAGCAAAGAAGGACACCTGCAATGGCAAAAAACACAAAAGGGGAAGCAAGACAGATCAGGCTAATTCCCAAAGTTTTAAGACTAGAAAAAATTTGTACTCGCTGTAAAATCATTTTCTCAGAGTTCTTTGACAGACAGCTCCATATTCTTCACCATAGGGTTATGCTGCCTCTACAGGAGTAGGACTAGGCAGACAACACAAAGTCTTGGCTACACCCCGTGGGCCGTTCTCGGCTGGCATAATCCCCCTCTCTGTTTAGAGATACTGCTTGTTACAGAAGCATAAAAGCTCCTTAGTGGGGTGGATGCTGTGTCTGTCAATGAACTCTGAGATAAGGATTTTACGGCAAGTACAAAAATCCTATTTTCTCTTCCGTTCATTGACAGACACAGCTCCATATTCTTCACCATAGGAACATTCCAGGGCAGTGCCAAACATGAGGGGTGGGAACAAACCCAAGGCTAAACACAAGCCAATCCAGGTAATAGTAGTTCAACTAGAACAGGAGCCCAACCTGAAATAAACCCTCTAAAATCGTAGCCTGCAAAACTTTGGCATCCGCAGATGCCAAAACATCCACTCTGTAAAACGTTGAAAAATATGCACCAACGACCAAGTGCCCGCCATGCACATCTGCACCACTGACATCTGATGACGGAGTGCCCAAGAAGCACTAAAGTGCCAGAGTAGAATGTGACATCACAGAGAAAGGGGGGTACCCGACTTAAGCGAATAAGCCTGGGTCACCATCTGGCTGATCCATCTAGAAGTGGTAGCAGAGGAAGCCCCTTACGCGGCCCGTCAGTAATCACAAAGCTCTGACCTCCAAAAAGGACTCAGCAGCTGCCAAATAGATTCAAATAGTTTGAACACCATCCAGGGTATGCAAAGCAAACTTCCTGGGATGAGTCGGCCTGTGACACAATGTCCTCATTCAAATGGAAATCAGAGCCTACCTTCGGGAGGAACGAAGGCCATGGTCGCAGGACCACTTGATCCCTGTGAACCACCAGATAGGGAGAACGCCAAGACAGTCGCCAATTCCGACACCCTGCGAGCAGAGGTGATAGCCACCTTTGTAACAGCTTAAGCAAAAGGGATCTCCCATATATATCTCAAAGGGAGGTTTTTGAAAAACAGGCAGAACCAGGTTCAAATCCCACAGTGGCAGAGGAGACTGTACAGGCAGAGTCAAATGATAAACCCCTTGAAGGTATGTACGCACCAATGAATGTAAAAAGCCAAAAAAGGTCTTTGAAAAAAAAAAGACCGCGAAGGCAGACAGGCACTTGGCCAGTTTCTGGTCAACACGCCGTTGAAGAAAGGCCAAAACCTTAGCCACCGAAAATGAACGAGGATGGACTCCTCGAACCTCACACCAGGGAATGTATGCCTTCTATGCCCAATGATAAAGCTTTCGGCGCCTTCAATATGGTCGGAATCACCGAGCTATACAAGCCCCTGTCCTTCAGCACCTGACTCTTAACAGCCAGGCCGTCAATGCCAGCGACCGTAAAACAGGATGGAAGTTCGGCCCTTGAGACAATAGATCGTCCCTGAGAGGAAGCCTCTAGGGGACGTCGGGGACCAGTCGCATCAGGTCGGCGTACAAAGACCGGCGAGACCAGTCCGGAGCCACCAGAATGACCGGAATGCCTTCGGCCCCGACCCTGCATTAAAGTCACGGAAGAAGCTGGGAGCAGGGGAAAGGCGTAAATCAGATGGTACGGGCTCAATGAAACCACCAGAGGGTCCGTGGCATCTGCCAGAGGATCTCGCGACCTGGCCACAAACCTCAGCATCTTTCTGTTGTTGAGCCAAGACACCAACAGAACCACCTTGGGGGTGCCCCACCGCAGACAAATCTTATGAAAACGTGTCCAGATGGAGGGACCATTCTGCCAGGTCCAACGCCTGACGACTGAGGTAATGTGCCTGACAAGGCAGAGGACCGGAACAAACCGCTCTGCCCACCGAAGAATGCTGGACACCTCCAGGGCCGCCAACACACTCATGCTACCCTGGGGATCCACATAAGCCACGGCTGTGGCATTGTGCGACTGAATCTACACCGGGAGCACCCAGAGCTGCTCTGTCCAATGATCCAGGCAAAGCCTGATTGCTCAAAGTTTCAAGACATAGATGGGCATCTGTAGCAAGGTCGAGGAGCGCAGCCACCAGAGAACACTTTATCGCCCGATTAAGGAAAATCACTTTGTCCAGCGACTTGGGGCACTTGTCCCATTTGACCAGAATCTCTTTTTGAAGGAGCCTCGTGTAGAACTGTGCTAAGGGAACCACACCCAGGGTGGACACCATTAGGCCAATCACTCGCATGCACGCCCGAAGGGACGACCACTCGTGGGCTAGCAGCAGTTGAATTGCAGAATGCAATTTCTGCAATTTTTCCAGAGGAAGGAACACTGGCTAGAAGTGAAGCCCAAAAAAATAGACAAAAGCAAGAACCTAGGTCCTACTCCTGAACTAGGCAAACAAAAAACAGTATCTCTAAGCAGAGAGAGGGGGGATTCTGCTGAGGACAGCCCACAGGGTGCAGCCAAGCTTTTGTGTTGTCTGCCTAGTTCTACTCCTGTAGAGGGCAGCATAACCCTATGGTGAAGACTATAGAGCGGTGTATGTCAATGAACGGAAGAGAAAATTATCTTCTTTCATCCACATGAACGGTTTTCAAATCTCATTTAACTTTGCTAATTTTTTTGAAAAAAACAAAACAAAAAAAGATCCTTGTTTTGGCATGTTTGGGAATTGGGCCTCATGCCCGTAAGACATTTTAAAATCAGAGCCTCATAACACCACATGCTGTCAAAGGATATTTACAAACAGAGCATTATCTGGCCATCTCTGCTCTGCTAACAGTACATGAAAAGCATCTGGCAGAAGACTGAAGCTTGTTTAACAGCTTATCTAAAGGCCCGTTTTCTGTTACACTAGGGAATGGTTTGAAGCCCCTCCACTTTTTGTCTTGTAGACTTAGCAGAAAGTGAAAAAAGGAATGTATCCAACGTGAAGGAAAGCCCTCCATAGACAGTTGTCACTAAACAAGTGTCCCAGCTGGAAGCAACCCACCCCCCCCCCCCATTCCTCTAAGTTCTTCTAACTCAACATTTTGGATTTCTCTTCACTTTTAGTCCTAGTGACAATGGTCATCAAGGCAAATAAAGTGAATCTCCCTGGGAGGGTACAGAACTTAAACAGTCATTCCTCTTCTGTACTGTGGCCGAAAAATGTAGGGAAAAAAGTTTTAGATACACGTTAAAATATTTCTAGGATTAGATCAAGTTGCTAAATTAAAACCGGCCTCAGAAAAAGGACAGTGCTCTCAGAATGTGTCATACCTTAGGCAGGTCTAAGAAAAGATGCCGAGATGATTTAATTACAGGAGACTGCTTACACACTTTGCACTGAGGTCTCTGTAAAACAAAGGCAAAATGTTAAAACAACCAATCACCAAGATAACTTTCCATATTGATATACTACACAAAAAAATAAATAAACAACAAAACACACACTCTTTCATGTTTATTATTTGCCCAACCCCCCAGCCTGGTCTGGGACATGGATATAAAAGAATAAATAAACTCCATTGTGGGCTCCATTGCTATAAATGTGCAAGTATGTATATTATGGCAGAATCACCATAGAATTAAATAGTCTTTTAGGAGCAAGAAATGCAGTTCTTCCTTCCAAGTAGATTACTCCATAGTATAACAGACCACAAAAGGCCTTGGTCACCTATTTTCTTTGTCAAACACCTTGCAAAATAAGGTCCCATAATTGCTTAAGAGTACAGTACAGCAGATGAATCAACCACAACAGGGTAACTTGTACTCTTTCCTGTACAACATACCGACGTACCGTATGTAAATAAATTCAAGTTCTTATTTAAGTTCTGTTGGGGAGATTTTCCAATTTTTTGGGACAGAAGTGAGGGGAAATCCTCAGTAGAGACATGAAAGCATAACTGAAGGCAAACCATTTTTCCCCACCCATTTCCGATATAGAGTAAGTGAGGGTTGTAACCCTATTGAGATTTCCCTTCACTTTCTGTTCCACAGTAACAGGAAGTGTAACAGGAAGTGGGAGGAAATCCAAAGTGATGGAAATCCCTTGTAGTCACATGTGATGGATGAGAAAGGAGGGCTGGCGGGGATCAGCATGTCAGAGCAGCTTCCTGCTCTGCATGTGGAGGAAACCACTTCTGCATTACAGACTGCTGAGCTCCTTGTCCCCTACTCTGCTGTTCCCATGTATGATGCTCCTCTCACGTTCGACCCAGAACTCAGCAACTATGCAGAAAAAGCAAGCGCACATTTCACATTAGGGAGGCAAGTAATGTATTTCTAAAAAATAATTGTTAGATCAACAGCTTGCTGATCATACCAATGTTCCAGTGAGCTGCAGATCTGAAAATATCAGGGGTTCCCTAAGATCTCAAACTTTTTGTTAAGGGTTCCTCCAAGGTAAAAAAAAAAAAGTTGAGAGGGTCTGCTTTAAAAGGCTCCAACTAGATCCAGGCAATGTAGAGAGATTTCCTTTGGATGCTTAGTAACAGGGGATAGACATAGGAGAATGATGTCCTTGTTGCGGTGGCATGCTGAGACCTTTTCAGGGAATACTGCAAATCTTACTACGCACTCACCCTCCATAGTAAAATCCCCTATAGAACCCAATAACTTTCTTCGGAGTTGAATCATCTTTTAGACCAGTGTTTCTCAACTCTGGTCCTCAGGGCACACTAACAGGCCAGATTTTAAGTGTTACCTTGGGGAGATCAGACTAGAATACTGCAATCACTGAGCACTGATATCACCTGTGATGTATTTCAGTTTTCTTGAAAACCTGGCCTGTTAGTGTGCCCTGAGGACCAGAGTTGAGAAAAAACTGTTTTAGACTGTGCACCCTGCCCAGAGATGCAGCATCCTGGGCTCTATTCCGAGCAGAAAATACCAGACTCAGGGAAGGCTATAGAGTACAACAGACAAATCTCCATCCAAACTTCAGTGCATTTTCCAGACTATTATATTTTGTGGCAATTATCTTATCAGCTGCTGCATGCTTAGGACTTAATGCCCCTGAATTAAGCCTAAACACTTCTGGGATATAAATATCCCATATACTAATAAATATTAACCCAATTATCATCCACTATATGACTATAAAAAGGTTTACAGATAACAAAGCCGTTATGGCAGTACCTTTAACTCTACAGCATTGATAAGTTTTCCACACTTGTCACACTGGTCACCTCTGGCCTCCTCATAATTACAGAAGGGGCATATTCCTTCCACAAAACGATCCGCCAAGAATCTCTGACAGGTCTCGCACCGCAGCTGCTCCACAGTGTCTTCCAATAAGAAGCCTCTTTCCAGTAGTCGATGGAAGATGTCCTGAGCGATTCTGTATTACATGTGCACAAATTTTTACTTTATTGCTATGAAAAACACCAGCATTATCCTTCCTCATAATAACTTCCTTGATCTTTATTATACACCCCCCCCCCCCACCCTGAAATACATCAGCATTCACTTTCTTTGTAATTTCACAACAGTTGCACTGTAACAAATGTAGTCATTGGCATGTTAAAAATGACAGGGAAAACCTCACACTTATTTTGGGTGGAGCATGATGGGTGCAAGCTGTCCTGGGTTCCAATGTCACTCAGGACACCGTCACTGACATATTTTGGTTGGTGTCCTCCAACAATCTATTTGATCTATATTCAATCAGGTAGGCTAAAGTGGTCCTAAAGGCTGAAGGTTTTTACCTTCATGCATGAAGGTAAAAAAAAATGGATTTTTGTAAGAACTTACCGTAAAATACTTTTCTCTGAAGTTCCATGACAGACGCAGCTCTTATGCTTCTTAACCATTGGGTTATGCGCCATCTACAGGAGTAGAACTAGGTAGTGAAAAAAAATTCACTGACACGCCTACAGGGGCTGTCCCTTCCAGCATAACCCCCACACACTCTGCCACAAGCCAGTTTCGTAGCAAGCAGTGAAAAAAAGATGACACAAACCATCCCCATAACAGAGGGTGCTGCGTCTGTCAATGGACTTCAGAGAAAAAGGATTTTACGGTAAGTTCTTACAGAAATCCAGTTTTCTCTATTGTCCATTGACAAACGCAGCTCTTATGCTTCTTAACCATTGGGACGTCCCAAAGCAGTGTATGCATGAGGGGTGGGAAGAACGCAACCAAAAAACAGTTACGTTTTTCCAAAAAGGCTAAAACTTAGCCAACTGGGTAACAAGCTCAACCAGGAACAACAGGAGCTTACCCAAAAAGAAAAAATTAACCCCAGAAAGAGAAAACAAGTCTCTTTAAACAGCAGCCTGCAAAACCATGCGGCCAAAGGAGGAATCCTGTTGTGGAAATTTTATTAATATGTATGTGGACATTTCTTTAGGATGTATTTTAGTTAAATTGCCATTATGTCTCCCAGTGTCAGTTTACTGGTAATCGCTATGCACGGCGAATATTGCTTTAACTGGCATCGAGGAAAGACCTGCAATTGTGGAAACCTTCCATCAAATGGAGCCTGAACGCTATTTGTAGCCAGGTAATCCCCATCGATGGTGCTGGTCTGGATCTATGGCAGTGCAAGGAGAGCTCCACTGCACCAATTTATATCAGCCAACCGGGGCCCCCGGTATTCACTGACGGAGATATGTTTGTGATATGGAACTCTTATCGTCTTGATAATATCTGCCCTTTACCAGGATTAGTGGCATCTTTCTGTCATATTTGATCCAAATGATTGAAATACTGCTGCTGTTGTCTTTTACAGATATAATAATAAAGTCTCATTCACTGGAACAATAGCATGATTACCATCAAATGTTTTTTTATGAACTATATTATATAGGATCCACTCTAACAGGTTAAGATGGAAGTGCATGCACACGTATTGGCGGGGCAATGTTCATGAGATACAAGCTAGTTCCATTGCATAGTATTTGGCGGGCATTTTTCCTACACGTGGGTTTCATTATAGTAATGGTGCACGGTCACTCGTGCATCCAACGGCGGGAAACTCAGGCACGCGGCTCTGCTCCTGCATGAACATGCACTCCCCTTTCTATTGTACTTTTGAATGTATACATGTCTGTGATTAGTGGTGTTGACGCCACTCCCCTGTAGCCCCCTTTTGTTCTCTGCCTATAAAAAAAACCTGAGCTCTGCTGTAAAAGCAGATATACTTCAGTTGGCATCGAACTGACACAGCGAGTGTCTGTATATTTCCTTGTCGCAGAGCGCGCTGGGATAACCTTATACAAAAGAGCTGTACATTGTACTTTTCAGTACAAAGGATTAATGGCACTTGGCGCGTATTAATATCCACAAGTGTGCTTTTCAGCGCAGTGAAGTGAAAAGTACAAAGGATTAATGGCACTTGGCGCGTATTAATATCCACAAGTGTGCTTTTCAGCGCAGTGAAGTCTTCAGTGCACCTAGAGAATTTCTATGTTCCAAACCCCATTAATTTCCACCACAATTCGAAGATGCCAATAAATCTACCTTGTAGAATTTTGTAAACGTATGCACGGACAACCAGGTCGCCACCTTACATACTTGGGTAACAGAGGACTGATGGCGAAAAGCCCAAGAGGCACTCAGTGCCCTAGTAGAATGCGCCTTTACAGGGAAAGGAGGAACCTGACCCTTCAATGAATGAGCCTGAACGACAGCCTGCCTAATCCATCTGGATATAGTCACAGCAGACGCAGCCAAAGCTTTAGGAGATCCCTCAGTAAGGACAAAAAGAGAATCTGATTTCCGAAAGGACTTATCGCCCAAACCGCATCCAGAGAATGCAATGCAATTTCCTTGGTATGCTTCGGCTGACAGAGTGAAGGCAAAACAATGTCTTCATTCAAATGGAAATCAGACACCACCTTAGGAAGAAAAGACAGATTAGGTCAGAGAACCACTTTATCTCTGTGGACGACCAAATAGGGCGGACAGAAAAGCGCCAACTCAGACACTCTGCGAACAGTAGTAATCGCTACCAAAAAAGCAACCTTCTGAGACAACAAAAGCAGAGAAATGTCTCCAATATAAAAGGAGGCTTTTGAAGAACAGACAAAACCGAATTCAGATCTCACGGAGGCGCCAGATGACGCACCCTTTGAATAAAGGTGCGAATTAAGGTATTAACAGCCAACGGATGTTGGAAAAATATTGCCAAGGCCAACACCTTGCCCTTTATCGTGCCCAAGGCCTACCGTTGCTCGACTTTCTGGAAGAAAGCCAAGACTCTCACAACCGAAAACAAGCGAGGGTGCAAAGATTGCAATTCACACCACGAAATGTACGATTTCCATGTACGATGATAAATCTTCCTGGAAGTCGCTTTCCTAGCCCTCAACAGCGTAGGAATCACAGACTTAGAGAGACCCCTGTCTCTCAGCACATGGCTTTCAACAGCCATGCCGTTAAAGCCAGCGACAGTAAAGAAGGATGGAAGACCGGCCCCTGGGACAGCAGGTCCTCCCTTAGAGGCAGTCACCAGGGAGGCTCAACGACCAACTTTACCCGGTCTGCGTACCAAGCCCGACGATGCCAGTCTGGGGCCACCAGAATCACCGGAACGTTTTCCACCGCCAGCCTGCAGAGAAACCTCGATAACTGCTGTATCAGCGGAAAAGCACAAATCAGCGATACTGGCTCCATGGAGCCACCAACGCGTCTGCGGCGTTGGCCAGAGGGTCCTGAGCCCTGGACACGAACCTTTGCACCTTCATGTTGAAACGAGATTCAAACAGGTCGACCGCCGGGGTGCCCCAACGGACACACAGGAGACGAAATACCTCCGGATGAAAGGACCATTCCCCTTGATCCAGAACCTGACGATTCAGGTAATCCACCTGCCAATTCTCCACTCCTGGAAGGTGAACTGCGGAGTGAGCCGAAACATGTTCCTCGGCCCATGTCAAAAATCTCGGCCATCTCCTGGGCCGTACGGGCACTCTTGGTGCCCCCTTGATTGATGTAGGCCACAGCCGTGGCATTACCGGATTTGATCCGAACTGGGAAATCTCGAAACCAATTCATCCAGTTGATCTCGTGAGGTGGCTCAAACATATCATACTTTCTAAGGACCGTGGATCCTTGTTCCACTTGACAAGAATCTCTTTCTGCAGAGGCCTAGAGTGAAACTGAGCGAATAGGACCACCTTGAAAGTCGACACCATCAGACCCAAGGCTCTCATGCATGTCCGTAGAGAGGAGAGATCGTTGTCCCTCAGCGACCGCAGCTCTCCCTGCAACTTCTGAGGTTTGTCCCCGGAAAGAAAGACCCTCGCAAAGGAGGAGTCCAGAGTCAGTCCCAGGTAATGCAGATGCACCAACGGGGTCAGTGCAGATTTCTTGAAGTTAATGGTCCACCCGAACTCTTGAAGGGTCTAAACCGTGAATTCCAGGTCACCCAACAAGGCTGGTTGAGAGTGCTCTCAGCGGAAGATCGTTCAGGTATCCCAGGATCACGATCCCTCGATGGCGCAGCAACGCCAACACCGGGGCCAAAACCTTGGTGAAGACTCTGGGAGCAGAGGCGAGACCAAAGGGTAATGTGACAAATTGAAAGTACTCCTCCAGCACTGCAAAACGGAGATACCTCTGATGTCCCTCGTATATAGGGATGTGTAGGTATGCATCTTTGATGGCGATGGAGGCTAGAAAATCCCCCTGATTTAAAGACGCTACTACCGACTGAATGGATTCCATCCAAAACTTCTGCACCCGCACAAAGCGGTTCAGAGACTTGAGAAGGGTCAATATTGGATGCACCTTGCCCTCTTTTCTGGGCATAGTGAACAGGTTTGAATAGAAACCTCAAAATCGTTCCTGCGGAGGAACCGACACAATCACTGTGTTAAGAGGTCCTGCACTGCCTCCCAGAGATCCCACAAGCGATCCGGAGACAGAAGAAGATTTGAGGGAAAGAATCTGTCTGGTGGACGAGACCGAAATTCGATCTTGTACCCTGAACGAATCAGTTAGTGGACCCATCTGTCCTAAATCAAGGATGTCCAGGGTCCCTTAAAGCAACGCAGACGTCCCCCCACCCTAGAAACGGGTAAGGGGGCGCCCCTTCATACAGGAGGACTTGTCTGCCGAACTGGACTGACTAGTCTTGGGCTTACCCGACCAAGCCTTTTTGCTCCCTCCAGAGGCCCTGAACGGTTTACCTTTTTCTTATGCCCCTGAGGCACGAAAAAAAACGCCTATGAGCCATGAAGGAGGGCTTCCGCCTACCACGGAGCACCTTTCCTTTGGAGGATTGGGGGAGAATAGTACGCTTCACCCAGAAAAGGGAGATCTGTCAAGGCCTTCTTTGAAGCCTGGTCCGCCGACCAGCTGTTCAGCCACACCATGCGGCGTATGGCAATCCCTACCGCTGACGTCCAAGGCCACATCGCACAGGAACACCAGGGCCTTAACCCATTCCGTTACGGTCTGTGAAACCAGAACAAACACAAAATATTGGTTTTAGCCCCGACCCCTCCAAAACATGTAAGTGGCGGGAAAGGGATTCCAACCGTCTGTCCACCGGGTTCGTAAACGCCGGGGAATCTTCCACGCGTAACACAGTAGATTTGTTTAAACTGGAAACCGGGTGATCCACCCTAGGTGGCACCGTTCAGTGGTTCGAGACTGAGTCAGCAAAGGGATAACGACGTTTAAAGCGCTTCAGCACCACTAGCACGTGCTTAATGTGCCGCCATTGCTCGCTCACAATAGTGTGAAATCCTCGGGACAAGGAAACACCTGACCTGATTTCTGGGCTTTGCGGGAGCCAAAAACTACCTGCGTTCCTGACTGTGTGGGCTCATTAGACAATTTTAAAATGTCCCTTACTGATAAAATTAGTGCTTTCACCATAGCGCATTCCCGCACTGCAGCTGAGGAGGCCATATCCCACTCGCCATCCGACAGCGAGGACAGGGATTCCTCAGGGGGGTTGTCCGTGGTGACCACATCAGACTCTGAATCAGAGGATAGAGACGACAGAGGCCGATTTTTGCTAGTGACTTGTTTCATTACAAAGTCTCTCAAAGCTGCAGAAAGAGACATCAGGGACAGCGAACCGGATGCACCGGTAGGCGTACTGAGGGGGTCAGATGGAGAATTACCACTTGGGACTCCATTGCAATGTCACTGTAAAAGTATGCACTGCCCCTTTAAATTGCCATCGCGATCCGCACCGACCGATCATAATGCAACCGGAGTTACCCTTTAAGCTAATGCAACCGGAGTTAACCTTTAAGCTAATGGCAGGTAGCAGTGTGCGCAGGGAATGCCCAAAAAGCCCATTAATACTCTACCACCTCAGAGAATAAACAGAAGGGTCTGCAGCATGCAGAGCACAAGAAGTTTCTCATAGGAAATTACATCACAACAGGCCGAACTGCCTGTGTAGCTACAGACTACACAAAAATGGTGCCAATGCAAAAGTATAGGAAGCCCAGTGAAAATGGCCACTGCATCTCTCACACAGGGAGCCGATGCCCACACTTAAGATGGCGGCTGAAAACGCTGCCATGCGGTCAGGACCCAAACATGAGGCCACACCAGAGATCTACCAAAAAGACCCCCGCAGGATAAGGTAACATTGCACACTTCCCCCTCCATGGGTACCAGGCGCTGACATATAGCGCTCCCAGATCGGGAGCAAAGAGGGCAGGGCCAGAATCCTGACAGGCCAGGGGGATCTTTTAGGAAGCAGGGATCCTACTATCCCCCCCCTGTGGGCCCACAAGCTTCCCCCCCCCCCAGAGGCAGCTAGGGACATGGAGGGCTCAGTTTACTCACAATACCATGGACCGGGTGGGCTCCACTCCGGACAGACCACCTCCCACCCTGAGTGGGGGTGCTGCCAGCCGAGGGGTATGCTGCGACTCAAGGCATTCCAGGTCGATGCGTCATGGCGAGACATCCACTCGCAGGCTCATCCCTGTTCACAGGGACACTATCATGGCGAGGCCTAGTGCGGGACTATAACCTTGTAGTTCACCAGCAGGATCCCCCTGACACTAGCTAGTGATAGTGAGTAAAGAAAAATAAACACATTTTCTTAAAAGAAGAAAAAACTCAGACCGAAGTCCCAGCAGGAAACAAAGGTCCTACTCCTTCACTAGGCAGCAAGAAACTGGCTTGTGGCAGAGTGTGTGGGGGTTATGCTGGAAGGGACTACCCCTGTAGGCGTGTCAGTGAATTGTTCTCACTACCTAACACTACTCCTGTAGATGGCGCATAACCCAATGGTTAAGAAGCAGCGTCTTTCAATGGACAATAGAGAAACCTTATGTGTGCAGCGCCCCCCCCCCCCCAATCCTTACCTGAGCCCCCTCAGATTCAGTAAAGTTCACAATAGCCTTGGCTGGATAAGGACTCTCCCTCCTCATTGGCTGAGACAGCAGCGGGAGCCCATTGGCTAACACAGAATTGTCAATCACAGCCAATGAGCCAATTAGGAGACAGCATGGGGGGGGGGGGGGGGGCAAAAGGTATTAGTCTACTTGATTTCTGACAGAATACACAGACTGAATTCTTACTTTGTTTGGTGTGAAGTAGTTGTTCTGCCAAAAAAGTCAAAGGAGATGTTGAACCACTTATATATGTCAGTGTGGACAGCATTGTACTTGTCACAGATCTGCTGTGGGGTCATCCCTTCTTCCATTGCTTTGGTTTCAGTTGCTGTGCCATATTCATCTGTCCCACACACAAACAGAGTGTTCCAGTTCCTTAACCGACAGTACCTGTAAGATCCAATGCAAGATTTTATTTTCCTTTCAGTGAAATCAAAAGCTGGATCATGTACAAATATTACTATCCAGCTGGGAAAAATAGGGAAGACAAAAGTATTACAAAACCCATGCTAAAAGTAAATCGCCTAAAGGCAAATAAAAAAAAAAAAAAAACACAAGGAAAAAAAACAAAAAAAAACAAACACTATCATGCATGTGCCTACAATTCTCCCTTAAATGATCATAAGAACTCAAAATTATAAAAGGCCCATTTAGGTTACGAAATTAATAGAAAATGCGGGTATCCATTATAAATTGACGTATAAATTGAGAAAGTCCAGCACTAAGGATAAAGGGAAAGATAAGGCTGCAGCCTCCCTCAGATACAACCAAAGGCTTTATATCAAAGATTGTGATAAAAAAAAAAAAAAAAAAAAAAAGAAGGGGGGGGGGGGTAAGGGAATTGGCGCTGCCGGAAATAGGGTATATAAAAGGTAAAATATATGTTATGGTAAAGGACAAGTGTGTGAACTAAATAATTGGGGTGATAAAAAGTGTCCAGTTATAAACAACTTACCACATAGAAGTAAATTGAATAAAAATTATTATATATATATATATATATATATATATATATATATATATATATATATATATATATATATATATATATATATATATATATATATATATATATATATACATATATACACATATACATACATATACACACACACACACACACACACACACACACACACACACACACAAATAATCTCCAATCACTTATGTGTAAGTATATAGCCATATACATCAATAAGGGTATACATATTAAGTTATAAATCAAGCACACATGTGGTAATCTGATAAACAACAGCAAAGTGACTTAGTGACGTGATCTAGGCTCATAAAAGGTCAGCCCAGTAAAAGAGACTTTGTGACAAAGTGCAATCAGGATAAATATTGCAACAAAATATTGTGTGAGCAGTATAATAGATATAAATTCATAAAAGGTGTACACCTTTTATGAATTTATATTTATTATACTGCTCACGCAATATTTTGTTGCAATATTTGTTGCAATATTTATCCCGATTGCATTTTGTCACAAAGTCTCTTTTACTGGGCTGACCTTTTATGAGCCTAGATTACGTCACTAAATCATGGCTGTTTATCAGATTACCACGTGCGTTTGATTTATAACTAATATTTATACCCTTATTGATGTACATAGCTATATACCTTACGTACGTATATATATATATATATATATATATATTATATATATATATATATATATATATATATATATATATATATATATATATATATATATATATATATATATATACTTACACATAAGTGAGTGGAGATTATTTGTGTATATATACAGTGGGTACGGAAAGTATTCAGACCCCCTTAAATTTTTCACTCTTTTTTTATATTGCAGCCATTTGCTAAAATCATTTAAGTTCATTCTTCTTCCTCATGAATGTACACATAGCACCCCATACTGACAGAAAAACACAGAATTGTTGACATTGTTGCAGATTTATTAAAAAAGAAAAACTGAAATATCACATGGTCCTAAGTATTCAGACCCTTTGCTCAGTATTTAGTAGAAGCTCCCTTTTGATCTAATACAGCCAGGAGTCTTTTTGGGAAAGATGCAACAAGTCTTTCACACCTGGATTTGGGGATCCTCTGCCATTCCTCCTTGAAGATCCTCTCCAGTTCTGTCAGGTTGGATGGTAAACGTTGGTGGACAGACATTTTTAGGTCTCTCCAGAGATGCTCAATTGGGTTTAAGTCAAGGCTCTGGCTGGGCCATTCAAGAACAGTCACGGAGTTGTTGTGAAGCCACTCCTTCGTTATTTTAGCTGTGTGCTTAGGGTCATTGTCTTGTTGGAAGGTAAACCTTCGGCCCAGTCTGAGGTCCAGAGCACTCTGGAGAAGGTTTTTGTCCAGGATATCCCTGTACTTGGCCGCATTCATCTTTCCCTCGATTGCAACCAGTCGTCCTGTCCCTGCAGCTGAAAAACACCCCCACAGCATGATGCTGCCACCACCATGCTTCACTGTTGGGACTGTATTGGACAGGTGATGAGCAGTGCCTGGTTTTCTCCACACATACCGCTTAGAATTAAGGCCAAAAAGTTCCATTTTGGTCTCATCAGACCAGAGAATCTTATTTCTCACCATCTTGGAGTGCTCAGGTGTTTTTTTAGCAAACTCCATGCGGGCTTTCATGTGTCTTACACTGAGGAGAGGCTTCCGTCGGGCCACTCTGCCATAAAGCCCCGACTGGTGGAGGGCTGCAGTGATGGTTGACTTTCTACAACTTTCTCCCATCTCCTGACTGCATCTCTGGAGCTCAGCCACAGTGATCTTTGGGTTCTTCTTTACCTCTCTCACCAAGGCTCTTCTCCCCCGATAGCTCAGTTTGGCCGGACGGCCAGCTCTAGGAAGGGTTCTGGTCTTCCCAAACGTCTTCCATTTGAGGATTATGGAGGCCACTGTGCTCTTAGGAACCTTAAGTGCAGCAGAAATCTTTTTGTAACCTTGGCCAGATCTGTGCCTTGCCACAATTCTGTCTCTGAGCTCTTCAGGCAGTTCCTTTGACCTCATGATTCTCATTTGCTCTGACATGCATTGTGATCGGGAAGGTCTTATATAGACAGGTGTGTGGCTTTCCTAATCAAGTCCAATCAGTATAATCAAACACAGCTGGACTCAAATGAAGGTGTAGAACCATCTCAAGGATGATCAGAAGAAATGTAAAGCACCTGAGTTAAATATATGAGTGTCACAGCAAAGGGTCTGAATACTTAGGACCATGTGATATTTCAGTTTTTCTTTTTTAATAAATCTGCAACAATGTCAACAATTCTGTGTTTTTCCGTAAATATGGGGAGCTGTGTGTACATTCATGAGGAAGAAGAATGAACTTAAATGATTTTAGCAAATGGCTGCAATATAACAGAGTGAAAAATTTAAGGGGGTCTGAATACTTTCCATACCCACTGTGTGTATATATATATATATATATATATATATATATATATATATATATATATATATATATATATATATATATATATATATATATATATATATTTTTTTTTTATTCAATTTACTTCTATGTGGTAAGTTGTTTATAACTGGACACTTTTTATCACCCCAATTATTTAGTTCACACACTTGTCCTTTACCATCACATCTATTTTACCATTATATACATTATTTATATACCCTATTTCCAGCAGCGCCAATTCTCTTACCCCCCCTTTTTTGATCACATTATCTCTGACGAATCACATAATTTTGCAGTGTGCACAATAACTCCAGATCATGGCTCCCTGGTGTTGTTTTGCAAATTAAAAGTAAAAAAAGTTTTTACTTTTGGTCCAGCTAAATTACCTTGAATGCTGAAGATATGTTGGGACCGCGCTATGCAGTTATCCAGGGCAGTCCCACTGCATGACAAGGCAAATGCCTCGTCTCCTGTGTGCCCGATTCACACCACTGCATTGCATGCGCTACTTTTTAGCTTATTGGAGTGTGGCAGGCAATTGAACTTTATGAAAAGTTTTTGTTGTGTGACAATTCAATAAAGTTTTATAAATAAAAAAAAAAAAAAAAAGTGGGTGGGGGGCTGCAGTACGGAATAGCAATTTCCACTGGACCGCGCTGTGTTTTAAGTGAATGGAGCCTTAATCATCCTCCTGCATTAATTTCTATTACTGATAGTTGTAGCTCCACCCCAGACTGAAGCCCAATTTATAGCCATCCCTATGCCCTTCAGTGTATTTGTGAAGCCCTGTCCCTCCTCTGCAATTGTTTTTACTTTAAAGAAAGCTAGTGAGCAAAGTCCCCCAGAAGCAGTAGCAGCAGTTTGCTACAATGGATCTGAGGAGGGAGTCCAGTTGTAACTTTTGGCTTACATTTGAATGACTGCACTGGAGAGCATGGCTGCCATTAAAATAAAAGAAACATAGGCCGACAACAACATACGCTAGGAGCAAGTTCACTCGTCCAAGATAGACTGTGCTTACCAGCTTTCTTTAAAATAAAAATAAAGACTGAAGAGGAGGCACATGGCTTCACAATTACAAGCTCTATCTGCATAATGTCAGTCATAAAGTTCATCTCCTTGTTCCAATGTGGTCAGCTAGTGATGGGGGAGAGGGGTAAGCTGAAAATCTGCTCAAACCTGCCAGCTCTCTGGCCAGGTGAAGGCTAATCCTTGACAAATGCAAAATAAACAAACAATCTGAAGTCATATCATAGTATATTTTATATAATAAAACTGCTAAATAAAAACATGAATGTGTAAGAGTCCATTCACACTGCCGCGACTTGTCAGGCGATTTGTGTACCCTCAAGTCACTTGACAAAACAAAAGCAATGTAAATCAATGAGAGCCTTCTTAATTGGCACTACTGAAGTTGCTCCGACTTCAGAAAAGGGTCCTGTACTACTTTGAGGCGACTTGTATCCGACTTGTCCCATATACTTCAATGGGAGTCACCTCCAAGTCGGATCCTTCTCTTATTTGAAGCGACTTGTGATCCGACTTTGCAGGAAGAAGAAGGAAAATTAACCAGGCATTCCCTACATAGCAGCCATGCCTACAGTTCCTATATACCATTATCTCTGCCTGGTCTGTGTGAGTGGTACTGGTGGACACAGATAAGTGGCACTCGTGGGCAGTGGCACTGGTGGACACTGATTCGTGGCACCTATACGTGGCACTGATTCGTGGCACTGGTGAACACTTCGTGTGAGGAAAGGGAAATGCAGTGTAGTTAGGGTACTATATACCACTATTGTTAGATTCAATAATCTAGTTTCTGTAGGGAAAGTGTTGTGTCAAGGTGACCGTAGTGTTGTTTAGGGTGAACTGACTGACTGCTATGCCAGGGTGACAGAACTCATCCATGTCAGGGTGACCGCCATAAGAAAAAGATCATTTTTCTTAGAAAAATTAGTAGAGCAGGGATAGGGCTCCGCTCCTTTTACACCTGGGCGTTTTTGTTTCAGGCGTTTATTGGGCGTCTTTGGAGGCATGCATGACATCTGAACTTCTGTATAGGGGTATATATATATATATATATATATATATATATATATATATATATATATATATATATATATATATATATATATATATATATATATATATATATATATATATACACACACACACATATACACATACACACACACATATATACACTTACACACATATAGGTGTGAAAGGAGGGTAACACCATCCCTGCAAATAATTTCAGTAGCGCAGGGATAGGGTTCCGCTCCTTTTACGTGTGTGTGTGTGTGTGTATATATATACCCCTATACAGAAGTTCAGATGTCATGCCTGCCTCCAAAGGACGCCCAAAAAATGCCCAATAAACGCCTGTAACAAAAATGCCCAGATGTGACAGGAGCAGAACCCCATCCCTGCGCTAATAAAGATTCTAAGAAAAATTATCTTTTTTTTCTGGTTCTGGACATGATACAGAGCTGAAACTTCACAGGTACACTTTTTAGACCCCCCAGACACTAAATCCAAAGAAATCTTTTTTTTTTTTTTTTTTTTTTTTTTTTTAATAATTTTTTCAATAATTGTCTCTCTATCAAAAACGACAATTTTTAAGAACTTTTGGAATTAGGTCACAACACATCATATTCTGATTGGCCAAATACAAAGTCGTACAAAGTCGTCTATCATATAAGTCGCTTAAAATAATTCACAAGTCGCGCTGAAGTGGTGCTGAAAGTCACGCTAACAAGTCGCCCCTTATGAGGCTACTTAGAGGTTGCGGTAGTGTGAACCGGCTCTAACTGGTTTCAAATATTTTAATGTCAACAGACATAGCTCACCTGGCAAAGACATCAGCACTTAGCACAGACCCGATGATGTTCCCCAAGTGAGGGACATTATTCACGTAGGGTAACGCACTGGTAATCAGCAAGTTTTTCTCGCCTTCTATGGGCAGGCTGGAAGGAAGAGAATTAGTTGTGAGAAGTCTTAAACAAAATATGGTTTGAAATTAAAGTACTACTTAACCCCCAACACATTACGATTGATTCATTTTGCACAGCAACCAATTCCGGTATATAGTGTAAAAAAAAAAAAAAAAAAAAAACGTATTTAGTTAACATTTTGCATTCACATCCTTCTCCCTCTAAGTTCTTACTGTTGTCAAAAATTGAACTGAACTAGAGTCATGTTGTGTTACTAATTTGGATAAAAATAGTGCCAAAAGCACTAAAAACACACAAGCGTTTTCCTACCTTAAAAAAGCCCACATCTGGGCTTATGTAGAACATGATTCAGTCTTACGATGGTATTAAAACCTACTTATTTAAAAATGTGCTTACAGGCAGGGTTTTTATGATAGAAGAGAGAATATCAGTCTCCTCTGCCATAAAATCTTCCTCCTGCCAGTTATGTACACTGAGCCATGCATGCGCAGCTCAGCGAACATTCATGGCTCTCCATCTGTACTGCAGTGATGTGACTTCTGTGCACACGTGCAGGAGTGATGTCATAGCAGCCTGGCCATTCAAGATGCAAAATAAATGGAACCCAGAAAAGGAAGAACAGGTGAAGATGGAAGTGCCCAACCGCTGACATTGTAGAGCTGGAGGGCTTTCTTTGACAGGTACTGCAAGTCTGTCATAAATGTGCTAGCACATTACTAACACTAGCTTTAAACTACCCAGGGGCCTTTTTTTGGTGGAGTTTAATACTGCTTTACGTGTCAGCCCACAAAACAGGTTCTTAGATTTCTCAGGGACTCAGTTGCCAAGATCTTTGTGCCCGAGTTCCTGGATCTGTCCACTGGCTGTGGCCTCTATGAGGAGTTCCCACTTTCTCTGTCAGGATTTTCACTTGGTTAAGGACATGGAACATAAGGAGTTGTAACATATAATGGTCAACTCTCAGGTGAACAGAAACACCGTATGAAATTATAGTAGGGAGATCTTCCTGTTGGAGTATCTAAGACATAAGAAGCCAGTGACAAATTCAAATGATTAGGCTTCACCTACAGTATATCTACATTCTTCTCCTCCGCAACACAAACTGTTAAAAGGAAAAAAAAAAAGCCCTGCTAGATAAATCGATCCTGCAAAAGTTGTTCAACTTAATTCAGAAGGCACAAAAATACTACCTGAATGTAGAACTGATGTGTTGTTCAGCAGTTCGGTCAACAGTAAAAAAATAAAAATAAAACCCAACTACAAATAAAAATCAAAGAAAATAAGAGTGGTTAAAAGTGTCTATCCTGTGACTTGCCTGGAAAGTTGGGTCACTTAGTGCAGTGGTCCTCAACCCTGGCCTACAGGGCCCACTAACAGGCCAGGTTTGCAAGATAACTGAATTACATCCCAGGTGATATCATTTACTGCTCAGTGATTGCAGTACTCTAGTCTGCATCTCCCCAAGGCGATACTTAAAATCTGGCCTGTTAGTGGGCCCTGAGGACCGGAGTTGAGGACCACTGACTTAGTACATTTCACATTTTTAAAGTGGCTGTAAACCCTTACCTATACCCAATGATGTGACTGGCCTCACAGATTAAACAAGTCCTCCTACATAAGTTGTACTTCTCTATTTGCAGCCATTTTTTCTGTGCATCCTTGTAAAACTCCGATATGAAAAGGATTTTTCACAGACTGACAAAGCGGACACACTACCCTTCATACAACACACAGAGTTAAGGCGGTCAGTCACAGGCTGTGTGCTGGAGCTTGTTTGTCACATTTTTAGCTCTTGGTGTCTGGAAAACTTGTCAAAAGTGACTTACTGATAACAGAGGAACAAGACAGCAGAGAGAAATGACACTCCGTGCTTTGGAGAGAGGCGAGTAATCACATCAGAGGTTTACAAGCACTTTATGGCTGAAGTGTAACATCAGTGGGCAAGGCACTGGCACCACTCAAAGTCAGCCTTATAGGAATGCATACATCCCCATGTACCTGCAAGCCAACCTGATCTGCAGTAGACATTAAGATACTCACATTGGGTGCTGCTGCGGTTTTGGCTTTGGAACATTAGACAGACCTTTCTTCCAAGCTTCAGTGGCGGCAGCAATATCCTCCTCAGACAGCAACCGGGCTGCTGCATCTTCACCCTTAGAATGGATTAGAAGAAACTGAAGTAGCACCAATGAATTCTGACTGCCCACCTCAACCTTCTCTAAGTACAGCCTATAATCAACGGGAATCAGTGAGCATTAAAATATGAGGTACCACTAAGGACGTTTTATTGAAGGAGCAAGCTCTATGTGCTGTCACCCTTACACTTCACAACCCAAAGTGTAAGTAAACCCTTACAATAAACATGCCTTATTTGTTCCCTTCTGGTCTGTTAAACAGAACAATGAGCCCCCGTTCACACTGGGGCGACCTGTCAGGCGACCTGGTCGCCTGACAGGTCGCCGTAAGTCGCCTTCCATAGAGAAGCTATGGACCCGTTCTAATAGGAGCGACACAAGGGTATATATATATATATATATATATATATATATATATATATATATATATATATATATATATATATATATATATATATATATATATATATATATATATATATATATATATATATATACACACACACACAATTTTTTTGCCTTGAATAAAGATCATGATTCTCGGCATAACATCATCTTTTACATTATACAAAAAAAAAAAAAAAGAAAGAAAGAAAAAAAAATTGGGCTAACTTTACTGTTTAGTTTTCTTTTGATTCATTAAAGTGTATTTTTCCCAAAAAAAAAAAAAGAAAAACGTTTGAAAGACGTCTGCACAAATACAGTGTGACATAAAAGATTTCAACCATCGCCATTTTATTCTCTAAAAAATAAATAAATGAATGAAAGAAGTGTGTGTGTGTGTGTGTGTGTGTGTGTGTGTGTGTGTGTATATATATATATATATATAATCTATCTATGTATATGTATATATGTTTGGGGGTTCTATTTTAAACAAATGCCAGAAAAGGCTTAGTCTTTTTAAGAGGTTAAGTGCCGGTTCACACTTGTGCGATGCGGGAGCGCTGTGAATATGCAGCGTGTTCCCGCATCGCATCCGCACATCTGGCAGTTCACACTGCCATATGTGATACGCAGGGGGTGTCGTTAACTTTTAATTGACAGTTGCGATCTCATATCGCAGTGCGATCTGCCGGTTCGCACAGAATCGGATCGCACAAGTGTGAACCACTGTGCGATCCGATTCTGATGCGGCTCAAAAAAAGCCTCATGTGCGAGTTTGCTGCGGATGCGCTGCAAATTCAGCCATACAAAGTGTATGGCTGAACTCGCATCCGCACATGAGATCGCATGTAATGAAGGAGCATTTACATGCGATCTCCGAATTACATGCGATCTCGCAAACCGCACAAGTGTGAACCGGCACTAAACTGCCCTCACTTACAGACGGAAGTCCAATCCTTTGATCTAAAGAACGAAAAGATACATTGTAAAAGATTGTGTTTATAGGTATCTAGAAGTCTTAATGTTGATAAAAATTTGCCAGGGCTCTTTTTTTTTTTTTTTTTTTTTTTTTTTTAATAGCTGTGAGTGAGCAGATAACAGCTCTAAAGGTGCTTTCGCATGGGCCCGATGGACTCAGTTTTCCTCAGCGGGGATCGATCCACCGATCCCCTCTGAGCAGGCGGATGACAGCTCCATCTCCGCTCTCTAAGCGGAGACAGACCTGTCAGATCCCTGCTCTCCTCTATGGGAGATCGGATGATAATGGACCACCTGTCAGTTTTCATCTGATCCGATCTGATCCTCCAGACGGATGGAAAAAAGGGTTTTCATTCGTCTGATTTCATGGACAGGATCGGATCGGATAGCAGCGGAGATGCCTCCATTGACATCTGCTGCTCCATAGGGCTACATGGAGCATCCGGTCTGTCTGAAAAACTGACAGGCGGGCGGGCTGGATTGGAAAGCCTGTGTGAAATGGACCTAAAAACTGAGGACATGCTGTTTTAAGATCGTGAGGGGAGGTGGGGGGGGGGGGGTGAATCAAGATCACGATTTTAACCAACATGTGACGTGATAAAATAAATATATAAAATGCATAGAAATTCCTTGCAATCATACAGAAAATAATAATGTGAAAAAGTCCCCAAAGTCATTTAGTTGGACTATGGTGATCAGATTGGTGCATATCTTCAATATGCTGGTGTAATAAGTGATGCACTCCAAAACAGATGCCTGTCGATTTGAACAAAAATGGCGGTTATCCTTTCAGTGCTTGCAAGTAGATGTCTTTTAGCGAATAAATGTTTTTTTTTTTTTTAATCGGACACTGCGCAATCGTGGAGGATTCTTTCCTTCTCTTCCCATCTGTTATACTCCATGTATATGGTCAGGAAGTCGTGAAGTGCCATCTAGAGAGGGAGACTCCAGAGTGTGTCCAGGGCAAAAGGGATTACCTAATTGGTCCTTGCTGCTGCGATATACTATATTAATCCATGGTGAAGGATACTCACTATAAGCGAGGATAGACCCATTAGGGTCTCATCTTTTGGTAAGAGGCTATTTCTTATCTGTCTTGAAGTGCATCACTCATTAAACCAGTGTGTTGAAGATATGCACCATTGTGATCACCATACTACAACTGAATAACTTTGGGGACTTCTACATCTTTTGTGCACGAATGCACAAAATTTTTATGAATTTTTTATATTTATTCTATCACGTCACATATTGGCCTAAGACACTTCCTTTTTCAATTTCTGCTTTTTACATTAATAATTTATTTATAATTATCACTTAATTGCTTATTTCACACTGCAGATATTACCCATTAGAAAAAATAAAATTTATATTATATTATATATATATATATATATACACACACACACACACACACACTATATATTTATATTTATATATATATATATATATATATATATATATATATATATATTTTTTTTTTTTTAGTATGTATGTGTGTGTATAGATAGATATATATATCTATCTATCACATACACACACACATACATACCCACACAATATCACAAAAGTGAGTGACAACGCTGAATAAATTACACTTTGCTACAATGTAAAGTAGTGAGGGTACAGCTTGTATAGCAGTGTAAATTTGTTTTAAATTATGTGGCGATTGGTATCGGCGCTACCTTACAGTATATAAAAGTGACCTGCCCAAAATGTGGGTGAAATTAATATAAGGGTGTTGCCAAATTATTTTGTGAATAAACTCCTTAGAAAATAAGTAAAATAAACAACCCGTGTGTTTAATAAATGAAACAGATATCAAGTTAATAACTAATATAGTGATGCATGTGCATATTACAATATACAATAGTGATAAACGTGAAAAAAACAATGGGGGGTTCCCACAACCACAAGTGTTATATCAGGTATACACTTTTTCTGATATATGTGCCACACATGTGATAAAAGTAAATAAGTGCTGCTGTGCAGAGTCCAAGTTGGCCACTAGGTGGCGTCTGCAATACAACCTGTGCAGCTGTATGGGGGGGGGGTATCTCTTCTCCGTGATGGGGGAGCAATTTTGAGCCGGTGGTCTTGCGCCCTAAATGCTCATAACGAGAGAAGGCCCCATAGTGAACAGATAATCCATACAATAGCGGCAAAAAAATGCAGTACACTCACTGTTTGATCCTGATCATCGTAACTTTACAGTGAGTGTACTGCGTTTTTTAGCCGCTATTGTATGGATTATCTGTTCACTATGGGGCCTTCTCTCGTTATGAGCATTTAGGGCGCAAGACCACCGGCTCGAAATTGCTCCCCCATCACGGAGAAGAGATCCCCCCATACAGCTGCAAAGGTTGTATTGCAGACGCCACCTAGTGGCCAACTTGGACTCTGCACAGCAGCACTTATTTACTTTTATCACATGTGTGGCACATATATCAGAAAAAGTGTATACCTGATATAACACTTGTGGTTGTGGGAACCCCCCATTGTTTTTTTCACGTTTATCACTATTGTATATTGTAATATGCACATGCATCACTATATTAGTTATTAACTTGATATCTGTTTCATTTATTAAACACACGGGTTGTTTATTTTACTTATTTTCTAAGGAGTTTATTCACAAAATAATTTGGCAACACCCTTATATTAATTTCACCCACATTTTGGGCAGGTCACTTTTATATACTGTAAGGTAGCGCCGATACCAATCGTCACATAATTTAATACACTTTCACCCTTGCACTTAAGGGTTGATTGGTGGCAGCTTACACCTTTAATTTATTTATTTGCTCCCTCATATATCTTTAGTCCATAGCGCTGGTCACCTTCTCTTTACTATAGTGTAAATTTGTTGTCCCCTCAAAATAACTCACACAGCCATTAATGTCTAAACCGCTGGCAACAAAAGTGAGTACACCCCTAAGGCCTCTTTCACACGGGCGTTCCGTATGTCCGTATATCACCCCATCCGTTTGCGGGTGATATACGGACATAATGCATGTCAATAGGATTGCGGATGTCAGCGGATAACCATCCGCTGACATCCGATTTGCGTCCTCAGTTCTGTTCCGTTTTTTGGAACGGAACCCTATTTTTTCTTCCGTTTAAAAAACGGAAAGGACGCAAAATCGGATTTCAGCGGTGTCATCCGCTGACATCCGCAATCCCATAGACATACATTATGTCCGTATATCACCCGCAAACGGATGGGATGATATGCAGACATACGGACCGGATGACACAAGTGTCATCCGTATCCATCAAAAAAAAAAAAAAGTGCCGGAGCGGATCGAAATACGGTCCGCTCCGCGTAAAAGAGGTCTAAGTGAAAATGTCCAAAATATGCCCAGTTAGCCATTTTCCCTCCCTGGTGTCATGTGATTCATTAATGTTACAAGGTCTCAGGTGTGAATAGGGAGCAGGTGTGTTAAATTTGGTGTTATAGCTCTCACTCTCTCATACTGGTCACTGGAAGTTCAACATGGCACCTCATGGCAAAAAACTCTCTGAGGATCTTAAAAAATAATTGTTGCTCTACATAAAGATAGCCTAGGCTAGAAGATTGCCAAGACTCTGAAACTGAGCTGCAGAACAGGCCTCACCACGGTGGACCAAAGAAGTTGGGAGCACATGCTCAGCGTCATATCAAGAGGCTGTCTTTGGGAAATAAGACATATGAGGGCTGCCAGCATTGCTGCAGAGGTTGAAGATAGATAGATAGATAGAACACACTACACTATATTACCAAAAATATTGGGACACCTGCCTTTATGTGAACTTTAATGGCATCCCAGTCTTAGTCCATAGGGTTCAAATTTGAGTTGGCCCACTATAAACAGCTTCAACTCTCCTGAGAAGGCTGTCCACAAGGTTTAGGAGAGTTTGATCATTCTCCTTGAAGCGCATTTGTGAGGTTAGGCACTGATGTTGGAGAGAAGGCCTGGCTCGCAGTCTGCGTTCTAATTCAACCAAAAGGTGATCTAGTGTGTTGAGGTCAGGATTCTGAGCAGGAAAGTTTCTGCATCCTAAACCCGCTCACCCATGTCTTTATGGACCTTATTTATTTGGACAAGTGCACAAAGCAAGGTCCGTAAAAGACATGGTTGGACGAGTTAGGGGTGGAGGAACTTGACAGAGTCCTGACCTCAACCCGATAGAACACCTTTGGGATGAATTAGAGCGCAGCCAGGTCTTCTCTCCAACATCAGTGCCTAACCTCACAAATGCGCTTCTGGAAGAATGGCCAAACATTCCCATAGACACACTCCTAAACCTTGTGGCCAGCCTTCCCAGAGAAGTTGAAGCTGTTATAGCTGCAAAGGGTGGGCCAACTCAATATTGAACCCTATGGACCAAGACTGGGATGCCATTAAAATTCATTAGCGTGTAAAGGCAGGCGTCCCAAAACTTTTGGTAATATAGAGTATATACAGTAATCCAATGCATAGACAAGGCAATTCGCCTTGTGTCCTGTGTGTTCAATTCAAATCATCATGCTGCAGTGGTGTGCACTGGAAAAAAGTGCATTGTGCATTTTTTTGTGTTTGCTAAGCACCACACAGCAATGCACTGCAGGACATAGAGGTGACTGAAATGTTAGTTTGTGATATTCGAATAAAATTACTTTATAAAAAAAAAAAATGTAAACAGTGCAATGCATTGTCCTGTTCCTTTCACACCAGTGGCTGTGGTATAACCCCAAATAAAATTTTTAAATATGCGAAGCCTGTCTCTTTTAACCACTTTACCACTGAGCCTATTTTTGACACCTTTTCTTTACAAGTTTAAATCAGTATTTTTTGCTAGAAAACAACTTAAAACCCCCAAACATTATATATATTTTTTTAGCAAAGACTCTGGAGAGTAAAATGGCGGTCATTGCAATATATTTTATCACGCAGTATTTGCGCAGCGGTCTTTCAAACGCCATTTTTTTGGGAAAAATTACGAAAAATCACATTTCACTGCATTTAAAAAAAACTAAACAGTAAAGTTAGCCCATTTTTTTTTGTATATTGTGAAAGATGATGTCACGCCGAGTAAATAGATACCCAACATGTTACAGTTTAAAATTGCGCATCACCCGCGGAATGGCAACAAACTACGGTCAATAACAATATCCATAGGCGACGCTTTAAAATTTTTTAACGGTTACCAGTTTAGAGTTAGAGTGTAGCTCTTTTTTTTTAAATTATTGCTCACGCTCTGGTGATCGCGGCGATACCTCACATGTGGTTTGAATAGCGATTTAATTTGCGGTGCGACTTCCATATACGTTTTCCTTAGTGCGCGAGCCAACGGTGACGGGGGGCGGCTAAATTTTTTTTCCCCCTATTTATTTTTTTTTAATTTTAACACAGGTTTTTTTAAAAAAAAAAAAATCTGATCACTTTATTGCTGTCACAAGCAATGTAAACATCCCTTGTGACAGCAATATGCAGTGACAGGTACTCTTTATGGAGGGATGGAGGGTCTAAGAGACCCTAGACCCCTCCACTACACTTCCATGTATTCAGAACGCCGAAAACAGCATTTTTGAATACTGTCACTTTTTAAATCTGCCTCCTTTAGCAGCAGAGTAACCCGGAAGTGACATCATGGACGCCGCCTCCGGGTTACGTCATCGGAGACCCGATCGAAGCCGCTGGCGGACGTGCCGGCTGGGTGCTTGTGTTTCCCGGTGGGACGGGAGACCCGGGCAGAGCCGCGGAAGGCGGGACGTCCCCTCCCCCTCGCCAGAGTAACGATCGAGCAGCTCCCGAGCCGCATCAGTCATTACTGCCGGAAAGCTGACCGCCGGCTCTAAAAAACGGTACCAGGATGATGCCTCTAGCTAGAGGCATCACATAGTTACATAGTAGGTGAGGTTGAATAAAGACAATAGTCCATCCAGTTCAACCTGTGTAGGTGTGTGTGGCTGTAATCATCTCACATACCCCTGAATGTTCTGATCCTTGAGATGTACGTCTAAGAGTCTTTCGAAAGCCACCATACTTCCCGCAGAAACCACCTCTTGTGGTAGAGAAGACACGCCGGTATAACCACTCTAAGTCAGCCGACGTAGGTCTACGTGGCTAGATGTTAAGTGGTTAACAAAATCCTGCTTTATATCTTTGTAAAACAGATATCTAAAAATATGACTATATTCAGAAAATATAAATAATTGGTTTAAAAATAAAAAAAAAATAAAAAACTGGCCAAAACCTTTATAATTTCCCTGTAAGCTTCCACTAAAGACTGAAAATAATCAATGCAATGCAACAAAATCAGAGAACCAAAATATGCCACCTACCTCCTGCTCATTAAGGGGGGATTTCTCAGACACTAGGACAGGTGCGGGGAGCTTTTGGAGAAAAGCTTTAAAAACAGATGGTCCCTGGCCTTTCAGAAGTGATTCAGCAGCTTTTTGACATTGATCTAATTCAGTTATTTTTTTAAACCAACTCCTCAAAGATGAAAGCTCCTCTAAAACAGGAAAAAAAAAAAAACACGACATGAATAACTAAACTTAAATATAAAACAAATTTAAAAGTTAAATCACAATTGCATTTGTATGGCTTCCTAAAACAAAGCAGAAAAAGAATGTACTGTATATGTAACCAGTTGTGTGACTATGCTTGTGGTGCCTGCAAGTACCTGTATGGGTGCATTCACATTTGTGAATACACCCGCACTGATTAGATGGGGGAAACCCTGCGGGGGTCCCCACATTTAGCTGCGAGGGACAGCCCCACTAAAAGCAAGGCAGTCTGGATCAAGGGCCAATCACTCGCATGTGATCGCTTCATAATAGACTACATGCGACTACAGTTGCTTTCAACAGGGTTGCCCCTCGCAGTCATTAGGGGGGTTCTTGCATCTAATTGCAGTGCGGGTGCAATCGCAAGTGTAAATGCACTGAATAGTCTTCAAATTAATTTCTACATTGCAAAGGAGCCGTCCTTAGGCTCAGACTATACACAGAGGCTTGCCACTTCCAGCCTTAAAGAGGAAGTAAACCCTCCTCTGCAAGTTGTACCTATAGGTAAGCCTATGATAAGGCTTACCTATAGGTACTGTAAATATCTCCTAAACATGTACCGTTTAGGATATATTTACCTTACATGCAGCCAGTGACGTCACTGGCGCATGCGCTCTGAAGGAACGGCCGCTGGTGCCGTTCCTTCAGAGCCCCGTGTCGTGACCGTCGGCTCCCGCACGCGTGCGCGGGAGTGACGTCACCGCGGCTCCGGCCAATCAGATGGCGGGGGCTCGTTCTAAGCTAAGTATTTTATAATGAGCTAGTATGCGATGCATACTAGTTCATTATGGGTTTCTCTTTCAGGTTGAAAAAAAAATAAAAAAATTAATTTTGGTTTACAACCTCTTTAAAGTGAAATTTTTGCTTTGATTTTAAAAAACTGTCCAATGAAGGATTTTTATTGCTGAAGAGATATACAATATTCCTTCTGTATTAAAAGCTTCTTGCCTTCCTCCTCACAAGATGATTTAGACAAAGTAAAGCATGGCAACTAGGATTGCACCGATACCAGTGGCTTACGCGTTTCAAGGCCTAACCTCTTCCTCAGAGCCTAAGGCTCTGAGCAAGAGGATAATGCGCTAGGCCAGTGCGCCCTTATGTTTGTCTTTTGATTGCAGTGGTCCCAGACTACCCTGGTCTTAATTTTAATGGGCTCCACAAGGATTGACTGGAAGACCTCCACACACTTTTAGGAATCTCACCTTGGGACATAGCATTTTTGGGTCGGAAAAACAAATTTTCAGCTGAATGGGACATATCACCTTCAGATAGCACATCGCTATCTACACAGAAACAAAATATTTTTGTTGGCATGAAACACCACCTGCAAATTTTAACAATTTCAATACTGGGCACTTTCACCCCCTTCCTGCCAAGGCCAAATTTTTAGCTTTCAGCGCTGTCGCACTTTGAATGACAGTTGCACAGTCATGCAACGTTGTACCCTGCCAAAAAAAAAAAAAAAAAGACTGAAAAGTTGAAGGAAAAAAAAAAAAGTTTTTCTTAGTTTTTGGTTTGTAAAAAAGTAATTTTTCTCCTTCACTGATGTGCACTGATGGCGTGGTCATATGACATTGTTTCAGAAGGAGAGAGCCACTGTGCATCCATCATTTTATTATATGGCAGGCAGGAGGGGGTTAATATTGCCCAGGGTTTCAACAATGGATATGGGGCTTTACAAGCCAACTCTAAAATATACATTTTAATCCATTTATCATAGAATACACAACTAATGCTTACCTGGCAGGCTTGCTCCATCTATAATGAGGGGGTAAATTGATCCCCAAACCACAATATCAGCGACTGACAACACATCCTACAAAATAAATAAAATAAAAAAATAAAAAATGAACTCTGTACAAAATATTTTATTTTCAGATGAGCTTTGTTGCTGTGTCATTGCTAAAGAGAGTACCTCCTGTACCAGGGTCAGTGATCTTTGGAATAAAAAGTTTAAGGAAGTCTCCCAAGTGGAAATCCAGACATCAACAGAAACCTGACAGAAGTCCGAAACCTTCCTAATGCCATAAAAAACCAACAAAACACAGTGGCTATCTGTGGATGTTTACAATCAATACTGGAAACTCTACCAACAAACAAATTAATATTCATTCTCTCTCTCTCTCATCTGTCCCGCAGCCACTCCTCCTCTGACCTGCTGTTGACTCAGCGACAGTCCCATTCAATGGGACGGCTGGAGATGCGGCAATGACACAACAAGGTGAGGGACGTGGCGGCAGGAGGTGAGAGGATGCCCGCTAACAGGCACTGCCATGATGGATCTGAAATGACAAGTGCTCTTTATATGCAAGGACTCCATCTTGCTGGTAGTTAGTGTGAAATTGTGTAAATGCATCAATGTAGTGCATGTTATCTCAGCTTGCAGAGCTCGGATTCATTGAATGAATTTACCAAAAATGTAAATATTGCAGGATATACAGCCTCATGCTACATAACTAAGCTCCATTTCATGCTGAATAAACCAAATTATTATTGTATCTTAAATGGAAAGCTATCTTTAGATAGATTTTTACACCAAAAGCATTTTATTAAAATAAAATTTGATAAAAAAAAAAAAAAAAAAAAAAATCTGATTTTGTGATTTTTTTTTTAATAAAAATCATCGATTTTATCCACCCTGCTTGTGTCTGCTGTCCTGGTCATTAGTGGTTTACCTATTATTGACTAGGCCAATATTTACATTTCAGCCATGTGCCAACTGATTTTGTAATTACCGATATTACAGATACATATTCCAGAGGCATTTCAGGTGGGATGGACATAGTTTAGGGGGCAATTTTAATAATGGTGACCTCAAAAGGTAACCACCAGGTCTAAAGCTGGTATTTTTCCTCCGTGCATTTTTATGTGTATCCAATAACAGCTTTCCTCTGATTGGCCAAGAAAGCTAATGTGGAGATTGTGACATCTTCCACCCGTCTCGCCACCAATGAAGCATTTTAAAAAAGTGACAGAAATCTAGAATTAGACTTTAAACTTCAAAGGGAACGGACGTGTACACAAGAGGCAGCAAGAATGAAATGCCCCGGTTGTGTTCAGTGGGCAGTAACACCAGCCAAACGTGACCCAGTCAAGTAACTAAAGATCGTGAACTGTCACCAAAACCAGTGTCTCCATTGGATGATTTCCCCCATGTTCCCGTTATGGTAGTTATTTTAACTTCTGCATTTATTCCCTCACTTTATGCATCAGCAACATGGCTCACCAGGAGAAAAATAAATCTCTATAGTGGGGGATACAGAAACCAAAATCCAACAGAGGCTCAAAAACTTTACCATTCTATCCAAAACTAAGTTTTGGTTAAGATGAATTTTAAAGCTGAACTCCAGGTGAACAGAAGAATACACATAAGAACTATTTTACCTGTCATATTGTTTGCATTTATGACCATCCAGTTCTAAGTTTTGTACAGCTCTGTCTACTAGGGAAGGGGATGTGATCCATCTCTGCTGCAGTTTCACTTACAGGTCTTCTCCCCAACACACACCCTGTGACTTGATATTTAAAGGCAAAGCAACACACTTATGAGCTAATCTCTACTACTCTGCTCTCTCCTACAATCAGCATGCTACTTGCACTGCAGCACACCTGACTGGCTCCTTGTACTGCTTCTCCCTCCCCTTCTCTGTGCTCTACTGTGCGACAGATTGCAAGTATCTGATTCCAAGTCAAATTCAGCCACTTAAAACAAGAGAGAGAGGCGCCGGCTTAGGATAGCAGATTATTTAATGAATTCAAGGCAACATTAAAAACTCACTTCAAGGTAAGATGACAGTGCATCTGCTTCCTTCCTAGTGGGTGCAGCGCGGAGTAGGAGCGGTCCTGTGGGGAGGCTGGTTGTAGGCAGATGTAGCCCGCAGTTCTGCAGCGGTGTGAGCCTCGCGCCCGTGTTCCAGCTCCTGGACCGATGATGTCACATCCGGTTGACAGCCTGACGAAGGAGCATTGATGCTCAGAACGCGCACACTTCCTGCTCTTCCTCCTAACCGGATGTGACGTCATCAGCCTTGAAGCCGGAAACACGGCCGCGAGTCCCACACCGCTGCCAAACTGCGGGCTACAGCTGCCTACAACCAGCCTCCCCACAGGACCGCTCCTACTCTGCGCTGCACCCACTAGGAAGGAAGCAGATATACACAGTTATACTTTTACCTTGAAATAATTAAATAATCTGCTTCACTAAGCCGGCGCCGCTGTCTCTTGTCCTCCAGAGCTCCTCCTTGCACCAGCTGAATGTTGCCTCCTTATTATTCATTACAGATTGGAACTAAAAAACACCCCCCCCCTTTTTTTTTTTATCCCCCCCCCCTTTTTTATTCCCCCCATACCATCCTTTTTAAATGTTTCCATTCACAACCTACTTACATTAATATAGCGCCATGACATACGGTTTGTCTATATGAAATTCAGCCACTTACACTGCTCACATATGAAAATGACATTTAATGATGTATTAATGCTTACAGAGCTGCAGTTTGTGCATCTTATGTCTGCCTGGAGACCAGCTTTTATTCACATGAGTAAGAAAAACGTTCGCAAAGTTTGCTTTATACACTTACGCCAGCCAGGTATGCTCTCTTTGTAAGATTTTGAGCAATGTAGACAAAAGAATTATTAACTGTTTGTAGAACCTCTTCCTTCTTCTTTCCTTGTACCACATGAGCATACAAAGCAGCAGAGACAGATGGCTGGAACAAAACAAAACCTGTTAGCACACGCTAATATATATATATATATTTTTATTTGTAACAATGTGGCAAGTATAGACATGCTCAGGGAAAGTACCTGCAGCTCACTAGCTTCCCATTCTAGCCACTGATTAATGAGGTCACTCGTCTCCTTCCCAGCAGACAAATAGAAACACCTACAAACAAAACAGAGAAGTCAATTTCCCCCTATCAGTTCTGTTGCTATAAAACTCTGAGGACCAATTAGGCAATTTTATACAATTGAATGAAAATACAAATTTAAACCCGCGCTGCACAATTGTGATGATTATTTAGTGAGAAAACTGTGAAAGTGTGCAGCTGCTGCAAACACTAAGAAAAACTTAGAATAAATGAATAAAAGCAAATTTATGCAGCGCTAGCAACAAATTAGTGATAAAAATATGTAAATTATACCCATCAATATTAAATATATAATGATAATTCAATCACATTTGAAGTGCATAAATTTCTGTGATAATTAAATATAGTGCATGATTAAGCTAAACAAATTAATATATATAAAATTTGCAAAAGAAAATAAAAAAGTTAAAGTGCATAAATGGTGAAATATAGTCCTTATTGATCCAAAAGGTGCCAAAGTGCCAAGTGAATAAAGGTGCTTGTATGGTGAAGGTGCCCTCTTGGTTCCCCACTCACCGGATTAAAATTGTAAGAAAGCCCTTGGTTTTATTGCACATTTGCCCAGGATCTGATATGGGATTCCTCCGATGTGACCTCCGTGTTGAAATTGTCTCCGATATCACCGTTAAAAGAAGAGAGGGCCATACATCGTGAAGTACATAAGGTAAGTTTTATTTCCCCAAAGCAATAATTGGATACTTACAGGATAAAAAAGTTAATTGGGCATGTAGCAAACAAAAACGAGTGGCGCCGCTATTAGCGTGCGTTCCACATACAGGAAGTTCCCGACCGGAAATGACGTTACGTCCGCAACCGGAAGTGCGTCAACGCGTTTCGCCGTCACACACAGCGTCTTCAAAGGACTGTCACTCGTTTTTGTTTTGCTACATGCCCAATTAACCTTTTCTCCTGTAAGTATCCAATTATTGCTTTGGGGAAATAAAACTTACCTTATGTACTTCACGATGTATGGCCCTCTCTTCTTTTAACGGTGATATCGGAGACGATTTCAACACGGAGGTCACATCGGAGGAATCCCATATCAGATCCTGGGCAAATGTGCAATAAAACCAAGGGCTTTCTTGCAATTTTAATCCGGTGAGTGGGGAACCAAGAGGGCACCTTCACCATACAAGCACCTTTATTCACTTGGCACTTTGGCACCTTTTGGATCAATAAGGACTATATTTCACCATTTATGCACTTTAACTTTTTTATTTTCTTTTGCAAATTTTATATATATTAATTTGTTTGGCTTAATCATGCACTAATTTTATACAATTGCACCCGATCCGAACACGTGAGAAACTGCTGTTTAGGAGATGCTATTAATTCTTACTTGCACCCCCACGCATCAACAAAACAGCATGGTGCTGCAGCACCATGCAATACTGTGCTGCAGCACCATGCAATACTGTGCTGCACGGTTTTTAGAAAATGTTCAGAGCGTCTCTCCTCACATTTCTGAGTGTAGGGCAGCTGACTGAAATGAATGAGCTGCCCTACCTAGAGAACACAGCCCGCACAAGTCTGAAGTGGGCTTTAAAAGGCATCCTGCAATTATAAAGCACAGCGACGTTCATTATAATCGTACTTAGCTCCTCGCTTGCTTTGGGACTCCCACGCTGAAAATTGGCATATGAATGGTAACCTAGCAGCGTTATGCTCAATCTACACCACCTATTTTTTTTTTTTTAAATAAAGAACAAGATTCTGATCAAATCAAGCAAAAGGTTTCAATACCAACTTGATCACTTAAATGATTTTGAAAAAGAAAATCTAAGAAGAAGGCAAAAAGGTGCTTGGTGGAATTTCAATTGTGTTTAAAAAGAGAAGTGTGGCTTTCTAAGGAGAAAAAAAAAAAAAAAAAAACACATTTACACTTACCTAGGTGGATGCCCCCCAACTAGCTCTATAGTGAGAACTGAGCAATCAAACACCACTGATCGCTCAGTTCTCCCTCTCTGCTCTGAGCAGATAGCTGTGACTGTCAGTCTCCGACTCTCTGCTCTGCCCCTCCAGCGCTCACTGGAGTACTGGGGCTGTGGAACGGGCTGGCTCAGACTCTTGGCGAATCGCTGAGAGGCTGAGCCAGCTGCCGGTCCAGGCAGCTGGGTGGATCCCAACCATATGGTCGAGATCTTTTTAGAGCCTGGGCCGACTGTGAGTTCAGCCTGCTGTAAGCTGAAAAAAGGTCACAGGAGTGCAGAACAAACTGCACTCCTGTGATTCATAGAAGTATAGCCAAAAAAGCTTTAGCTATACTTCTCCTTTAAGCTGATGAAATTGTGTATGGACCTACAGATCAAATCTAAAATGATCACTTTACAACTTTACTTTATCCAATGAAGTAAAAGAAAATGATCTAACAGCGTCTACTCACCTACAGATTGCATTTGGAATAAATAGGAAATTCCCATTATCAAGTTCTAGTGCTGGCAGTTTGGGCTGCGACAAGAAGGGAATGACTTTTTCTAGGAGAGAACAAAACAAATAAATCATACACAAATGCCATCTGATAGTAACATCATGAGGAGCCCCACGTCCCGCCTCTGCAGTGGGGGCCCATCAGGAGGAGCCCCACGTCCCGCCTCTGCAGTGGGGGCCCATCAGGAGGAGCCCCACGTCCCGCCTCTGCAGTGGGGGCCCATCAGGAGGAGCCCCACGTCCCGCCTCTGCAGTGGGGGCCCATCAGGAGGAGCCCCACGTCCCGCCTCTGCAGTGGGGGCCCATCAGGAGGAGCCCCACGTCCCGCCTCTGCAGTGGGGGCCCATCAGGAGGAGCCCCACGTCCCGCCTCTGCAGTGGGGGCCCATCAGGAGGAGCCCCACGTCCCGCCTCTGCAGTGGGGGCCCATCAGGAGGAGCCCCACGTCCGGCCTCTGCAGTAGGGGCCCATCAGGAGGAGCCCCACGTCCCGCCTCTGCAGTAGGGGCCCATCAGGAGGAGCCCCACGTCCCGCCTCTGTAGTAGGGGCCCATCGTGAGGAGCCCCACGTCCCGCCTCTGCAGTGGGCACCATCGTGAGGAGCCCCACGTCCCGCCTCTGCAGTGGGCACCATCGTGAGGAGCCCCACGTCCCGTCTCAGCAGTGGGCACCATCGTGAGGAGCCCCATGTCCCATCTTAGCAGTGGGCACCCATCATAAGGAACCCCATGTCCTGTCTCAGCAGTGGGCACCCATCATAAGGAACCCCATGTCCTGTCTCAGCAGTGGGCACCCATCATAAGGAACCCCATGTCCTGTCTCAGCAGTGGGCACCCATCATAAGGAACCCCATGTCCTGTCTCAGCAGTGGGCACCCATCATAAGGAACCCCATGTCCCGTCTCAGTAGTGGGCACCCATCATAAGGACCCCATGTCCTGTCTCAGCAGTGGGCACCCATCATAAGGAACCCCATGTCCTGTCTCAGCAGTGGGCACCCATCATAAGGAACCCCATGTCCTGTCTCAGCAGTGGGCACCCATCATAAGGAACCCCATGCCCTGTCTCAGCAGTGGGCACCCATCATAAGGAACCCCATGTCCCGTCTCAGCAGTGAGCAACCATCATAAGGACCCCATGTCCCGTCTCAGCAGTGGGCACCCATCATAAGGAACCCCATGTCCCGTCTAAGCAGTGAGCACCCATCATAAGGAGCCCCATGTCCCGTCTCAGCAGTGGGCACCCATCATAAGGAGCCCCATGCCCCGTCTCAGCAGTGGGCACCCATCATAAGGACCCCATGTCCCGTCTCAGCAGTGGGCACCCATCATAAGGACCCCATGTCCCGTCTCAGCAGTGGGCACCAATCATAAGGACCCCATGTCCCGTCTCAGTAGTGGGCACCCATCATAAGGACCCCATGTCCTGTCTCAGCAGTGGGCACCCATCATAAGGACCCCATGTCCCGTCTCAGCAGTGGGCACCAATCATAAGGACCCCATGTCCCGTCTCAGTAGTGGGCACCCATCATAAGGACCCCATGTCCTGTCTCAGCAGTGGGCACCCATCATAAGGAGCCCCATGTCCCGTCTCAGCAGTGAGCACCCATCATAAGGAACCCCATGTCCTGTCTCAGCAGTGGGTACCCATCATAAGGAACCCCATGCCCTCACTTCCCCCCTTCTGAATCGCTTACCCTCCTGCTGAAGCCTCTGGATCTCCAACTCTGCAGCCCAAATCCCGGCTGCGGCCAACACCTTCACCCCATGCGGGTTCCCCTCACTCAGGTACAGCTTCATACCGGCTCAATGAACCCCCAACACCGGTGCACCTACAAGACCCAGCACAGCTGATGCAACGCACTGTAAAGCCTACAAGCACATGGACCGCGGAGGACGCTGGGAAGAGAAGTCCTACAATCTATGTGTACACAGCAATGTCACCTGACAGCGGGACCTCCGGAACTACATTTCCCACACTCCCCGGGGAATGGATCGTTATCTGACGGCGTGACGTAAAGGCGTGCGGAGGTGTGTCCTGAATACTCTAAGTCTAACCGCACAGAGGTTCCCATGCTGAGTATTCCAGCCAGGATTTCCCGGAGATGTTGTGTGGAAGGAGCGGACGTGCTGTAACCCAGGGAAGAAGGCATATGTTATTCGGCTGCCATGTCTGCCTGGTTACTTGTTGGAATGACAGTTCCCATACTATGGGAGCAATCTTTCAAATGTTTGGCATGCTGCCTGAGAAGAAGCTGTTATGGATATACAGTACGCCTGTTCTATGGTTCTGTGATAGAAGAGCAGCATGTGGGGCTGTAGCACCGTGCTGGAGTTTATAGACTGCCTGTGGAGGTTTAGAAAATATTTAAAGTAGAACTTTATCCATAACAACTTGGTGAAAAATAATGTCCTTCAGCAAGAACAGAATAATAAACTTGTTACATCTAAGCCCCGGAAGATTTTACCCCCTTCCTGACCAGGGGGTATTTTGCGATTCGGCACTGCGTGACTTTAACGGACAATTGCGCGGTCGTGCGATGCCGTACCTAAACGAATATGACGTCCTTTTTTTTCCCACAAACAGAGCTTTCTTTTGGTGGTATTTGATCACCTGTGCGATTTTTTGATCATGCGCTATAAACAAAAAAAAGAGCGTCAATTTTGCAAAAATAACAATATTTTTCACATTTTTTTATATGAAATTCCCCCCAAAAAAAATTAAAAAATCTAAATTTTTTAACATTTTAGGGCAATTTGTTTTATGCTACATATGTTTGGTAAAAAAAAAATCGCAAAAAGCGTATTTTGATTGGTTTGCGCAAAAGTTATTGCGTTTACTAACAAAGGGAAAGATTTTTGTCATTTCTGTTGTTTTTTTTTTTTTAACGCGTAATGGCGGCGATCTGCGATTTTTTTTTTTTGCGGTGCTGCGGACAGATCGGACCCTTGACTGACATTTTTGACACTTTTGGGGTTACCAGTGACATTACTGCAGTAATCAGTGCTGTACATATGCACTGTTACTGCAAAATGACACTGGTACTGAAGGGGTTAACTTTATTTAAGAGGGAGGGGCTGTGTGTGTCCCTAGGGGCGTGATTCTTACTGTGATTGGCTGTGGCTTGGGCTGTAGGAACAGTGATCAACGGTCCTACATAGTCGAACAGTGTGATCGTTGTTTCTACACCGGGGAGAATGACAGGCGGCTTGTTTACATCAGCCGCCTGACTTTCTCCCTCTGCAGCGGCGATCGCAGAGTAACCGGCGGACATCGGGTCTGCCGGTCACACGTGCGGGGGGGGTCCGTGACCACGCGGGAGCGCGCGCTCGCTCCCTAGACCCTCACAGGCTAGCGACGTAGATCTACGTCACTTTGCATGTGAGAGGCTGACTGCCGACGTAAATCGTCGTTAGGCAGTCGGCAAGTGGTTAAGGAAACGGATCGTAACGGGTTTATTAGTTTAGAGAGTTGTCATCACAGACCTTGGCTGAGGGGGGTCCCCAAGAGTCAGTTCCGGAGACTCAGGAGGAACTGCACCTTGCTACAGGACTATCATGCAGAGGCCCAGGTTTTGAGGGAACGTTTCCTGGACAGAGGCTATGGTTCGGATGAACTTGATTCCATTATCCAAATGGTGGCAGAGACGGATAGAGATTTGATTTTAAATCCAGAGAGGGAGAACCCTTCTATTGACACGACAGGGGTTGAATCTACCAAGTTTTCGCCCCGGTTCTCCTTCTTTACGCCCTTCTCTTCACACCATTATATGGTAAAGAGGATTTTGGCCAGACATTGGGACATTTTGAAAGGGGACAGAATTCTGGGACCCATTATTCCAAATCCCCCCTCTGTCATCTTTAGGGGTGCCCCCCCTCTGAGGCTGAGGATAGCTCCCAATGTCATCGAGCCTTCTGTCAGACCAAAGTTCTTTTTTGATAGAGATGGTTTTTATCCCTGTAGACGTTGTGCTGTCTGTTCTATCAACCATTTGAAACAGAGGAAGTACACCCAATTTTCGTGCAATAAGACCGGCATAACGTATGACATCAAATGCTTTGCTACTTGCACGACTAAAAATGTGGTGTATCTGATCACCTGCCTTTGTGGGCTACATTATGTAGGGCGCACAATTAGGGAATTTAGGGTGAGCATGAATGAGCACATCGGGAATATCTGGAGGGGATTTCCGAAACATAATTTGTCCAAACATTATGACAAATACCATGGAAGGGATCCCTCAGGGACCTCTTTCATGGTAATTGACCTCTTCCAACCCAACTGGCGAGGGGATCACTTACGTAGGGGCATCTCGCAGTTGGAGACCAGATGGATCTATCTTTTTTAAAAAAGTCTTAGACCATCAGGCTTGAACGTAGACCTTGACATTAATTCTTTTATTAACAATAGTTAGCTTTTATTATGTTTTTTACACCTCTGTGTTAAATGATACATTTTATGATATTGTAACTATATGTATCTCGTATCATTGTATGGTGATTAATTTTATGTGCATCTTTCTGGCTTGTGACCTCGACTCTGATATATATTTCGTATAGTATATACATAGATTTTTAACATATTTTAATATATGTGTATATTCTTTTCTACCATTCCCTGCTGTTTATTTGGTTTAAGCGGGATGTATTATTTTTATTTATATAATTGATCTTGGTCGGTCAAAATTGCGGAATCGCCGATCGTCAGGTTTGACGGTCCCTATTTGTCTTCCTGATGGGTGATTTGGGTACGATTCCATATATCACGGTTACAGCGGGAATGTGGCCATTATTATGGTGAGATGTATGCTTCCCGGGGTGCGCATCTGTAATTTTCAGGTGTGCAACTTACGTGGTATGGATTCGGTTTCCTCTCCCATTGTGTAGATTTGTTTGGTTTCCGCAGGTCTTATTGAACTTCCGGTTTTCCGCCCAGCTTGCGGTCCAGGAGTTCCTTCTGTTTCCCTTGTGCGGTTCAGAGGGTTCTTCCGGTTCTTGTGTGGCGCTAGTGGGCGGGTCCGGAGTTTCGCTTCCTCTTCCTGTCTAAGCCACTACTTAATGACGTCTCCTGACGCTGACCACCCCCCCTCCCCCGATGACGCAGCTGCCTGCGAAACATGTAGGTGGAGTTTCAGCGCGGGTCGACGTCACAAGCCGGAATGATTTTACTGCTGTATAGCGGTTCTTATACTCAATGTTTTAAGGCTCTTTATGATGATATATTTGGTGAGTGTATTTTATCTTCAATAAACACACACTTGTTGAAACGTACTTCACCATGGTCTTCCCCCCCCCCCCCCCGTTCTTTTAATTTAAATTTTTTCGGGAGTGACGGTGCTTGATTGTTCCTGCTTCTGTGATTCGATATCTGGATCTCTTGGGAGTACCTATTGGTCCCAATGGGTCGATTGTCCAGCTTTGTAACCTCAAGCGTTTTATGACCATTGTGAGAACGGTGGTCATATTTATTCGGTAAGAGGCCAATCGGCTATTCTGTGTGTGGTGGAGGTCTTCACTGTCCTAGTCACTGAATATACGGATTCCCACATATTAAGGGTGTTGTTGGTGGATTGTACAACCCTATAAATCATCTTGGAGTGGACTTATATATTTACATCTCATGCAATTTTCCAATAATTTATAAGCGCTGCATTTTGTCTTTTATTCCACATTAACCACTTCTGAGCCGGAAGGATTTTCCCCCTTAATGACCAGGCCATTTTTTGTGATTTGGCACTGCATTATTTTAACGGACAATTGCACGGTTGTGCGACCCTGTACCTGAATAAAATTGATGTCTTTTGTTTCCCACAATTAGAGCTTTCTTTTGGTGGTATTTGATCACCTGTGCGAATTTTATTTTTTTTGCGCTATAAACAAAAAAAGCGGCAATTCTGAAAAAAAATAAAATAAATTTTCACTTTCTGCTATATAACATTCCCCCCCAACCCCCCCCCCCCCCCCCCCCCCAAAAAAAAATGTAAAAAATCAACATTTTTTAACATTTTAGGCCATTTTGTTTTATGCTACATATTTTTTGTAAAAAAAAAAAATAGCGATAAGCGTATTTTGATTGGTTTGTGCATAAGTTATCGCGTCTAACTACGGGAAAGATTTATGTAATTTTTTTTTTTTTAATGTTTTTTTTTTATAATAGTAATGGCGGCGATCTGCGTTTTTTTTTTTTTTTTTGCAGGATTGCAGCGGACAGATCGGACCCCTAACTGACATTTTTGACACTTTTGGTGGCACCAGTGACATTACTACAGTAATCAGTGCTATAAATATGCACTGTTACTGTAAAAATGACAGTGGCAGGGAGGGGGTTAACACTGGGTGATCAAGGGGTTAAATGTGAGCCTAGGGGAGTGATTCTAACTGTATGGGGATTGGGCTTGTGAAATGATCACAGAGACCTGTGATCCTACATAGGATCACAGGCACTCTGTGATCATTCCAGAGAGAACAGTCAGCTGTGTTTACAACAGCTGACCGTTCTTCTCTCTCAGCAGGGAGCGATCGCGGGAGGCAGGCGGCAATCAGAGCGGCCTGCCCCATGCATCGGAGTCCCCGCTGATGAGTGGGGGCGGGGGCTCGCCTGCGACCAACGTAGACCTACATAGGTTCGCGCAGGAGGGGCTGCCTGCCGCAGTAAAACTGGCAGCCGGTCCGGAAGCGGTTAATAATTATGTGAACAAAATTAGTGTGTGCTGTAAATTGCCTCCAGCATTGCTCCTGTTTCTTCTTGCTGGAGGCCACCATTTTGCTGAAGCCATGTACCCCTGAGCAGCAGTAAATCTTTAGGCTATCAACATCTTGTGCCTCTGATTTTCATGTGTCAAAAAACAGCAACAGAGCTTGTGTAGAGCAGGGTGAGACAGTGCATTGTTGTATTTTAACCACTTGCAGACCGTGCTGTAGCAAAGTGATGGCTACAGCATGGTTGGCCTGTTCTGGGAGGGCATTAAATGGCATCTTCCTGTGATCATGGCTGCTGCGGCGCACATCCAGCACGCTCTGTGATCGTTGTGTTTTTTGGACTGATCACAGGTTAGGGTAAAGAGCCAATCAGAGGAGCTCTTTACCACGTGATCAGCTGTGTCCAATCACAGCTGATCCGGATGTAAACACACTTGCTGGTTATCAGCATTCAACAACATGAGGAGAGAAGAGAGTCGGTCACTGGCTAGTTTAAAAGGGACATCTGCACTGATAGGGCACTAATCATCAGTGTCTTGATTATCAGTACTGCCAATCCATGCCCATCAGTAATAAAATCCGTGCTGCCAATCAATGCCTCCCCATTAGTGTCAATTATTAATTAACCCTCTTCATGACCAGGCCATTTTTTGTGATACGGCACTGCATTATTCTAACTGACAATTGTGCGGTCCTGCAGCATTGTACCTAAATACATTTTTGTCCTCCCCCCCCCCCCCCCACAATCAGAGCTTTCTTTTTGGGGGTATTTGATCACCTCTGCAGGTTTTTATTTTTTGCGCTATAAAAAAAAGCCCAATATTTTTTACATTCTGCTATAAAACATATCCAATTAAAAAAATCGAATTTCTTCATCAGTTTAGGCCAATATGAATTCTGCTACATACTTATGGTAACAAAAACACCAATAAGCATATTTTGATTGGTTTACGTAAAAGTTATAGCATCTACAAACTATGGGATATATTTATTTCATTTTTTTAAAAATATTTTTTGTACCAGTAATGGTGGCGATCAGCGACTTTTCGCGGGACTGCAATATTGCGGCAGACAAATCGGACACTTTTTGGGGACCAGAGACAGTAATACAGGGATCAGTGCTTAAAAATTTGCATTTTCACTGTACTAATGACTGCCTTTGAAGGGGTTAACATCAGGGGCGATCAAAGGGTTAACTGTGTGCTTAGCCTGTGCTTACTCACTGTGTGGAAGGTGACAAGAGGAAGGCAAAGATCAGATCAATACCTTCCCTTCTGACAGAACAGCAATCTGCCTTGTTTACATAGACAGATTGCCGTTCTGCCTGTGTATTATCTAATCACTGGTGCCAGTGGACATAGAGTCTGCAGTACCTGTCGCTGGGCTCCTGCTGTGTCACAAGATATTTGCGCAGCGGTTTTTCAAATGCAATTTTTTTGTAAAAAAAAAAATAAACTTTTCTTAATTTTATTGCAAAAAATCATAATCTAATGCATAATCTAAAGGTTTCCACTTTAGATTTACACAGGAGGTCTACTGCTAGAATTATTGCCCTCGATCTGACTTTCACGGTGATGCCTCACGCGTGGGACGATCGCTGTTTGCATGTGTGCAGGACCAACACGTGTGTTTGTCTTTGCACAGGGGGACAGGGGCACATATATATATATATAAATATATATATATATATATATATATATATATATATATATATATATATATATATATATATATATATATATATATATATATATATTATTTATTTTTATTTGTACACTGTCGTTTTAATTTATCCATTTTTTTATCACTTTTAATGTTATTACAGGGAATAAAAATCTCCCCTGTGTCAGGAATGGCAGGTACTCTTTATGGAGAGATCTGGGGTCTATTAGACCCCAGAACCCTCCTCTGCCCTTTAAAAGCAATTGATCACATGATCTTGCTTTTCATTTTTAAAAATTGCGCAGTTTACATCCAGGGAAACCAGATGTGATGAGCATACATCACTTCCGGTTTCCCTGGATGTAAACTGCACCATTTTTCTATATCATAGAGGCGAACAGAGCAAATCCAGTCTCTGATTACTTCTGTAAACACCTGGCGGAAGTGCTGTCGGGTTGATCAGGATTCCAGGAAAGCTGCACAAGGCGGTGGGAGGGACGTCCCGTCCCGCCTTGCTGCTTGTAAAAGCAATCCAGCCGCTAGTTAGCCAATAAGATTGCTTTTACAAGAGAGCCCACCATCCGCTCTAAAAAAAAAAACAATACGACCTGTGATTGGGTACGGCAGAATAAAGTGAAGGTTCTGGAGTGACCATCTCCGTCTCCTGACCTCAATATCATTGAGCCACTCCGGGGATATCCCAAACGTGAAGTTCATGCAAGACAGCCCAAAAATTTACAGGAACTGGAGGCTTTTTGCCAGGAAGAATGGACAGCTTTACCATTTGAGTAGATAAAGAGCCTCATCCACAAATACCACAAAAGACTTCAAGCTGTCATTGATGTTAAAGGGGGCAATACATAGTATTAGGAACTGGGGTATGTAAACTTTTGATCAGGGTCATTTGGGTAGTTTCTGTTATGATTTAAAAGTGTAAACACAGTTGCTTGATAAATGGCTTTAGGCAAACACTAACCATGAGTAAAAGGAACGTTTTTGTGTTATCGTTGATCTTCTTGGAAAATGGCCAAGAAATCAAAAATTCTACCAGGGTATGTAAACTTATGATCCTGTCAGTAACACACACACACTTTGCTGTATCTATGGAGGAGCAGCATTGTCACCCCAGAAGAGGACGTTCTCCATATTATAGAGAATTAATGTTCTTTAGAGATTTCAGTGTCATTGCTAACACATTACACCAGAATAGAAGCTCTTTGGACTTCTAGCAGAATTAACAGGTATTTTGTTGCAGTTAATAAATATAGCAAAAAACCTTAACAAAACCGTTTCAATTGTACAGTATATTTACCAGACCAAAAGGAAGCAAATAAGAGAAGTTCATTGGGAAGACTACACTTTAAAAGTTTCATTTACATATGTTTTAAAAGTTTCATTTCCTGTTTTACTGAATTACAGGTTACAACTTTGTGTGTTCAAATAATAAGTCTCCTTTTCCATCAATATACCTTTGAAAATAAATTTCTATAAAAATCTTTCAAGTTTATCAAAGTCTTTTTTTTTTTTTGTATTTTCTGTTTCTATGTATGAATGAGGGTACGTAATGCAGCGTATGCAGTTTATTTTTTATCAGAATATATTAAGCAATATAATCGCAGAAATTGTGAAACACTCATTACTGCAAACTCACCATCTCATTTCCTGTCATGCTGGCTTTTAAAATTCAAGATCTGTTCCTGCTACATATAACACTTTTGATATGACTACTATCAATGCTCTGCCTCTTTCTGCTGTCCTTTTGTGATGATTATACTGTCATGTGATCAGGGCTTTTGGTGACCTTTATCTGACAGTTTGGTGCTCCCCGTCCTCATACTTTCCACTGACTGTCACACCAACAGAAAGGAAAAAACGATTACACCCCCATCATTTAAAAGGTAACTCCACATTTGTGGGGGAAAAAATTACAAAAAAAAGAAAAAACAATATAGCGTATACAATTGCGACACAAATCCTATTATAAATGAGTGTTTATTAACCACTTTACCACCGGAGGATTTTGCTGTCTTACGTCTGGGCCACTTTTTGCGATTCGGCACTGTGCGACTTTAACTGACAATTGCGCAGTCATGCAACGCCGTACCCAAATGAAATTTACGTCCTTTTTTTCCCCCACAAACAGAGCTTTCTTTTGGTGGTATTTGATCACCTGTGCGATTTTTACTTTTTGCGCTATAAACAAAAAAAGAGCGTAAATTTTGAAAAAATAACAATATTTTTCTCATTTTCTTATATGAAATTCCCCCCCCAAAAAATGTAAAAATCTAATTTTTTTAAATTTTTGGCCAATTTGTTTTCTGCTACCTATGTTTTTTTTTTGCGGGACTGCGACATTGCGGCGGACAGATCGGACCCTTGACTGACTTTGACACTTTTGGGGGTACCAGTGACATTACTACAGTAATCAGTGCTATACATATGCGCTGTTACTGTAAAAATTACACTGGCAGGGAAGGGGTTAATTTTATTGGAGAGGGAGGGGTTAATGTATGCCTGGTGCTTACTGACGTGTGTGGGGGGAGGTGACTGAGTGACACAAGGACAGATCGCAGGTTCAGCTATGCTGAACCCTGCAATCTGACCCTGCCTGTCACTTAGGAGATCCGCCCGCTTTGTTTACACAAGCGGGCGGATCTCCAGACTCGATTCCCCGACAATCGGGGAAGAGCAGCAGTGATTGCCGCCACTACTCCCCTGGCCCGACTCCCGCTGTGACTGTATATAGCGGGAGCGAGCCTCCGGCGGCGCGCACGCGCCGCCGAGGAAGGGGAGTGTCTGGCGACGTAGACACTTTGCCGCAGTAGAGCTCTAGTGAGCATTGGCAAAGTGGTTAAAAATGACCTTTCCAATTCAATCTGCAGCCATTGTAATTTTCTGAAAATGTAATGCAATATGACTACCTGGAGCTGTTCTGTACACAGAATGTGTACTGACCACACCCCAGAAACATCATTTCCTGCTGGTGTGATTGGCTCACCAATTTTCCCAGAAGTCTGCCTAAAGGCCCGTACACACGTACCGATCGTCGGCCGAAAAGCTACGGCCGACGACCGATCTGCCGATTGTAGGCTTGTTAGTATGACGCCTCCGACAGCCGTCAGCGCACATTCTGCCGACAAGAATCTGTCATGCAAGCATTAAAATTTTTGTATGCCTACACCAGAGCGGCCGATTGTTCGCCAGTCAGTACAGAATTCGACCGCAGATTTGCAAGACTGGGCATGCTCAGAAAAGAAAAAACACAGGGAAAGTTAACCATTACATGACATCACTTCTGCAGTCGGCTGTAGTCGGCGGACAAAATTCTTGTGCTGTCTTTGCACTTTTCAACAGACACCGACAGCCTGGGGACAAAAGACGGCCGATCGTTCGCCGACGATCGGTACGTGTGTACGGGGCTTAAGATACAAGTCAGATTTCAGGGATACCCGGGAACAAAAATGTAATTTTTGGTGAGATACTCTCAATAGCAACACGTCTAAAAGGGATGCAGGCCCAGCAGCTTTCCTCATTAGTGCTCTGCAGCTGCCACAGCTGAATGATGATTATGAAACCACTCTCATTAGACTCACTCAGCACAGGGGAACAAACATGGATTTCTTCAGCACAGCCGCAATCTTTTTTTTAAAATCATGAAAGCAAGGGGGGTAAAGCCCCGTACACACGTACCGAATGTCGGCCGAACGATCGGCCGTCTTTTGTTCCGGTGCTGTCCTGTCGGCTGAAAAGTGCTAAAGACTGCACACGAATTTTGTCGGCCAACAACAGCCGACTGCAGAAGTGATGTCATGTGATGGTTAACTTTCCGTGTGTTTTTTCTTTTCTGAGCATGCCCAGTCTTGCTAATCTGCTGTTTGTCGGCCGAATTCTGTACTGACTGGCGAACAATCGGCCGTTCTGGTGACGGCCAACAAATATTTTAAAGTATGCACGACAGATTCTGTTCGGCTGAAAATGCGCTGTCGGCTGTCGGAAGCATTATACTAACAAGCCTACAATCGGCCGATCGGTCAGCGGCCGAATATTTACGGCCGACAATCGGTACATGTGTACGGGGCTTAAGATTCCCAGCTTGCTGTCACTACAGGCAGCAGAGTGGAGGGCGGCTGCAGGAGATCTAACATTATACATATTCCACCCGAAAAATGGGTGGAACACGTTCCCAATCCTGAACATGTTCCCTTTAAAGTGGGATTCCAGGCATATATTAACAAATCCTAAAACAAATTCACACCCCCAAACACCTATACTAATTACCCTGTGCAGGAAAGATCAGGGCTCGAGTCCTGCAGGAACGCATGGGAACGGCGTTCCCATACTTTTTTCACAGCAGGAACACCGTTTCCATTAGCATCTGCGTTCTGCAGGCATGGCCACTGTCAAGGGGGGGCCACCAGCCATTAAACAACCCCGCTGTGCAGCTATTAAGAAAATAAATGTCTCTGGTCCCTCTGTGTTCCATGGGAGGGAGGACATTAAGTGGACTATTTTCTCTGTTTCGGGTTTAGGCGGAATAATCCGCCGCCGCTGCGCGCTGAACAGCTGAAGCATTGTCACCGGCCTCTTCAATATGAATAGACCGTGACAGGCTGGGAACTCTGCGGCGGATTGATCCGCCTAAACCTGAAACTGAGAAATAGTCCACTTACTGTCCCCACTCCCAGTGGCGTACAAGCGGGGGGGGGGGGCGCACTGGGGGGTGTCGGGCCGGTGTCCGCGGGGGGCCGCCCGCATCTCAGTGTGAAGGCAGCTGCAGTGGCAGCTCCTTCAGTCGGCAGCAGGAAGAAGGTGAGTGAGAATGCCTGAGGAGCCTCATTTGTGTGCTGGATAGGAGGGGGATGGGGCAGCTGCATAGAGATAAATTGAACTTTCCATATTCCTCATGCTTTTGCTAAATGCCTGATTCTCCTCCTCTCAGCGGCTGCAGGAGGAATATGGAGAGATCAATTCATCTACATGCAGCTACCCCATCCCCCTCCTATACAACTTCTTTAGCACCCCCCCCCAGTGCTCTTTAACCCCCCGTGCCCTTTAACCCCCCCCAGTGCTCTTTAACCCTCCCCTGCTCTTAACCACCCCCCCTGTGCTCTTAACCCCCCCAGTGCTCTTAACCCCCCCAGTGCTCTTAGCCCCCCAGTGTTCTTTAGCCCACCCGTGCTCTTAACCACCCACCAGTGCTCTTAACACCCCCCCAGTGCTCTTAACCCCCCCGTGCTCTTAGCCTCCCCCAGTGCTCTTAGCCCCCCCAGTGCCCTTAAGCCCCCCCCCCGGTGCTCTTCAGCTCACCACAGTGCTTTTCATCTCCCCCCATGCTCTCTGGCTCCCCCAATACTCTCCATCCCCTGTGCTCCCTTGCTCCCCCCCTCAGTGATTTCCAGTTCCCCCCAGTGCTCTTCAGTCCCCCCTCCCCCTGTGCTCTCCATCCCCCTGGTTTTCACTGCTCTCCCCCCCCCCGCGCCTTCCAACCCCCCTGCAATGCTTTCCAAACCCTCCCTTAATTATGTCCAGTCCCCCCCCCCCGTGCCCTTCAGCTCCTCCAGTGCTTTCTGCTTCCAGTGTGCTCTCCGGCCCCCCTAGTGCTCTTCTATCATGTCTGCAGTCTCTGACCTTCTCTTGTATCATGTCCGCAGTCTCTGACCTTCTCTTGTATCATATCCTCAGTCTCTGACCATCTCTTGTATCATGTCTGCAGTCTCTGACCATCTCTTTTATCATGTCTGCAGTCTCTGATCATCTCCTGTGTCATGTCCGCAGCCTCTGACCACCTCCTGTACCATGTCTGCAGCCTCTGACCACCTCCTGTATCATGTCCGCAGCCTCTGACCACCTCCTGTATCATGTCCGAAGCCTCTGACCACCTCCTGTATCATGTCCGCAGTCTCTGACCACCTCCTGTACCATGTCAGCAGCCTCTAACCTCCTCCTGTACAATGTCCGTAGCCTCTAACCATCTCTTCTATCATGTCCGTAATCTCTGACCATCTCTTGTCTTTTATCATGTCTGCAGTCTCTGAGGGGGTGTCTGGAGAGGAGTCAAAAGTGGGAGCGCCATCGGGATGGGGATCACAGGAGAAGTCAGACATATGTGGACTGTGGAGAGGAGACTACAGGATAAAACCAGAGCATGGTGCACCTAAGAGGAGGTCAGTGACAGTGCTGCCAGGCCAGTCTGAGGGGGGGTCACTGATGTAAGGGGGAGTGAATACAATAATGTAAGGGGGCATTGATATAAAGGTTCCCCCTTATATCAGGACCCCCCCTCCCTTCCTTAGTGCATTCACTCTGCGGAAGGTGGTCTCTGGTCACCAGAGTCCCCCCTACATCAGAGTTCCTGGAATTACCCTTTACATCAGTGTGCAGTATTTCCCATTACAGTGCAAGGGGGAACTCTGTGGATGCTGATGTGAAGGGGAGCTCTGATGTGTAAAGGGCAATGCTGCAGACCCTGATGTAAAGGGAAATGCAGTGGACTCTGATATAAGGTGGTCTCTGGTCACCAGAGCCCCCCCCTTATATCAGTGTTCCCCTTTAGATCATGATCTGCCAAATTCCCCTTTATGTCAGAGTTCCCCTGCCCTGTAAAGGGGAATCCCACAGACTCTGATGTAAGGAGGAACACTTTGGTGACTGGGTTATATTAAGCTGACCTTTGTGTTAAATAGAGAAATATGGTTTTTGACTTTTGTTCAACTTAAACACATTGCTAAAAGCACTATCTACATGTTTATAGTTTAAATATTGATATTTGTACTGTTTAGCACAGAATACGGGCATTTTAGGTACTTTTTTGCAATGTCAGTGGGTGGGGGGGGGGGGGGGGATTTTGGGTGAGTTCCCACACTTTTTTTCCCAGGACTTGACCCCTGGGAAAGATGCATAAACTTACCTATTCATCCGGCAGCTCCGGTTGGTCAGGCGATCCCCACTGTGTCAGCCAGCTACAGGGGAGAGGAGCGAGCGCTCTTGAAACTGCTGAAATGAGGTGACATCACCCATAGGCTTACTATGAGCCATCCAATGTCGGCGCTCCCTCTTCTCCCATGAAGCCTCTGACAGAGGAGAGCCAATCACGTGACTGTTGCAGGAGTTCATTTAGAAAGTGCACCTGTCACCAAAGGAAGCTTCACAGCCCTCTTGTGACTGAGATAAATGTGGATTCTAAGTTCTTGCTGACCACATAACGCATATGTGCGATGGCCTTTAAAGTCTTACTAAATCCACAACAGTAAAATCAGTCTCTATATGCAGTAAAGTATGCTTGTTCTACTTACTGTGGAACCTAAGAGGCTAATCCTGTGCATTGTGTAAAAAGGCTGTTTGATCCTGTCTTCTCTGACAGGGTCCCTGTCTGCTCAGTTTGGTGGGTATTGCTAGAAATGTTTTTTTTCTTGGGATTGTGCATGTGATCAGCACAGGCCCAATCAGCACTGTCCAGACAGAGGGTCAGGGGTCATGCAGCCTCATAGGACAATCAGAGGAGAATGAAAACTCCTCCTTCAAGCTTTAACCACTTGCCGACCGCCGCAAGTAAATATACTGCGGCGGTCAGCCCCGGCCAGGCAAAGTGACATATATATACGTCACTAGCCTGTGACCGGCTTGTCAGCCAATAGCGGGCGAGTGCGCGCCCGCCGCGGCTCGTTCACTAAGCAGTCAGTGCGTGTGACCGGCGGACCCGATGTCCGCCGGTCACTCGGCGATTGTCGGTAGAGAGGGAGAAAGTCAGGCGGCTAATGTAAACAAGCCGCCTGTCATTCTCCCCTGTGTAAAAATAGAGATCAGACGGTTCTACTATGTAGAACCGTTGATCTCTGTTTTTACAATAGTAGACATGTCCAACCACAGTTAGAAACACGCCCCCAGGACACACTTAACCCCTCCCTCTCCAATACAGTTAACCCCTTCCTTGCCAGTGTCATTTTTACAGTAACAGTGCATATGTATAGCACTGATTACTGCAGTAATGTCACTGGTAACCCCAAAAGTGTCAAAAATGTCAGTCAAGGGTCCGATCTGTCCGCCGCAACGTCGCAGTCCCGCAAAAAAAATCGCAGATCGCCGCCATTACTCGTTAAAAAAAAAAACACCAAAAATGACAAAAATCTTTCCCTTTGTTAGTAAACGCGATAACTTTTGCGCAAACCAATCAAAATATGCTTTTTGCGATTTTTTTTTTTACCAAACATATGTAGCATAAAACAAATTGGCTGAAAATTTTAAAAAATTTTGATTTTTACATTTTTTTGGGGAATTTCATATTAAAAATGTGAAAAATATTGTTATTTTTGCAAGATTTACGCATTTTTTTTGCTTATAGCGCATGATCAAAAAATCCCACAGGTGATCAAATACCACCAAAAGAAAGCTCTGTTTGTGGGAAAAAAAGGACGTCAAATTCGTTTAGGTACAGCGTCGCACGACTGTGCAATTGTCCGTTAAAGTCACGCAGTAAAAAATCGCAAAAAACCCCCTGGTCAGGAAGGGGGTAAAATCTTCCGGGGCTTAAGTGGTTAACCAGACACTGATGGAAGTCACAAGGCTGAAGAGAAAAGGTATTTAGCAGTTTATATTTGCTAAAATGATTGCATTTTCATGTTCTGTGTACTGTGGGGGACCAGATTTAGTGAATGCAGGGTCATGGGTTTAGTAACACTTTAACCACTTCCAGACTGCCCACCATGTAGCTACTTTGACATTAAATACAAGGGTTATGGCAGTAGATAGCTGCCATAACCCCGGTATATTTATACACAGCAGGCGGTCCGTTTTAACATAAAAGTGGTCCCAGCAGCGGATTCGCCAAGGGATTACTTTTATAGGCAGCGGGATAGGTGCCCACCCCCCTCCCGCCTACCGGAGCCATCGTAGTGGGGAAAATTATCCGTTCCCATGTGTGGATAGGCAGGAAGACGAGTGAGGTCCCCACTCAAATCTATGCCCTTGGAGGACCAGAGCGACGTCAAATGTCACTTCTACGCAACGCCCTAAAGGGCCATAATTCTAGCATTAGACCTTCTCTGTAACTCTAAACTGGTAACCTGTAGAAATTTTTAAAGCGTTGCCCATGGAGATTTTTAAGTACCAAAGTTTGTCGCAATTCCACGAATGTGCACAATATTTTAAGCATGACATATTAGGTATCAATTTACTCAGCATAACATTATCTTTTACATTAGAGAAAAATAATTGGGCTAACTTAACTGTTTTCCTATTTTTAAATGTAAAAAATTGTATTTCTTTCCAAAACAATTGCGCTGGCAACACCGCTGCGCAAATATAGTATGACATAAAGTCATGCTGCATCAATGGCAATCAAGAGTTCCATGCTGAAAGAGTGCTCACTGCATGCTTTCCGCACAGTGATCAAGCTGTCATAGGCAGTGCCTGGTCTCTGGGAATGATCAAAAGCTGGAGGGACAAGCTCCCAATCATGTGACCACTGTCAAATCCAATCAAAAAATCATGTGGTTGGGAAGGGCTTAAAATGAAAAAAGTAAGAAATCACAAAATAATAATAGAAAAAATAAATAAACATAAAAAATGTACACATCTCACACACACATAACATACACATTTAAAGCCCAACCCAAGACAAAACTTTTGGTTTTGCAAAGAATGTTGAAGGGATGGGACTTCCTGTTCTGTCTGACATCTGTCACATGCACGGAAAGTGAGAGGAAATCTTTTTGATTGGGACACAGCCAGCAAAGAAATACTGACAAAGGTTGTAAATCTTCCTGACCTTAGGGCCCATGCACATCGGGCTTTTACAGGTACTTTGCCTTGTGTCATTTCCTGCTGCTTTCACTCGTATGGCAGGTTGTACGCAGCAGTTGCCTCTTCACGGGCACTGAAAAATGCTGGTTAATTACGCTAGGCAGTGAAAAAGACCTGTAAATGCCCTGTGTGCACGAACCCTAATAGAAAATATGTCTATTGGCCTTCCAAGAGTAACTTGGGACAAAGTTAAAGCATAGGTAAAATCATATATTCCTTTCCACATTGTATTTCCATTATTTCCAGCCCACTCCTATTAATCTGACTGATCTTGTTTTGGAAGGAAGTTTGACTTCCGTGAATTCTGTGGCACTTATTCACCTAGGTCAGGGGTGTCCAAACATTTTTTCAAAAAGGGCCAGATTTGATGAAGTGAACATGCGTGAGGGCCGAGCATTTTGCATGACATTCTTTGGACCATTAAAATTAAATGCAAGTTAACTATTTTATGCAAAGTTTATTGCAAACGGCATACTTTTTATTTCGTCACATGGATGACAAATCTAAACAGATGTTAAATCACTCTGACTTTCATATCTGAAGGCCAGATGTAAAAAAAATCCAGGAGGCTGAAATATATGTCAGGAACATTGTAAAGTACATTACATATTATTGGTAATAAAGGTTGTCTGTCAACTTTTAAGTTAAAAAAATATGAACAGGAACATAACACCAGGTATAAATGTTGTGTCCAAATATATTTATAACTGATTTAGGCCAACTGACATTGCCTGAGATTTTACAATATATTTATCTCAATTTGGAGCATGCGTCAGGGGCATAACTACAGGGGTTTCAATTGCAACCGGGCCCCATGCTCCAGGGGGCCTGTGCGGCTCCCCTGTACACCTGGATAGGGGGGCAGCATGTAGAGAAATCACATCACAGTCCTCCTTTTTTCCTCCTGTAGATGCAGGAGGAAAATGGAGGAGATTGGTTCCTCTGTATGCTGCCCCCGCCACTCCTCCTATCCAGCTCACTTGTGTTCTGCTGTCTCTGGGCCCCTGTGTGCTCCCCTGGTCCCCCCCTACTGTGCTGCCCCCCCCCCACCAGTGTGCTTCCTTCCCTCTCCTGCCGGCTGCTGCAGAGGATGTGTCACAATAGAGAACCAGGAAGGGGTCGGTAAATATGTCATTCACCAGCTCCTTCCTTTTCTGAATGGACAGTCATAGTCAGTGACATTGAAAAAAAATAATACAATTAAAATACCAAAAAATAAAAACGACTGACATCAGTGGGTGAACTTCCAGGATCACAAAGGTCACACTCGTGACCGGGTTCTGGCATTTCACCACTGCAGAACTTGTAAAGGACCCCACAACGAGAGTAAGGAGCCCCAAAATCAGTGGGAAGAGCCCCAGGCTTTAAGGGAGGGGTCCTGGCCAGGGGTCCGGTGGGCTCTTCATGGTTTCTTGCACCAGGGCCCTGAAGGTTCTAGTTACGCCGCTGGCATGCATGCTCCCTAATCAGTAACATAAGGGTTAACCACATATAAGCGCTATATGAACCCACCAATGATGATTAATGATGGCAGCAATAATAGTCTTGAATGATGCCAATATAGTAATATCGAACATTGAAAAGTTGTCAGGACAACCATACGAGAAGCAGGCACTCCTCACGCTCCCCTGCATTGGGTAACCGCACATGTCGTTCTCCACATAGCGGTTCAAGCCTCTTTTTGGTCCTCCTTCCCCCAGAGTCTGATGTCTTGTCCAGCACTCATTGTGTGTGATGGGAGCGGCCACAGATGAGTATAAGTCACTCAAAGTGGCAGCGCTCGGAGATTCACAGGGGCCACAACAATAGATTTTCCCCAATTACCTGTAGGGGCCGTATTAAAGCGTTCCGCAATTGTCCCGCGGGCTGGACTATGGACATGCCTGACCTAGGTGGTATAGACATTTGGTTATATAAATGAGAGGTTCAGATGTGGCCTGTTCAGGCTCTGAGGAAGAGGCTAAGCCTCGGAACGCGTTAGCCATCATCTATCAAGGACATGGCATCTGTTTTTATCATTATATTGATGGCCATAGATGTATGGATTTGATGTGCCTATAGAAAACATTTGTTTGTGAGTATAACTCTTTTTATCTAATAAAGCCTATTACTGAGGATAATGCGCTAGGCCGGTGTACCCTCTGTTTTTTTATTTCAGTGGTTACAGACATCCTTAGTCTAAAAGGGCAGCAAGGCCGTGGCAATCCAGAAAGCCAAGTGTGAGTTCCTTCGAGCAACTTCATTGGAATGGGTTGGTTGGGGGACCCTGCCTCTGGGCGCAGGAGAGAGAGTGCATCTAAGTTTGTTTTGGACTTATTCACTATGCCCTGTGATTGGCACTGCTATGTCACACATTTCACAGAGCCTGCCTTCTGAATTACAGAGGTGCTGAGAGGAGAAGTCTCAGGAGGCGGAGTCAGTACAAGGATCAGTTGTGGAAAGAGATGGCCAACTGATAGGCAGCAATCACATGATATAAGATTAATAAAGTAAGCTTTGTATTGGATTATCATATACAACTGTTGTCTGTATTGTTATTACATAGTTCCCAACAGTCCCTGATTTTGGATCAAAAGTTGTTCCTCTTCTTTCCTCACTTGTCCCTCATTTTGGTCTGATATATTGTATATACAGTACCTGTAAAAAAATGCATTATTTATCGATCAAAATGTGCAGGCACCGGACATGCTTATCAACCAATGACATCATTGTTTGTTAGAACACTAGCAGCTGGAAGGTTGTAATGGTGCACAATGAAAACCTGTGGGTTTATCAAGGCAGACTTAATCCACCTGCTGGCATGTATACAATTTATGGACATTTTTAGGCATTTTGCCAAGGCATCCCGATTGAAAAAGGCTGGTTTAGCCAATGATTTTTGGATTATTCTCCATGAGGGGTGTGTCCTTTGCCTACATACTTTATACTAATAGGTGTCTCTCTTTCCCATCTCAGACAGTTTGGAGATATATTAGGACAATGGTGATGTTATCAAATTAAAATGTATGCTGTGACTATAGAACTCCTTTTATAGAGCCTAAAATGCTTGTAATCTGCTAAAAAGAAGCTCCTTTTTTGAGCGACATGCGTTTTGCTTCAGGCGACAGGACACTCAGATGTGAACAAGGGTCATTGAAATGAATGGGATTTGCTTGTTGAGCGTTTTAGAGCTACAAGCAGAAAATCGCTCGGGTGTAAACAGGGCCTTAGGCTTTCTTTGTTCTATTTTCATCTGATGATCAAGCCAGTAAGTCTGTTATTCAAAAGTACAAAACTCTCCAGCAGAATGTTTCAGTTTACATGGATGAGACAAACCACTTAACACTAACAAAAAGAAAAACAACAGTTTGCTTTAACCACTTAAGCCCCGGAAGATTTTACCCCCTTCCTGACCAGGGGGTTTTTTGCAATTTTTTTTTTACTGCGTGACTTTAACGGACAATTGCGCGGTCGTGCGACGCTGTACCTAAACTAATTTGACGTCCTGTTTTTCCCACAAACAGAGCTTTCTTTTGATGGTATTTGATCACCTGTGCGATTTTTACTTTTTGCGCTATAAACAAAAAAAGAACGTAAATTTAGCAAAAATAATATTTTTCACATTTTTTTATATGAAATTCCCCCCAAAATATGTAAAAATCAAAATTTTTTAACATTTTTGGCCAATTTGTTTTCTGCTACATATGTTTGGTAAAAAAAAAAATCGCAAAAAGCATATTTTGATTGGTTTGCGCAAAAGTTATTGCGTTTACTAACTAAGGGAAAGATTTTTGTCATTTTTGGTGTTTTTTTTTTAACGCGTAATGGCGGCGATCTGTGATTTTTTTGCGGTACTGCGACATTGCGGCAGACAGATTGGACCCTTGACTGACATTTTTGACACTTTTGGGGTTACCAGTGACATTACTGCAGTAATCAGTGCTATATATATGCACTGTTACTGCAAAATGACACTGGCAGGGAAGGGGTTAACTTTATTGGGGAAGGAGGGGTTAAGTGTGTCCCTAGGGGCGTGCTTTTTCCTGTGATTGGACATGGCTACTAGTGTAGGAACAGTGATCAACGGTCCTACATAGTAGAACCGTATGATCACCATTCCTACACAGGGGAGAATGACAGGCGGCTTGTTTACATTAGCCGCCTGCCTTTCTCCCTCTCCACCGACGATCGCTGAGTGACCGGCGGACACCGGGTCTGCCGGTCACACTCACGGACTTCCTAGGGAACGAGCCGTGGCGGGCGTGCGCCTCCGTGGGCGCGAGCTCGCCCGCTATTGGCTCACAAGGAAGTGACAGGCTAGTGACGTATATATACATCACTTTGCCTGGCCGGGGCTGACCGCCGCCGTATATAGTCGTGCGGCAGTCGGCAAACGGTTAAAAGATAACTCCACTTTCAGGGGGAAAAAATAGCAAATAAAGAAAAAAATAATATAGCGTATACAATTGCGACACAAGTTACTGTATATTGTAATTGAATGCTATTAAAAATTACCTTTCCTTTTCAATCTGCAGACCTTGTAATTTTCTGAAAATGCAATGCAATATGGCTACCTGGAGGTGTTCTGTACACAGAATGTGTACTGACCACACCCCAGAAACATAATTTCCTGCTTGTGTGATTGGCTCACCAATTTTCTCAGAAGTCTGTCCTAAGATATAAGTCAGATTTCAGGCATCCCCTGGTACAAAGATGTCATTTTTGGTGAGATACTCCCAATAGGAACATGTCTAAAGGGATGCAGGCCCAGCAGTTTTCCTCATTAGTGCCCTGCAGATGCACAGTTGATCGATAATTATGAAGCCACTCTCATTAGACTCACTTTCCCACGTGAGGATAGAGAAACACACAGGGTTTTCTTCTGAATAACAAAAGGTAGGAATCTACAACAAAAAATGTTATAATCCTTTTAATGTACAGAGATCACCCAGAGGGGAATGTTTTTTTCTCAACAACAGTGGAGTTAGACTTTAACTGATTATAAAGTATGAGCTGGAGTTTGGCTTCAATTTGTTAGTATATTAATGTGATTGTAAACGATTACCTTCTAAAACAACCGATTCAGTTTAAAATAGAAATGAAAGGAAAAACATTTTTGTATAGATATAAAAAAAAAAAAAAAAAACATTATAAATACCTTTTTTCCCTTTTTTTTATAAGTGATCACATTCCCTCTGTTCTCAGCTGCAAAAGAGCTGGGGGGAGGAAAAGCAGCAGCACACTGAGCTTGCCAGTGAATTGCTGTGCAGCGGGGGCGTGTCAGGACAAGTCTGATCATTGGAGGAGAGCACACGGAGTTCCCAGCATAGGTAGAGAACTGACCACGTTGTGCTCTCCTGCTTAGTGTGGTCAGTTTTAATAGGAAAGCAGAGGGACTGGCAGGAACACCAGTGATTTCACATAAAGGAAGCAATATAAAGAAAACGGGATACGTTCTCATACAAGTACAGCGGGCACATATCAGGAATATGAAGTGTTGGGGTAACAAACGCTTTAAATCTGTTCATACATTTAATACTACCTTCCCCCTAGACTGGCAATGCTGCCATCCTCTTATAAATCCTACAGAGTGTAGGCACTCTAATACAGAAGGTGGGTTACTGGCCAGATAACCAGGTGAAAACAGAGGGGAAAAAACTCTAAAAAAAGAAAGACTAATGCAGCCACCACATCTAAAGATTGGCAAGCTGTCATAAAATAAATTTTTGATTTTGGGTTTAAAACTACTTTAAGATAACATACTGAAAATGTTGGCTATTAATAACATTACACAGGAAAAGCAAACATCAAATGTTACAATTTGCACATGACTTGAACCGCCCTTATCGCTGGATCTACTGATCATTTTGACAAGCGGTAACCTCTGCTTAGTGCTTACTGTATGTATTTTTTAATCACTTGTTCAGTTTGCATATGCAAGGTTTGTGACAGGTTTGCTTGACAAATACAGTGTTTACATGGATTTTCCTATAAATTTGTTGGGATAAAAGTTACATTTGTTAAGTTATATTTGTTAATCCAGCATGTAGTAAATATGCTCTCCTATGACATTCATAATGGTTGATTATACATGAGCAGTGTCCTAGATATAGGAGAGGAAGTTCTGAGACATCACTGCCAGCTCTGCTTTTTTCTGCATTTACAAAGAAAGTACACCAGAAGTCAGAAAAGCCACTTCCTACGTGTCACACATCTGCACATTTTTCATCTGTTCTGTGATGTAATTAGGGTAAGCGTAATCAGGAAATAAAGTAAAGGATGCTCCTAGGGAGAATGGGTACACAGATATTTAAAGCTGTGGCCAAAACCTTTATTGGGGCTGTAACAGAACCACGACCCACACTGTACTTGTGGACTTCCATCAGTATACGGCTTCCTCCCAATCGTGAACATAGATATCAGATTTTCCCAGCCGCCCCATACAAAGCTAGCTGACAATTTAGCTTGTACTGGAAACTCTGTTTACTGAACAGTCACACAGAATTTATATTCAGCATGGACCTCCCCCTCCTGATCAGATTACCACACACAGGTCAGGGCTTGCCTGATTACATTTTCATATGCAGATGAAATTGTATACAGAAATATAATTAACCTGAACTAATTATCTAGCCATCTGAAAAGAAACAATGTGAATTCATTAACAGAAACAATGTGAATTCATTAACTCTCCCCCTTGATGCAACTTTAGTATAGGCGGGTGGGCTGCAGGCCCAGGCACAGTTTTGACTCCCATTTGGGGTGTCTGGTACCGCGGCATGCCATAATCGGGGGGGCTTGGGCATTACCAACACATTTAATCATTACAACATCAATGATTATTAGACTCCTTTATGGTGCTATCAATGGGGAGGGTATTCTCAATCTGTTCATTGCTCCGAGCCTGTATCCCACATTTGGGACTGCATTGTTTTACTTATGTTCCATTTATTAGTGTTCTATACAAGTAATGTTTGCAATGTTTTGTATACTTTCTTGGAAATTCAATAAAAACTAATTGAATAGAAACAGACAGACTTAACACAATCCACATCCCACCTCAATAGAAAGACAATAGGGAGAGCCTGCCATTGACAGTCTGTCCGTCTCCTACATTGAAGTACATGGAATACACATCTGAGCATAGCTTTGATTATTTAGGAGTCACAGACTTCATGGCAATAGGCTATAGGTCTCACAGTATAAAGTGGGATTAAATCTTCATATTTCTTGAGAGATATTGTTGATAAATATTTCTCTCCCATTTGAAGTTATCCAAACCATTTTCTCAGAGTCCATTAAGTATCTGTCTTTCACTCCCAGTGACGGTGAGTACCGTTACAGGGGCATTATCTAGATACCAGTATTGTACCTCTGATAATGTGTGCCCCACTGGTGGCTGCTGTCAATTTCTTGAAAAATGTTACTTACATGCTACCTCTGACATTGAAGTCACTGCATACATTTCCGTGAAACTGACAGTCGGGATGGAGCACAGCGAGCAGTTCCTCCATTCAATAAATGTCTTGTATTCTTTTCAAAGAATACAAGGCGCTCTATGCTCCTGGGTCCTACCCAGGAACAAAATAACTGATTTGAAAATAAGCCTTGGTACTTAAAAGCACCATAAGGCACCTGCACATAACCACTAATATTAGTATATGATTGGTTTACGTACTTTGTGAATAGAAGAAATCTGAATGGCCGCACACAGATGCAATCACATTTATTGGAATGAATTAAAATTCATATGACAACATAGAACAGGAACAAGAAAGCTGACGCGTTTCACACCTTCACTGTGTAATGTTCTGGTACCTTTGGGTACCCTAATTACTCTTTCATAAGTGTATGCGCCCCACCATTCTCTTTTGGTAAGGTGCGCATACACCTTTAAGACTGATGCTGTCATCACTGAGCGCCGGACTGGATGGCTATTTAGATCGCCGGCTCTCACTCACATGTGTTCGTTCAAACTGCTTTGTGCCTTGATACTAACCTGTCTTGAAGCTCTCATGCTTGCAAGCATACCTCGCTGTCGGAACCACGCTGCGCTGATCCCTGTATCCCGCTACCGGATCATCCGCTCTTGCCGAACCTCTCCTCTGCTACATTGCTATTAGTGATAAGTACCCCACAGGGGAAACCTCTATAACTTTCATACTAAAGCTTACACTATCTAGCTCTGCATACTAAGGACTATTACTACATCTGCATTATCTAAGATTGCTAGCTCTTGAGCCTACTACCACCTGTTCTTGCACTGGGTTGATCTCTCTTGTATGTCCACCTGCTACTCTGTCATCTGCTACCATACATGATTGCTAAACCTATCTGCATCCCATCTGCTACTATCTTACTTTCAAGAACATTTCCTTTCAAGTGTCTGTCATCTACCATCTCTACCCAACCTGTCTCTTCAGCCTATCATCACTGTGTTACTATATACATAAGTCACTCTAGGAAACATCTTATTGAGTGTGTGTATTTACTTGCTGAATTGAGATCATCCACACATGATGAGTCATTGAGAGTTGGGATTGGTGTCTCAGCGTTTCTCTACATGACTACTGAAGTGGAATATTTCTGCAGCTAAAAATCCACATCATGCATAAAACGCAGGAGCGTTACACACTGGTGCTTAGTCATAGCTTTTTGTAGCGGCCGTTCAGATTTCTTCTATTCACACGCTGTGCATGCAGAGCCAGCACCTGCTTTCTGTGCAGGATAAGGTACACCAGTGGATGACTCACCTGAGCTGTATCTCTTCAATGTATGTTTCTGGTTTACATACTTTAGTGGATATAACAGGTTTGCTTCAAATTAATCGAATTATTGTGCAAGGCTACCAAGAGAAATGGAAACAGGACTTAGGCCCCATTCACACTTAGCGATTTGGATTTGGAATCATCTTGGTTCTGCCCACACTTCCAAATCGCACTAAAATCGCAGCAAAACATGCAGCATTTGGGGGCCGTTCCTAATAGCACCCCAAACGTGGTGCGATTTAACTGAAATGCCGGATTATCTTGCGATTTTCACTAGCGGCTGCTTTAGGGGCTAGCAAGAATCACTGTCTTCCCCGGGGGGGCGGCTTTGCCCGCACCCCCCACGTCAGGAGAAGATAATTGCTCGGCAGGAGGGATTTCCCTGTTAGCACTGTCTGTGTTGATGGGGGAATCATGCGCAGGAAAGAAATTTGCACTGTGTATGGTGGGCCTTAGGCTTGGTTCAGACTAGTTGTGGCCGCAGCTCACAGCAGGTGGTCCAATGCATCCCTGTTCTCCGTTTCAGGTGCGAATCAGGTCTGACTTTTTGCCTGAATTCGGACCTGAAGCAGACCAGAAGATGCACAGGACCCTTTTCTAGTGCAGGCTGCGGCTGCCCCGGAGGTGTGTGAACTGGCTCCATTGAGAGCCGGTCACACCCCTGTCATGCGCATTGGATGCGGAGAAACCTGCAGCCAATTTGCATAAGTGTCAACCCAGCCTTAAAATGCATTGTTGTTTAGGCAGCAATTATTTTTCCTATGTGGAGCACCTGAATCAATCCCTTCCTGGGGGGGTGGGGGTGGGAAAGGCCCCACTTTAGCTAACCTGTGGTTGTAAGATCATTTTTGTTGAGTCCTTTAAAATATAGGCAAAAGGTAATTTTTTTGTTTTGTTCCCAAAACAGCTATAGAGAGTGACCCTGGTGACAACCAGGGATTCTCTTACTTTCCAGGGATTTCCTCTCAATTTCTGTTTAGTTATGGGACAGGAAGTGAAAAGAAATCTTTTCAATGGGACATAGATGGCAAAAAAAAAACTGATAGGAGCTATAATCCTTCCATACTCCATTCAAAATGAAAACAACATTTACTTTTTTGTTCTACTTTAAAGGGTAACTCCACTTTTGTGGGGAAAAAATAGCAAATAAAGAAAAAAAAAATAAAGCATATACAATTGCGACACGTCATATTGTAATTGAATGTTTTTAAAAAATTACTAAGATACAAGTCAGATTTCAGGCATCCCCTGCAACAAAAAAAAGGCATTTTTGGTGAGATACTCCCAATAGGCCCAGCTTCCTTATTAGAGTCCTGCACGTGCCACAGCTGATTGATAATTATGAAACCACTCCCATTAGACACACTCAGCACAGGGGCACAGAGGAACAAACAGGGATTTCTTCAGAATAACAAAAGGTAGAAATCTGCAACAAAGTTTGTTATAATCCTTGTAATGTACATAGATCACTTAGAGGGGAAAAAAAGTTACGCTTAATTTGTATTCCAAGCAGTGGCGGCCCGTGCATAGCGGGCGCCAGGGCGCCGCCCCCCTACCCCTAAAAAAAAATAAAAAAAAAAATGACAGCGAACAAATAAAGTTTATAAAAAAAAAAAAATTGCGTTCGCCGGCCTTTGTAGGGGAAGTGGTGCCTAGGGGGGGGTGGGGGTGGGGTTACGTCCCAGAAGAGGCGCCGATCGGCAGCCTTCTGGGGGCGTAACCCGATCGCAAGTCCTTGCGATTGGACACCCCCACTTTCGGATATCCTGGCTGTGATTGGTCCAGTCTCCAGCCTGGACCAATCATCATCCAGGACATCCGATCCCTGACGTCACAATGGGGGCGGTGCCGGTGCGTGAGTCAGTCACTCACCGTCACCGCCGCTCGGAGGACGAGGGAGAAGCCGCTCTCCTTCCCGCCGCCGCCGCCGGAGAGAGGATCGAGGAGGGAAGAACCCGCCGCCAGGTAAGTGCATTAAATTGAAGGGAGCACGCACGCTGCACTCTGCATTGATTGGGGTACATTGCTGTGGGCACTCTGCATTTATTGGGGTACATTGCTGTGGCACTCTGCATTGATTGGGGTACATTGCTGTGGGCACTCTGCATTTATTGGGGTACATTGCTGTGGCACTCTGCATTGATTGGGGGACAATGCTGTGGGCACTCTGCATTGATTGGGGGACAATGCTGTGGGCACTCTGCATTGATTGGGGGACAATGCTGTGGGCACTCTGCATTGATTGGGGTACAATGCTGTGGCGCTCTGCATTTATTGGGATACAATGCTGTGGCACTCTGCAATCATTGGGGTACAATGCTGTGGGCACTCTGCATTTATTGGGGTACAATGCTGTGGCGCTCTGCAATCATTGGGGTACAATGCTGTGGCACTCTGCAATCATTGGGGTACAATTCTGTGGCACTCTGCAATCATTGGGGTACAATTCTGTGGCACTCTGCATTTATTGGGGTACATTGCTGTGGCACTCTGCATTTATTGGGGGACAATGCTGTGGGCACTCTGCATTTATTGGGGGACAATGCTGTGGGCACTCTGCATTTATTGGGGTACAATGCTGTGGGCACTCTGCATTTATTGGGGTACAATGCTGTGGCGCTCTGCATTTATTGGGATACAATGCTGTGGCACTCTGCAATCATTGGGGTACAATGCTGTGGGCACTCTGCATTTATTGGGGTACAATGCTGTGGCGCTCTGCAATCATTGGGGTACAATGCTGTGGCACTCTGCAATCATTGGGGTACAATTCTGTGGCACTCTGCAATCATTGGGGTACAATTCTGTGGCGCTCTGCATTTATTGGGGTACAATGCTGAGGCGCTCTGTATATATTGGGGTACAATGCTGTGGCGCTCTGAATTTATTGGGGTACAATGCTGTGGGCACTCTGCAATCATTGGGGTACAATGCTGTGGCACTCTGCAATCATTGGGGTACAATGCTGTGGCACTCTGCAATCATTGGGGTACAATTCTATGGCACTCTGCAATCATTGGGGTACAATTCTATGGCACTCTGCAATCATTGGGGTACAATGCTGTGGCACTCTGCAATCATTGGGGTACAATGCTGTGGCACTCTGTAATCATTGGGGTACAATTCTGTGGCACTCTGCAATCATTGGGGTACAATGCTGAGGGCACTCTGCAATCATTGGGGTACAATGCTGTGGGCACTCTGCATTTATTGGGGTACAATGCTGTGGGCACTCTGCAATCATTGGGGTACAATGCTGTGGCACTCTGCATTTATTGGGGTACAATGCTGTGGCGCTCTGCATTTATTGGGATACAATGCTGTGGCACTCTGCAATCATTGGGGTACAATGCTCTGGGCACTCTGCATTTATTGGGGTACAATGCTGTGGCGCTCTGCAATCATTGGGGTACAATTCTGTGGCACTCTGCAATCATTGGGGTACAATTCTGTGGCGCTCTGCATTTATTGGGGTACAATGCGGAGGCGCTCTGTATTTATTGGGGTACAATGCTGTGGCGCTCTGCATTTATTGGGGTACAATGCTGTGGGCACTCTGCAATCATTGGGGTACAATTCTGTGGCACTCTGCAATCATTGGGGTACAATGCTGAGGGCACTCTGCAATCATTGGGGTACAATGCTGTGGCACTCTGCAATCATTGGGGTACAATGCTGTGGCACTCTGCAATCATTGGGGTACAATTCTGTGGCACTCTGCAATCATTGGGGTACAATGCTGTGGCACGTTGCAATCATTGGGGTACAATGCTGTGGCACTCTGCAATCATTGGGGTACAATTCTGTGGCACTCTGTAATCATTGGGGTACAATTCTGTGGCACTCTGCAATCATTGGGGTACAATGCTGAGGGCACTCTGCAATCATTGGGGTACAATGCTGTGGGCACTCTGCATTTATTGGGGTACAATGCTGTGGGCACTCTGCAATCATTGGGGTACAATTCTGTGGCACTCTGCAATCATTGGGGTACAATGCTGAGGGCACTCTGCAATCATTGGGGTACAATGCTGTGGGCACTCTGCAATCATTGGGGTACAATGCTGTGGGCACTCTGCAATCATTGGGGTACAATTCTGTGGCACTCTGCAATCATTGGGGTACAATGCTGTGGGCACTCTGCAATCATTGGGGACAATGCTGTGGCGCTCTGCAGTGATTGGGGACAATGCTGTGGCGCTCTGAATTAAAAGGGGCATGCACGCTGAACTCTGCATTGTGGGGGCACAGCACAGTGTTTATTGCATTGAAGGGGGCACAGCACAGTGTTTATTGCATTGAAGGGGGCACAGCACAGTGTTCATTGCATTGAAGGGGGCACAGCACAGTGTTCATTGCATTGAAGGGGGCACAGCACAGTGTTCATTGCATTGAAGGGGGCACAGCTTCAAAGTCACGCAATTTTTTTACTGCGTTTTTTGGCGCGAAGCAATACCTATTACATTTTTCTTTTTGCGCCCCCCCAAAAATTTTGAGCACCAGCCGCCACTGATTCCAAGTTGTCAGGCTCCTGACAATGCCAAATTTTGCATTGTGATGAAGATTTGGAACATGATGGAGTAGGTATTGGCAGAATATGATTTTGGTAGGGGGTAGGGGGCTGGGTTTTCTTGCTCCCATTTGACTTGGAGTACCCACTGGCCAGGTGGTAAAGAGGCTGGTTGGTGGAGGTTGAAATAGCTATTTGAGTGGATAAGGATTTCTGATATACCTGACTGCTTTTCTTTAATTTAGAACTAAAGGCAAAACTTTTCTTTTAATTTAGATAGAATTGGGGAGTTATAACACCTGTTTTTTTTATTTTATTTTTTTTGCTTTCTGTGTCTCATTTTGGAGATTTCCTTTCACCTCCATTCTCATAGCCAAACCAGGAGGTGAGAGGAAAATGAACGGGAATCCCTGGATGTTACCAGGACTCCCCATTGCAGGATTTAATCTCTTTTCCTGCTCTGGCGACAACCCAAAATTTTGGGTTTTCTTTCATTTGTACTCCTAGTGATAGTTATAAACCGGGCAAATAGAGAGAGTGAATTTCTACTGTATTGTATTTTGTCCAATTCTGGTCACCAATCCTCAGGAAAGATGTGCTGGAAAGAGTCCAGAGAAGGGCAACTAAATTAATAAAGGGACTGGAGAACCTCAATTACGTGGAATGACTAAAAGCACTAAACTTATTCTCCCTGGAGAAGAGACGCTTGGGAAGAGATATGATAGCAATATACAAATATCTCAATGGTGATCCCAGCATAGTTAGGAAACTATTCAGTCTCAGGGACTGTAAGAGGACACTGGGCCACACAATGAGATTGGAGGAGAAGCGGTTTAACCTTAAGCTGCGTAGGGAATTTTTCACTGTGAGGGCGATAAGGATGTGGAACTCCCTTTCACAATTGGTGGTGTTAGCGGAAAGTATTGATAGTTTTAAAAGACTGCATCTTAGTGAACACAACATACGGGACACGATTATCAACATTGACTGACACACAGTCAATTGTTGAACTGGGTGGACTGGTGTCTTTATTCAACCTTACCAACTATGAATCTCCCTAATGGGGGACAAAAGACAAGAAAAACAAGCAATACTAGGACTGTTAGGTATGTTAGTTACATACCATCTGTCATATAAAGGGTTAACACTGTCATGGAAAATAAGTCTGTATGTTTTATTATGAAAGGAAAATCTACACCGCATTGTATCAAATGAATCCTCACAATCAGTGGCACTGTTGCAAGAGAAATCGGATATCATGGACCTAACTGGAGATAAGTGAAGTTTGCCTGTGGTCTCAAATTAGTCCTCGTCTGAGCTGAAATTAAACCCTGTGTGATTGTGACTGGTCAGACCAGAAGATGAAATATGACTCATTTAGAGGAAACTAGCAAAAACATTTTATTATACCATAGGAATTATCCTAAGTAATTTTCTAAAAACTCACAATGTTCTTATTTTATATTCCTACACTCTCTAGCTTTTCTTTAACATTTTGAGAATGGAAAGATCTCACTTGCAGGAAACTGTTGAAGGCATGAGCATTAGGATTGAAGGCGATATTTTTATAATTTAGTGTTAACCTATTCTGGTGAGTAGCCAAAACTGTCATTTTTGTCTTTATTGCTTAAACTGGAACTTTAGTCAGAAAATGAAGTCCTGCTAGATCACTTCAGGCTGGCCCCCTTTACAGATAAAGCTATGTAAAACATTAAAAATAAGTGTCATTACCAGGGGTCTCAAACTGGCGGCCCTCTAGCTGTTGTGGAACTACAAGTTCCATCATGCCTCTGCCTATTGGAGTCATGCTTGTAACTGTTAGCTTTGCAATGCCTCATGGGAATTGTATTTATGCAACAGCTGGAGGGCCACCAGTTTGAGATCCCTGGTCTCTACTGTTTAAAATCCTGTAATACACTATCTCAGTGTTTCTCAACCTTTTTCCAGTCGGGGCGCCCTTGAAAAGTGTTTTCAGTCTTGAGGCACCCCTGTCCAAGGCTTGGTTCACGTTACTGTATGTCGTGGAAAACACGCAAAATCGCATTAATTCCTGACACAAAGACAAATGCTCTGATGTTTATGTGAGGGAATATGTCAGCTCCCTCAGCGGAGCCCGAGCGCCTCTGAAGGAGCTTCGTTCTAAGGTAAGGTAAGTGTTTCATAATGTGCTGGTGAGGCGCCTTACATTTAAAAATGGCGCTGCCCAGTGCCAACATGTCACCGCGCATGTGCCGTCTGCCTGGGAATAGCCGAACGTGTACGGGCTTTCCCGAACGGCGTCGGTGCATGCGCAGTGCGTATGTCTGGCCAGCCGCAGCCATTTTTTTTACAGGTCCTTAGCAGCCCCAGGGCCGGCCTACAGGGAAATTTCCCGGTATCCCGGTAGGCCAGTCTGGCCCTGCTGGTGGCCAACTACAAGAAACGTCTAACCTCTGTGGTTGCTAACAAGGGTTTTGCCACCAAAGTACTAAGTCATGTTTTGCGAAGGGATCAAATGCTTATTTCACTAATTAAAATGAAAATCAATTTATAACTTTTTTGATATTCATTTTTCTGGATTTATTTTGTATTAATTCTGTCTCTTACTGTTAAAATAAATCTACCATTAAAATTATAGACTAATCCTTTACTAATTCCTTAAATCAGCAGGGGATAAAATACTTTTTTCCCTTACTGTATAGGTAAGCCCTATTATAGGTTTACTTATAGGTACAAACAATCAATGGAAGTTTACTTCCACTTTAACTGTTCTGAACCTGGACTGAAGTTATTTAAAGGGGTGCATGTTGGTTCTGGCGCATCAAAAATAATCTGGATCTGTAAAGCACTATGAGGTAAGAAGTAACACTACTGCAAAAAACTTGGCAAGACAAGGGAGAGGAGTACAGTTGCTAAGAGTAACCAAGTACAAGTTCAAGACACAAAGCAAGCAGTCGTTAGGCGTGGTACTTGGTAAGGTGACATGTCCTCTGGTAGCGAGGTGGTCGCTGTCCTGCCTCCCTTCCTAGCGGTTGGTATCTCGATACGTTGATTCATGACCTGGTCACAAGGTACAGAAAGTGAAGTAGTTATTAAGTGCACGTGTGAGGTCCGTGCTATGTGCATGGCGGGACCACGTTCTATTACTGGGAGTGAGATAACAGAGGTACCCTGGACTGGTGGAGTGGGCGCAGGCTCAGCACGTCCCTCCTAATCCAACCCACAAGGTACAGTGTGTAGTGACATGGGACAAGATACTTCACAGAGGAATACTGTGTGTTACTTTAATGCACACAGTGAAGGCTCATCTCTAAGTCGAGGAACTGCCTTAATGATAGATACTTCTCATGACTTCAGTCTCCACCTGGTCCTGGGCATTAATTGCAAAAGATACCCAGGCGTGCAGGCCGAGTACGCCCCGCCCACGCACTGGCTTTTGAATTCTAATAGGTGTACAAACAGCTTTAAAGGAGTTGTAAAGTCAGAAGGTTTTGATCTTAATGCATTCTATGCATTTAGATAAAAAGCCTTCTGGGTGTAGCAGCCTCCCCAGCACCCCCTAATACTTACCTGAGGTTCCTCTCTATCCAGCGATGTCCACGAGTCCCTCCTGATTGGCTGAGACACAGCCACGGTGCCATTGGCTGCCATGGCTGTCAAGCAAAGTCAGTTAGCCAATCAGGCAAGAGAGGGGCGGGGCCAAACGGCAGCTCCGTGTCTTAACAGACATACAGAGCTGCGGCTCGGCTCGGGTGCCCCCATAGCAAGCTGCTTGCTGTGCCAGACTCCCCAGATATGAAAGCGCATAGGGCTTTAGATAGATAGATATATATATATATATCTATGTATCTAAAGCCCTATGCGCTTCCATATCTGTCTTATCTATATATATAATACACTCTTCAAATGTGCTTTAAAATACATGGTTTCCCTTTTATGAACAAGAAAATAATGGTGTTATGCTGTTGGGGCGGTATAATAATGCTATGGGGCTGGTATGAAATTATTTCCAGGGCTAAATTTTTTTCCCAGTCCGGCCCTGGCCACCAAGTTTGCACACATATCAGGAGGGATTTTGTCCCACTTCTCTGCAGATCCTCTCCAAGTCATTAGGGTTTCGAGGCTAAAGTTTGGTAACTGGAACCTTCGGCTCCCTCCATATATTTTCTATGGGATTAAGGTCTGGAGACTGACTAGACCACTCCAAAACCTTAATGTGCTTCATCTTGAGCCACTCTTTTGTTGCCTTGGCAGTGTGTATTGGGTTATTGTCATGCTGGAATACCCATTCACAACCCATTTTCAATGCTCTGGCTGAGGGAAGGAGGATCTCACCCAAGATTTGACAGTACATGGCCCCGTCAATCCTCCCTTTGATGCGATGAAGTTGTCCTGTCCCCTTAGCAGAAAAACACCCCCAAAGCATAATGTTTCCACCTCCATGTTTGATGATGGGGATGGTGTTCTTGGGGTCATAGGAAGATTCCTCCGCCTCCAAACACGGCGAGTTGAGGTGATGTCAAAGAGCTGGATTTTGGTCTCATCTGACCACAACACTTTCACACAGTTCTTCTGTGAATCATTCAGATGTTCATTATCCAACTATATAAGGGCCTATGCTTTTTTGAGCAGGGGGACCTTGTGGGCGCTGCAAGATTTTAGTCCTTCGCAGGGTAGTGTGTTACCAATTGTTTTCTTGGTGACTATGGTGCCAGCTGCCTTAGGGTCATTGGCAAGATATTCCTGTGTAGTTCTCGGCTGATTCCTCACCGTTCTCATGATCATTAACTCCACGAGCTGAGATCTTGCATGGAGCCCAAGACCGATGGAGATTGACAGTTATTTTGTGTTTCTTCCATTTGCGAATAATCTCACCAACTGTTGTCACCCTCTCACTAAGCTGCTTGCCGATGATCTTGTAGCCCATTTTAGCCTTGTGTAGGTCTACAATCTTGTCCCTGACATCCTTTGACAGCTCTTTGGTCTTGGCCATGGTGGGGAGGTTGGAAGCTGATTGATTGCTTCTGTGGATAGGTGTCTTTTATACCGGTAACAAGCTGGGATTAGGAGCATTCCCTTTAAAATAGTGCTCCTAATGTCAGCTCATTACCTGTATAGAAGACACCTGGGAGCCAGAAATCTTGCTGGCTAATAGGGGATCAAATGCTTATTTCACTCATTAAAATGCAAATACATCTATAACTTTTCTGAAATGCGTTTTTTTGTGATTTTTTGTTGTTGTTATTCTGTCTCTCACTGTTAACCTCCTTAGTGGTATTCCCAAGTGTGGCTTGGGGTGAAATTTTAGTGCCATTAGCGGTTACCCCGAGCCACACTCGGGGTACCGCCAGGGAGCATCGCTGGATCCTGGGAGAGGTTACTTACCTTGTCCCTGGGATCCCGCGATGTGTCCCTGCAGCATACGGCGGCCAGATCTTCCGCCCGATGCTGTGAGCCCCGGCTTCCGTCTCCTGCGACGTGACGCTCGCAAGGGGGTGGAACCGGCGGCAAATTCAAATAGTAAAACACACAAACACACTGATATATTGTAATCCTATTGGATTACACAACAAAATAAATTAGTTGTGACATTAGTTTGCTCCCCAGTGCCCTTTCCTGCAGTTTTACTGTAATATATATATATATATATATTGTAAGGGGTTGGCTTGGTAGTGGGTGTGGGTGACCCCCTGGATGGGTTCGCTACACAGAGACACAGCCGAGGAGTGGTTGAAAACAGCGGTCTATTTTTATTCTTTCAATTTGCTGGAAAAAAGTGCAAGCATCCAAACAGCATAAATCAAACAAAACATAAAATAAACCCTGGCCACTTGGGGCGTCTACCTTCACAACACAGGAACCTACCTATGGAGTCTGTCACAACCTACTGCTGGGCAGACACTGCTGGTCATACAGCAGAAAACCAATATACTATTTGTTTTTCTTTTCACACAGAAAGAGTCAACACCACCTCACCTTCAGAAGTCTTTCTCAGCTCACTGCTCTCCTTAACGCAAAAAGCCTCAGGAGGCAGCAATCAGTAGTCATCCTCTGGATAACTTACAGAGGCATTAATTGCCTCATTCTGAATAGCTGAAGCTTTCCAACGTCCTAAACCTTTCTGGCTACCTCTGCAGCCGACACCTGATAGTAATTGGTGAATTTTCTAAACAAGGCAGAAATGTATCTCCCGTCTGTGACAACACCCACAGATTTACCTGACTTCCTGTCACAATATTATATATATATAAAAATGTATACACACATACATATATATATATATATATATATATATATTTTAACTTATTTATAGTAATTTATTATATTATAATTTATGATTTTGTGTTTCAAACTTTATCATACCCGAGATGTTATAAAGAAGAACGCACAGTGAAAAAAAAATCATAGGTAAATAGTTGGTTTGGGCTGCTCGTTCTTAAGAATTACTAGCAAAATAATGGTACCGCTTTCAGCACCTAAAATCGGAAACAATCATACCGCCAGGGAGGTTATAATAAACCCACCATTAAAATCATAGACTGATCATTTCTTTGTTAGTGGACAAACGTACAAAATCAGCAGGGGATCAAATACTTTTAGCTGATGTAAATATCTCCTAAATGTGCACTGTTTAGGAGATATTTACTGTATATGCAGCCGATGACGTCATTGGCGCATGCGATTCGAACGAACGGCCACCCATGCCATTTCTTCAGAGGCCTGTGCCGTGATGGGTGGCTCTCGCGTGCATGTGTACATGCTCTCTAAAGTAACGGCCAGCCATGCCGTTTCTTCAGAGGCCTGTGCCTTGACCGGCGGCTCCCGCCGAGTGACGTCACGTGACTTCGGCCAGTCACACAGCTGGAGTCTGCGGACCCGGAAGGAAGACGGGTCAAAATGGATGCGGCCTCCAGCTTCATTGCAGGTAAGTTTCACATAATGTGCTAGTATCCGATGCATACTACCATAATATGCCTTTATTTGCAGGTCAGGAAAAAAAAACAAGGCAGCGGTTTACTTCCTCTTCATTTGTAACTTTACTGAACAGGTTGCAGCATAACAGGTCAATATGAACAACAACATCCTTGTTCCTAATCTAAACTACTATAGTTTTGCTGCCCAGGCATACCTCCATGGGATGATAGTCCATCTTGGCATTCTCCAAGCCACAGCAGTTACCCCCACCACGAGCCATGAGTGAAAACAGAACCAACCAAATTGGCTACCAAAGGCCCCTTGGACCTCAGCCTTCCCTCTTTTTTTTAGCACAGGTGGGCTGGCTTGGACCAAAAAGCTGGAGAATTGAGCTTACAACAGTTAGCCCTTTCCCCTGACCTGGGCTAGCTACCAACTCACTAGAACCTACGCATTGCAACCTGCCTACAAGTTTTGTACAACAAAGCTGCACAATTATTATATCTTGCAGTTCATAGATCTGCCCATTTTCATTAGCCTGAATAGTTTCCACTTACATGATATTTATGTAATATTAATTTATATTATAGTAAATAAGACTTTCTCAGGCACACCAGAAGGAGAAATACTATAGAGAGTACAGAGCAGAGTTGAGAAGTAGATTTAGGAGATCTGATTAGTGGATCCCCAGCAGTTAAAAGTTCTGCTGGATGATTAGTCTACCCCCGAAACATGTACTATGTTGGCATAGTACCATACACCTATTATTATTATACAGGATTTATATAGCGCCAACAGTTTGCGCAGCGATTTACAATATGAGGGAAGACAATACAGTTGCAATACAATTTAATATAGGAGTAATTAGAGTGCCCTGCTCGTTAGAGCTTACAATCTAGAAGGGAGAATCAAGTGAAACAAAAGGCAATAACTGTGGGGGATGGGCTGGTGGAGAAAATGGAAGTATGGTTGTTAAGTGTGGGTAGGATAGGCTTCTTAGAAGAGGAGAGTTTTAAAGGATCGTCTAAAAGCTAATAGAGTAGGAGATAATCGGACAGATTGGGGTAAGGAGTGCCATAGGATTGGAGAGGCTCTGGGAAAGTCCTATTACTTGTATGTTTATGCTTTTATTGTAAAGCATAAACCATCTTTTACAGTGATGGTGTATTTTAATATAAGCTCCTAGCTTTAGCATTTGACACTAGCTCTGTAAGTAAAAAAAATAAAAAATATGGGCCCAGGTGCTTTTGAGGATGGAGGCGATTAGGTGCATGGAGCGAGTTCACCATACCATATATGATACTATGCACATATATCATAAGAAATGGGAGAATTGGACCACAGGATGATTTAGTAATGGTACTTTTAAGAAAATCCTCTTTACTGTGTTTTACTCTCTTTTGTGTCCCTGGCTCGGATCAGCACTCGGTGGCCAGTGGGTGATTCACCCGCATAATGTTTATTCTACCTTTAGTTATATGTTTCCTTTTGTATTTCTTTTTATTCAAAGTCATGCAGATACTTTGGTTGTTTTATGATACAAGCAGGTTATCTATACACATTTTAATGTTTGATCTACTATCTGACTTATGGGTTTTGTTTTATAGTCATTGGTGCACTTTTTCAAATGATATGTCTGCTGTTGTTAATTACGGTGTAGCTCTTGTTCGATTCACGCTATATGATGGCGATCACACAGTTATGATATACACCAGGCATGTCCAACCTGCGGCCCGGAACCGCAGGCAATGCGGCCCACTGCCCCCTAACAATTTTTTCTGTTGCTGGGGAGGAAGGAAGTCGGGTCGGGAGCACGGCCACAGCAGCTTCCAACTAACGGTAGGCAAAGGCTGCCTGGGGGGGGGGGGGGGAGGCGAGAATGTGCAGTGTTTCTGACTCCTACCACCATTAACACTTCAAATGGCTGAAGTGGTCATGGTGGTAAGAGTGTTCCTTTATTATCTCTCAGGAGAAGTAAACCTCTGTATACTGATTCCATTTCATTTGATCATCCTCTAGTTGTGCTAAATTAGTGCAGGGGGCACGGCGGCGCGGGAAGGGCGATGTGGCATTTTATTACTTATATACCTTAACTATAGTATATATTTTATATGCGGCCCGAGAAAATTTCTCTACACTCAGTGTGGCCCCGAGAAGCCAAAAGGTTGGACACCCATGATATACACCCTTGCACTTCTGTACCAGTGTTATAGTCTGCATTTGTATGTTGGCATGCTTTGTTCTTTGTTATGTTATGTTTAGTCTCGAAAACCAATAAAAAAAGTTTGTATGGAAAAAAAATAAATGTGTTGGGGATGCAGGTGAATTTTAGAAAGGGTGTGGATGATGAACTTAAAAGTACAGCAGAGAAAAAGAGAGACTATATTACAGAGCAGGAAGTGGTGATGATTGTCCCACTTCACAGAACCCTATCCTCTCATATACAGAGTGTGGTTTCTTTTCCTCCTTCGTGCCTGGTGGTGAGATCTGCTGTGAAAAACCTAAAGCCCACGCACACACTTCCTCCACCGTACTTCACTAGAGATCTACCGAAAAGAGCAACCATGAAAATCATCTTGTGCTGACGCATTATATTTCCTCTCTATCTCTCTGGCTTAACTTGGTAAGTGACAAACATCTTGTACCTTACAAATCTAGGGGCTGCGGATGGTATCAGGTTGTAAGTAACTGAACACTCACTGCACAGCTGAGCTTATTTTAACAAAGATCTGTAGAACATTAGAATTAGAAGATAAGGGTACTACGATATACTACGATAGTTTTTCGCAACTCTCAAGATAAATCCTCTTGTTTAACTTCTCTATTTTACTGTTCAATGGGATGTGATTTT